>NC_042622.1:253586290-254211290 GCF_901001135.1 Rhinatrema bivittatum | reverse complement strand
TACCTTTAAGACTTACCCCTACTGCCCCTTCTGCCTGCTCGGTTCTTAATGTCCCTGCGCTGTTTCGCACTCCTGATGCTACCGCACTCATTGCAACAGCCTGAGAAGCCGCGATGTCTGTTGTATTCGCTGCTAGCAAACCAGAAGAGTTTTCCTCGCTCAGTGCGCCGTGGTGAAACATGACCCTGAGCATTGTATTGGGGCTGGTCTAAGATCTGGGATCAGCGTTGTCTCCTCCGGAGCAGGAGCCTATCCCTCAGTTCCATGCACCAAGGGCTCCTCGACAGCTGGTTATCCTGAAGCTTGTGAGATAAGGAACCAAATGATTTCCTGCTGCATCGCCGAAGATGGTGGGGGTACTGAAGGGTAAGCCCTAATTTTCCCCTTCCTTTTTGGAGGCATGGGGGAAAAAATGACAGGAAAAATTTGCACGATTGGCAGGACCTCTCTCAGCTCCTACTCACGAGGTGCGGCCATCTTGGATGCAGCTTCTTTCTTAGCGTCTGAGAAACCACTGTTTTGCCTGTGGGAACCAAATGGGTAGCAGCCAGCATTATCTTCTCGGGGTCAATGATTTGACGTGGCTCGTCTGGAACATCTTCAGGAGTGAAAGAGCGTGAAAGAGCATCTGCCCGGACATTCTTATCAGCAGGATGATTTTTAAGCAGAAAATTGAGCCAGTTGAAGAATAGTGACCATCGAGCTTGGCGGTGGTTAAGTCTCTGAGCATGGCATAGATATTCCAGGTTCTTGTGATCGGAGAACACGGTTATCTGGTGTTGGGTACCTTCAAGCCATGGACGCCACTCCTCGAATGCCAGCTTGATAGTAAGCAATTCCTTATCACCGATGCCGTCATTTTTTTCTGCTGGAGAAAAGCATCTAGAGAAGAATAAGAACATAAGAAATAAGAACATAAGAAAATGCCATACTGGGTCAGACCAAGGGTCCATCAAGCCCAGCATCCTGTTTCCAACAGTGGCCAATCCAGGCCATAAGAACCTGGCAAGTACCCAAAAACTAAGTCTATTCCATGTTACCATTGCTAATGGCAGTGGCTATTCTCTAAGTGAACTTAATAGCAGGTAATGGACTTCTCCTCCAAGAACTTATCCAATCCTTTTTTAAACACAGCTATACTAACTGCATTAACCACATCCTCTGGCAACAAACTCCAGAGTTTAAATTTGCGTTGAGTAACAAAGAACTTTCTCTGATTAGTTTTAAATGTGCCCCATGCTAACTTCATGGAGTGCCCCCTGGTCTTTCTATTATCCAAAAGAGTAAGGGTGCAGAACATGTGTATCACTGTGCTTATTTATTTTTAGATTTATATTCCACTTTTCATAGCTCTTCAAAGTGGATTACATTCAGGTACTGTAGGTTCTAAGCACGGCCCCTATGCCAAATCAGAGGTGTCAACCTCAATGTTGAATTGTTGATGAGGATCGGGATGGCGTAAGCAGGGTTTCTTGAGGAAGGTCTCTGTAAGTACTTGAAAGGCTGAGATGGCTTCTGGTGACCAGTGTGAAGGGTTGGCTCCTTTTTTAGTCATAACCGTGAGTGGTGCTGTCAAGATTGTGTAGTCCTTGATATAAGTACAATAATAATTCGTAAAGCCAAGGAAGCGGCAAAGAGCTTTGATACTGGTGGGTTGAGGCCAGTCTTGTATACTTTTAGTCTTCTGAGGGTCTATTTGGAAACCTGTACTGGACACAATGTACCCAAGGAAGGGAACAGACTCTTTATGGAAAGCACACTTCTTGAGCTTGGCGTATAGGTGATTATCCCGGAGTCTCTGTAAGACAGAGATTACATCTGCTTGGTGGGTTTGTACATCATGGGAGAAGATGAGGATATCGTCTAAGTATACGCCCACACACTTGTATAACAGATCTCACAAGATGTCATTCACCATATTTTGAAAAACGGCCAGGGCGTTGCACAGGCCAAAAAGCATCACCAAATACTCAAAGTGGCCATCGCGAGTATTGAAGGCCATTTTCCATTCGTCCCCCTGACCAATACAAATGAGATTGTAAGCGCCCCTTAGATCCAACTTTGTGAAAATCTTTGCACCCTGAAGCCGATCAAACAGCTCTGAAATTAATGGTAAGGGATACCGGTCTTTGATAGTGATTTCATTCAACCCTCTATAGTCAATGCAAAGGCGAAGGGTTCCATCCTTCTTGCCAATGAAAAAGAATCCAGCTCCTGTCGGAGACTTAGAGAGTCTAATAAATCCTTTCTGCAGATTTCTTGGATATAGGCCGACATGGCCTCAGTCTCTGATAAGGAGAGTGGATAAACTCTTCCTCTGGGTGGCTCAGAATCAGGTTTCAAATGGATTGCACAATCAATTAGTCTATGCGGTGGAAGCACATCAGCAGCTTGTTTTGAAAACATATCTTGAAATGCTGCGTACTGCAGTGGTAGTCCAGAAGGAGTAGATGTGGTAGCCATACATGGCAATGGAGTTACTTTTTTAGACATCTGTCATGGCAGTTCGGTCCCCATTGTGATAACTCCATAGCAGACCAGTTAAATTGGGAAGAGTGGTCTTGTAACCATGGTATGCCAAGCACTATGGGATGGATAGCTTTTTCAAGAACCAGGAATATAATGGTCTCTGTATACAGGGATCCCGTGCGAAGGCAAATTGGTTGTGTAGTGAGCGAAACCTCTCCTGGCAATGGTTCACCGTGAATGGAAGAGAGGAGCAGCGGCGTGGGTACTGGCTCAGTGGGAAGTCGTAGGTGTTCTACCAATCTCTTCAGAATAAAATTCCCGCCGGCACCAGAGTCAACTAGTGCTTGAGTGGCAAATTCAAGAGGCCCAGAGATGATGGAGACAGGGAGAATCAGTGGAGGAGAAGGAGCAGTCAGACCTAGGAAGCGCCCTCCGGCGGATCCTAGGTCTGCATGTTTCCCGGACAGATGGGGCAGGTTTGAACTGCATGGCCGGTCTTCCCGCAATACATGCAGAAGCCCATCCTTTTTGGCGGTCAGGTGACTACGGCCTAGTTGCATAGGTTAGTCTTCCTCTTCTGGGTTAGGTAAAAACTGGACTGGAGCTGACGGTAGAGGCCGAGAACAGGTTCCTCCGGATACATGCTTCTTAAGAGGTTTTACCTCAACAGAGCGTTCTCGTATTCATTGATTAATACGCCCAACAAGGTCCATAAGTGAGCTCAAATTATCAGGCAACTCCCATGCAGCAAGTTCATCTTTTATGCGGGAGTTGAGTCCTCGTAGAAATATAGCTCTTAGGCAACCTGAATCCTATAGGAGCTCGGAAGACAGTGTCTTGAATTCAATCCCGTAGTCTGGGAGTGGCTTGGTCCCTTGTTGGAGATTCAGGAGTGCAGGACCGGCAATGGACTGGCGAGCGAGGTCATCATATACTGACCTGAAGAGAGTCAGAAACCCATGCAAGTCATCAAGGACTGGATCATTGCGTCCCCAAGGAGGTGAAGCCCAGGCCAGGGCTTTCCCATCCAACAAGGACAAAATATTTGTTGTCTTAGAAGCGGCAGTTGGGAAGTACACCGGTTGTAAGGAGAAGTGCATACAACACTGATTTAGAAAGCCCCTACACAACAGGGAGAAACGAGTGGGGGCTGGCAGAGGAACTGTAGTTTGCCCGGTAACCACCGGGGGTGCTGCATTCTTGTTAGAAGTAGTGGAATCACTCGGTCTGGAATTCAGCTGGTTAAAGCAGTAGCCAGTGTATCAAGAGTTCTCTGTTGTTCTGTAATCCATTGGGCCAGGCCAGGAATGGCCTGTAAGGCTGAGAGCTGAGCTGGGTTCATGGAGTTAGCAATCTGTTACGTTCTGTGTGTTAAACTAGGCAGTGGGCCCTTGGGTCGTGGGGAGTGATGACTCCACCCATAGGGAGGAGCCCTGTGGGGGCTCACCACCACAGGCGGGATCTCAGCAGTGATAGACAATAGAGGCAGTAGCTTTATTATGCAGCAAGAATAACCCGAGGAGCGGGTTAATAGACTCAGTCCAAGTAAATAGCCTGCAAGCAGGCTTCTCCGGTAGTGGTCCACAGAGTGGTTTAACCCGGGAAATACTTCCTCTAGATGAGACTTGTGCAGATGATTTCCGGTAGTGGTCCGCAGTGCGGGATAGGCCGGAGGCTGAAGCTGGAAGTTGCACAAGGTAGTATAGATCCGTTAGTGGCCCACAGCACAGGGTAACCCAGAGAATACCTTCACTTGATGAAGCTTTGTGCAGGCTATCTCCAGTAGTGGTCCGCAGCGCGGGGTAGGCCAGTCACGGTGGTAATGGTTGCACAAGACATTATGCATCTGGTAGTGGTCCGCAGAGCGGGATAACCCGAGAATCCACACAATGAAGGAAGAGGAAGGTGAAGAGCAGGTCCAGTACTCACTCAGAGTCAGAGGAAGCCAGTTGTAGAGTAGGCACCAAGGAGACCCAGAACGGGTGCACTGGAGGGTCGCCCGAGGAACGTGATGAAACTCACTGGAAGAAAGGGTGAGACAGGTAGAGATGGCTCTCCGAGGAGCAGATAGCCCTAGGTGCGACAAGGCCCCCGAGGAGCGGGTACCAAGAACACCCAGACAGGAACAGCGAAGCGAAGTCCCAGAATGGCGGAATAAGCAGGACAGGAATCCTTGCTAACTTGTAGCTTGGATAGTCAGCTGAGCCATGACGTGTACAAGAAGGGGGCAGGCGCGCGCGTGCCCTAGGTTACCCCAGATGCAAGATGGCTGCTGGGAGCGCCACACCGTCCTGGGCACGCCATGAAGGTTGGTGTGTGGAAGCGGAGGCGACCATCCTCCCTAGACTTGGTGCTGTAGGAAGAAAGGAGGTAAGCAACAAATGTCGCAGCCATCTGCGACCGACGGGCGCAACTCTGACTCAAGCATGTGTACTGAAGATGTTAGGCTAATGGCTCTGCAGTTACTCATCTCTAATTTTGGGTAGGGGAACCCACATCTGCTCTCTTTCAGTCCCTCAGAACCTCTCTGGACAAGCTGAACAGAGCTGTGAGCACAGTCTTGAGCTCAATTAGTATACGAAGATGTACACCATCAGGTTCCTATGGCCTTATCCACTCTTGTTTACAAAAATGATTCAGGTATCTCCTTCTCTGTAATTTGGTATGTAATCATTTCACATTTCTCCAATTTTTTTTCTTGGGTTCATGAACTTTCTCTTCCTTCATAAATCCTGTGCAAAAAATGTAAAATTTCAGCCTTTGGCCAAGCTTCCTCTTAGCAAATCCTACTTCCTCCCTTCATCATATCTAGACCTCCTTTGGTTTTTCACCTCTCCTTAAATACAGTATCTAAAGAAGGGTTTATCTCCTCTTTTTATTAACTGGGCAATTTTCTCCTCCATGTGGGCCTTTGCTATTCTAACCATCCTCTCTGCCTCTCTTTGTTTTTCCAGATAATTCTGCTTGTCCTTCTCATTGGTTTATATATATAGAGAGAGAGAGACAAATAGTTTTTTTTAATGCTAACCTCTTTGCTCTTACCATTTCTGTTAACTCCGTAGAGAACCATTCACTCTCTTTCTTAGTTAACCTGTCTTACACAAAGATTTGTTGCCTTCTCAGTGCTCCCTTTTATTGCTGACCAAAGTTCCTATGTACCCTTCAGTTCTCATAATCCCAATAGGGCCTGCTCAATACTATCACTCATCACCTTGAAGACCAGGACCGTAGTCTTAGCACAGTTCAGTTCAGGTTGGAGTTTAATATTTAACCACATAGTACTGTGATCCTCAGACCCCCAGGTTTTCCCCCCTGGCTATGAGGTCAGTGACACGGTTGCCATTGGTCAGTACATCCCCTGGAATGATCATCCTGGTGATGCTTCCTATCATGTCTGAATCCACTACGTTCCTCTGCCTGGAAGCCTGTATAATATTCCCCTGTATGTAATGTTTTTTTTTTGTCAGGGCAATTACAGTAATTCAACTTTAATTTGATTTTTTTGTATTCTACTTTTTGGCATTTCAAAGCAGATTACATTTGGGTACCATAGGTATTTCCCTATCCCCAGAGAGTTTATAATCTAAAGGTTTGTACCTGAAGCAATGGAGAGTAAATGATTTACCTGCGGTCTCAAGGAGCTGCAGTGATATTGGAATGCTGGTTTCCCTAAGTTTGTAGCTGCTGCTTTAACCACTAGGCTACTCCTCTACTCCCTTTACCTGTTTTATTGTTACTGTAGTCCTGATATAACACTCTCCCCCTTCTTTTCTCTATTCTCTCTCTTCTAAATCGATGATAGTCTAGAATGGTCGACATCCCCGTCCTGGTTTCCGTTACACCAAGACGGGGGGATGCAATAACAGATCCTATTTTATACAAATATGCAATGATGCAGAAAGGAAAGTCTGTCCATCTCAATTAGGCAAGTGTATAGAAGAGAATTTGGAAGTGGGGAGGGAATATACATTTTAATTCAAATTCAAACTTTTAAAAATCTAATAATATTTAGCCAAGACTCAGAGCTGGATTTAGGAATAGGCAACATAGGCTCGTTCCTAGGGCGCAAAATTCTGAAAGTACCCAAAAATTGAGACTCCCTGATTTTCAGAAGTAAAATCCCCTGACCCTGATCCTCTGTCTATGGGCACCATAATCTTAAATCTGGTCCAGCCAAGACTAGAGCCCAATCCTCCTGCAGGACAGAAAAGTAAATGAGCAATCCCGATTTCAAGAAATTTAACAAATGCAGTTTGACGTTGATAGACAGCCTGTTTTACTGCATATGTGAAGCAAAGTAAAACTATTGGAACTAGGAAATATCCGAAAACTATAATTCTAATTAAAGCAAATTTAAAGTCTAAAACAAAAATTACATAGTCAAAAATACTTCACTGATTGCTTTCACTTATTCCTAGATCTCTCCCAAATCCCCTGCCCCTCCCTAAGCTTATTTTCCACCCTGGGAATCTAGTAAAGAATGAAGCATCCCCCACTGGCTCCTGCCCCCCCCCCCCCCCCCCCCCCGGCTCCATTTTTCAAAATGGTAGCAGCAGCCGGCCCCAGGTGAGAGGCGCCCTTGACTGCCAGGATGCCACGTAAAGCTTCGAGGGATGGCTTATGTCTGGGAGAGGCTAGGGAGACGTTCATTATACAGCAATGGGGCTCGTAAAGGGGGCAGAGCTTTATTTCGTATTTTAGACTGAATCAAGGTATGGGAGAGACATTGGGAGAGGGGGGGTTACATTAGACCCCTAAAGATTGTTAGCACGGGGGGGGGGGGGGTGAGGGCTCTATCTGAAATTATGTGGCCCTTTTGAAAGATAGTGGCCTGTAATGGCCGGATGGTTAAGGCTGCCAGGTGTCGTTATTTTTCTTTGCAGTTCCCACTCATACACAATATATACACATTACTGGCAGCACTTTAAAATGTATTGCCACAATAAACTGAATATATATAAACAGATAGATAAAACAAAAAGGAACAATGTGTAAGGCACAACACCTGGCAACCTTAACCACCCGATCATTACATGACCCCAGGATATGGGACCATCATCAAGCTTCCTCATGACCGGGAACAACCAAAAGTCCTGGCTATGGCACAGCCCATGAATGATCCGAAGAATTTTCAGATTTTTTTTGGATGACTTACCTTTTTGGTTCAGTTACAATGAACCAAGCATTGAGTCATTCATCAAGTATTTTTCCTTTTAAAGAAAAAATGAACGCACATCCCTAATGCACAACTGTCTATTCTAATGTAAGCTCTTTGGGGAAGGCACTTATAGTAGCACAGTTGTACTTACTGCAAGTGCTACACAATGGTGACAGCTGTCTCTGGTGCTATGCCAGCGTGTTCCTAGACCTAGGGTTCCCAGGTGTGGTGATCCACCCTGGACCTGGGAGACGTAAATCTACGACTTCCACACCTGGGAACTCCATGTCTGCAACCACACTGGCACAGCATCAAAGATTAACAGCAGCCCCACAAATTTTAGTTCCTTTACTCCACCTCTGACCCAGGAGCTAAATTTCCAACATTAAAAAAAAACATAAGCCTTCAGGTCTTAATGCCTCTCTCTACAGTGGAGAGTAATAATGCCTTCATTAACATGGGATCTACATGGAGGAGCAAACATTTGTGCATTATTTTTGTGCACTAAGATCTTTATTACATTGTGAATAAACAAAAACGTGCATACAAATGAGAATGATCGTGTGTGTAGTCTCATGCACTTTATTACATTGGCCTCAGTGCAAATAGGTGCAGTGTAAAGACTTTATTTGAACACAATCCTTGTATGGGATGACACTGAAAGGCTTAAAAGTGAAGTTTCCCAAAGCTTGGGAATAAACTACCCCTAGTGCCCCCTCCTCAATGACAGATAGTGGAAGTGGTTACACTAATAACTACAAAAGAGTGAGACTTGACAGCACTTTCACAGCATGGATACAAAGATTTCCTGATAGTGGGCATCGCAGGAACTCTTTAGAAAAGTAAGATCTCATTAAAAGAACCATCCATGTGCATTAAAGGATCATCTTCCTTGCTGCTCTACCACTAGGACTAACATGGTCTACTTAACATATCTTCCCAATGGTCATTCTCTCCAGGACCTCTCTTCCCAATGGATATTCTCTTTTTCCCATGGTCTAGAAATAGACCCCTGAACTTCTCAACTCAATGGCCATTCTCTCTTTCCCATGACCTAGAAAAGAGAAGATCCTCATTTTCCAAAGACTCATATATCTAGAATACTTGCCTTCCAGTTGTCAATACATTCGAGACAGGCCCTTTCCTTCCAATGGTCAATTAGTAGCCGGGCCCTTTAGTTCTGATGAACAACTGATTATTTGTGAAAGTGGCATCATCTTCCCAAAGACCCCTTGACAATTTTTACTTTCAATCAAAAAAAATCCCAGTTCTGCAAAGCCCTCCAACAGTTTTGAAGTCTCTTTAATCTTATTCAGGATAACACTTGCTGATTAGTGAAAACACACATGACTTTCAATGTGGAATTTGTTCCCCGTGTGGATGAACCCGATAGTGTCCCGACTCCTATGACTTTAATCCTCTATAAAGTTATTGCAGTATAGAACCCTGTTTACCTCACCCTTTGCAGACAAGGGAAAATAAAGCTTTCCATTTCTTCTGCAGTAAGCAATCTGTAGCAAATGAAAGCAATGGCATATTACTTCTAGTGGTTGCAGCACCCAGTGTTCTTCCTCTACACCTGTTTGTGGAATATTTTTAGTCCTGGTTGTTTTTTTCCTGAACTTGTAAAGAAATTCACTTAAGGGCACAGCTGAAGTCAGCCAATGCACGCATGTTGCTCTACATGATAAACACACAGCAGCTTTCCTTCAATAGTGTTTTAGAACTCTTTGTACTCACAAAAATTATGATATATATCAGTGTCTCTATTGCTGTTCCTGGAGTACCCACTAGCCAGTCTGGTTTTTAGGATTCCACAATAAATATGCATGAGAGAGAGAGAAAGAAAGAGAGAGTGTGTAAGAGAGAGTATGGACTGGCAGAGGGGAGGAAGATGGGTTTGAAGAGAAAAAGTTTATATGCATTTCCTTAACCAATCAATAGCAATCTCAGGGTGACCACAGCTCAGCAGTTCCCAGGTGTGCGGGTGACACCCCATGAAGCCCAGACAGATGTAAAAGCCTGGCAGACAAATCCAGCTACGTGACCGCCTGCATTTCCACTAGGACTTCCACTTTTCACTGTAGTGCTGCAGCCTGCCAGGCAGACCCCACTGCTAATTCATTCTTCTGCTGTCTCTTCACTATTTTTTATTTTTTTTTTTTTTGCAGGTAAGGATCCTCTATGTCCATCCCACACCTTCTCAAAGTCTTTTTCCGGTTTAGCATCCACCATTCACTCCGGGAGGGCATTCCCAGCATTCATCACCCTTTCTGTGAAAAAAAAAAATCTTCTGGCATTTCTCCTAAGTTTACCCCCTCCCCCCCGCCATGAGCCTAATATCATTACCCTTGTTAAATAATTTACTTCCCATTGAAAATGTTTGTTTTTTCAGTTATTTGAATGCCTTTATCATAGCTTTGAGTCTCTGCAAATGTAACCTATAAGCTTGACTTTATTTAGATATCAGCTTAATAGGTACAGTAAAATCTTGGCTTTCGTACAGCGTGTTCCAATGTACAGTGCAGGTTCTCCCCCAGCTTCTATATTAAGGCTCACTCAGTGCATGGTTTCTTTTCACACAAGCCCAATTACTTCAAAGGACTCACCATAAGGCAGGTGTTTCAGTTCCAAGTAGACATAAGCAGATTCGGTTTACGGGACTTACAGACAGGTCCAGTCCGAAGTCAGAATACTCCAACTATTCACTTTTTATATTCAGGGACTTAGAATGGTTCAATTACTCCACTTCAATAACCTACTGTTGGTGTTTGAGGTAGTTGAGGGTGAATCCTTGGGCCGGTGGCAGATGACCACGCCCCCGGGGGAAAATCCAGAGAGGGACCACCGGTCAGGCTCAGAGTATGGAGAAAGACACACACTAGTTCTTTTATTAAACAGTATATTGAACTGCCAGAAGTGGCAGTAGTGAGCTGGAAGTGCCCGGCAGGGCTGTAGTCCCTCAGATACTGGAACAGTGATCCTGGATAACTGAGCTGTAGAGAAACTGAGTATAGTGAGTAGGCAGGGTATGCAGAGTTCAAGAACAGAGCCTTGATGGTAACACTCACACAATAGTCTCTAGAAGTAGTCCAGGTGTTGGAATAGGTTAGGCCCTCGAGGAGCGAGTACCTGGTTCCAGGAAAAGCTTTGAGAGAGAGAAGATAACTCACTGGTGTGGTAGGCAGCGATGACTTCCAGGCAGAAAGAGTATTCAGCAACCAGTCTGGGAACATGGGCCCTCGAGGAGCGAGTGCTGGTTCCTGACTGTGACCTGAAAAACAAAGAGAGAGCGAAGCTCCCGAGGAGCGGGTACCCCTGGTAAGTCCGAGGAAGCAGAGCAGCTTAGGTAGAGTAACCGAATACCAAACCTTTGCTAACTCGATTAGTTAGCGATTTCTTATATATCCGGTACTGATGACATCATCTCAGGGGGACACCCCTGGGGTTCACGCCACTGCTGGTACATCAGTCGGGGCTGCGCCGCGCGCGCGCCCTTAGGCCCTTGTGATCATGGCGGATCACAGCGTTGAGCCGCTCCAGGGACGCCGGAGGAAGATGGAAGAGAGACGCCGCGCCTGCCAACCTTCCACTAGAGCAAGAGGGAGTCGCCAAAGAGGTGAGGAGGGCGGAGTGGAGACGTCGAGCAGTGACGGTTGCAACACTTACTTACAACTCGTTTCAGCATCAAGACTCATGGAACTCCCTCCAGACTCTACAGCAGCCCAACAGCCCTCTGGTTGTTGGGAGCAACTTCCCTATTCCCTGCAACTCCTTTTCTAGTTCTGAGGCCCAATCCGGTTCCTTAGGGGCAGGATTACAGGTTCTCCCAGCAGGCATGCTAGCATGAGACCTCTTCATTTGGGTCTGCATACCTTCATCGGTGGCTTGGAGGGTGTGGCGAGCGCAGGGAACAAAGCGCCAGCCTCTTAGCTGGTCTGGCCTCAAGCTTGAGGCCCGCTAGTAGCCAATCCGAACACAAGACACTAACCAATGGCAGGATAGCTTAAAAAAATGTTTGATTACATCACAATGCAATTTGGCCTCACTGAAGAAGTGGAAGGGGAAACAAAGACAATGTACAATTTAGACCTGGGATAACTTAGATGTGCAAAAACATTCTTTCCAGCATGGGTTAAGGTATTTCTGTCTCTCAAGTATTGAAAGCATGAGGCCAAACACAATGCACCTGGGGCATACATCAAAATCATTTAATGTTGTGTGTCATTGCTTACCCATGCATGCATACATATGTACATGTAAATCATAGAATCATAAAAGATAAGGTCTTAATCCACCCTGGCTCCATATACCTAAACCATCCCAACAATTGTGTCTAGCCTGCTCCCAATAATCCTCCAACAATGGAGCTTCCACCACCTACCAAGGTAACTCATTCCAGTGCTTGATTTCTATTACTGCTAGAACATTCTTCCTAATGTCTAACTCCAATTTCCCCTTCTGTGATTTAAATCAATTACATCTTATTTTCTCTCTAGTGGAGATAAGAGTACAACCGATCACCACCCTCATTGTAATCTCCTCTTTATGTGGTCAATTAGTGGTTATTGAGTCAACTCTTCGTCCTCTCTAGTCTAAAAAAAAAAAAAGAAAACCCCAACTCCTTCCAGAGAAGGAGAGATGTATTCCCTACAGTCATGGTATCAGTATCCTCTGCTCCATTGTACAGCCTCTGCCCAGCCTCCGTTTCTGGAGCAGGCATTTTACCAGACCACAGCGGACTGTATGAAGTCTAGCACATGTGTTTAAGGAGGCAATACTGAGAGCAGCATGCAGACACCGTGCAGCCCAACATACGCATGTGCTGATTAGCATATGGAGCAGAGGTGGGAGTAAAGGGAGACGCTTCACATGAGATCCAACCACAGTCTATGAGGCCAATGTAATAAAGTGCATGTAAAAAATGTGCATCCAAACCGGGCGCCCGTGCACATTCACCTCTCTTGGGCATCCGATGCAATATGTAAATGAGCCGCCATGCTAAAACAGGCACGCTAGGGATAAATTGTGTGTCCCTAGCACGTCCTTGGCATGGGGCACCCAGAAGACGTGGCTGCGTGCAGGTTACCAAATGGATGCTCAATTTATGAGTGTCTATTTTATCCTGTGGCAGCTAGTTGACCAGCATAATATACATGCACATTATACACGGCATGAACTATGTATATTGTGAATATATATTGTACTTTAAATTTTGCATGGTGCTGATGATACTAAGTCGGAGGTACCACAGATAACACAATTTTTTTGTATTTTCATTCAGCCCGATATATGATGAAAGGCTTAATGCCAGCTCCTCGGCTGGCATTAAATTTGCCAGGTTAGAAAGTGCACCTCAGAGATTTTTTGCATTGTGGGGTAATAGCTAATAGCCTCATCTAGATGGCATTTACATGTAATGAGCACTATTAGCTACAAGCGAGTTTGGACGCACACTTTGGACACACTAATCCCCTTTTTGCATCGGGCGTTAGCCTAGCGAGTCCAAAACGCGCGTCCTTAGCACATGATAGTGCATTACAAGAGATCTATCCACATATTACATTAACTCTGTAGGCACTGAGCAAAGAAAACAAAGCAACAGGAAAGCAAACAGTGACAGAATCTTACCCAATTCTTAGCAGTCAAAATACACTGCCTTTGCTCTAGCCTGAAGATAGCTTGGAGTGGAATAATGGAAGCTCCATCTCTGCCACTCTCACTGTATAGATCCTGCATGTCTCTTGACAGGGCCAGATTTGCCTGTTAGGCACCCCAAGATGCAGGAGCTGGGGGAGGCAGGGGTCCTCTCTGAGGATGTGGGAGCCGGGCAGAAGATGCTTGCATTTTCAGCCTCTGAAGATGTGCCATGATGAAAGGTACGGGGGTAAACCAGTGCTAATTCTGTTTTGCAGCCCTAATGCCACTAGCAAAGGAGCTCTTCCCCCTTTAGTGGGATAGGGCCAATGGGACACCATTACTCAGACAATCCCATTGGGATGGAGGAGACAATATTTTCAGACCAACTCCTCTATGCAGCTGCCTACTCTGCCTACTGGAAAATCTAGACCTATCTCTTGGCCTCTCAATCTCTCTCTCTCTCTCTCTCTGTCCGAGCTTTGCTTTCCTTAAAATTATTTTCACTTGGACTGGGCATCTTTACTCATCTATTACATTGCCATAAAGATGTACTGGTAACACTTTTAATGGTTAATTTGCTGTAATTTATTTTATGTATATGGAAACCCTTCCTTAGTAGGAACCTGAAGTACCATTCATGAATCATTAATAAGGGCAGAGCTCTGATGTCAGGATGAGAGAGGGGAGGGGAGGGAAAGCAAAACAAGTAGAGCAGATGGGTAGAGAAGGTAGAGGAGAGAAAGCAAGGAGAAGGGAGAGGAAAGAAAGGGAGGCAAATAGGCAGGAAGTGTAGGGAAGAAAGAGCAAATGAGAGGGAGGAATGAAAGCAAAGAGAGGGGAAGTTAGGAAGAGAGAGGAGATAAGTAGAGATGAGGAGTAGGGACAGGAGAGGAGACAAAAACAGGGGAAAGGAGGGATGGAAAGGGAAGAGAGAAGGGGATGGGTGAGGAGGAGATGATGGGGAATAAGAAGGCAGTTAAGGCAAGGAATCTGTTTGTCATCTTCTCTCAGATGAGCGAGGTGTGCCAGTGTACCTTCTCTCTCAGAGATGAGCTTCCCATAGGCCCAGACTGCATCCAAGGGGAAGTGAGCCTATTCCATCTCACTTCCATAGCAACTGTCTCCCTGATGCTCCTAATTATTTATAACCAGGGCACCTCTCACCCAAGGGCACGAATATGGGCCCCTTCAAAGGAAAGCCGTGAGAACATCAGAGCTTAGAGCAGCATTTTGCCATGTGCTTAAGAAAAGTCATCTTCTACTCTGAAGCCTGGGGGAGGTGGATGGCCTCTTTTGTTTTGTTTCTTAAAAAAAATAATAATAATAATAATAATTGGCATAGCAGCATTTCCCCGGTCTTGCATCAGTTTCCTGGTGTTGCACGCAGGTGGATTTCCCAAGCAGCAGAACTATCAAGCTACTGCGACCATGGAATAACAAAATCCCATGAACCTCAGCGCAGCTTCTCACAGCGCCTACCTTAAAGCACAGGAAGGAGTCTCCATGGGAACCAGGCGGTGACTCAGGCTTAGCCCTTGGGCATACCTGCTCTCTATCATTGGTGAACCAAAGCTGTTGTGACCACACGTGCCCCAATCCCAGGGCCACAGGTGACTTAACATATGCGTGATTCCATTTATGCCTGTGACATCACTGATGGGATGTCTGTGGGTGGAGAAGGTTAATGTAGCATTTTAGCTGCAGTGATGACCAATAACGTGGCATCCAGGTGCAGTGAATGTGCAGGTTGTAAATGCGCTCAGATGCTTGTGTGTGCATTCCGAGGCTTTTAAGAGTATAACAATCCCTACTCTGTAATTTACAGCCCGCTCTGCCCTATTCAACTTGGAAAGGAGGCAGCCTTGTTTCTATAGGCTAAAAAGGGTGTCCTGCTTAGAATTTATTCAGTTAAGAAAATAAATAGACAATTCTTTTTATTAATTAGAATTAGAAGATACCGAATATAGTTAGTCAGTCACTCATATCTTTGCTCAGCTGGAAAATCTTCAAAGGAAGAGCTTTGTGCGTTCTTCCACCCACTCGGGAAAAGGACGAATTCAGGATTAACCACTCAGAATCCCAGATCTGAACTTTCTGCTGCTCAGTCAGAAAAACAAAAGCGCTGTGCTCAGGCTTGAAGGTAGGCAGCCATCTTTCCATGCTTGGATATTCCTCTGGTGCAGGGAATAAATCATCAGATTCGGACAGTTAATGTAGGCCCCCACCTCCCCCAGCCCAAAGCCACCCCAAGGCAGACGCAATCATCAGGCAAGAGACAGAAAGGTCTCACAGGGGCATTTCACAGATTTATACGACAGGCTGTTCAGGATACACAGAGCCAGTAATACCAGAGGGCACAGGTTAAAAAATGTTGAAAGATAAATGTACTTTAAAATCACAAGGAAACATGTTTTGCACTTGGGGCAATGAGGCTCCGGCCTAGTCTACTGTTGGATACAATTCATTCTCCAGTGTACACGACAGAGCAGCAGTCATGGAGAAAACCAGGATTCTTCACAGGGCCCGTTGCCTTTTATGGGACCAGGACAAGAAGCAGTCCAGGACGGCTTTGGACTCGGGGTTTTCAGAACACTTCCTGTCTTCTGGACAATAGAAGATGGGATCTATGATGGGGTCAGGCAACAACATTTTGAGGTAATTCTCATGTGGGTCCAGTAAAAAACTCATCTACCCTGAAAAGAATCCTGATGGACAGAAGCAAGACAAGTTTGACAAGGTAAACTGATAACAATAAAGAGGATGAACTAACTCGTAGTTGCTAGTAACACATGGCTGTGTAAATAAGCAATGGATTTGAACGCTAGGAAGAAGGCTGCAAATTTGAGTCTACCTAATTAGGCAGATGCAGAGGCAAGCAAGTACCAGGAGACTGCATTTTTTTCTCCTGCAGTTAAAAAGATATTAGCGGAATTGTTATGATACCTACTTGGTGCCGAGCAGCAGAAGTGACCTCGCTAGACGATTCATGGATACCCACAGCTCCACTTCTTGAGCTGGAACTTTGAGGATGGAAGCACACGCCAGCAGCTGGTCAGTGTGCAGAAGTGGCTTCTGCTCCGAAGGAGCAATAAGTATTAAAACAAATAAAATTGGGGATAGCTAGGTAGGGGTTAGGAGTCAGGGAGGAGAGAAGAAACGGTAAGAAAGGTAGTTAGGGGGATAGGGAACTGGAGTATGCCTACCTGCATCGCCACATGTTTTTTTAAAATCCCCCCCCTCGTGCAAGCGAGTCACAATCCGACCTCACCTACGCACCTAGATATTTAAAATCTGGCGCGCATGTGTGCGCAGGAACCGTATTTTATAGCATGTGTGCACCCACGTGTGCATGCTATAAAATCATCATGTCCACGTGGGCGCACCAGGAACAGTGCACGATTTTGAAAAATCGACCTCTAAATGAAAAGTTTTTTTGTTTTTTTTTAATTAAAAAATTTTTATGAATTTTTATCATTTCAGTTTAGAAATGATATGAAAGAAAATAGGGCCTGCCATTAAAAATGGTCAGCCACTCGATGCCCCATCCCTGTGGCCTCCTGGAACCTCCTCTTCTCCTTTTCACCAGTTAAAATCCCACCATTGAATAAAAGGAGAGACATTATGAAACCATTAACGCATAAACTGAGTAGTACAGCACATCCAGTGACCCGTGTTCTGAAGATCACCTGCACATTCACCCCAGCGTTTGGTGTCAGCACTATGTGCAAGCGACTCAGGGGTGGGTCTTCTGTCTTCGGTCACTGGAAGAGGTTTGGGTAGGTGTAAATGGTCCGACTCCACCCTCTTCTTGAAGCCAATCTCTTCCAATTCAAGGGCAACCTTGAAAGATTCAGTCAGTCACAGACTTGGCTTCCTGTCTAGCCCTTGACCATCACAGTGCTTGGTACATCCTTGCATGACCAAGCAAAGCAAGTGAATAGTGACAGGAAAAAAACCAAATGTGACCTGATGAGCGAGTAAGACATGCGACTGGCTCGCTCCTGGTGTTTCCTCCAAAGACAACATTTTTTCCATCTTTTTTATCTGCACAAGCCACTACTCAGCTTACCCGTGGCTTCCTTAACGTCCTTAAAAGATTTTCTACTCCAGAGAGGTGGGGTTATGGCCAGCAAACCACAGCGGGGGGGGGGGGGACCCTCGGTAAGCCGGCCAAAAACAAAATGGCTGATGGCCCTCCCCCGTGGTCAGCTGCTAACCATGGCGCACTGGTGGAGGTGGTGACTCGGGCCATGGTACAGGCTCTGGATAGGCAATTTATTGAGCTACCCCAACAAATAGTCTCAGGCAATGAGACACTAAAACACAATCAAACAGCAGGTGGAGGACATTCAAAAAAAGAGTGGCTGCAGTCGATTCAGAGGCGCAAACCTTGCAGCTGAAACAGGGAACTCTGACAAAGCAAATTGTGAACTAGAATCTAAAGTGGATGACCTGGAAAACAGTTCCTGAAGAAATAATCCCTAGTTTGTGGGCTTCCCTGAGTCCTGCTCGGACCGCGAAGTGCATGCTTTGTTGGAAGGCTGGCCGTTAATGGAGTTAGGTCTAGAACATCTGCAAGGGCATTGCCATGTTGTACGTGCTCATCGCCTGGGAACCCGTGCCATGGGGTCTACAAGGCCATGTGGGGTGATCACAAAATTTTTTAAATTTTGCGCACAAACCAGCCATACAGGAAAAAATCCTCATTGCTTCATGAGGGCAACAAGATTCTGATTTTCCAGGACTATTCCACTGTGGTTTCCCAGAAACGAAGGGAATTTTCACCAGTTTGTGCAGATCTTTATAATCAGCAGCTCAAATTCAACTTACAATACCCAGCAAGGCTGCACATGGAGCACAACAACGCCTGGATGGTGTTTGAGTCAGTGGCCAGTGCCCGGACTTTTTTGGCTTCACCGTCTGTGAAGTGAAGTGACTTTTGTTTTTCCTTGCAAAATGATTGCTGGTTTACTGGTTTCACATGTGGCTCTAGGGCCACCAAAGTTTTGGCTTCGGATTTGTTTGTTCTGCCTAGGCCTGTTCTTTTGTTTTTGTTTTGTTTTTTTTGTTCAGTCATTTTTCCTCTCCTAGTTTATTATCTTACAGGCCGATACAGTTAACCCGCGATTGGACACGCGTTTTCGACGCGCTAGCTTTACTCCTTATTCAGTAAGGGGTAATAGCGCGTTGAAAATGCACACTGTACTGTATTGGCCTGATAGTTTGGGTGGAGCTCCATAACAGAGTGCTAATGTGGTTTCTCATCCTTCGTGTTTTCTTGGGGATTTACTGGAGAAGGAGGGTGAGTTTTGGAGCTGGGGGGAATGAGGGAGGGGTATAACAATGACGACAGGGGAGAGTTTGACTGTGGTTGGGGACAATAGGGACTTGGAGGATATGGATATATGGAAAGGCTGGGGACTTTTATATTGACTGCCGATTCCCTAGGCTGGGGGGGGGGGGGGGGAATCAGTGTGGTTTCTACGGTAGGACGGCTGAGTGTGTTTGATTTCATCTCTTTTGGATTAAATGTGGCTGAGTCTTTACGATTATTGTCATGGAATATAGCAGGCTTGGGATCCCCGGTGAAGAGGGCCAAAATGCTGACATCCCTTATTAGGCATAGAGCCCAGATTGTGTGCTTACAAGAGACGTATTTAAATGCCCAAGAGTACACTAGGTTAACCAGGGATTGGATTAACCAGGTTGACTTCTCTTCAGCAGCAAATGGGAAAGGGGGAGTTGCTATTTTACTGGGCAAGGGAGTGGTTTTTGAACATGCCTCCACATCCAGAGATAGCGAGGGCCGCTATGTGATTATTATTGGGAAACTCTATAGGCTACCAGTGCCTATAGGTAGTGTTTACACCCCTAATGTATACTCTCATGCGTTCTTTACAGAACTTATGCAAACATTGACGATTCATGCTACGGGGCCTTTGTTATTGGCTGGGGATTTTAATTTTCAGATTCCTCCCTGGACCGAAGGTCTAAGGTGTAAGAAGGGCTTACTGTTTTTATGTAAGTATCTACACTTATCAGATATGTGGAGGGTAATGCATCCTGAAGAAAAAGAGATTTTACTCACATTTCTCGAGCCCATGACTCCATGTCCCAGACTGACTGCGTTTTGGTTAGCACAGCCAGCTTTCCTCTGCTTCAAAGAGTGGAAATTGGGCCCACAGGGTTTTCAGAAAATGCCACGCTCTGGGTGGATCTCAAGTGGGGAGCAGCAGGAGATGGAGGTTTCTTACCCATCTCTCAGGTGATGGTGATTTCCAGGCATTTCTTAAGACTAAATGGAAAGAATATGAGGATCTTAACTCCTCACATAAATCCAATCCTCTTCTATTTTGGGAGGCGGGGAATGCAGTAATGCGAGGGGAGATTATGGCTTAAATGATCAGGAAGAATAGATTACTCAATAGGTGGATCATTGAACTGGAGTGTGAGTTTCAGAAAAGTAAAGCTCGATTTATTGAATCTCCATCTGCATCTAACAAAAAGCTTTATAGGGAGTCCTTATATATGTTCAATTATTTACATTAAAAAACCACAACCAGTTTGCTATATACCTCACATAAGCTATATTGTTTTGGGAATAAAGCTGGCAAACTCTTGGCTAATTTAGTGAAAATTAAACATGGCCATAATTATATAGAAGCTCTGAAGGGATCTGATGGGGTCTTCCATACCTCTACTGAGGACACATGTCGGATTTTTAGGTCTTTTTATGCACAATTATACTCTGAGGATCCGATGGAAGGTGCTGGGGAGGCAGAAGATTCCTTTTTCCAAGGTATGCCCTTGCCGAAAGTGATGGCACCTCAACTGTCTTGGTTGAATAGACCGTTCACCACCTCAGCAATCATAGAAGGCATTAAATCAAGCCCCCTTCATAAGACTCCAGGCCTGGATGGCTTTAATGCAAATTTTTACAAGGTGCTTAGTGGAGATATTTGACCTACTCTTAAAGAATTCTTTTTGGAAGCTTCACAGCAAGGTGCTTTTCCCCTGAGTCACCAAGAAGGAATATATTACTGTCGTCCCCAAGGAGGAAAGGATCCTACCCTGCCGGCCTCCTATAGGCCTACATCAATCAAATTTTGATTTAAAACTTTTTGCTAAAATTCTTGCTATTTGGTTGAATGTAGTTTTGCCAACTTCAGTCTCTCAGAACCAGGTGGGCTTTGTAAAGGGGAGAGCAGCAAGTAAACATATGGGTGTAGATTTTAAAAGGTGCGCACACCAGTCCATGTGTGCATGCTTCCCAGCACGCACCGGTTTTATAAGATAGCCGCATTTTGCAGGTGACACTGGGTTTTTTGTCTGCACCAGTGTCCTCCCTATAAAATGTCATGGTCCTTCAGACCGAATTTGGTAAGTTCTCTGGCTTTAAATAAATTGTGATAAGTCAGAGGCTTTGGATGTCCTCAGGACTCTGAAAGCCCCATGGCCAGGGCCATTCCCTTTACATTTCATCCCTTTATTACAGATATGAAATATTTAGGGATCAATATTCCAGTTGACGTCATGAACATTTATTATAGTAATATCCTCCCATTGTTGCTAAAGACCAAGAGGAGTTGACTGGAGTCACGGACACTATCCTTGTCCCTTAGTGGGCAGATTCACTTATTTAAAATGATGGAATTACCAAGATGGCTATATGTTTTGCAAATGCTGCCAATTTGGATTAAGCGGAAGCATCTCCTGGATCTAGAGAGAGCACTCCATAACATTTTATCAAGCAACAAAAGGACCCGGTTAGCTTTGTCCAAATTACAGCTACTCTGGGAGGATGGTGGGATGAACTGCCCCAATCTGCAACTCTATAATATAGCTTGTCTTTTGAGGCATGCTCATGACTGGGTGTGGGGTTTAGAGCTATTTTCCCCTCTTAGTTTCCTACAAGCTTGGTGCAAACCATTTCATGTGGGGAATTTGTTGCATGTGCCAGGCCATCTGCTACCTGATTATATCCAATACAACCCAGTTGTTCAGGCATGCAGACAGGCCTGGAAGATGTTGTGTGTAACAGGTTACAGGTATCTTGGGAGGTTTCCCCTCTCTTGTCCATTGAGGGTCTTCCACAGATTTTACTGGGAGTGGGAAATACAGTATTTTTAACATGGGTTCACAAGGGGCTGACATCCTTATGTCAGTTCATCCAAGGTGGGAGGACGGTTCGAAGTTTTAGTGATCTCCAATCGGAGTTTAAATTATCCCACAGAGAATTTTATGCTTATTTACAAGTTCAGCACTTTATTGAAGCTGATTTACTTAAAAACATTCCCAACTCAATGATAAAAGTAAATTGGTGGGGGGGTCTTTTTCGGTACCGCTGGGGAAGAAGATGTCTTGTGCCTTTCTCAGTGCAGCTCTTAAAGGAGTAAAGGTTCCAGGTGATACACCGGTCTTGGTTAAGTGCTGGAATCAGGAGCCGATTACCCCGCTCTCCCACCAAATCTTAAGAGATTGTTTTGTGCACCTTAGTGAAGTTTCTGAAAGTGTGTTACTAAGAGAATCACATTTTAAATGTTTTCACCATATGTATCCACTGCTTGGGCATTTAAAGCCCAATTAGTAAGTTCAGATCTCTGTATAAAATGTAGTGCTGCCCCAGGTACCTTCTCTCATAGCTTCTGGGATTGCATTATTATAAGTGCATTCTGAAGGGCGATCCTAGGTTTTTTAAGCAAATTGCTTCATTTGGTTTTTATTTGTGTTTATTTGAAAATTTGGAGGAGACTGCACAATCCATCCCAGACTCACAGTGATGCGGAAACCATGCCTATTGGCCAAAAAATAGATCATTGGCTTGCTGTGGAGGCTCCATCTCTTACATATTGGGAGGTTGCACTTATATAAAATAGCTGTCTACTTAACCTGCGAGCAGTCATCTCCACCAAAATATGCTTCCTTCATGGACACTTGGCTAGCCTATTTAACATATCTAAGCACCAAAGTCAGACATAACTTATTAGCTCTAAGATGATGCTGGACCTTGTATTCAGTTCCATAATTCCTATACCTTTCCATAGACCCTTTAGAGATTTGGACTTGCTGAGATCCTGAGGTGGCATATAGAAGGGTGGACCATGTATACAATGCTCACCGTTTGTTTGTTTTTTGGGAGGACTGTGGATCTGGATAAGATCTATAAATCTGTATTTAAAAAAAAACACCTCAGAACATCAGGGCCCAGTGTTTAACCTGAAAGGAAGATGGATCAGTGTGACAAAAAAATGGCCTTACCTGCCCTATGAGGATTAGATATGCAACAAATTTACAGAGCTGGACTTGACAGTGAGAAGTAAATAACTTCCCTACATCCCCCACCACCACCTTTACTCAATGCCACCTTCTAACAAAAGAAAGGGGAGGGGAGAGCCAGCATAAAAAAACAGAACACACTATTGTCCTTTAGTTGAAGGCATCCAGGCCCAGTAATTTGTTTTGAACGAAAGAATAGAAAGGGTTTTCAGTAGGGTCAGGAAGCAAGAGTTGCGAGGTGAGCAATGCCTTCCCCACCTCCATGGCACAGCCCTTGTGCCCCATTTAATGCCATCGCCTTCCCTTAAGGATAGGTCTCCTCAACCACGGTAGCCTCACTTAGCAAAGCATGGTTAGATTTGGGCAGAAACCAGAACAAGAAATTCCACCCCAAATTAAGAGAGCCTACTTATCCCTGCTCTTCTCTGCACTGCAAGCAAGGCCTCAGTGCTTACCTCTTCTCTTTGAGCTTTCAGCACAATGGGGTCACACATGGTGTCCGCTATTTTTACTTTTCCATCTATGCATTTTTTTTTTTTATTTTGTACCTCAAAACAGATTAAGTGGTTAGTAGGTCTAGGAGCCCATTTTAAGCACATTACTGCTCACATCTGTCATCGAGAATATTTTTCCCCCCACATAAGAAAGGAGCACCTCCCACCATCTTCTCTTCTCTCATTCTTCTTGTCTGTCTTCCTTCTACTGCCTTTCCTTCTCTCTCCCACCCTTATCCCTGTCCCTCTCCCCTTTCTCTCACTTCTCTGGCTCAGAAGCCCTGGCTTGTATCTTTACTGTGATGTTACTGACATGGCCCATTTGACATTATGAGTCTATCCGTCTCTTTCTTGCTTCCAGCCTTCGAGGACAAAGACAAGTGTGGAGAATGGATGAGTGACACCCATAAATACAGCCCTGTTAGCTTTGGGTGCTTAAGTATCAATGGTTAAATGAGTCATCTTTCCAGGTGACAGTAATACTGTAGCAGCTCAATTAGCAGCAGCTCCAGGAGAAAAGTGAAATGACTAATGATTAATTTCAGTACAGTATTCCAACCGGTTTTGTTCTCATTTCATTCAGACAAAGAGCCAAAACAGTTGCCTACACTGGACAGTGTGGAGTGCTGATCATTCCACTAATAATAATATTAATACATGCACATGAGGACTTATGGCTGTGCTGTCTTTTCTACTCACTATTCAGAACTCATTCGAGCCATCTGGCTTCCCATGGTGTAAATTATATTAGCCCATAAGTCAAAGCCAATGATGCAGGCACCCCCTCGGCCCCCTGAATCTAGAAGGGGCACAACCACCCAGGAAACCACGATCCTCTGGCCTTCTGCAGTGCATCTGCAGAAGCATGGGCACCACCCTGTCTATATTCAGACAGTCCAGATAACAAAGTTAGGCAGATAAACTTATCTGGCTAACTTTGGACACCTATGCAACAGTGCAGCCACCCTATTGAATATAGCCAGCTATCTTTAGGACAGTTCTTTCACTCGACCAGACTGAGCTGGCCAAGGAATCCAGCTAACTCTGAATGTTGGAGACAGCAGGTTAACTCAGCCAGCTAACTCAACTCCTCCCAGTTCCACCCCAACTTATCCAGCTAAATTTAAAATATCTATTATGTGTGAGGAAGACAGAGAGAGAGAGAGAGGTAGGAGGAAACAGCATCAGACAAAAAAATAAAGGAAGAATGAGAGAGCATGGGGGGAGAAGGAAGGGATGGATGGAGGATATGCAAATAACATTAGAGAAAGTCAATTAAGAGGTTACAGCAAGCAGGGATAGGCTAGTGATTAGAGCATGGACTGAGAATCAGGGAAGCTGGGGTTCAAAACCCTCTTCTTGCAATGATGGCCCTTGTGATCTTGGGCAAGTCACTTCATCCTCCATTGGCTCAGGTATAAACTTAGATTGTGAGCCCTCTGGGCAGGGACCTACTAACTGTACTTGAATTTATAAAACTCGCCTTGAGCCCAGATGGGGAAACGTGAATAATTACTTCCAAATTCATGATTTATAAGGGAGGGTATGATCCAAGGATGGATGGTGCTGGTTTTGGACGCTCCCCTTCCCTCATTCCCATCTGCATTGCCACTGGTGATGGCCAATAATGGAGCTTGCTTCCAACATTGTGGGTCAGTGCTGTAAGCGAGCAGAAGCAGAACTCTACCACTGGCAGTGGTACAGAGTAAGGAGGCAGGGCTCTTGCCACTCTACCCTGCACCCTGCTTATTAAAAAGAGCTGTCTAGCAGAAAAATAGCACAGGAATTGGGGGCCTCGTGGAGCAGCAGCTAAACTGTGGCAGGACACCATTAGTGTTGCCCACCACTTCCATTTCCCCCCCCCCCCCCCCAAGACAGATTAATCTAGACCTGGTTTTACCTCTTTGCGTCCATGGCTTCAAAGTACAGATTTCCCTAAGAAAAGCAGGAACTATATGCCCACTTTAGCAATGAAAACAGATTGGGGGGGGGGGGGCGGGGGGAAAGAGAAAAAGTAAAATGGAGCTCAGCTTCCATACCACAGTACAAATGGTGATTTTTTTTTTTTTTAAATCACTGCAAAGAGCTGCAATGTAGCAAACTATGACTACGGAAATGATTCTTATCATATTCTACCTTAGTGCCTTCCCTATTGAGAAACCAAGCAGTACCCAAGCCAGAAGGATTACCCTGCTGAAGAGGATGCTAAGCTGGGTTGGCCAGCAGCTCCTGTGCTGTTTAGCTCTGCAGTGCTGCCAGCTCTCCATTAAAACTGATCAATAAAATCTGTCTGACACCACAACCTGAGCATGCTGATCAGCACTCACTTTGGTGCTGTCTGCGTGTGTACTGTATTAGCCATTGCCCCACCCCCAAATCACAGGCAGTGATTACAGTTGCCCCACACACTAGGCCTACCCATAGGATCAAGGACTACCACCAAGTCCTTCGTAACAGAAGGAAAGGTCCAGGAACACCTGATAGAGCAAGACCACTTAATGCCCTGTATGTAAGGAGAGCAGTTTTAAAATCAAATACGTCGCCACGGTGGTGAGCAACTCCACTTCCTCCAGCCCAGGCAAACGATTCATGTCCTTTATTTGCCAGGAGGAGCCTGGCAGTCACAGGTACAAAGGGAAAGGTCGGTCCTCTCTGAAGTCTGAGAAGCTCCCTGTCTCATCCTTATTGGCTTCAGTGGAGGGGGGGGGGGGGGGGAGGGTTTGAAGAAAAGTCCCCATTTTTCTGTTTCATCTTCTCAGATGCTCCGCACCCGTTGATGCCAGGAGTTTGCTGAAGAAATACCAAGACACAGTCACTAATGTGATAGAGCGCCATTGAGCTGAGATTGAACAGTTGCGTTATCTCTCCAAGTAATTGGGTTCCAGTAGGTGATTACTTATTTGCTGACTTGCCCCACCTCCCAACCCAGAACAGCAGAAAATATTAAATTGTTAGAATAAACTAAATTTACAGCATTAGGTCACCCTGCATCATGGCACCTGTGATAAGGTAAAAATCAAGACTGGCTCAGTCTTCCGCACAAATTGAGATGCAGTTTCTGCTTTGGCATGCATGCATTAGGGAAAAATTCAAGACTGCCTCAGGTGACACAGCATCCCTCTGCACTAAGCACTTCATTACAACAGGACAGCAACGGGCTTTAGCACCACTTTGGCTAGTTCAGTTTGTTGCAGAGCGATAAGACCTCCTGCAGCTTGCATTCCTAAGCTGCATTTTTTCCTGCCCTGTGCCTCCACCAAAAAGACAATAGCAGAATGTCTTATCTAGGGGAAAAAATAATTAGTATCCTGTAACTGATTACTTCTCAGCGGTAATAATCCTCTTCATACATGATAGCTTGAATTAAAGTCTTTCAGACTCACTCATTTGGGGTTCACAGCAGCTTTATAAAATCATAGACAGTATCTGCAGAAAAGGGTCACTTGGTACATCCAGTCTGCCCAGCTGTACGGGCAGAGACCCTCTGGTCCTTTATCCTATCTTTAAAAAGATGCCCTTATGGACTTTTTCAAACATGTTTGCATACTTACCATCTCTGCTAGATGCCAGTACCAGGTTTCCATCACCCTCTCAGTCTCTGTGTACATTTAGGGGAGGGTGATCAGCCTTAAGGGATAGGCCGAGCCAGCCCTGGTTTTGTCTTCCTTTTCTTGAGAATCTCGGAACAACAAATCATGACATTCTATGCTGCAACACCAGCTCTGTCTCAGCCTGTCCCTATGACATGGAGTCTCCCAGAAATGCTAGAACATTAGAGCAAAGCTGGGCTTTAGGACCTTCAGGCAGGCTTAGTATCAGGTAATTAAAAAATAAAAAAACATACAAATAAAAGTAAATGCGCAAAATCAAGCATTTAGCTTGTCCCATTTGAACTGTACCTTTTAGCAGGTGAAAACTATAGTTCTATAAAACTGATTTTTCTTTATATAAAAGAAAATCATGCAGTATTTCAAAGGCACACAAAGAAAAGCTGCAAAACCCTGTTTTGGGGTTTGTTTGTTTTTTATTTACCAAGTCATTGGTTTTTAAGTTCTTTAAATTTTTCACCTATAAATTCATCTTGATCCCCTGGTTAAGAGTCGCAAGGTACTTCTGGCGCATGGTACTGAGGCAGCCCATTAGGGGCATGCATGGAAAAAAAATATTGTGTGTTTGGTGTTCTCATTTTGTTTTCTCCTATATACCATTTGCCTCATTTGAGCATGCACTATTTTTACAAGACATGAAGTAAATTCTAGGAATAACATGTGTTGAAATCACAAATGATACTTTGTTAGGTTTGGTTATGTCGGATGGGAAATGCCACAGAGGATAGAACAAAAATATTGTTGACGTTTCCAGGTCTCTCAAATGACAGCACCTCCATTCAGCCCATGTAGTCTAAGACATCGGAAATAACATCACACATGCTGCCCATGCCAAACAGATCCGTTGCACCGGAGGTAATTTATGGCTCTTCTAAACAGTTCTCTACTCCAGAGTTCAAATAAGGCAAGGAGGAAATTGCAGGTAAGGGAGCAGAAGAATTTATAACAATAAAAGTCAGACTGACAGAGGGTGAAAACAGCACTCGCCATAAGTCTGACATATTGGCCAGTACAAAAAGGACATATAAGGCTTCCTTTCACATGAGGATGTGTAACAGCAGTTACTAAAGTTGCTAGCCAACTCCAGTTTTACCCAGGCAGGCTGCTCCAGACCTGGTATTGTCTCCAGTGTCTCCATGGCATCCTAATATTGTTTTATTTTTTGTTTGTTTTAATAAGGGAAATCAGAGCTATAAATGGGAAAAAAAAAAAAAAAAAAAAAGCCTCCAGGATAGGATCGTGCCATTGGGGAGGAATACAGCCATCTGGCAGCCCTAGCAGTAATCTGACTTGACAGAATAACAGAATTCCACAAAAGTGTTCTTTCACCAGTTTCTTTTTGTTTGGGGGCTAGCTACCAAACTGCTTTAGTTTTAGTAAGAAATGTTAGTTTTTGTTGGGTTTTTTTAAGACTCTTTATAGGGTGGAGACTCTATAGTGTGGATATATTCAGAAATAATAATTAGCAATTTTTTTGTAATTGAACTTTGAAGGGATTTCATTAGCACAGCTTTCTCAAGTAAGCATCAAACTCAGAAACCATCTGGACTATGGATCCTTCTGACATACATATTCTCATGAATAAAAAAAATAAATACTGAACCTCTGTTTAAAGACTTCCACACTGCGAGGGGACAAAGAATTGGGAGTGTTAAGAGACAAAAGAAGCTCAGCGTCAAACCTGTTTCTTGGAACTTAACTAGAAAAACTTGCGGGCTGACTTTGCATAGTGGTCATTATTGAAAGCAAGTGATCAGATTATGAATATTTTCTTTTATTAACAATTAAAAAAACACTTTCTAATTTGTTGATGTTAGCAAAATTGGCTTGCAGCTACCCTTAAATCATTTTTTTCTGTCCACATTTATTGAATGAAAATTTCAGATCTTGATGACACCTGTATAAGTTAATTTATAAATAGTCAGAGGTATGCCAACTGAATCCATTTTTTCTTCAAGATAGGTTGATCCAGTCCTGGTTTTATTCACTTTACTCTTTTTGTTTTTTTGAAAAGCAGAATAGAAAAGTTGAGAAATAAAATAAATTGCATGCATGAATTTATACTTCTGCTTTCGCTAGACCTAGCAGAACTACAAGAACATGCAGGCCTTGGGGAAAAACTAGGACTGGATCAGCTTAGATTAATAAACTTTATTTAAAACTTTTCTATACCAACATTCATTTGCATATCACATCGGTTTACATGGAACAGGTATAAATTAACATTGAAAAAGAAATTACATGGAACAGGGTGTAAAGTTTAACAACCAAATTCCTTTATTTGAAAAGATATAATTTAAGTGCTTGTCCTGCACAGCCCTGAAAGCAATTACGATATTAAATCACAAAACGTTACAATCACTGGATCAGACTGGTTCATGTTGACTATGACGTCACAAACATCTATTGCAACAAGAATCAATCGATCACATGCCGCATGAAATGACTGACGTTTGTAAACAGTTGCTAGCAGGGGTTCAGAAAATATGTCGTAAAGAATTTAGAAATGAGAGCTCTGTAGTAAAAAGCGTAATTGATGAGCAAAATAGTTACTACTGATTTGCACAGAACATAAGATGTACAGCTCTTTCCTGTAATGTCAAAGCAGACAGACTGCAAACAGTCAAGTTAAATTAAGAGGGGTTTTCAAGCTGAGTACAAAAGTAGTAAGCGGTGAAAAAAAGGCAGAATCCTTGAAACACATAAAGTCACAAAACAAAATCGTTATTCATACAGAATTATCGTCAAAACAAATTATTCGTTCTGTGCATTAACTCAAGCACCAACTGGAATATCACGCCAAATAAAATCAATCCGTTCTAATCTCCCTGAACGATTTCAGTTTACAGACAGCAAACCACCATAGAATTTAAACTTCACTTTCACTTCCGAGCACAAATACCAAATCCATCGTTTAAAGACGTCTTACCCGAACCTGAGACACGGGTTCCCAACCCAGCTTGGCCACGCCATCCACACCCTACAGACACAACCTTACGTTTACAAAGACCATCCCAGAATAAAAACGGCATGTGCACGGGACATCACATCAGAGAGGTTTGAGTGTGTTTTGAAAGGCCGCCGACTAGCCCTCCACTGCCCTCTCAAAGGTATCACACTACCGCTGTTCTGAGAGAAGTATAAGAGGCTGCTCGCCGATTCCGCCTTTACTGCTGCAGGTGCACCGAGACCTTGCAAGCTCATATTCAGCCCTACCCAAGCCTCGCCAACCACGTGCGCGCAAACCAGCCCTTTAACTACCCACCTCCCCTCCCCGTCCCCCCAGCCTCATTCTGTGCACGTGGTAGGGAGGTGTGGTCAGGAGGCTGCTGCGTGGTGACGAAACCAGAGCCCCGGTTACCTACGTCCTTTCCACGCCCCCTCCTTCCCTCCCCTTCGCCGGCTGAGAGAGAGAGAAGGCGAGAAGGGACTTTGGGGATGACATCACCTGCGAGGCAGAGAGAGAGAGAGAGAGAACGAGCGCGCGAGAGAGAGTGCGGAGCGCTGAGTGAGCGCGAGCCGCAGTGTGCGTGTGTGTAACCCCCTCCCTTCCCTACCCTCCCCTCCCCGCCACCCCCAGCCCCAGCGCCCTGGGGTGGGTGCGCGAGGCGGTAGCAGCAGCAGCAGCAGCAGCGCGCGCCCGCCCGCCGCCATTCCATGCGCCTCCCGCGAGGATGTGAGGAGGAGCGCGAGCGCCGGGAACCCAGCTAGCGAGTCAGCCAGCAGGTAAGGACCCGGTAGGGGTGGGGGAGAGAGTGAGCACCGGTCGGACCGGACTGGGTTCGGGAGGGGTGTGGTGGTGAGGAACATGCTCCAGCGCTGTCTCTTCTCCGCCCTCTGAGGAATGGGAGCTGTTCTGGTGCTGATGCTGGGCGAGGGCAACTGATTCTGGGCTGGGGGAAGGGGATGCAAGGGATCAAACAAAGAGGCAGCTCTGCAGGTGAAGCTAAGGAGAAGGGAGCCTCGCCCGCTTTCTCCGCTACCCTCCTGGCCACACGGTCATTCCTTCCCTTTTCCCCAAGGTCTCTCTCTTATCCCTCCAGCGTTCTTTAGACCTATCCTGTCCCCCCTTCCTTTCTCTCGGGGTCTCCTTCCATGCTTTTCCTCTCATTTCTTGCCCTTCTCCTTCTGTATCCCTGCCGCTCTACCTTCATTCTTCTCCTGTTTTCCATTCCTCTGTCCCTGGCTCTCCTTCCTTCTCTCCTTTCTGATTCTCTCTTTCTCTGGTTCTCCTCCCCGCTATGTGTCTCCTGGATAGGATTTGAGGTCAGTCATGCTGATGTGATGCTGGAGCTGGTGTTCCCTCTCTCTCTCTTGCCTTTCCTATCCTGGGTGCATTTAGTCTATTCTTGCATGCCAGCGTCCCCGCCTCACCTATTTCTCAGCCACCCATTTCCCATCACAGGAAGGCTCGCTCCTGCTTTATTGTAATGTGCCTCCCTCCCCCACTAAAAGAAAATCGGTTTTACTTGACTCTCCTTTCATACTCCTTCACCATCTAATCAACAGACATGTCAAGTTTCTTTGTTTCCCCTTTATTCTCAAGTAGTCTCTCCCTTCTTTCCCTCCCAAGTATCGTCCAAGGAAACTTTCTCATTAATGCTCGGATCAATCCAATCTAATATCACTATCTGAGCCAAATTCACCAGTACAAAATGAGTCCTTGAAAATGCACCACTATGAATTATTCTCTCCTCCCACCCCACATTATCCTGGTTTATGATATATCTTTCTTTCTTCAGCCCTCATCAATAATTGTGCTATCTATTTAATACTTACAGAATTACAGTAAACACCCCACCCATCATTGTTTTTGCCCCTTTCTAATTTCCTTTTACCCACCATACCTACAACCCCTCCCTGGCCTTTACTTGGGCTCTCCTAACACTTAATCCCTCCCTGCAACTAGTGGCCTCTATTGTTGCTGGCACACCTCTTATGCTCTGATTCACATGTGAGGGGGTGGTCCATCTACCCTATTGTGACTTCAGGTTTGACCATTCTTTCCTCCCTCCCACTTATCCTGTCTCACCATCTCCTCCTCCGCCTTATCTATTTCCTTGGAGTGCACCCCCCCCCCCCCACACACACACACACACACACCTCATTTCACTCCACGATGCTTACCTGTTTATAAGCTGTTACAGTATTCTCCAGTGTGTACCGCTCCATGAGTAGGAAGACATCCCAAAGGACCAAGAGCTCAAAGCTTCCCAGATGCCCTGCTACTGCATCCTGCCTTTTCTTACCGCCTTTGCTTATATTTCTCCCATTCTCTCCCTTGTCTGTCTTTTTTATTGTATTCTCTTTGTCACCCCATTTTGTTTTGTGCCTCTCCCAGTCTTTTTTCCTTCTCTATTCTTGTTTCTTTTATTTCTTTTTCAACATTTCATGCATTTCTCATTTCTTTCTTTCTTGCACACTTAGTGCCAAAATCTGCTGCCTCCTTTTCTGTTGTGTATTGATTCTACATTTAGGATCATTGCTTCTCTTTCCTAAGCTTTGTGGAGTAGGCTGCAAGGACTTATGTTCATGCTTGTCTAGTTCATCTCTTTTTAGCTACTGTCCCCTTCTAGCTACTCTGCCTGACCAAGGACTCTTTCAGTTGCATCGTCTCCAATTTGTATACACATGGTGTGAAGAGCCATAATGTTTCCAGATCCCACTCTGTGGCTTGCAGCTGGGATGGATAGAATAACTGGGTGGAGTAGTTGGGTTAGTTGATCTTTCCCTGCCTTCATCTACTGTCTTAGGTTACACTGCACACTGGCTCCTATACTTGCTGTGTATTGAAGTATATAGTCCAACAGAGCTTGCTCCCATCATTCCAGCATTAATGCATAAATATAGATTCAGATAACTTTATTTGCATAAAAATGTTATGTGTTGCCAAAGAAAGACATTGAATGATTAAAATAAAGAGGAAGACAAAATTACTAAATAATAGTAAAAATTAGTTATCTAACTTTGTGCGCACACACACACACATATATATATATATATATATATATACATACACACACATTATATAATCTTACCAGGAGGTGCCGATTAGACCCTCTCAGCAAACCACTATACCCCCACTGTCTTCACATTAACTGCAGTTTCATTAATCACTAACCAGCAACCCCCTCACCTTCTCATAAGTGCATTTCACTTCTTGTCTGTATTCCATTTTTCTGAAATGTTTGTGTGAAGGAGGGAAGAGAGATAATATAGGCTCCCAGCTGGCCAGTCAGTAAGGCAGTACATAAGGGACTGGGAAGACCTTTTTGATTCTCTCTCTGTCTGTCTGTCTTTTGTTTCTGAAGCTTTCAATTAGAGCTAGTTTTCACTTTTCTTTTCTTGGAAATGTCAGACGTGACTGTGTGATGTTCGACCATGATATTTCTTCTTTACTTGAATTTCTTAATTTCCTCCTTCTTCTCTGTATTTTGCTGTGCTAATGTTGACCTGTCAAAATCGGTGTTAAGTTGCAACAAATAGGTTGTGGCAGGGGGGTATGAAACCCCACACATCCTCTTTCCCCCCTCACCCCTTTCCCCCCTCACCCCTTTCCCCTGTCCTGCTTCCTAGCTTGGGCTCTTTTCGCTCTGGTTGCTTGGAGCTGGTGTGTGTCCTGGGGTCTAAGAATGTAGGCAAGCTGTTTTTGTGATGGATGTGGTCTGGCTTCAGATTGAGGAGAACTCCCTCCCGGTTTCTTATCTTCCAGGGTAATAGGAGAATGTAGGATAGGATAAGTTTATTGAATCCAGTTTATTCTTCTGGTTTAATAATTTCACAGAAATCAGATCAGAGCAAGCTTTGAATGTTATGCTGCTTGGTACTCACTGAAATATTGAAACATCTGATTGATTCAGGTGAACCTTCATTTTTTTAAATGTTTACATTTTTTTTGGGTGTGTCTTTCAAATGGAAGAATAAAAACAGATGAATATCCTGTTTACAGACAGATCTCCTGCATTATCAAAGCAAGTTTATTAATGATTGCTGCATTTTGTCATCCATCTGCTGAATTGTCTATTTCACATTGCATCTACCTTGCACATTTCCTAATTTTCTATGTGTGTATGCCTGCCTTCTTTTTAAGGCTGCTTTTTGAAGCAGGGTAATTTGGGATTTGTGGTGAGACATGTGCAGTGGAGAGGAGTTAAGAATAGAACTCATGTTGTTGGAAGCAGCTTGAGAAGGGGCACAGAATTATGAACGTGTACTGCCATCCTCCCAAAGAGAAAACAGGCACTGGGCATGTTTCAGAAGTCAATGGCGACCTCATGGGAGAGTCAGAAAAGATTAAATGATTTCCCTGGAATCTGTGGATCATCATAGAGTTTGATGACACATTTGCAGTTCTGAACGACAAAATCACAAAGCCCAGTTATGCGTGAAAAATGTTACTTTATGATCTATTTTCTCACTGTCAAACCTCGCCCAAGGTATGAAATCGCACTGAATTGCTGTCTGAGGAGGGAACAGCAGGCAGCTGGGAGTAAATGCTCAGAGGCTTAGATGTCTGAGCCTTTCTCATGGCTGCACTTTTCCGTGTGGGATTTTGATGTTTTGTTTTGTAAAGTTTATTTAATCCTATAAAGAAGGGATGTAATTAGGCACACTATGCTTAAAGGGAAAAAGAAGACAAAACAAAAATCCCTTCGCACACCAAGCGAGTAACCTGAGAGACTGTCCTACCACCTGTGCGTCACTGTGAAATAACCAATAGGTTCTTGCGTCATTTCAGTGACAATTTTTCCAATCCTATGTCATGCTATTTTAAGAAATCATTTAATTCCTTGCATTGTTCTGTAAAATTATAAAGGTCACCAAGCAAGTTGCAGATGATAACCCATTTTAGTGGACTTAGTATATTTATGACTCTCTTTTGATGGGTAAACTCCCTTCATAAGGTCGGTGCAAAATGAGCTAAATAAACTATCTGTTGCATTTCACAAATATAAGGAATGAGGGATTCTGGCACACCAGCAGTCAGGATAAATTACTTTCAGGGTTCCAGTGGTGTAACAAAGCACTTGAAATCTCCCTCTCTTTGCTTATGACATGGTCAGAACCCGGCCAAATGCCTGGCCTTTTTATAAGGGATCCCTTTTTCTCGCTCGGTCCCCCCTTATCCATTGTTGTATTGAGCAGTGCCCATCTGTAGCATCAAGCCAAAGGTGTTGAGGCAGGCGGGGGGTAGCCTTGCTGGTATCCAGCTTACCCTCTGCGTTTTGGCTGAGAGAAAGGAGAATGCAAGGGACCTGCAGGTGTGTCCCTCTACTTTTATACATCACATCCTGTTCTTGGTGTAATAATGCGTCGTGCTCTGCTTGGGACTGGATGGGAGCCCTGCTGGAATAATGGAGCAAGACCTACGATGTATGGGCTGAAGTTGAAAAGAAAAAGACCCCTGGGTATAGTTGAAAGCCAGTCCCTTGCCTTTGCCTGACATCCTCTTTGTATTGTGTATAATCCTCAGTCAATCCATTTAGTTTGTTTTGGGGTTGTGATTTTTTTGTTTTGTTTTGGTTTTTTTTAAGGTGGGGACTGAGCAAAAGGAATGATTTAAAAAAGGAATATAATAAATCTTTTTTTTCTATTTAAAAAAGGGATAATGAAAGGATTCTTGCTTGGAGCAGACGTGCTGTCTTGTCTCTGTTAATAGAACAGTTTACATGCTAAATACTTGCTTCTCTTTACAGCTTTTGGTGGTATTACATATTTCTCTTTCTGTGGGCTGGCAGTACAAATTAGTGGGTTTTTTCTGGTTATGTATATTTTCTCTCTCCAAAAATTTTTTTCTCCATAATTATATAATTTTTCTTTTTCCAAAACACACTGAAAACCTGATGTTCAAAAGCATTTACATGCTTAAAACTGGGTTTGCATATGTAAATGCACTTTATTTGTGTAAGCAGGCTTTTGAAAATTGCTACAATATATGCCATTGAATTGTCAATAGGTTTTATCTGCATTAAGTGAACTTAATGCAAGTTAATGGCTTTTGAAAATTGCTATGATTGTACACTACATTTACTTGTGTAACTCCTTTAAATATTCACATGTGAAGCTATTTCTGCCTTCATTGTGAAGGTTTGTTGTGAGAACTACTCTAAAACAGTTTATTTTCTGTAAAAATATTTTCACTCTCTGTTCATTTACTAGTTATGAAGTGCTATAAATATATATTTTGTTTATTAAGTTTGCCACCAGTGTTATAGTCCTGCACAATGTACAGATGTGAAAATGTATTTATCTATATTGTTCCTAGAATATATCACATGATAACAATCCATTTGAATATGGTGGAAGTTTGACAGAGGTTCCTTAAGATATGTGTTAACGACTGTCTGCTAAGTTCATCTTTGCTATGCTATGAAGGATAGGCACCTCAGATGCATTAATGTGGCAGAATTCAGGCATGCACGGGACACACACAAAAGGACCTTAGTGGCAGATGGAGGGAGGAAGAAGAGCACAGATCAAATAAGACTTGTGGCAGCCCAGTAGGCAGGTACAAACGGGCAGCATGGCTGGACTTCCGACATCTTCTCTGTTTTACGTTTTTATGTATAGTTTTATGCAGTGTTTGAATTTCTACAGTATTTCCTGAATAATCCTGCTTTGGGAAGAATGGATATCTGTTACCCCACATTACTAATGTGCAGGCTCTGCAACTCGCTGTATGATGGCTTAGCTGTAGCCTAGTCCGTATCTGCATCCTGTATTGATCAGGCTCATTACTGCTTTCTGCTGTTCTTGGTAATGGTGGGGCACATTTGATTGTTGGAAGTGTATTCACTTGATCTCTCATTGCCTCAGATAATGCACTTAGGAGGTAATTTTAAAAGGAGTCACGCACGTAAATGTAACTTCCTATCGTAGCAATTTTAAAAAGCTATTTACACACATAAACTGCACGTACACATGAATATCCTATGGACAATTCAATGGTATATATTAAAGCAATTTTCAAAAGCCCACTTACATGGGTAAAGTGCATTTTCACTTGTAAAACTCAACTTTAAGCATGAAAATGCTTTTTAAATTGGGCCCATAGATTGTAAGCTCTTTGGGGAATGGACTTATTGTACCTGAAGCCACCTTAAGCGTCATCTAGAAAGGTAGGCTAATAATCCAAACATCATCATCATCATTATTATTATTCTAGCTACCGCATTGCAGCTTCTGAGACCCAGGTGAAGGGCTTTCCCCACCCATCATTAAGGCCTGCTGTGACAGTCGCAACCCATCTGTGGTCCCTTTCCAATCATATCTGGCTTACTAGGTAAAGACACAATGGTATGGGTATAATTTCCGTAGGTGAGTCAAAGCTGATAAAATACCAGTGCCGTCATGGGTGGGTAGCACAAAGCACACCCCAACCCGGCATGCATTATAAAGATCACAATCCATTCTGTTTTTGTCTGTTTGGGAGTCTGTGCTCCGTGCTCCCCTCAGCACCCTCCAAATACTTCAGCAAAGGGACTTATGCTAAAACAACATTGAAACCTACCTGAAGTGTTTGGGGGCTGGGGGTAAGGGATAGGAGGAAGAGAAATAGTAATATACCATGCTTTTAATGTTGGGTTTTTGTTTTTTTTTGTCTGAGAGCAATTTCCTTGTGACTGCATTAGGCACAGTTTATGGAATCAATCAACATGAATTGAAAATATTAGGAAAGAGTCTATTAACGTGCACTCCGCAGAATCATTCGTGCTGCAGCAGCTGTAACCTCTTTAGCCTTGCTGTTATAAAGCCTGCATTGCTTTTAGTCTTCGGCATTTAAATGATTTCTAAGTGTAAAGCAATAATAATAATAATTAAAAAAACAAACAAACCCCAAAACACGTTCGCTCTGTGCTGCAAGGGCCATAGAAACTGACAAGAGAACGACCGAAAGAAAACGCAAGCAAAATGTCAGAGGAGGTGAAGTGGGTTCTCATCCTTGGGAGGTTGTCCCAGATTTCAGTCCTAGCTCTGTGCCACCTCTTCCGTTTTGTCCTATAGATCAAAGATGCACCAAAACCTACAGGTTTTTTTTTTGGGTTTAGGGTTGGGCTTTTTTGCAATATCGGGAATTCCATTACATTTTGCATTTTGGAAAAGTAAAAGTTTTTGCATGACTGTAGTTTGGAAATTTTATGCTACATTTGGAAGTCAATATAATAAAACCACATAGCTTTTTTATTTTTTGTTTTTTTATAGAATGGGGTAACTGCATTCTTAAAAAAAAAAGATTTTGTTTTGAAAAGTTTTAACACATTTTTCCCCTAAAATAAAATAGCAGTCAAAATAAAGTGAGGTTAACCTGAGGCCCATAAATCTTCTCCTTCCACCCAGGTAACCTTTTTGCAGGGCATTGTATGAAAGTCCTTTTTATTGGTTTATTTATAATACCAAATATAGAATCTCTCAGTATGATACAAAAGAAAAATAAACCAAGTTTACATAATTATACAATATTGAAATACAAACACATAAAATTCATAATTCAAATCAAATTAGCATAAATCATAAAACAAGCCCAATAAATATATTTATACTAGCTGACACCCCTTCCCCAGTCTGCTAAAGAATTATTACTAAACCATAGAAATATGTCATCAAATCTGTCTACCCAGCAAGTCTATTCACAATACACAAAATTGCAAATAAATGTTCAATCAGGAACAAGACCTCAGAATGGTGATACTGATGATCTCAAGGTTGCAAAACAGTGCAAGGAGACAGAAATCAGGGCCACAAGAATTCCTAGAGTGCATTGGGAAAGATATAACCAGAAGAAAAATGGAAGTGATAGTACCCCGAATAAGTCATTGATGAGACCTCATATTTGTATTATGAGTTATTTTTATAGTGCTACCAGGCATATGCAGTGCTGCGTAGAGACACATAAGAACCAGTCCCTGCTCATTGGAGCTTAAGGGCTTTTAAAAGCCCTATGCGTGGCAAATCTGGGAGATACACGCGTGACTGGGAAGTGCACCGGCTGTGCGGATGTTAAGAGGCCTGCAGCCTCGCATGTATCTCCTGGTACGCGAATAAAGAAGGTGTGGCAAAAAAGGGCGTGGGCAGGCCAAGACAGCGCTATCCAGTCAATGATGCGCTCAAATGCATGCCGGGATCTGACAACTTCGTAACTTGCTGCTGCTACGGACAGCGGGTAAGTATTAAAACAAAGAAGTCTAGGGTAGTCAGTGGGGTTTTAGGGATATGGGAGGCAGGTTAGGTAGGGGGTTTAGGAAATCCTTTACAGGGAGGGAACTGGGATATGGGCCTATTGCATCACCATGTGTACCTTCTAAAATCCCCCCACCTTACGCGCTCAAGACGAGATTCGCGTGCACGTGCGTGCATCGATATAAAATTGTGTGAGCGGGTAGATTATTTTATAGTGTACACATAGACAGCGCATGTTATAAAATTGATGTGTCCATGTGCGCGCACCGGCAAACATGCGCGACTAAAAAATGTACCTTTTACAGTCTAGTCAAGACACACGGACAAAACACAAAAAATATTTAAATGGTTTTGCGCTAAAAACAGCGAGGCCATGATTAGGTACAGCTAATTCAGGTGGGTTATAGGTGGATTAAGTGAGAATTAATTTAGTAAAGTGCAATGAGTGAAGTCTTCTAAAGTGCTCAATAAAAAAAAAAAAACAGCAAGTGGAGTGAATGAAACTGTAAGTCCTTTCTTACTTTTCTTTTTTTTTTTAACAATACTGTACTTAGTTTAGTTTAATTGGCAACCAGACTCCATTTCTGCAATCCTAAGCAATCTGCTTGGAAATAACATATTGAAAGAAAAGTACTCGCATGTAATCTGAGTTCTAGAACACTGTGTCCAGTTCTGGAGGCTGTAAAGGATATAGATTGGGTGGAGGCAGTCCAGCACTTATGAGATATGCGACTTAAATATGTATATCTTTAGAGAAGAGGATACAGTAGTTATTCAGATACCTCAAATATCTAAGTATGGCACAAGAAACAAACTGTTTTCAGTGGCAAGGAATTTCTAGAATTATTCCAGAATCGCCTCCCCTTTCACCCTCCTGTAATCCCTGGAACAGCCTCTCTGGGAAAATGGTGGATGCAAAAGTACTAACAGATTTCAGGAAAATCTGTGATAAGCACAGAAGATCCTTAGTTGTGAAGGGAAAGCCAAGATGAATTGGAATCTATAGCACTGCAAAAAGAAGCTTTGTAGGCAGACAAGAAGGACCTTATGGTCTTTCTCTGCAGTCATATTCTATGTTTGTATGTTTAAAGCATCTTTCCATGTAAATTCCATCACCTGTCCCATGCAATTATTTTTTTATTGGACCTAGCTGATTCCTCTTGCTCCTTCAGGTTTCTAGCTCATATGGAACCGGATGTGGCATCTGGCACCATGAGCCTTAATTTGCAACTACCCAAAGATTTTTTTTCCCCTATTTTAAATCCCCCTCCCACTTCCTTCATTCCAGTCATTGCAGTAATAGTCCTTGGCTGGGAGTGGAGGAGAGGTGTCAGGGTGCAGGGCTCCTTCTGGTAGCCCTGCAATAATGGATCCTAAATCCAGCCACTAGGTGTCACCAGTGAGCAATATCTAGGACTCCTTCCCACTTAATGTCTATGAACGGCAGAAGATCTGAGCTGGAAATCAAACCCAAGACCCAGTTCCAGCCCCCATAGAATTATTAGAACACTGCTGCCATTGTGGATTAGGCACAAGTGAAACTAATATCCTATGGAGGTTCATGCAGAAATCTCTTGATGATTTTTGTTTGTGTTAAAACTAGTTGAATCATGGCAGTAGCATCTCCAACGTACAATATAGGCCTGATTTTCAAATGCATTTGCACGCTTAAAAATAAGTTTTACACATGTAAGTGGGCTTTTGAAAATTGCTACAATATATGCCATTGAATTGTCCATAGGATTTACCCACGCAAGTGGGTACATGGGTTTTGGAAATTGCTTTAATAAGTTACATCTATACATGCAACTCAAACAGTTACCAATTTGAATCAAACAGTTACCAACAAGGGCCCTGAACTTGGTGGTTGATGAAACAACAGATAAGTATGGAAAAATAAGTGGGAGCTTGCTGGGCAGACTAGATGGGCCGATTGGTTTTTTTCTGCCGTCATTTCTATGTTTCCTTTGAAAATTAATCTGTACGTGTTTAAAAAAAAAAAATCCAACCCCTGAACTCCCCCCAATTCCACCCAGAACCTACTTTCTGGGACACAGGCATATACTATTTGAGGCAGATTTTCAAAGGGTTACACACGTAACCCCCGAAAGCTGCCCCTGTGCGCACCGAGCCTATCTTGCATAGGCTCGGCGGCGCATGCAAGCCCCGGGACGCACGTATATCCCGGGGCTTGCAAAAAGGGGCGTGGCCTGAGCCTCCAGGCACAGCGGCCATTTGCTGCTGTGCCCGGGATCGCAGGCCAGCCGTTGGCCGGTGCGCGTAACTTCTTCAACAGAGGTAAGGGGGGGGGGGGGTTCCAGGTAGGGCTGGGGGGCGGGTTAGTTAGGGGAAGGGAGGGGAAGGTGCAGGGGGGGTGGAGGGAATGGAGGCAGGCTGCGCGGCTCAGCGCGCGCAAGTTGCACAATTGTGCACCTCCTTGCGCGCGCCGACCCTGGATTTTATAACGTGCACGCGGCTGCGCGCCCACGTTATAAAATCGGGCGTAGATTTGTTCGTGCCGGGTTGCGTGAACAAATCTGCGCCCGTGCACAGGTTTTAAAATCTGCCCCTTTGTGCATATGCATGGATCAAAAATACCCCGAACTCCTGATATGTTCTGAAAATTTGATGGGGATAGGACACCAAACAAAAAATGTATCACAGGACACACAGACATAGCAATCTCATAAGCCTTCTTTTCCTTTGCAAAGTAGACTAAAATGTAACCAAAAAGTAATCTCTCCCGTGAATGGCTGAACTGGGCAGAAACACCAGCCCGTAGCTCAGCCAGCAAACCACAATGTCTTTGGCAGAGACATGGGCCGCTTGTGTTGTGTCCTATCTTCGGGAGGCTTATAACTTAATTTCCCTTCCCAGTCCCCCACATGCAGCTGCAGCGTGGCTAGTCATATGGGAGATATTTAAGAGACTTGTTTTTGCTTGAATTTATCTTCATAGCATTGGAAATTCAAAGAGAATCCTTCTCTCCCTCCCCATCTTTCACGATTCTGTCTGGGCTGTCGTCCTGTTCCAGTGCAGCGTCCTGTCAGGTAAGAGTAGCAACAGCGGCAGGAGATGCTGGTATGAAAAATGATTCTGGAACCTCTTGGTAGAGATTGTTACAATGTATCTCCATTACTATGTTTTTAGGGGATGTTATTACTGTATAGCCCCAACCACAAGAACCAGTCTCCCAACATTTTTTTTTTAAACCAAATAACTGCGGGGATCATTTTTTTTTCTTGATTATTTCTACTATTACAATTTTATTTTTTTTTTTTACCTTTTTTTTCCCCCTTAATCTTGAGACTGGAGCTCTGTTTTGTTGATTGTCCTTTTCTCCTCCGCAGGCTGTTAGCTGAAAGATATTTGTTTAAATATTGAAATTGATGTTTTGCCTGCAGTCGAGAACACTGATTTACAGCCAATGAAGTCACCATTTTCCATTTTCACAGAGTGGAATTCTGGGAAGGTGCTGGTGATCCACGATCAAGGCTCTAATTTATGGATTTTTACTGGAATTTCACAATTTTTTTTCTTTTTAACATGCATAAAAGAGAGAGAGAGAAAGAGTATCCGTCCGTCATTTGGATTGTTAGGCCGTAGAGTAAATAATAAAGCAATACGTAGAAAGAAAAAAGGCAGAAGCAATAATTTTACAGCAGAATACGCAATGTTCTGTGCTGTTTCTTTTAAATCCAAAAGATAAAAAGGCCTCTAAAACAATTCATCAGCTGAACAAAAGAGCAGAAAGCAGTAGTAGGCATTTATATTGTTGTAGGATCTTCATACAAAGAAGGCAACTTACACAGATTGTGTCACATTTACAGAAGTAACTTAATTTTATCTATGCAAATAGCCATTAAGTATGCAATTTAATAAACGTGTTACCTTTTCTGAGATGACAGGCTGTAGCATTTCTACCCATTTCTAAGGAGCAAATTTGAGGATTTTTGTCCCTGTCGGTTGTTGTGCTAAATGCCATTCTTTTTACAGGACTCTTATACTGTGTTCGGGCATTTTTTCCCCTCCAAATATAATTAAAGGGTCATTTTTTCCAAATCATTTCTACAGATAAAATGGTGTTTCACCTGTGCAAAAAGGCTTTTTTTTTTTTAATTGCCCATCTTTTATGTGCAAGTTTACCCGAACTGAGCAGAAGAGTTCCTGGGAGCAAAGATGAGGAAAGGTTTGCACTTATGGGCATACTTTTGAAAATCCAAACATATACGTGTAAGTTTTTATAAAAAGAATCATGCACACCGTATAGTTAGTGTAAGGTTGTGCGGGTAAACTTGCTGGGTGTAATTTTCTGCTTTGAGAGTCTGCGTAACTTGGGTGCATATTTGCTGTATAATTTAGGCACACAACGTTACAAAATGACCCCCTCCGAGGACCATTTCCTTATGGAGGTGACAGAACAAGTCCTGCAGTGTTGACACTGTCAGTTTTATTATGTAATTAAATGTTAGTCCGGTTTTATTATTTGGTCTTTTATAAACTGTTCTGTGCAACCAGTCGGGTACAAAATGTTGAGTTTGCCTGGGAGGGAATTACATTTTCATGCTGGATTTAAAGCATTTTACAGATGCCGCTTTTCCATTATGCAGCTCTGGAGCCAGTTTTGTTTTTTAATGCATCTCTCTTTTTTTTTTTTATAAAGTTGGTAGATATTTCAGAAGGGCTGGGTGGCACCATTGTAGTTCTCAGCAGACTCCTCCTCCTGATTTTTGTAAAAGTAGATAAGTATAAGAAATGTACCCATACTTTAATAATTATCACAGACACTATTTATTTCTTACAATTCTGTTTCTTATGATTTTATTGATTGCCTTTTTTTAAACTCTTTATTTAAACCATCTTTTTCATATCATATAATTAAAGGATACAATGCTTTCCAAAATATCAAGTTTGACAGACTCATGACCACAAGACATCTGCGTAATACAGTAATAATTATGAGGTAATAAACAGTTACTACTTATGGTATTTCTCATAGGATTCCCATATTCGTACAAATTTAAAACGTGCATTTTTTTTTTTTTTTTTTTGTGAAAGTACAAACACTCAATATCAGCTACCTCCTGTAACTGAGCATGCCAGTACTCCAGGTTTGGATTCGTTTTCCAAAACTTGGCAATTGTAAAGCGAGCAGCTGACAATAATTGCCTGACCAAGGCCTGTGCTTAACTGGAATTGAAGAACCAAATCCATCTGCCCAACAGTCCCAGGCCAGGTCCTATGAAAACAGAATATCCCAAATTATTTGCCACAATTTGAGTGACCTGAGACTAGAAAAACCGGACACTTTGACAAGACAACCACATGTGTATGAAGATGCATTTTTGAAAGATTCAAGGTGGTTTACAGCAAGTTAGATGAGAGGTAGATAAAAACATTAGCATGGTCTTAATAACTACATATAAATTATATATTAATATATTTGGTTTTAGGTTGACAGGAGTCGAGCTAAGTTTACTTCAGCTGTTGAAAAACCTTTAAAACAGTTTTATGTTTTGTAACAAATGATTTCCCTCTGCTGGACTGAATAGGCATGGAGAGTGAAATTCCTTTAACCTCCAGACCAGATTTGATCCAAATTGGCTTGCAAGAAACTTTCTTTGCCATTGCTTTTATGGCATTTGTTCTGTGAGTGAGCAGAGAAATTCAGTTCCCATCGCCGGTGCTCAGGGTTCTTTCACCAGCATTGAAAGTAAAGTAATTAATTATTTTGTGTATATATATATTAATTAATTAAACAGTGCGGCTGTTTTGTATATTGGATTTAAGTTCTTTCACCTTGTAATTTCCCTGTTTCCAGAATGATTTGTAAGGGTTGGTTGTTTCGCAAGAGGCAGCTAAGGCTCACTACCTGTGAGACATCCCATCTCCTGTTTTTTTTCTTATATAGTTTGTTTTGTGGAGCAAAGGCTGACAATAACTTTTACACAGGCACGCGGGCGCACGTGTGTCGGCCTCCGCAGAGGGAAGCTGCAGTTTTATGACATCTGCTTGTATATGCGTGCTTGTTATAAAACATCCAGACCACGTGCACCTGTGCACGCAATTTTAAGTGGAGGCACGCTTATGCGCGCAAATGCTGCTTCTATCGCATAGGTGGGGGAATTTTAAAAGACGCGCACGCAGACGTCATTACCAGTTTTACCAGTTCTTTCCCAGTTCACCCAGGTAAGGGATAGGACTTCCAAATACTCTTGCACCAGCCTTGCCCTGAGCGCCTTCTTAGTTAAGAACCCAGAATTTGATTCTGCTGGTAAGGAGAAGGGGATTTTAACTCGAGGGAATAAGCTAGGAATTTCTAGTCAAGACAGACATTCTTATTGAACTTGCAGAATAAAATACATCTTTCTGTTCTGCAGGATTATATTGCTTTTGTGGGTAGGATCCGTACTTTATTTTTGTGTGTGTGTGTGTTTTGAAAGTCCTCATGACCACCTGGGGAAAATTTAAGTTTCAAGGGAGTTAAGTGGTCACTGGTCAGTACGCTGTGTTCTGCAGCCATGAAAGCTTTCATTGAGGACTTGATCAATGAGGATTTTTGGTGGGCAATATTGAGAGAAGCTCCCCATCCTTTCCAAGGACCTTTCTTTGCCCACAACTAGCGAGAGCTTATCACTCAGTCGTATCACCTTCCAGGGCACAGGCCAATGTAGACAGGCTGTTGATATCCCAACCAGGCCTCTAGCTCTAGGAAGTCTGCTCCCCTTAATATATTCCAAGACTATTCACCACAAATTCTCGTTTCCCTGTCAGTAATCATTAAAGTTTGCTACCCACAGTCTATAATCTATTCATTAAAAGAGAATATGATTGGGAGAAAAGAAATATGTACATATAAAAAGAGTAAAAGAAATGGAGCACTCGTCCCAATCTTACCCTACAGATACCATCATCTCTGTATAATAACCTGATTTCTAAGCTGAATGGAGCAATGGAAAGGTGATTGATATTCAGATTAGATTTCTCTAGCAGGAATAAATTACCTGGATATACCCACAGCAGCAAACAATAGAACTAGCGTAGAGTTGTGTTTGTTTGTTTTTTTGTTTTTTTTTTTTGTTGTTTTAACAATTCCATATCTTTCTTCCAACCACCCACAAAGAAGAAAAGTAACCTTTAGCTATTCGGACATTTTAGTCTGTTAGCGAAAACTTAAATGGAGTTGGAGGCAAAACACCATCAACCTATCATTGTAAACTAAGACGGTAACTTTCAAACCGGCACCTGGGCAGACTTCGCGCATGCCCAGATTTGCAGTCAATTTAGACTATGAGCACACGTTGTAAAAATACCCTGAGCGAGCACACGTGTGCACTCAATTTTAAGTGGGTGTGTGCCTAGCCACATAAATTCAATTCCATTGTGTAAGTCGGGGTATTTTATATTGTGCACATGCCCACACCATTGCCAGTTTCACCAGATCGTCCACTGCTTCACCCAGTTAAGAGCTATGCCCTCCAAACCCTCCCAGTTTGATAGCCTGCATTCCCCCCAGTTACCCCGGACTCTTCAAATCCAGCAAAAATAGCTAATTTCTTTCATTTGTAAAGTTTCACCTGCTTCATAGTAGAAGGGCAGTTACGTGGCTATGGACCCAGGCACGTCTTTGTGTTCACATTTCTTGGTCACGCTCCAAAATGCCCATGCCCTCCCCACACCATGCCCCTTTTGGAATCAAAGTGAGATGTGCGTGCTGCAGGATATATGCACACGTCGGGGTGGCTTTTAAAATTGGGTGGGCGCACACAAGCCCGACTTGTGCGTGCATCTCCCGATTTTGGTGCGTGCCAGGCTTTTAAAACTCACCTTTAAGGGTTCTCACCTCAGCTTCTTGAGGACTACCACCCCCCTGCCCCAACAACAGATTTGGTTTCTGAGGCAACTACAGTATGCAAATTAACCCAGTTTTTCTAGAGCAAGTGATGACCATCATGCCTAGCGGGTATTCTGAAAACCAGACCTGTTGGGGTACTGGAGGACCGGATTTGGGAAGCACAGATCTGTCAGTCTGTGTTACAAAGTGATTTAAAAAAAATGGCTGGCAAAGGGTGTTGTAAGTGACTTTGACAGTATTTTCTATTGGGGGGTGGGGAGAGCAGATGGGGGAGAATAAGTTAGTGCAAGGCCTGAGGGGTTTGCAGGTTTATTTTCTGACGGAGGAAAATGTAAGCGAAAATTAAGTCCCACTTCTGCTCTTTAAAAACACACCTGTTGTCTGTCTCTTCCCTCTGAGCAAAAGCGCATCCCACAGCCTCAGCATGTCCCTGCAGCAGGTGATATTTAAAAAAAAAAAAAAGAAAGAAAGAAGCCCTGTACAGGAAATATAGATGTTATTACAATTAATGGCACCCATTTCCCAGCTGGAAATGTTTATAAACTTCCCTGTAAAATATGTGATTTCTCTGCACAAACGAAAGGAAGCGAAGGACAGGGCTGCCAGCAAACTCGTTAATTTATAAATCAATGTGGCATGAAGCAATTAACAGTTTCCAATAATCAATTAGGGAGAAGAAGCGATAAACTCTCCATCTTGTGATTGATCTGTGAAATATGGTCCACTTTTAATTACATTGTTCCCAAACGCGCCCGGCTGCTGGAGCTCGGCCAAGCGCTGCGTATCTACTGGCCGCTCCAGCGCTGAGCTAAAACATTTTCCAGCTCCGGGCCAGACACGGTGGAGACACTTCCTCTCAGCACAGCTCCTGTCTCCATAACGTTCAAGCCCAAAAGGGCGTAGTCCGCTGTAGCTCATTCACTGATGATGGTTTGGGTTTGTTTTTTTTTGGGGGGGGGGGGGGGCTCCAATGTATTAAAAGTGTGTTTAAGATTTGCATGCATGCTAAACCCCCCCCCCTCATTGTCATTATTGCGCTAAGTACAAAGGCTCCCGACTTTTGTTGTTTTTTTTTAAGTGTGTTTAGTGCATATGCATTAAATGTTAATGCGTCAGCTTATGCTGAACAAAGATATAGCATGCTAATGAGCCTCATTAGTCATCAGTGTGCTGTGTATTAAGACCTCCTGAGCAGGTGAAAATCTTTTACTCACCAGGCAGTTTCCCTCTGTTCCTCTGGGCTTGTGATGCGATCTGAACCGGAACAGGGACCATGAGCCTTCATTTGCCACAACTCGGGGGTTTTTTTTCCCCCATTTATATCCTCTCCCAATTTGCTTTAATCCAGTCATTGCAGTGACAGTCCTGGGCGGGAGGGCCATGCACCAGGGCTCCTTCTGGAATCCTGCTAGTCATAGGCCCTAACTCCAGCCACTGCATGCAACCTTCTCACAAAAACGGGGTTTCCCTCTCCAGCTCAGGTGCTGTCTCATCCTCTGCCATGGACAACCCAGTGGTGGAAGTTATGAGCTGGATGTCAGCGCACAGCACCACCACTGGGCCAGCCCAGAAATTAAATTTAATGTAGTCCTTTAGCACCTTAAATCTAACTTCTGTCAGAGAGGTTTGACATACTGTTCATAAGCCTATCTGGCACACTGACAGTTTATTACAGGGAAGAGACTGTCCTTTTGGCCTCCCCTTTCCCCGACCTCCAAATACCTGCCAAAAAAAAAATAAATAAAATCTCCTACCCTGACCCCCAATTTCTCCCACTCACCCAGGGAACCAAAAGAAACCCTCCTCCCATCTCTAGTCCCCCACTCCCATTCACTTTATGAACCAAAATAAACCGCCTCTCAAAATGGATCCCCCTCCCACCCACCTGATGAACCAAAATAAATCCCACCCTCGAACTCCATTCCTGTGTACCGATTTACCAGAAAAAAGAACTCTGATCCTTCCTCCAACTCCCATGTCCCTCCCCTCCCCCACCAGATGTTCCTAATGCTGAGTTAGCAGGAGGTGGGAGCCTTACCTCCTGGTAGCCTGGTGTCCATCTACCGGAGACCTCGAGCGCTAGGGCCATAGGGTTACCAGCTCTATGGGCGCAGTCAAGGCTCAAGCACCCCCAGTTTTAACAAGCTCTTTCATTGTGGCTAGGGAAGGGTAATTTGTGTTAAATTATTTTGAAATGTTGGCTGCCATGCTCTAGGTTCATAGTGGGAGGGATGCAAGGCACTGCTGGACGCCAGGCCGGTAGGAGGTAAGGTTGTCTCCTTTTGCCAGGTCAGCATTAGGAACGTTTGGGATGTGGAATCCTGGGGAGTGGATGGGAACTTTTTTTTTTTTTTTTGTAAATATGGGGAGAAAGGAAAAAGGGGGATCAAGTGATGCAGATGATTCATTTCTAATTGAATTAGTTTACTTTAATGAGAGTTGTTTTGCACTGAACCTATTTACTAATTATAGCAATATACACAGCACATGAGCACTATGCTCCATGCACTTTTTTATAGTGCTAATAGGCAATGCATAGGATTAGTTTATTAAATCTGTTGTAAAACTAATGATTAACGTTCATGCTAAAATGTTTTTATCATGGTTTTAGTACATTTTCCTCTTAACAAACAAATGTCAAGAAATTTTGAAGCACACAAAAACCATACTTCAGAATGGATCCTTACATTATAACCCCCAACCCTCCTGTACAAGCACCACTGCAATGGACCCCTCATTCCATACGTTAGTAGAAAAATGGAGGAAAAGGAGGACAAAATACATATCATGAAGACAGGGTATTCAGAAAGGATACTATCTCTTATTTTGATCCAAAAAATCCATTGGTTTTTTCCATTTTCTTCTTGCAAAAAATTCCTATATAATCCACACTCATGTTCAATGGAAGATGTAGACATTTTCTCTTTATTCCTACAAATCTCCTTTTAAAGATTTTTCAAATATTGGAAAGTATGCAGATAATTGGTGAACTTAAACCTGGAATAATGCATGAAGCATATTTTCTCAGCACCAGCACATGCTCTAATACAGGGGTGGGCAACTCAGGTCCTGAAGAGACTGAAATAGGCTTGGTTTTCAGGATATCTATAATGAATATGCATGAGAGAGGTTTGCATGTGCTACCTCCATTATATGCGCATCTATCTCTTGCATATTCATTGTGGTTATCCTGAAAACCAGGCCTGTTTGTAACTCTTGAGAACCAGAGTTTGCCACCTCTGCTCTAATAGGTTGGTGCACCTGCCCTACATGACCACACTCTATAGCCAAGTTAAGCCCATTGACACTCTGGCCCTTCCCAAATCACCAGTGAGTGGGGGACATTAATTACTTAGGGTTGGGCAGTGAAATATGCACACATATCGGGGCGGATTTTAAAACCCCTGCGCACGTAAATCCTTCCGGATTTACGCGCGCAGGGCCCTCGCGCGCCGGCGCGCCTATTTTGCATAGACCGCCGGCGTGCGCAGAGCCCCGGGATGCGCGTAAGTCCCGGGGCTTCCTGTCGGGGGCATGGCGGGGGGCGTGGCGGGATGATGTGGCGTTTAGGGGGTGGGGCGTGGCATTTTGGGGGCGGCGACATGGGCGTGGTTTTGGCCCGGGGGCGTTCCGGCGGCGTGGCCGCGGCCTCCGGAACAGCCCCCGGGACCAGACCACGGAGCAGAGCAGCCGGCCGACGCGCGCAAAGTTACGCCTGCTGAAAGCAGGCGTAACTTTGCCGACAAAGGTAAGGGGGGGGTTTAGATAGGGCCGGGGGGGTGGGTTAGGTAGGGGAAGGTGGGGGGAGGGCGAAGGAAAGTTCCCTCCGAGGCCGCTCCGAAATCGGAACGGCCTCGGAGGGAACAGGCAGCACGTGCTGGGCTCGGCGCGCGCAGGTTGCACAAATGTGCACCCCCTTCTGCGCGCCGACCCCGGATTTTATAAGATACGCGCGGCTACGCGCGTGTCTTATAAAATCCAGCGTACTTTTGTTCGCGCTCGCGCAAGTATTTAAAATCTGCCCATATTGTATTAGTGGCTATTGACCTACACCTAGCCAATCGGGTCCATAATGAATATGCATGATAGATATTTGCATACAATGGAGGCAGTATATGCATATTTATCATGTGCAAATTCATAGTAGATATCCTGAAAACCAGACTGGCTGTGTCCTGATGACTGGGTTGCGAACCTCGGTATTCGATAGATGGTAACAGACATGAAAAGGGATTGAATTAGCCCAAGTTTGAAACTTGTGAGCAGGAGTGCCAATCGTTAAGCTTTAAACCCTGGTTACTGTCCATTTGCACATCTTTCATGCATGTTAATAATTCAGTACATTAATAATTCAATTGTCTTAAAAAATGCAAAAAAAAAAAAAATCTAAAGTGAGAGCACATCTTAGATTTACTTATTTATTTAAAAATGAATATTTTGCACCGTAACCAAAACTATCAGGGTGCTTTACAATAAAAGCATCCATGTAAATATAAAAATAAACCTAAAACAATCACCCTGTTCACTGCTAAACCTTTTACTCCTTCAACCTCACCCACTCAAGCACTAGGGAACAGGAAAGCCTTAATATGTCTGCGGAATTTTTGATAGTTCAGTTCCGACCACACTGCAGTTGGTAACATATTCCCTAGTTGTGGTACTATGCTAGTAAGAGCTCTTTTTACAGAAATGCTGCAGCTGAAATCCATATCCCACTGAAGCTGACAATTGAACACCCTGTGAGGGGACTGCAAGACCCAACTTGGAACATCCCATTCTAGCTTTTCATGTGAATGCACACACACTTCATGCTTGGGTCAGAAAGGAGTTTCCTTAGGAGATTTAAAAATCAACGGGGAAACAGGGGGATGTGATTATCCATGGAGGGGAAGGAAGGTGGAGGCTAGGAGTGAAGCACATTAAAAAAATAAAAATGGCTGGGACAATGACTGTGACTAAAATCACATACACACACAAAAAAAGCAGAAATCATACATTACTACTTATCTTGTCTCAGTATTCATGCATTTCCTGTATAAATGTCAAAGCTTATCTAATTCTCTTTAGGCATTTTGCCTGTCTAATTTAATTAAAAGCATATTTCCTGTAACTCGCATAGCTGCTCAGAGGATCCATTTTCTTGCACCTATAAAGGGTATGTCCTCAGGATGTATGCAAAACAGACCCAAATGTAATTACACAGGGAAATACATACCATATATTGGACACATTCAAAGGAATTTATCTGCTTAATTTTGGACTTAGTTTTCAATTTCCCGCTCCTCACAGCAGATAAGCTCTTATCAGGCTTAAACTTGCCCAGGTAAGAGGCAACATGGAGGCGTTCAGGGCTTGGGGCTGAAATTTAGCCAGGTATTGCCAGGTAAGTCTGATCATGGTGGAGAGCAAGTCTAATGTTATCCAGGCGAACTCGCCCAGTTAATGTTAAACCTAACCGAGTATATTCAGTGGGTTACGTTTCTGGCTGAATATCCTGGCTAAAGTTACCTGAGTAAGTTTTTTGCCTTAAGAAGGAGCATGGCAGCAGAGAGTGGGGATTGCTCCCTGCTCCAGAGATCCTTCTGCTGACATCCACTGGGGTAGATGGGGTGGGCAAGGCCTGGGGCGGGGGACGCGGAGCCCCTTTGCTATTCTTTGGCAGGGGACCTTGATAAAGCCCTTTGTTCACTTGGAATATTTTGAAACCTGTGCGCATCCATGCGCCTGCAGTTTCCAGTGCACGCGCACATGGATGCGGCGACTTTAGAACATGTGCACGTCGGCGTGCGCAGGTTATAAAATATGATTCCCGCGCGCATGTGTGGGCGAGTAGCGTCTTGTATGCACGGGAGGGGGGATTAAAAAAAATGTGGGTCTATACCATTTCCCTCCCAGACCGCTCCTTCCTTATTTTTTTTTACATTTTGGAACTTACTTCATCTGAAGAGATGAAGTAAGTTTCACACGCTGGCCAACTGCTGGCGCACACTTCCCCGGGACAGGGCCTATAATGGCCACTGTCCCGGTTGGCCTCTGCCCCACCGAGAGCCTGCTCCCTGGCCCGCTCCTTTCAAGGAGCCTGGCATGGCACGGCCACGCGTGTATCCCCTGGTTTTTGTGCTTGGGCTTTTAAAATTTGGGCTTTGGTGCCAGGAGCAGGACAGGGGGGTGGAATCAAGCCTTGGAAGGGCCTTTAGTCATGGTGAGGATCAGGCTTGTGTTATTGGCCATTGCAATACATAGGCATTATTCTTGCCTATATTGCAAATTACTGGATGCGAAAAAACCTGCGCAATGTGCTGTTGACTAAAGACTTTACACTCTTTTTGTGAATAGTGCATAGGTGCAATTGGTTTAATGCACATTATGGAGGTAATTTTCAAAGAGTTACGCATGTAAAATGTAGCATAAATGTGCGCAAGTAGCCTGTACTCATGTAATCGCTATTTTCTCACAGGACAAACAGGATGGTAGTCCCCACATATGAGTGACATCATCAGGATGGAGCCCAATCACGGAACACTTTTATCAAAGTTTCTAGAACTTTGAATGGCACCTACTGGGCATGCCCAGCATAGCACCAACCCTGCATCCAGCAGGGGTCCCCCTTCAGTCTTCTTTTTTCCGCACAGCAGTACCCACGTGGGTTAAGGAGCTCTTCAGAGATTCCTGACAGAAATTTTTCCTCACGGAACTTCTTAAAAAATTTCAAAAAAGTTTTACCCCACAGGAGTCCCCTTATCGGTATCTTTGCTCTGCGGTCGAACGGTAAGTTTTTTTACCTGCTTGCGGTCGATTCTCGTCGAGTTTTTCTTGTGTGGCCTACCAGCCATCGACCGCACCGCGACTAAATTTTGTCGAGGCCATGGTGTCTGGTTTCCATCGGTGCCCTGACTGCACTCGAACGATGTCCATCACTGACCCTCACACGGTCTATGTGATGTGTTTGGGGTCCGACCATGATGTCCTTACTTGCACCAAATGTGACCAAAGGGTCGTAAGGCTAAGCTGGAGAAGATGGGACTTCTCTTTCGGCCAAAAACCCCGATGCCATCGATAGCTTCGATGTTGTCTGAACCAGTACCGTCTACTCAGTGCCAGCACCGGGAAACCACTGCTGCCCGACCGGCTTCGACAACTCCGTGGGTGTCGAACCCCCTCTGTTCCTCCTCAGGAGAAAGACTGAGGAGAACGTCGAGAAAAACATCGACACCACCACCGTAAAGTTCAGGCCACCGATACAGGCAAGCCCTCAGCATCGACGTCGTCTGAGCCACAGACAAAGAAGTCCCGAACAGAAAAGGCCCCATCCTCTTCTGTCTCTGGGTCACTGAGGCATTCCCCACCTGGACAGGTGCCAGGATCCGCGATTCCACCTTCACCAGTGGACCCTCCGGCTGCGCCAGTGCTGCCTCCTACTCCGGAACTGGGTATCCATGCCCCAGGTTTCCATGAGGAATTGGATCGGATGATCCAAGGGGCCATCAGAAAAGCACTCCAGGGGTTCAAACCTCCATTGGTGCCGGTTCCCGAGCTGGCCACCAATCCAATACCCATGGCGCTTGCACCGCTATTGGTAAGAATGGACAAGTTAATCAGTGCCCTTCCACCGGTGCATCCGAGAGAACCAATTGCCCCCGATTCCTTCCTCACCGATACCCTTATCATCGGAAGAAGAAGAAGAATCACCGATCTCCATTCTGCCCTCCAGAGTGCTACCACCGACATATTCATCGATGTCACCGATTCCATTGGTGCCTCCCTCGATGTCGTCGATGCCTCCATCAATGCCTTCGGTCCCACTTCCAAAGCCATCAATGCCTAGGCCCGGACCTTCCAGAATAACACCGTTACTCCCTTCTGATGAACATATGGGAGCTGGTGATGAGCCATATAATCCCTGGACCGATGATTCGTCCCAGGATTCAGACGATCTGCCTTCACAGCTCTCTCTTCATGATGAAAGGAAGCGTTCTCCTCCAGAAGACTTGTCCTTTTATCAACTTTGTTTAAGAAATGTCTGAAACAGTTCCATTCCAGCTTCAGATTGTAGAGGACTCTAGGCATCAGATGTTACAACTTCTTCAGTTTCTCAATTCTCCTAAAGAAATCATGTCTATCCCTATTCATGACATCCTTTTGGACCTTTTAAAGAGAAATTGGGAGCACCCTGGCTCTGTGGCACCTGTTAACCGTAAGGCAGATGCCACCTATCTAGTTCAGCCAGCCCCTGGCTTCCAGAGAGCTCAACTAGATCATCATTCAGTAGTTGTGGAGTCAGCCCAGAAGAGGGCACGACGCTCCAAACCCCAGTCTTCCATTCCCCCAGAAAAGGAACCGAAATTTCTGGATGCATTTGGAAGACGAGTATTTCATGGGTCAATGCTCATCTCTTGCATTGCTTCCTATCAATTATACATGACCCAGTCAATAGGGCCCTGTTTACGAAGATTCAGGAATTTGCTAAAGCCTTACCTCTGCAATTCCAGGACCAACTTCATGCCCAAGCATAAAAGGGTCTGGATACTGCCAAACATGAAGTACGTTTGGCATATGACATCTTCGACACCGCCTCCAGAATTTCGGCGGCAGGAATTAGTGCGAGGAGATGGGCCTGGCTAAAGTCTTCAGACCTCAGACCAGAAGTACAGGACAGGTTAGCTGACTTGCCCTGTGCTGGGGATAATCCTTTTGGAGAAAAGATTCAAGAAGCAGTGGCGCAACTCAAGGACCACCAAGAGACTCTGTGCCAGCTCTCCTTACTGCCTTCTGATCTCTCTTCCTCTTCCAAACGTTCTTTTAGAAGAGACTCCAAGAGACAATTCTACCGGCAAAGGAAATTCTATCCCCCGGCGTCCAGGGCTCGAGCTTCTAAGCCTTACCAAAAAGGCCAATCTAAGCAACCTCGAGTACAGAAGTCACAGCCAGCCTCCCAGCCATGTCCAGCATCTGGCTTTTGACTCTTTCCTAGAGAGCAGTACCCAGCCTCCACTTCTGACTATTCCCGTCGGAGGCCTGTTGTGCTACTTCTCCAAACCATGGCACACAATCACCACAGTTCAGTGGGTACTCGCTGTAATAACCCAAGGTTACCACCTCAACTTTCTCTCTGTTCCACCGGATTCCCCACCTCTGCTGACATGGGGAACATCCAGCCACTCACCGCTCCTGATCAGGAGGTCTCCCTCCTCCTCCAGTCCCGAGCAATAGAACCAGTGCCTCTCTCCCAACAGGGGCAGGGGTTCTATTCCCGGTATTTCCTGATACAAAAAAAGTCAGGTGGTGTTCGCACCTTAAACAAATACCTTCAAAGAGAAAAGTTCAAGATGGTGACCTTGGGTTCTCTTCTTCCCCTTCTCCAAAGGGAAGACTGGCTCTGCTCTCTAGACCTCCAGGACGCCTACACACACACTTCCATTACTCCGTCACATCGCAGATTCCTGCGGTTCCTAGTAGGCCCAATATCGAGTGTTACCATTCAGCCTAGCATCTGCCCCACGAGTCTTCACCAAGTGCCTCGTAGTGGTAGCTGCCTTTCTCAGGAGTTAGTGTCCACGTCTACCCCTATCTCGATGATTGGTTGATCAGGGCTCCTACTCAGCAAACTGCACTGACGTCTCTACGTCTCAAGTGCCATTCCCTGATCTCCCTAGGGTTTCTCATAAACTATCCAAAATCCAGGCTAGTTCCCTTTCAAACCCTATCGTTCATAGGGGCCAATTTGGAAACTCTAAAGGCAAAAGCCTTCCTACCTCAGGATCGAGCTTTCACTCTCACCTCTCTGGCCCATCGACTGCAGTCTCGACAACACTCAACTGCACGTCACATGGCCTCCTCGGTGCATGTCACTCTCATGGCCCACTTGGCCATGAGAGTAATGCAATGACTCTAAAATCGCAGTGGATTCAGTCTTCTCAGGCAATGTCCACCATTGTCCACATCACCAACAAGCTCCGCTTATCACTGGCTTGGTGGATAAACCAATCCAATCTGCTTCAAGGCCTTCCATTTCAGGCTCCAGAACCTCAAATAACCTTGACAACAGATGCCTCCAACCTCGGCTGGGGTGCACATGTTGCAAACATGCAATCTCAGGGCATTTGGTCTCCAGAGGAAGCCAAACACCAAATACATTTCCTGGAGCTTCATGCAATCAGATATGCTCTCAGGGCTTTTCAGGATCACCTTTCCAACCAGGTCATCCTGATTCAAACAGACAACCAGGTGGCCATGTGGTACATCAACAAGCAAGGGGGAATGGGCTCCTACCTCCTGTGTCAGGAAGCTGCACAGATATGGGTGGAAGCCCTTTCCCACTCGATGTACCTCAGGGCCACCTACTTGCCGGGAGTGGACAATGTGTTGGCAGACAAGCTGAGTCGCACTTTTCAACCGCCGAGTGGTCCCTCTACCCCACTATAGTGGACTCGATATTCCAACATTGGGGTTACCCTCACATAGACCTCTTTGCATCAATTCCCAACCGCAAAGTAGGGAACTTCTGCTCTCTCACTCGGAGCCAACACTTTCAACCAAGAGACGCTTTCTCCCTCTCGTGGGCCAGCATACTCCTTTATACGTACCTTCCACTTCCACTCATTTCAAAGACTCTCATGAAGTTGCGAAAGGACAAGGGACTAATGATTCTCATAGCCCCTCATTGGCCACGCCAGGTCTGGTTTCCAATTCTCCACGACCTATCAGTGCACCGGCACATTCCTCTGGGGAAGGACCCGCTTCTGATCACCCAGAACAACAGCTGTCTTCCTCACCCCAACCTCCAGGCCCTCTCCCTGATGGCCTGGATGTTGAAAGGTTAATACTTCAACCTCTTAACCTTTCAGAGCCGGTTTCCCGTGTCCTAGTAGCTTCATGAAAGCCTTCCACAAGGCAGTCTTATCGTTACAAATGGAACAGGTTTGCGGTATGGTGTACTTCCATGTCCATCGATCCCTTCACTTGTTACTCACCGAAGTTTTTGGACTACCTCTGGCACCTGTCAGTCAGGTCTCCAAACATCTTCTATAAGGGTGCATGTCAGTGTGGTAGCCACTTCCATAGCGGTGTCAGGGATGTACCTATTTCAGTACAACACCTTGTAACACGCTTTTTGAAGGGCTTGCCTCCACTGCGCCCTCCGGCCCCTTCCTGGGACCTCAACTTAGTTTTGGGGCAGCTCATGAAACCACCATTTGAGCCTCTCCAATCCTGTGAATTCTGCCATCTCACCTGGAAGGTGATTTTTCTTTTGGCAATCACATCTGCTCGCAGAGTTAGTGAGTTACAGGCCTTAGTCACCTACCCACCTTACACTAAACTTCTGCATGATAAGGTAGTACTCCGCACTCACCCTAAGTTTTTGCCTAAGGTGGTATCGGAGTTTCATATCAATCAATCCATTATTCTACCCACCTTCTTTCCCAGGCCCCACTCAAACCCAGCAGAACGGGCTCTGCATACCCTTGACTGTAAACGTGCTCTAGCATTTTATCTAGACCGTACAGCTGCCCACAGGAAATGCACTTAATTGTTTGTTTCCTTCGATCTCATCAAATTGGACAAACCTGTGGGTAAGCAGACTCTCTCCTCCTGGTTAGCAGACTGTATTTTCTTTTGTTACCAACAGGCAGGCATTCTGCTTCAAGACCGTGTTAAAACATAAGAACATGCCACACTGGGTCAGACCAAGGGTCCATCAAGCCCAGCATCCTGTTTCCAACAGTGGCCAATCCAGGCCATAAGAACCTGGCAAGTACCCAAAAACTAAGTCTATCCCATGTTACCGTTGCTAGTAATAGCAGTGGCTATTTTCTAAGTCAACTCAATTAATAGCAGGTAATGTATTTCTCCTGCAAGAACTTATCCAATCCTTTTTTTTAAATACAGCTATACTAACTGAATTAACCACATCCTCTGGCAACAAATTCCAGAGTTTAATTGTGCGTTGAGTGAAGAAGAACTTTCTCCGATTAGTTTTAAATGTGCCACATGCTAACTTCATGGAGTGCCCCCTAGTCTATTATCCGAAAGAGTAAATAACCGATTCACATCTACCCGTTCTAGACCTCATGATTTTAAACACCTCTATCATATCCCCCCTCAGCCGTCTCTCCTCCAAGCTAAAAAGTCCTAACCTCTTTAGTCTTTCCTCATAGGGGAGCTGTTCCATTCCCCTTATCATTTTGGTCGCCCTTCTCTGTACCTTCTCCATCGCAATTATATCTTTTTTGAGATACGGCGACCAGAATTGTACACAGTATTCAAGGTGGGGTCTCACCATGGAGCGATACAGAGGCATTATGACATTTTCTTCTTTATTCAACATTCCCCTTCTAATAATTCCCAACATTGTTTGCTTTTTTGACTGCTGCAGCACACTGAACCGACGATTTCAATGTGTTATCCACTATGATGCCTAGATCTCTTTCTTGGGTGGTAGCACCTAATATGGAACCTATCGTGTAACTACAGTATGGGTTATTTTTCCCTATATGCAACACCTTGCACTTATCCACATCAAACCCCATCTGCCATTTCGATGCCCAATTTTCCAGTCTCACAAGGTCTTCCTGCAATCCATCACAATCTGCCTGTGATTCAACTACTCTGAACAATTCTGAGTAGTTGAATCACATTAACCACATTAATTTAAAATCACTAAGAAAGAAAAAAAAAAACACACTGCTGTAACGCTCAAACATTTCTTTCAATTTCCCAACTAGGACTGAAATTCAGGAGGCATTGTAAAAAAATATCTGACAAGATTAAGGACAGGTTACCCCAGTATTACAGAAGTTACCAGTATTAACCACTGCCAGAAAGTAAAGCTTAAGATCTAAAAAAAAAAAATCACTGAAAAACCTGAAGCAATGTTTGTTCTATTTGGCAGGGTGCTCTTTATGGGAGGGGGAGGAGAAAGAAGGGTGTGAGAGCAGTACAGAGAAGCAGGGCCAGCTCTACTTTAACAGGTGCCCTGTGCAAAAACTGAAATTAGTGCACCGCCCCACCCCCTCCACCAACAAGACAAGTGCACATAGGGCTAAGCTCCAGGGCAATGGTGACCTGGATGAAAGTCATAGATGGTGCCCCCTCCCCCATAACAGAGGCAAAGAGTAAGGTAGTCGGGGAGGGGTGAGGGGGGGGAAGAGAAGGGCAAACATCCCCACTCCCCTCAGATTGAGTGAGTATTAGCACACTCTCTCTCCCCCCTACCTCAGCATTCTCCCCATTTCCTCCCCCAGTCCCATCCCCATTACTCCAATGCTAGCCTTAGAAATGCACACACTCTAGATACAGAAATTTGCATCTACAGAATAAAAGGGCATTTTTTAATTTTATATCAATCACCAGCAGAACCAAGCCAAAAAATCTCCAATACACAATTTCAAATGCTATTTAACTAAAGCAGAGCACACCCCGAGACTGTCAGGGCCGAGACTGTCAGGGCCATGGAACCTCAGTAGCGCACCTACGCTCGGTGCCGCTTGCTGACATCTGTAAGGCTGCTACCTGGAGTTCTCTCCACACCTTCGCAGGCCATTATTGTTTAGACAAGGCTGCCAGACAAGGTTCCATCTTTGGCCAGTCTGTGCTATGCAACTTATTTGCCAACTGAGGTACCAACATCCTTCCGCCAACCCGGTAGGGTTCAGGATGCCCTTTACCAAATTCCACCCAGTTCTTGTGCCTGTTGCACGTCTTTGGTGCATTCCTCGGGAATTCTCAGCTTGGTACTCACCCATATGTGAGGACTACCATCCTGCTTGTCCTGTGAGAAAGCAGAGTTGCTTACCTGTAACAGGTGTTCTCACAGGACAGCAGGATGTTAGTCCTCATGAAACCCGCTCGCCCGCGCTCGCCCGTTCGTTTACGTTTTCTTATTTTATTTTTCGCATGTACTTTTTACTATAAGACGAGACTGAAGGGGGACCCCTGCTGGATGCAAGGTTGGTGCTATACTGGGCATGCCCAGTAGGTATCAGTCAAAGTTCTAGAAACTTTGACAAAAGTGTTCCGTGATTGGGCTCCATCCTGATGATGTCACCCATATGTGAGGACTAACATCCTGCTGTCCTGTGAGAACATCTGTTACAGGTAAGCAACTCTGCTTTATAAAAGTCAAAATTACATAACTTTACGTTTCGTGTGCACATATATACACAGAAAAAAGGGTCGGTCTAGGGATGTTTCAGGGCGGGGCCAACAGTTGCACCAGTTAAGTTGCTATTTTAAAATTATGTAATTTTACACCTGTTAATTATCTAGTGTAATTGATATCAGACTTATTTATTATGTAGTATTGGCTGGGTGGGAGATCTGGGTGGACTGGGGGGAGTTCAGGCTGAAGAACTAGGAGAGTCTCGATGACCTGGAAAAGGAGTGGTGAACTGGTGGAGTAATTGATAAACTGGTTACTTTCAATTACAAGTGCATGTTTAAAATATGCAACTTAGGTGAATTTTAAAAGGCATTACACGTGTAAATGTAACATAGTAGCATAGCAATTTTAAAAAGCCATTTATGTGTGTAAAGTGCACTTACTCGTGAATATCCTATGGATAATTCAATGGTTTATAATGTAGCATTTTCAAAAGCCCACTTACACAGATAAAGTGCATTTACATATGTAAAATCCAATTTTAAGCATGTAATTGCTTTTAAAATGAAGTCCTAACATGCACCAATAAACGCGCATAAAAATATGCTCAATTTTATATCGTGCGTGCAAGTACACAAGTACTACCATTTAAAATATCCCTAACCACAAGTGATTGGCTGGGGGGGGGGGGAGAGAGAGAGACTCTTTTTTTTTTAAAGGGCCACTCTGACACTCTATATATATATATATCCCACTGTAACAGGGGCACTTTCAACTCAGGGTGGGTTTTTTTGGTGGGGAATGACAGTTATAAGGGTCTACAGGCCCTTGTGTCCTAGGCAGACCACTGTAACACTGCACCCCCTCCCCCCATAAAACCCACCCCGGAGTTGAAAGTGCCCCTCTTACAATGGGATTATATAGAGAGTGTCAGACTGGCCCTTTAAAAGAGTCTCTCTCTTTCTCCCTAGACTTGTACCTCATCAGGACCAGTAGTAAAGTAACTTGGCATGTGCTGCCAAGGTCAGCCTTGCAAAATTCAGGGGTTACGCGGGTATGTCAATGGCCATTCCCTTTTCTGCCTCCTTATTCTTGATGAATGCACAGGCATGTACGCGCATACTTTCCGGCTTCTTAAAATTCGCGTTGCTTGCGTGCGGCCCACATACGCATATAAGGGGCCATTTTTGCGCAAGCAATGCTTTTTAAAATCTGCCTGTAAATGCGTATTCCAGGTTTTATGTTAAGTCCTACTTTATTTTCGCATGTGAAATATATGCGCATATAGGGGTAGATTTTAAAACGTGCGCGCGGGCCTACATGTGCGCGCAGGCCTACATGTGCGTGCGCTATCCGACACGCACACATGTACACCCGATTTTATAACATGCATGCGCAGGCAGGAAATGTACTTGCGTTCGATGCATTGCTTGTATTCATGTGTAATCATACATATGCATGTATGTTGCAGGGTGGAGTGTTATGGATCTGATAGTGAATCCCTGGCTAGAACAACAGTCTTACTTTAGGCCAGAGTGGGCGAGCCAAGACCAGTCCAGTTCCAGTGGCAGGTAGCAGATAGAGTTCAAAACACGGGCCAAGGTCAGGGCAGGCAGAGAAGGTCCAAATCCAAAATAAAATCAAGGGCAGGCAGCAAGAAGACCTTATCCAAGCGCAGTCCAGAATCAGGTATGCAAGTATCAAGAGTAATCCAACGAGAGCACCAGCACAAGCAAGCCCGTAGCCAAGGCAGTGCTATGCTGGGCACGGGGCTTTAAATATCAGAATTTCCCACGTAAACGCAGGAACGTCCGGGAGGAGTGATGATGCACTGCGGTGGGAGGAGCCAGGACGTGACTCATGCCGGGCCACGCTAGAGCCGGGAGACGCTGCTGAGCGGCGGCATCACAGGCTGCCGTCAGCACCGAGGACAGTCGAGTGGTAGCATGGAGATGGGCATATTTTATAATATGCATGCAGATGATATGTGTGGGTGACAAAAATTGGTATATGCCGCCCTGCAGAGTTATTTGAAAGTTGTCCTCTAATGGGTGAATTTTTAAAAGCCCCACGCACGCCAACGCTGGAAGATGAGCGCATGTGTTGGGCTAGCATGCGCCGCGTGGATTTTAAGACACACCCGAGAACATGCGTATCTTCTGGGGCATGGGCATTCTGAGAAGGTCAATTAAAATGTGCACGTAAGTTTTTACACGCACAAGCATGCGTCAGGGTCCCCTATAGTGTAAATTTACTTCTGCTGTGGATGGCTTGTAAGTTTTAAAATTAAAAAAATCTGGGCTAGCCAGCGGGGTTTGAAGGGTCGGCCATAGTAGGGTTAAAGGGAGGCTATCTAGCTAGGGCGGTTAGAAGGTCCCTTCCTTTTAGCAGGGTGAACTGTGAACGAACTGGGGAAATGTGTATTTGCATCGGCACATGTGCCTAGCAAAATCCACCCCCCCCCCCCCCCACACACACACACACACACTCACTTATGTGGTAAAGGCGGCATTTGTGCACACATGCGCACGTCCATATAAAATTGCGCCCCCTTCTGATTCTATAACATACCCGCACATGTATGGTATAAAATGGCCGCGTCCATTCGGCCAAACCAGCATACATGCCTGCATGTACGCTCACGTGGCTCTTTAAAAGTTTCTGTCCCCGTACGTTTTTAACACATTTTACCACATAGGTCCCTATAGTGAGGTGTTTTATTTTTTTTTTATGATAAAAATAGAGTGGAGTGGGAGGGGGGAATGTGGAAGGAAGAGATGACAGCAGTCAAAAACGCCCATTAGCATTATCTATCACCTGTTAGCATAAATAAACAATTCTTCATTCCACAAATCAGAAAAACAGACCAGGACAGGAAACAGATCTCAGCTTATCAGGGTGCAGGGCGGCCTGGATGTGCTCGTCAGTCAGTCATCATTCAGTCAGTGCTGGAACAGTTTCTTAAGGGATTAGCAAAAAATGGAAAAAAAAGAGCCAGCGGCCTAAAAATTGAAAAAAGGAGGTGTGGCTTGTTGGGAACCAGGTGATCTGCATTCAAATCGTGCTTCTGCCACTAAAAAATGCTGTAATTTTGAGCTTCAGCCAATCGCTACCTTTTGGGATGACCCGGTAGCTCAGGTGGTAAATACTGTGCATTTGTATGCAGAAATTCATGGATTAAAATCCCAGGTCTGATGGCAGGGACCAAGAACAGTATGTCACAAACATAATCTAACTCTGGCCCTTTAGGTGTGAGATTTAGGAGCCGTGCATACATTTTTTTTAACCACCACAGAAAGTTTAAGGGGGTTTACAACTCCAGTCCTCAAGAGCTGTAAAGTTCAGAATTTCTTTTTTGGTTTTATAGATGTAAAGGGCTTCATTTATTAAGCCTTTTTGTCACAGGTCTAGAATAAAACTTTTAGTAAATCAGGCTAACATACCACTACCACTAGGAAAAATTTGCTTTCATGCAGCCGCACCTTGATTACTGCATTCAGTTTTGGGTGTACCGCCCTCCCCCATGTCAAAAACATATAACGAAAAAAGAAAAGATACAGCGGGCAACAAAAATGATAGAGGATGGAACAGCTCCCTTACAGGTCTATCCAGTAAAGTGCGGCCACGTTTACCCCGCTCCTAACCCGCATTCTACTCACTTTCCGGCCGCGTTAGCCCTTCCTGCGATCCTGAATCCCCTTTAACCTACTCCTACCGCGTCCTAAAATCCCCGGGGAACCCCTTCCGCACGCGGCATGTATATTGCATGCAAACGAGCGAATTAGCTATTCCCTAGCATCCCGTAACCCGCGCCCGACTATCGCTATTTTTCCCTGCTGTTTTGCCGCGCGTTTAACCTGCTAACTTACCGCCTACCCTTACCCCTGCGGTAGAGGCAGAGGCAGCGGCAGCGGCAAGCTTTCCCCCAGCCCCCGCTCACCTGCCCCGGCCGCGATCATGGGTGCCGGTCTCCGGGGCAGCCCCAGTCCTCTCCCCTCCTCCCGAAGCAAAAAAAAAAAAAAAGCGAAAAAAACGTTGCAGCCCCCTCCGATGGCCGGAGGGGGCTGCAAAAAGTAAGTTGCTTCGCCGCTTCACACTGTCAGTGTCTCTTCTTCCCTCCTCCCGGAGCAAGGCAGCTTTTCGCGCCCTGCTTCGGGAGGAGGGAAGAAGAGACACTGACAGTGTGAAGCGGCGAAGCAACTTCTTTTTGCAGCCCCCTCCGGACATCGGACCTCTCCTGCCTCCCGCTACGCGACTTACTTTTTTTTGCAGCCCTCCGGCCATCAGCAGGAACGGATCGTGGCTCCCCTGCCTCCCGGTGAAGATGGACGCCTGCACGGGGGAAAGCGGCCCCTGTGCGTGCAATTGGCCGCTCAAGACGTGACGTCACATGCCGTGACGCCAAACGTCGTGACGTCACGTCTTGAGCAGCCAATTGCACGCACAGGGGCCGCTTTCCCCCGTGCAGGCGTCCATCTTCACCGGGAGGCAGGGGAGCCACGATCCATTCCTGCTGATGGCCGGAGGGCTGCAAAAAAAAGTAAGTCGCGTAGCGGGAGGCAGGAGAGGTCCGATGGGGGCTGCAAAAAGTAAGTTGCTTCGCCGCTTCACACTGTCAGTGTCTCTTCTTCCCTCCTCCCGAAGCAGGGCGCGAAAAGCTGCCTTGCTCCGGGAGGAGGGAAGAAGAGACACTGACAGTGTGAAGCGGCGAAGCGACTTACTTTTTGCAGGCGTCCATCTTCGCGAGCAGCTGGAGGCAGGAGAGGTCGTCCGATGTCCGGAGGGGGCTGCAAAAAGTAAGTCGCTTCGTACTGCCAGCCCCTTCACCCCTCCTCCCGGAGCAAGGCTGCTTTTCGCGCCCTGCTTCGGGAGGAGGGGAGGGGGGACTGGCAGTCCCGACTTCCTAGTATCTGTCATTTCAAATGACATTTGAAATGACAGATACCAGCGTGGCGTGAAGCGTTAGGCCCGCGCACCCAGGATACTGTATAGGCGCTCTATCCAGTAAAATGGGTTGCGCGGGCCTAACGCTTCACGTACCCTTCTTAGACGCGGTTTACATTTGCATGAAATTATAGTTCAGGATCGAGCGGTAGGTGAGCTGCACTGTGCGTGCGGCAACCGCGGGTGCGCCGGGGACTAACGCAGCTCTTCCTACCACTCGGTACTGGATAGACCTGTTAGGAAGAAAGGCTAAATAGGTTAGGGCTCGTGAGACTGGAGAAGAGTTGATTGAGAGGGGATATGATAGAGGTTTATAAAATCATGAGTGGGGTGAAACTGGTAAATAGGGAATGGTCATTTGGAGGTGAATTACAAGACCTGCGTGCCTGCGTACATGTGCGTGTGTAGGTTGGCTTGCACACACGGACACGGCGCTTGTATAACATATGCACACATACGCGTGTATGTTCTAAAATCATCTGTACGTGCTTGCATGCGTGCTCAGTTTTATGTGGACGTGCGCATGTGCACGCAATTGCCACATCTGCCGAGTTAAGTGGGGGGTGGGGCGGGGGGATTTTATAAAGGGTGGGTGCCGAGGTTTGTTCCCAGTTCGCCCAGTGTAGGGATAAGACTTCCTAACAACCCACTAGTTTTAAAGGCTCCCTTCTCCCCTGTTAGACCCCACACTTAAAACCCCATTGATTAGCCCTGATTTGTTTAATTTTTTACTTACATGCCAGGGATAGCAGAAGTAAAGTTATGCGGTGGGGAGCCCCGGCATGCGCTTGTGCATAGAAGCATTTACATGTACATCTCTTGGTGTTCCCCCTACACGCCCTGCCCCCCTTTTGAACTTTATGATTTGTGCGCGTACCGGAAGCTTCTTAAAATCCACTCAGCGCATGCCGGCCCAAGACACGTGAGTATCTCCCAGCTTTAGCTCGTGTAGGGCTTTTAAAATATGCCAGTCAGTTTTTCACATAAGTCAAGGACTAGGAGAAACTCTGTGAAACTAATGGATAGCAGATATAATTGGAGAAAGTATTTTTTTTCAATCATTGAACAATTAAACTATGGAAATTATTGCCAGAGGATGTGGTCCAGGCAGCTAGCATAGCCAAGATTAACAAGGATTGGGACCAAGTTCTTGACAGAAAAGTCTATAAACAATTTTTAGCCAGGTAGACTTGGGGAAAGCCACAATTTTTTTTTTTGTCAATATGTTTATTGGGTTTTACACCAATTCCACAACAATATAATACACAATGACCCCCAACAGCCCAAACATATATAAGAGAAAGATACAAAATGAAAAGGTATACAAACATTAACCGTTTAGAGGTCAACACCTTTTTCATAACCTCCATCCCCTACCCGCCAAAGAAATCCCCCCTCCCCACCCCCCTTGGATTGGATCAACGAGATAATATTTAAAGCTTCTCAACACGTACACTTCCCAACCACTATTAATAAAAGCAGCAGTATTATACATTTAATTATGAAACAATTCATACTTCTCAACATATGGTGTTGCGTATGTTGTTTGGTAACGATAATAATGGTTTTCATGCTTCCAAGAATCGTCGTTTGATTTTCACATTCATAGGTTCTACCAATTTATATTCCAGCATCAGCAGTTCAACCATATTTGCTTTCCACATTCCCATGGATGGCTCCCCCGCAGCCACCTATTTAAGCATCATACATTTCTTTGCTACGAAGCTAGCCTCGATTGCGAGTATTTTTTATGGGCTTTGCATGCATGAATTGTATTCCCCTGTACACCTAATATACAGAAGGCTTTTGCCCATACTAATTGAGAATTTAACAGGGAATTCAGGTATCTTAGTATAAGATCCCCAAACCTTTGGATGTGGACACACTCCCAAAGATAATGTAAAAAGGTAGCCTATACCACTTTACATTTGAGACACTGATCCGAAGAAGTAATACGAGCTTTAAACGCCTTCACCAGCTAAAAACATAACTTATATAGTATTTTAAATTGTAGTTCCCTGAGAGCTTCACACTCTTATAGCTTTGTTGATGATCAAAACCCCCTTTATTAGTACCCGTTTTGACATTTGAAAATTTAGATCATGTCCCCAAACTGCAGCCGTGGCTGACAATAAACTGTGTTCCATAATAGAGTGTAGATATTTATATGCCACTGACATTGTCATCTTACACGCTCTTCCCAAATGAAGAAATCTTTGGAAAGCACCAGAGGTACTCTCACCAAGCCCAGTTTTTAATAGGCTCGAGTCATAACTCTGTATTTGAGAATATGGGAGAAAATCTTTGGAGCTAAACACCATATGGTCAATACAGAATTGTAGGGAATAAATTGTCCCAGTCCTCAACTCATAAATAGCATGTACCACGTTAAATCCCTGAGTCTCCAACTGCCTGAAAAATATATTAGATTCACCAGCTGTAAAGTGAGGGTTTCCAGCTAAGGGAAGACGGGGAGAAACCTCCCAGGGCGAATGAAATAGCTTCCTTAAAAATGTCCAAACCCATCAGATTGTGCCAAAATATAAGGAGCGGGCAACCCAAACCGGAAGGGAATCTCTAGAAGCACGAAGTGCAAATTTTAAGTTCAGAGGAGACACACAATTGATTTCTATATCCATTGTGCTAGAGTCTCCGCGACTATCCAGCCACTTAGCAATAGTCACCATGTAACAGGCCTGTTATAATATTTAACATGGGAGAAGCATATACCACCCTCAGCTTTAGGGCAAGTTAATTTTCCCACAGAGGATCTAACCTTTTTTGACCCCCATATGAATCGAGCACATAAATTATTGATAATACGGATATCTTTCACAGTTATTATTATTATTGTAGAGTTTTATATACCATCCGATATTGCCATTACAATGGTTTACAATTCCAATATTTTTAATATGGTTAGCAATTTTTCATAGAACGTACATTGTAATGCTAAATTTTTTAAAAGGTAACAAAGGTCTAATTATAGTACATCAAATAGTAGGAAATACAGTATTATGTTAAATAGTTAAGGTTTGCCAAATTATCAGTATATAGCAAGGTTTCGCTTATGGGTTTAGACAAGTATCATGGGTGTTAGTGATCTTTCAGAGTGGTGTGGGGTGGGTTAGTGGCAGTGTGCATTTTGGTAGGCTTTGGTGAACAGCCATGTTTTCAGTTCTTTTTTTTTAATGTCTTTGGCTTAGTTGTAGTCTTAGTTCAGTTGGTAGTGTATTCTATAGTTGGGGGCTTGCGAGGGAGATAGTGCATTCATATGCTGTCAGTTGTGTGGCTCGGCGGGGGGATTTCCAGGAGTCCTTTGTTGGCATAGCGGAGGTTTTTTTGTAGTTTGTGTGGTTTATCGCTTCGCTTAGCCACTCATTTCGTTCTTCATGTATGTGTTTGTGTACAATGGTTAATATTTTGTAGTCAATTCGGTATTTGATTGGAAGCCAGTGTAGGGATGTAAGAATTGGGGTTATGAGCTCGTGTTTTTTGGTTCCGGTGAGTAGTTTGGCTGCTGAATTTTATAGAATTTGGAGTGGACGAATGATGGATAGAGGTAGTCCGAGTAGTAGAGAGTTGCAGTAGTCGAGTATGGAGAGAATGAGAAGTTGTAATACTGTTCTGAACTCCTCTTGGGTTAGGAAGGGTTTTATGCGTCTCAGGGTTAGTAGTTTTAGGTATCCTTCTTTTAGTTTTGTTGTGATGTGATTTTTGAATGAGAGTTCACTGTCTATGATGACTCCAAGATTGTGTGCATGTGAAATCGGGGAGATTGCAGTTATTTGATTCCCTATAATTAGGGGTGGTGGGGGTGTTGGTTTGGTTTTTCTGTAAAGAATTGTTATTTCTGTTTTTTCTATGTTTATTACGAGTTTCAATTTGGTTAATAATTGTTTGATTGTTGTGAGACAGCTTGCTGTTTTCTTGTATGTTTCATCCAGGGAGTTTTGAATCGGGATGAGTATTTGGATGTCATCTGCATACAGAAATTTAATAAGATGGGTACCATTTGTAAGATATATAATAACTTAGGGATAAGTATCATCTTTATTTTTTGTAATTTATGGTTTTATTAAAGCAATAAATGTTATGGCCGCCGGTCACGGCGGTCCGCAACCGGGGCTGACTGTCATGGCCCCCGGCTGCGGCGGTCCACAGTCGAGACCCAAGGCTCACCCGCGGCTCCGGATGCTCCCGGGGGCTCCTGCAGGGGCAGGCAGCCCCTCTTGAAATCCTTTTCGTGGCTTTGGCCGCCGCTGAGATCTGGCCGCTTTGTCCTGCTGTGCCGGATTGTCTCCGCCCCCTCCTGCATGCTGTAGAGCCGCGCGCGTGCCTGAAGGTTTGATTTAAAGGAGCCACGTCAGGAAGTTGTCAAGGCACCCTTCAGCAAACTCCTCCCTTAGTTTGGGTATTGAGGCTGTGTTTGGTTACCTGTGCTCCGTGTTCCTGGATTTGCTTTGTTCGTTGTCCCACTTCTGCTCCTCCTCTCCGTTGGATTGATTCTTTGGCTTCTGACCGGCTGTGGTGATTCTCTGGCATTGACTTCGGATTGGCTTTGGATCCTTCTCCTGTGTTGCCCCTGGACTGGCTTCGGACCACTCTCCCGACTGTTCTCAGACCGGCTCTCGACCTCTCTCTGGACTTCGACCCTTGGACCGGCTTTGGACTATCCTTTGACTTCTACTCCCGGACTATCTACGACCAGCTGGAGGCGCCAGCCATCTGGAATCCACGACCTGCAGGAGGCGCCTGCATCCAGACCTTCATTAGTCTTCAGGGAGTTTCTTAAGTCTCAGCGGCCGGATCCCTATGGGCTCCTCCTGGGGGGATCACGAGCTTCCAGGGTGAAGTCTTCATTCAACACTTACCTCATCAAGACTCGCCCTCCGACAGTAGAGACCTAAAGGGTTATCTGTCCGTTTGGGTAGCGCCAACTCTACCTTGGAACAGGGGTCCATCTTCTGATTCATTACAATAAACATATAACATTGTGTAATTACATCCATGTAACACATGAGTAAATTACATGTCAACATTTCTTCAACCATTTTCATAAGTTTTATGTATTAACCCACTTAGTCCCCCCTCCCCACCCCTCCCCTCCCCTTAGGGTGTATGGCGGCTGCTAAGCAGTAGGAATATCATGAAGTAATTGAAAAATAAGGGATTCATAGTATCACAGTATCACTCTGTGCCAACCATACTTTTAACGGGTGCCATAGCTTCGAGTACCTTTGATTATCATTTTTAGGGAGTGTAATCTTCCTATGGAAGGACCAGAGCTTATCTAACCTCATCCGAACATTGTCCATGGTGGGCAATTTATCAGATCTCCACTACAGTGCCAACTCGCATCTCACCACTAAAATTATGATAAATGTGAGCTTCGCCTTATCTTGTGATATATCCAAAGGGATATTCAAAAGGGCACTCTCTGGGGTCAAAGATACTTCGAAATATCATAGGTGAGATGGTATCATCTTTAATAATGCCACCCGCCCTAAAGTCGAAACTGAGAGATCCATCCAAGCCTCCGTCTTCTGATGAAACTCTTATTTTACTGATTGTCTATTGCAGGTATACCAAAATGTGGGGTATGTATTATAACTCCTAACTATTCAATTTTTCCCCGCCCAATGTAAAGGAAATCCGGGCCATCCAGTCCCTAGCAGGTCCAACCCTTCTGATTTATTTAGGTTCAGATTTAGTCCTGAGAACTTTCCAAACTCTGTTATTAAATGCAGCACATGAGGAAGTGAAGAGTAAGCATCCGACAGAGTCATTAAGATATCATCAGCAAATAGCATTATTTTCCACTCTAGTGGACCAAATGGAATACCCTTAACAGCATTTTCCTGCTTAATTCTCGGTATCAAAGGTTCCGAAGTTAAAATAATTAATAACAGTGATAAAGGACACTCTTGTCTAGTTCCTCCAAATAAAGGAAAGGCCTCCGACAGCATCCCACTAACCTGAATATATGCTAATGGATTAGCATACAGGACCCTAATTGCATCCATAATATGCCCAGTAAAACCAAAGGCACCTAATATAAAATGGAGAAAAGACCAGGAGACCCTGTCAAAGGCCTTCTCCACATCAAAAGTAACAACTAATGGCTCCGGGCACTGATTGTGCACACTCGCTTCCATCGCCAGTAGCAAATGTTGAATATTCGCATTAGACTGCCTCCCATGAACAATTGTTCCCGTGAAATTGTTGATTGTGGAAGTCATAGGTTTTCCACTTATCCTGCAGATAAGCATGAAATTGGATGTCCACAGAGGCATTCACCAGAACAGAGAATGTACATTAAAAAGCTGGTGGATATAACTGCATTGCACTGGGCAGTGATCGGAGATCACTAAGGGGCCAATCCTAGTAGTCGAAATGTGGAAAAAAACTTACTAAATAGAATGTAATCAAGACTTAGTCTCATGTGCCCTCATAATGGAGCCGATGCAATTAAATCGCGCTCAGAGCTAGCCATCTGTCCATAGCTGGATCGGCTACAAAATTGAAATCTACTCCCATTATAATAGGAGCAGGTCCCAATTCCTGTAAACATGTAATTACTTTTGTGTAAAAAGAATGCTGATTGGTATTTGGAGCATAAATGGATGCCAACAAGATGTCCCTAACAAATAATTTACCTTTAACCATCACAAAATGCCCTGCAGGATCTGGTTTTACCTGCTCTACTTGAAAAGATATATTTTTATTAATTAAGATGACTACTCTGCAACAGTTGGTAGTTCCTTTGCAGAGAACACTTGAGACACCCACTGCCATCTCAATTTCCTATGTTCCTTATCTAACATGCGAGTCTCTTGTAAGAATACAATACTGCCCTTAAGTCTCTTCAATTGGGATAATACTTTCTCTCTCTGTCTCTATTAGGGATCCCAGCCCCGCTACGTTCCAAGATACAAATTCAGTGGGGATCCCCATCCTATATCTCTGGTGCCCAACATAAGAGAGACATCTTCGAATCACCAGGAATGATTCGAAGTCCAGACTGTCCCATTTGAGCTCCAGCCTCCCCCTAGTGCCGTAAAAGGAAGTGTACCATTGTTTAACTTCTCGATATATGGGAACCTGCCTTGATCCAATCCAGTAAAAATAGCCTTCATACTCTTCTGAAGCCAGCGAATATCCATTCCAACCCCCCTCCCTCCCTTCCTCCCCCACACACTCCTCCCACCATCCAAAGAACAAAACTAACATAATCCCCCAATAAAGCGCCTTGCTACAATAGAAGGCCAGGAGCACATACAGATGCGCTCGGGTGCTGCCCCTGTAGTAAGAATCTCAGGCAACCTAAAACATAATTTATGCAACATGCACTATTAACTCGTGACCTTCACTAACCGAAACGTTATATTAAAGCCGCATGTGGCCATAACTATGTAGGAAATATCTCCCAGATGACCTTCTGCAACAGACGTCCAAGGAAGGGATATTTTAGAGACAGTGGATAAATAACTTCGCCATGGAGGCTACAAGTTGCTAAACTGATCAAATGATTATCATTGAGAGCAAAATCATAAAACGACCGCAAACAATGCAGCATACAAACATGGTGACACAGTGGAAGTCCAACGATCAAAGTCCCGGACTTAATCCCACTGCAGTGCCCTTCCCACTGAGGTTGCATGTCTCATTACTGTCTCTCAGAGGACAGAACTCTCACTCCCCCATTGTCGACAGGTTGTCCAGGAGCCTAGACCCAGGGGAATGGACGCTATCGACCACAGCCTTCCAGCTGATAGTAAATCGCTGGGGCCTCCCAGCCATGGATCTACTGGCAACCCGTCTCAATGCCCAAGTTCCCAGGTTCTTCAGCTGCAGGTGAGAACCACAATCCCAGGGAATCGACACTCTCATCCAGAACTGGCCAGAGGAAGACCTACTGTACGCCTTACCTCTATGGCCACTACTGGGCAGAGTCATCGCAAGATAGAGCATCACAGGGGACTAGTTCTACTAGTCGCCCCGGACTGGCCAAGACAACCATGATACTTGCGGAAACCCTCTGTGCCTACCTCCACACAGGGACCTTCTCCACCAGGGCCCGATTTTCCATGAAGATCAGTCTTGATTCTCTCTTACGGCCCTTGAGAGGGCTAGCCTGAAGAAGCGGGGTTACTCAAAGTCTGTCATTGACACCTTACTCCGAGCATGCAAGTTTTCCACATTCCTATCTTATATACGGATCTGGAGAGTATTCAAAGACTGGTGTGAAGACCACGGGACCCACCCACGGACAGCCGAAATTCCCATTATCCTGGAGTTCCTACAGGATGGGATGAAGAAGGGGTTGTCTCTCAACTCCCTCAAAGTCCAAGTCGCCGCGTTGGCCTGCTTCAGAGCCGAGGTGGACGGCATCAGACTATCAACTCATCCAGATGTGTCCCGCTTCCTGAAAGGAGTTAAACATCTCCGACCACCCCTAAAGTGGCTGGTGCCCCTATGGAATCTCAATATTATATTAGACTTCCTAGCAGGGGAGTCCTTCAGACCAAAACGTGGTCTGTCACTACGCCTCCTAACATTAGAAATGGCATTCTTAGTGGCAATCTGTTCAGCTTGTCATATTCCAAACTTCAGGCACTCTCCTGTCGGGAACTGTTCCTTAGGTTCACGCCTGGAACCATTCAACTGCGCACTGTCCCCTCATTCTTACCGAAAGTGGTTTCCCAGTTTCACATAAACCAAACCATCTCGCTACCATCACCAGTTGATTATAAGGATTCAGGGACTCATGCCTTCTTCGCCATCTGAATGTCGGCAGAATCCTAGTCCGATACCTGGAAAGATTGGAACCAGTGCGCAAAACGGATCACCTGTTCGTTCTTCACAACGGTAAGAAGCAAAGGGAAGCGGCATCCCAGGCAACCATTGCCCGTTGGATCAAAGAAGTAATCAAGGCAGCCTACACAGAGGCAGAAAAGCCCTCACCTCTACAGATTAAGGTGCATTCTACAAGAGCCCAGGCAGTCTCCTGGGCAGAAACCAAGCTGCTGTTGCCTGCCGAGATCTGTCGGGCAGCGACATGGTCCTCCATACACACCTTCTCCAGGTTTTACCACCTGGATGTTCAGGCCAGGGAGGATACAGCATTCACAAGGGCAGAACTAAGTGGGCCTCGGGCAGCCTCCCATCCTGTGCGGGAGTAGCTTTTGTACATCTCATTGGTCTTGAGTCCATATGGCTACACGCTAGGAAATGGAGAAATTACTTACCTGATAATTTTGTTTTCCTTAGTTTAGACAGATGGACTCAGCATCCTGCCCTTGGATAACCAACCTCGAGACTAAAGTAATACGGGTAAGCCATGGACTATCCCTAGCGCAAGACACCCACTATCTCATCTGGTGTCAGCGTTGATTGATTGAGTGCATTGGCGGTCTCCAGTTTGAATATTCAGTTGAACCAGTTCAAGTTTAATCAAGTTATTCGAGTTTATCCAAGTTAATCAAGTTAGTAAGCAAACATATATCCACAATGGCTTTTCGAGTAGAATACTGAAGAACTAAGCTTCCTGCACGGGTATATGTAGGGTGACATCAGCTTTGAAATCTGCCTCCGTCTCCCATCTGCTAGCAGAAGAATACAATACCCATTGGTCCTGAGTCCATCTATCTACACTAAGGAAAATGAAATTATCAGGTAAGTAATTTCTCCATTAATACTCTCGGCTTTGTTTTTCCCGCCAACCCACCACCGAGCCTGTGTGTGCGCTCAATAATTATGGGTCCACTATCTGGTGGAAAGCCTAATTTCTTAGCCAGGCCTGTTTCCAAAACCGATTTAAGAGCCTCTCCTCCACCAATTCCAGGATTCCAACAGATCTCAGATTGTTTCGGTGAGAGCGATTTTCCAAGTCTTCAAGTTTTTCCGATTGATCCAGCAGCAACTTTTCCAATCGCTGTATTTTTACTGCCGCTGCAATAGATTAATCCTCTATGATGGCAATTGTATCTTCCACCATATCCACATGGGAATGAAATTCCGCTATTGTGTTCTGCACCCCCGCTATTTGAGATAGCATCCAATCTACTGCTCAGCGCTGATACTACTACTTCAGTAAGTGCCGTAATATTCCTATCTTTTACTGCATTCATAACCTTAGGGAGTCTCGTTATGAATCTGCCAATAAGCTAAGTAGCAGTCGTCCTGTGAAAATTCAGCAAGAAAGGAATAAATTCCAATGTGATGGGACGAGATGTTGCAGGGGCAGCACCCAGAGTCCAAACTTCACTGACCAGCTGGGTTCACCGCATCGTGACTCTGGGAAAGCCACAATTTATCCCTGGGGCAAAAAAAAATGAGTCTCCTCTTTGTGGATTATTCACTGCCAAAGACAGGATGCTGGGTTTGACAGGCGCGTCTTATGTTCACTTCTAGTGTTTGTCCTTCTGCTGCTCTCTGTCCTGACTGAGCAGGTTTGTCCTGCTGGTATTTTTCAGCCTCCTCTCTGCAAAAAAAAAAATAAATAAATTGTATTTATTTTATTTCTTCATCCATCCTGCATTACAGTCACCTCTTATGGCTCAGGGAGAGAAATTAAAAATGGAGATTTTGTTTTTATTTTTTTGCCTACTTCTCCATCTGTCTTTTTCTCTTTGTTGCTTGCACTTGGATTTCAGGTACAACTGCATTCAAATGCTGACAAAAAAAAAAACCCTTCATGTTTTTCTCACAGTTTCTCTCCTCCCATCGTTTTCCAATTGACCTGGAAAGGTACATCTCCCTGAATCCAATTAATGAGACCGCTAAGACAATTTGTTTCCCCCTGACAGTTTGTTTACAAAGAGAATGAGATGAATGGGGCTTGGCTTCTCTTTCTGGAGAGTGGTGTGTAGGTTGGGAATAAAGGAGCCAACTTTTCAAAACGATGGGGGTGGTGCTAAACTCAAGACAAATTAACCATCCCTGGAAACAGGGAAGGCGTTTGCTCAATTCTGGGGGAGCTCAAGCATCCACTGTATCCGCAGAGCTGGCACCTATGGTTGGGAAGGATGTGCAACCAGCCAGACTCCCAGAGAAAGATTTCCCTTCCTGTTGTGAACTCAGGATTTGCCCCTTGCTGCCTGAAGGGGGCAGCAGTGACACTGGCTGAGAGCTAGAAGGCTATTGAGAGCCATCTTCCAAAACAGAGGTGGGGAGGAAAGGGTGTAAACCAGTCATGCTCAGCCCTTTCTCACTTATTCAGCTACTTTAAGTACAAGCTGACCCTCAGAGAGCTGTGTTTAAATGTAAAATACTGTCACTGGATTTTGTTCTGTGGCATTTTTCAGGGTTTCTCAACTCCAGTCCTTTCTAAGTGCAGGCAGCAGCTAACAGGTCCAGTGTTCAAGGCTATTCGCAGTGAATATTCACCACAAGCCTAACTTTCAAACCTATCTGCATAAGTAGATGCATGGACATTAATGCTTGCATTTTATAAACTGTGGGGCAAGAGCTGCATACTTCATAAAATATTGCATTGTTCTGCTCCACAAGTATGATGAGCACTTTTAAAAAGGAGCACGGGCGCACATGTGCATGCATTTGTTGGCCCACATCCAGGAACGTGGCCATTTTATAATATACATGCATACATGCGTGCATGTCATAAAATAGACTGAGAGCGCGCACATGTGCATGCAATTTTAAATGGATGCATGCCTATGCTCACAAATGCCACTTCTACAGCGTAAATGGGGGGATAAAAGACACGCGCGCCGACGCCATTAACATAAGAAATTGCCATACTGGGTCAGACAAAGAGTCCATCAAGCCCAGTAGAAATGTGAATCGTGTGATCGATCGTCTTAACGATCGATTTTGGCTGGGGGGGGGGAGGGAATCTGATCGTCACGGTTTTGTTTTTTTTTTAAATCGTTTAAATCGTAACTCGGGGGAGGGCGGGAAAACCAGCACACTAAAACAACCCTAAAACCCACCCCGACCCTTTAAAATAAATCCCCCACCCTCCCGACCCCCCCCCCAAAATGTTTTAAATTACCTGGGGTCCAGTGGGGGGGTCCCGGTGTGATCTTCCACTCTCGGGCCACGGCTGCGTTAATAGAAATGGCGCCGGCGCTACCTTTGCCCTATGACAGGGCAAAGGTAGCGCCGGCACCATTTCTATTAACGCAGCCGTGGCCCGAGAGTGGAAGATCACACCGGGACCCCCCCACTGGACCCCAGGTAATTTAAAACATTTTGGGGGGGGTTCGGGAGGGTGGGGGATTTATTTTAAAGGGTCGGGGTGGGTTTTAGGGTTGTTTTAGTGTGCTGGTTTTCCCGCCCTCCCCCTTCCCCTCCCCCCTCCCCCAATTTTTGACGATAAATCGGGGGAATTCCTATTGTATCGCGCCTCTAACGATTTAAAATATATCGGACGATATTTTAAATTGTCAAAAAACGATTCACATCCCTAAAGCCCAGCATCCTGTTTCCAACAGTGGCCAATCCAGGCTACAAGTACCTGGCAAGTACCCAAAAACTAAGTCTATCCCATGCTACTGATGCTATTTTCTAAGTCAACTTGATTAATAGCAGGTAATGGACTTCTCCAAGAACTTATCCAATCCTTTTTTGAACCCAGCTACACTAACTGCACTAACCACATCCCCTGGCAACAAATTCCAGAGTTTAATTGTGCGTTGAGTGAAAAAGAATTTACTCCGATTAGTTTTAAATGTGCTACTTGCTAACTTCATGGACTGCCCCCTAGTCCTTCTATTATACGAAAGAGTAAATAACTGATTCACATATACTTGTTCAAGACCTCTCATGATTTTAAAGACCTCTATCATATCCCCCCTCTTCTCCAAGCTGAACAGCCCTAACCTCTTCAGCCTTTCCTCATAGGGGAGCAGTTCCATCCACTTTATCATTTTGGTCGCCCTTCTCTGTACCTTCTCCATCGCAACTATATCTTTCTTGAGATGCGGCAACCAGAATTGTACACAGTATTCAAGGTGCGGTCTCACCATGGAACGATACAGAGGCATTATGAAATTTTCCAGTTCACCCAGGTAAGGAATAGGACTTCCCAACCCTCCTAGTTTATTAGCCTCCTGGAACCCTGTTAGCCCTGACCTTTAAAACCCAACGATGTGGCTATTTATTTTTATTTTATAACTTGCACGTCAACCATAGCAGAAGTACAGTTATGTGGCAGGGGTCCCCGGCATGCACCTGTGCACATAAGGATTTGCACACTAGTTTCAAGTTAAAATCCAGGAATGTCCATGCCCTGTCCAGTCCCTGCCCCTTTTTTGAACTTTTCATTTGTGCGCGTAGCGGCAAGTACACGTGTATCCAGGCGGTTTTTAAAATCCAGTCGGCATGCACAGATCCAACATATTCGCACATCCCCTAATTGACACGCGTATGAGGCTCTTAAATTCACTTTAAAGTGCTTATGTTTCAGCATGCACTAATTTGTCCAATGCAAGAAAATGCAAACAGGTTAATTTTCAAATGAGTTACAGATGTAAATATAACATACTATTGTAGCAATTTTCAAAACCCATATACCCGCATTAAGAGGTCGATTTTCAGAACCGCACGCACGCGTCCATATATGAGTGGTTGCCTGCGCACGCACATGGATGTGCCGATTTTGTAACATGCGTGCGCTGGCGCACGCATGTTATAAAATCCGATGTCCGCACACGCATGCACACCAGATTTTAACATCCACCCGCATGTGTGTGCAGACCACGACTCGCCCCGCAGGGGGGGAATTTTCAAATTACACAAGGTGACGTGATCGGCTTTTATTCCAGTTCCCTATCCCCCTGCCAAGCCTTCCTTTTCCCTTTCCCCTCTCTAGCTAGCTACCCCAAATTTTTTTATTTCTCTACTCCTTCAGAGCAGAAGTATTTTCTGCATGCTGGCTGGCAGCCGGCGTGTGCTTCCCTGAAACAGCGGCTAATGTCCACTGTCCAGCCGGCCCCTGACCCACCCCTTTTTCAGGGCCTGGCACTTCTGCATGTAACGGGGATTACGTGAGTGGCCGGGCCCACTCTAAAATGTGTGCAGCACGTGCAAGGCCTGGCCATGGGCGTAACCCCTGTTTTTTACGTGTGCAGCCCTTTGAAAATTTACTTGTAAGTGCACTTAATGCAGGTAAAACCTATTGGCAATTCAATGGCATAATATTGTAGCAATTTTCAAAAGTTACCTTATACGGGTAAAGTGCATTTACACATGCAAAACCCAGTTTTAAGTGTGTAAATGCTTTTGAAAATTGGGTCCATAGTTTCTCTATCTATTTTATTAGCATATGTACATATAATTTAGATGCATAAAATAATATAACATGTAGGCGTACGTAATAAACTCTATTTATATGTGGAGGTAGGTATTTAAAAGTATGCGTGTATACCATTTTGAAAATACTTGGGCATTGAAATACTTGAAATTGCCAGTTTGCCAATACCTCTGCCCGTTTGTCCAGTCCTTTTCCAGTTCACCTAGATCCTTTAGTACTTCACCCTGAAGCCCCACCAGTTCACCCAGGCCTCCCACCCAAAAAACTGCAGACAAAGGACAAGTCCTGTGTTACTTATGCGAGACAAATAAGTCTCGCATAAGTAACACAGGACTTAGTGCGCACTAACTCGATTTAGTGCGCACTAACTGAAAATGATACAAATAAACACTTTCCAGGTCACTGAAGGTCAGTTAGGAATGAATATGTGTTCCTATTGGCTGGCTGCCCTCTTATCTATTGATGGTACCAAGGTTACCACTGAGGTGATGGTTGGGGGGATGGGAAATGGAACTGGAAACTCATGAGCACCAACAGAAAATGAAACAAAGTGTTCACACTTCCCAGGTCAGTAAAGGTCACTTAGGAATGAATATGTATGTATGTATTCCTATTGGCTGGCTGTGCTCTTATCTATTGATGTTACCAATATGGTTGGGGGGATGTGAAATGGAAACAGTTGGAAGCTTGACAAAAAAAGTAATGTAATGATCAGCACTCACGTGACTAGAACTTGTTTGTTTATTATTTTTGTTAGCAGGCACCTGAAATGCTAGTGCATGTTGAATTTGCCAATCACTGTGCATTTTAGAAAGGTGGTCCTGGCAGGAACTGTACACAGTTCAAATATATGTAATTGATTGTTGGTAAGTGTATTTTTTAAGTAGCCACACTGGCACCAGTATGTTTACTTTTCCTCCTACTTAACTCACTAGCTCAGCCTTGTAAGAAGGGCTTCTCTGCTTGTGTGTTGTTTTTGTTTGGTGTGAGGAGAGCAGAAACATCAGATCTTTATTCAATCTACTACAGTCATCTCTTACAGTGCCCTATCCCTATTAATACCAGGAGTGTTGTGATCTTCCTGCACACAGTGCCCTAACCCTGATACCAGTCTGAGACAGCTCCCTCCCTGCATTACTAGTGAGAGGCTGGCTTCACAGACAGGGGGGAGCTGCCTGACCCTCACTCCTGACTTCCCCCATGTCCCAGCTAGTGAATGGTGTGTGGGTGAGGGGGGGGGGGGAGGATGGTGAAGTCTGAGACAGCTCCCTCCCTGCATTACTAGTGAGAGGCTGGCTTCACAGACAGGGGGGAGCTGCCTGACCCTCACTCCTGACTTCCCCCATGTCCCAGCTAGTGAATGGTGTGTGGGTGAGGGGGGGGGGAGGATGGTGAAGTCTGAGACAGCTCCCTCCCTGCATTACTAGTGAGAGGCTGGCTTCACAGACAGGGGGGAGCTGCCTGACCCTCACTCCTGACTTCCCCCATGTCCCAGCTAGTGAATGGTGTGTGGGTGAGGGGGGGGGGGGAGGATGGTGAAGTCTGAGACAGCTCCCTCCCTGCATTACTAGTGAGAGGCTGGCTTCACAGACAGGGGGGAGCTGCCTGACCCTCACTCCTGACTTCCCCCATGTCCCAGCTAGTGAATGGTGTGTGGGTGAGGGGGGGGGGGGGAGGATGGTGAAGTCTGAGACAGCTCCCTCCCTGCATTACTAGTGAGAGGCTGGCTTCACAGACAGGGGGGAGCTGCCTGACCCTCACTCCTGACTTCCCCCATGTCCCAGCTAGTGAATGGTGTGTGGGTGAGGGGGGGGGGGAGGATGGTGAAGTCTGAGACAGCTCCCTCCCTGCATTACTAGTGAGAGGCTGGCTTCACAGACAGGGGGGAGCTGCCTGACCCTCACTCCTGACTTCCCCCATGTCCCAGCTAGTGAATGGTGTGTGGGTGAGGGGGGGGGGGGGGAGGATGGTGAAGTCTGAGACAGCTCCCTCCCTGCATTACTAGTGAGAGGCTGGCTTCACAGACAGGGGGGAGCTGCCTGACCCTCACTCCTGACTTCCCCCATGTCCCAGCTAGTGAATGGTGTGTGGGTGAGGGGGGGGGGAGGATGGTGAAGTCTGAGACAGCTCCCTCCCTGCATTACTAGTGAGAGGCTGGCTTCACAGACAGGGGGGAGCTGCCTGACCCTCACTCCTGACTTCCCCCATGTCCCAGCTAGTGAATGGTGTGTGGGTGAGGGGGGGGGGAGGATGGTGAAGTCTGAGACAGCTCCCTCCCTGCATTACTAGTGAGAGGCTGGCTTCACAGACAGGGGGGAGCTGCCTGACCCTCACTCCTGACTTCCCCCATGTCCCAGCTAGTGAATGGTGTGTGGGTGAGGGGGGGGGGGGAGGATGGTGAAGTCTGAGACAGCCCCCTCCCTGCATTACTAGTGAGAGGCTGGCTTCACAGACAGGGGGGAGCTGCCTGACCCTCACTCCTGACTTCCCCCATGTCCCAGCTAGTGAATGGTGTGTGGGTGAGGGGGGGGAGGATGGTGAAGTCTGAGACAGCTCCCTCCCTGCATTACTAGTGAGAGGCTGGCTTCACAGACAGGGGGGAGCTGCCTGTCCCTCACTCCTGACTTCCCCCATGTCCCAGCTAGTGAATGGTATGTGGGTGAGGGGGGGGGGGAGGATGGTGAAGTCTGAGACAGCTCCCTCCCTGCATTACTAGTGAGAGGCTGGCTTCACAGACAGGGGGGAGCTGCCTGACCCTCACTCCTGACTTCCCCCATGTCCCAGCTAGTGAATGGTATGTGGGTGAGGGGGGGGGGGGAGGATGGTGAAGTCTGAGACAGCTCCCTCCCTGCATTACTAGTGAGAGGCTGGCTTCACAGACAGGGGGGAGCTGCCTGACCCTCACTCCTGACTTCCCCCATGTCCCAGCTAGTGAATGGTATGTGGGTGAGGGGGGGGGGGGAGGATGGTGAAGTCTGAGACAGCTCCCTCCCTGCATTACTAGTGAGAGGCTGGCTTCACAGACAGGGGGGAGCTGCCTGACCCTCACTCCTGACTTCCCCCATGTCCCAGCTAGTGAATGGTGTGTGGGTGAGGGGGGGGGGGGAGGATGGTGAAGTCTGAGACAGCTCCCTCCCTGCATTACTAGTGAGAGGCTGGCTTCACAGACAGGGGGGAGCTGCCTGTCCCTCACTCCTGACTTCCCCCATGTCCCAGCTAGTGAATGGTGTGTGGGTGAGGGGGGGGGGGAGGATGGTGAAGTCTGAGACAGCTCCCTCCCTGCATTACTAGTGAGAGGCTGGCTTCACAGACAGGGGGGAGCTGCCTGTCCCTCACTCCTGACTTCCCCCATGTCCCAGCTAGTGAATGGTGTGTGGGTGAGGGGGGGGGGTGGATGGTGAAGTCTGAGACAGCTCCCTCCCTGCATTACTAGTGAGAGGCTGGCTTCACAGACAGGGGGGAGCTGCCTGACCCTCACTCCTGACTTCCCCCATGTCCCAGCTAGTGAATGGTGTGTGGGTGAGGGGGGGGGGGAGGATGGTGAAGTCTGAGACAGCTCCCTCCCTGCATTACTAGTGAGAGGCTGGCTTCACAGACAGGGGGGAGCTGCCTGACCCTCACTCCTGACTTCCCCTATGTCCCAGCTAGTGAATGGTGTGTGGGTGAGGGGGGGGGGGGAGGATGGTGAAGTCTGAGACAGCTCCCTCCCTGCATTACTAGTGAGAGGCTGGCTTCACAGACAGGGGGGAGCTGCCTGACCCTCACTCCTGACTTCCCCCATGTCCCAGCTAGTGAATGGTGTGTGGGTGAGGGGGGGGGGGGGAGGATGGTGAAGTCTGAGACAGCTCCCTCCCTGCATTACTAGTGAGAGGCTGGCTTCCCAGACAGGGGGGAGCTGCCTGACCCTCACTCCTGACTTCCCCCATGTCCCAGCTAGTGAATGGTGTGTGGGTGAGGGGGGGGGGGGGAGGATGGTGAAGTCTGAGACAGCTCCCTCCCTGCATTACTAGTGAGAGGCTGGCTTCACAGACAGGGGGGAGCTGCCTGACCCTCACTCCTGACTTCCCCCATGTCCCAGCTAGTGAATGGTGTGTGGGTGAGGGGGGGAGGGAGGATGGTGAAGTCTGAGACAGCTCCCTCCCTGCATTACTAGTGAGAGGCTGGCTTCACAGACAGGGGGGAGCTGCCTGTCCCTCACTCCTGACTTCCCCCATGTCCCAGCTAGTGAATGGTGTGTGGGTGAGGGGGGGGGGGGTGGATGGTGAAGTCTGAGACAGCTCCCTCCCTGCATTACTAGTGAGAGGCTGGCTTCACAGACAGGGGGGAGCTGCCTGACCCTCACTCCTGACTTCCCCCATGTCCCAGCTAGTGAATGGTGTGTGGGTGAGGGGGGGGGGGGGGAGGATGGTGAAGTCTGAGACAGCTCCCTCCCTGCATTACTAGTGAGAGGCTGGCTTCACAGACAGGGGGGAGCTGCCTGACCCTCACTCCTGACTTCCCCCATGCCCCAGCTAGTGAATGGTGTGTGGGTGAGGGGGGGGGGGAGGATGGTGAAGTCTGAGACAGCTCCCTCCCTGCATTACTAGTGAGAGGCTGGCTTCACAGACAGGGGGGAGCTGCCTGTCCCTCACTCCTGACTTCCCCCATGTCCCAGCTAGTGAATGGTGTGTGGGTGAGGGGGGGGGTGGTGGATGGTGAAGTCTGAGACAGCTCCCTCCCTACATTACTAGTGAGAGGCTGGCTTCACAGACAGGGGGGAGCTGCCTGACCCTCACTCCTGACTTCCCCCATGTCCCAGCTAGTGAATGGTGTGTGGGTAAGGGGGGGGGGGAGGATGGTGAAGTCTGAGACAGCTCCCTCCCTGCATTACTAGTGAGAGGCTGGCTTCACAGACGGGGGGAGCTGCCTGACCCTCACTCCTCCGGGGTATTGTGATCTTCCTGCACACAGTGCCCTATCCCTGATACCAGGGGTGTTGTGATCTTCCTGCATGCAGTGCCCTATCCCTATTAATACCAGGAGTGCTGTGATCTTCCTGCATGCAATGCCCTATCCCTATTAATACCAGGAGTGTTGTGATCTTCCTGCACGCAGTGCCCTATCCCTGATATCGGGATGTGTGCAAGAAGATCACAACACCCCCGGTATCAGGAATAGGGCACTGTGTGCAGGAAGATCACAACACCCCCAGTATCAGGAATAGGGCACTGTGTGCAGGAAGATCACAACACCCCTGGTATTAGGGATAGGGCACTGTGTGCAGGAAGATCACAACACTCCTGGTATTAATAGGGATAGGGCACTGTGTGCAGGAAGATCACAATACCCCTGGTATCAGGGTTAGGGCACAAGTTCTAGTCACATTGACTGATCACATTACTTGTTTTGTCAAGCTACCAACTGTTTCCATTTCCCATCCCCCATATACTGTCAGTAGGAAACTTGGTAACATGAATAAATAAGAGGGCAGCCAATAGGAATACATATTCATTCCTAAACTGACCTTAACTGACCTGAAAAGTGTCAAATTGTATCATTTTCAGTTAGTGCGCACTAACTCCCAGTTAGTGCGCACTAACTCGAGTTAGTGCGCACTAATCGGAAAAAACGATTTTTAACGATTTTTTAACTAAAAAATCGTGCCTAAGACGATTTTCTTGCCCTGCCACACGATTTCTATCGTTAAGACGATATGGAAAACGATTCACATCCCTAATGTGTTGCCTGCAGAAATGCCCCTCTTACAAAACTGCCTGCCTTGTATGTGGGTAAACTGGCGCATGCATCCCTCTTCGTGTGTTTGTTTACCCAGGCTGAGCGGAGGCATTCCCAGGGGCATGCTGGCGAGGGATCTGTACTTAATGCATATACTTTTGGATTTTCAAAAACATGAGCCTAACTGTCAAACCTATGGGTCTGATTTTAAAAAGCATTTACACGCTTCAAATTTGGTTTTACAGTGGCAAATGCACTTTATCTGTGTAAGTGGGCTTTTGAAAATTGCCACAATAGATGCCATAGGCTATTCACGTGTAAGTGCACTGTACACGCATGAATGGCATTTTAAAAGTTTTACAATAAAAATGAATTTTAAGAGCTGGACGTGCCAACATGTGCGCACAAGTATCGATGCACGAATATCTCGAATTGGGGGGAAAAAGGGATGGAATGTGGGTGTGGCATGGGCGTTCTCTGGTGGTGCCAAGAGATATGAGCGCAAGTAGCTAGGCGCCTGTGCGTCCAGGTATGTTCCAGCGCAAAGTTCTGCTATGGATGAGGTGTAAGTCTGAAAACTATTTCCAGGTGTCTCTGACGTGTTTGAGAGGGTCTGGGTTCACTGGGGGGAGTGCAGGCTAAAACAATCAGGGGGGTTTGCAGGACTTAGCTCTAGACTGGGAAAACTTGTGGACGAACTGGTGAAACTGGTCATGGGCTGGACGCGCATCTATTATAAAATTCCCTCACTTGTGCCTCCCAAAGCTGACTTGCACTGCTGTCCACGCACAAGCTTAAAATCAGGAGCACACATTCACACAGCAGGGCTAATTTATAACATGTGTGCGCGCAGAATATATAATTGCCGCATTTGGCTGCATGCTCATATACACATACATATGTGTGCCCGCATGCCCGTTTTAAGTTTACTGTACCTGTATTTTACATTTTCACATGTAACGTCTTTTAAAATTACCTCCTAATTGCGGAACTGGATTTGCGCGCATAAATGGATGCCCGGAGATTTATCCTAGTATTTTATAAACTGTGCAGCGGGTTGCTGCATAGTTTATATAATACTGCGTAGCTCTGCTCTGAACGTATGTGTGAATGTTTCAGAATACACAAATATTTGCAATGCAATGAAAGCGCTTACTTTACCTATTTTATAAATATACACACATATATTTTACACATGGAAAGAAATTGTATATGTAAAAACCTTGATTTATTCTCAGAGGTGGTTATTTTATAAAGTATGCGTGTATATCATTTTGAAAATTCTTGCTGATACCTCCGTCAGTTTACCCAGTCCATCTCCAGTTCACACAGGTTAGCACCCTCATATACACACAATCCCTTTTTCATACACACGAGCTCCCAATCTCTCACACACATACACACTCCTTCACAATCTCCTCTTATAGGCTTCCTGTCTCTGGCACCCACACTCAAGCATTCCCCCCCCTCCCTACTCTCTCACCTCCCATGCTCTCTCTCATACCCTCCTGCTCACCCCCCTGCTCTCTCTCTCTTATCCTCCCCTCCCCCACCCCTTCCCTCCCCCTCCCCCATCCTCTTTCACACCCCCTCCCCTTTCTCACATCCCTCTCCCTCTCATCTCACACACACACATTCACTCTCACCGGGGCCTTCATCATTGCTGCAAGCGAAGCACACTCCATGGCACATGGGGGCCTTCATCTTCGCAGCGAACAGCGCACTGTTGCGTCCGTTGGTCATCGACTGCTTTGCCCCGTTTGCCTCATCTTATTCACGGCTCCTCCCGCTTACTTGGGCAAGATGGCTACCACCGCGCCTACAAGCCGATCTCTCTGACGTCCCCGGAACGGCTATGGTGCAGCCTCCCGCCATTGCTCCTCCCAGGTACCTACTAGGGTGCGCGCGCGCAACCCACGTCTTTGTACCACCCTTGGCTCGAACCTCGAGGGAGTTCCCTCATTCTGACATCACGCCATCCAGATATATTACCTTCACTCATTTGCTAGCTCCCCGAGTTAGCAAGAACTCGAATCCGTTCTTGTCTACGTTACTCTGCCGCTTCCGTGCTGCCGCAGGAAGTGCTCTCTCTCTCTGCCCTTCGGGGTATATGCTAACCTGGGTACCCGCTCCTCGGGGGCCCTCTGCTTTATTTCAGGTGCCTTACAGGGAACAGGTACTCGCTCCTTGAGAGCCTGCTCTCCCTGCCTCGGTGCCTGTACCTTCTACAACGACCTGGTGGAATCGCATATCAACAGCAAACACCTTAGTGAGTACGCTAACTCTGTCTATCTCATCCACAGTACCTCCTCGCTGGGAGACCTGCTGCGGAACCTCCTGACGTCATCTTGAAGAGAAGGGCTTCCTCTGCCGAGGTCCCTGAGACTGCTTCACTACTGCCACCTCTGGTGGTTCCATTCAGCTGTTTAATAAAAGAACTCTTGTGTTTGTGTAGTACGAGTCTAGCTCAGTGCTGTGGCTCCTCACGGGGCTCCTCCCCATGGGCGTGGTCACCTCCACAGCACCCAAGGATCCACAAACACACATAATAACAACAGATTGCTAACTCCATGGATCTGGCTCAGCTCACTGCGTTGCAGGCCATTCCAGGCCTGGCCCAGCAGATCTCCGAACAGCAGACTGCGCTGGAAGGACTGACCGCTGCATTTAATCTACTGCACACACAGATGAACACATCTTCCACCTCAGGAAAAGAAGCTAAACCATCTGAGGTGACGGTCAAGACTACTGTGCCTCTTGCAGCTCCCACCCGCATCTCGGGAGAAGTCTGGAGATGCAGAGACTTCATTAACCAGTGCTGCATGCACTTTGCATTACAACCTGGACACTTTCCCACAGCCTATGCCAAGACCACCTGTATCCTGTTGTATCTAGACGGATGAGCATTGTCTTGGGCCTCTTCGCTGTGGGAGCACGAGGATCCAATTCTTCATGACCTTGAAGGATTTCTCAAACTTCAAGTCAGTTTTCGATGATCCTACCCGGTATACCATTGCAGGATCTTCTTTGGTTCACCTGAAACAAGGGAACAAACCACTAGCTGACTTTGCTATAGAATTCAAGACACTGGCGTCTGAATTATCCTGGGACCCTAGATGCCTGAAGACTCTCTTCTTTGAAGGACTGAACTCTTGTCTGAAAGACGAACTCGCCGCTTGTGAAATGCCTGAGTCCTTGGCTGAACTTGTGAAATTGGCAACAAAGATTGATTGCCGACTTCGCAATAAGGTTCAAGAGACCAAGACTTCCAGGAGACCCTTTCTGGGTGAAGTTCGAGTCATGTCCACACCCAGGCCTGTTCCTTCCATCCCAGCAGCCAGTGGAGAAGAACCTATGCAGTTAGGCCACAGCCACCTGACATCAAAAGAAAGAAGAACATGGAAGAAATTAGGGCTGTGTATGTACTGTGGACAAGCTGGTCATGCTGTCCAAACTTGCCCTATATGTCCGGGAAAACTGGCAGACCTAAGTCCTGCGGGAGGACTCTTCTTAGGTCTCACCACTCCTTCTCCTCCGCTCTCTCTTCCTGTATTTTTGATCTGTGGACCTTTAGAATACCAGACCCTTGCCCTAGTGGACTCCGGGGCAGGACGCAATTTTATTCTACAACGATTAGTGGAGCACCTACGGATCCCCACTTCCATTATGAAGCCTCCACTACTTCTTTCATCCATCCATGGAGAGCCCTTACTGGGTGAGGTTACTCTACGTACAGAACCAGTGTGTCTACGGACCGGTGCCCTCCATTCTGAGACCATCTCCTTTTTTGTTTTAGAGAAGGCCATGCACCCTATAGTTCTGGGATTACCTTGGCTGCAGCAGCATATGCCTCAATTCAATTGGGCTACACTAGAACTGTCAACATCGGGTCCAGACTGCCATAATAAATGCCTGATGGAGGTAGCTCTGTTACCCTGTATGCCTACCACCCCAGTAATGCCGGGGTTACCGCCTCAATATGCATCTTTCCAAGATGTCTTTTCGAAAGAAGTTGCAGATGTACTTCCGCCTCACAGACATTATGACTGCGCTATTAATCTCAAGCCTAATATGGAGCCACCCAAGGGTAGAGTGTACCCCCTTGTCTGTGGCAGAAAATAAAGCCATGTCTGAATATATCCAGGAAAACCTCCAAAAGGGCTTCGTAAGACCATCCAAGTCCCCTGCTGGCACAGGCTTTTTCTTTGTGGGCAAAAAGGATGGTACACTACGTCCATGTATAGATTACAGAGGCCTCAACAAAATAACAATAACAATAAAGGATCGCTACCCTCTGCCTCTGATATCAGAGCTACTACAAGGAGCTCAAATCTTTTCCAAACTGTATCTGAAAGGAGCCTACAATTTACTTCGCATTCAAGCTGGCGATGAGTGGAAGACAGCCTTGAACATTCGGGATGGCCACTTTGAATATCCAATGATGCCCTTCGGCTGTCTTTCAGAATTTAATGAACGACATCTTCCAGGATCTCCTCTATAAGTGTGTTGCTATTTACTTGGACAACATCTTGATTTTCTCTCAAGACATGACCACTCATCTGGAGGATGTTAAGAGAGTATTACAGAGGCTCCGTGAGAACCATCTCTACGCCAAGTTATCCAAATGTGAATTTCACAAAGAGTCAGTGCCTTTCTTAGGCTACATCGTCTCCAATCAAGGCTTTCAAATGGATCCACTGAAGCTGGAGAGTATCCAGAAATGGGTGCAACCCACCGGGTTAAAAGCTCTCAGATGCTTCTTAGGTTTCCCCAACTATTACAGGACCTTCATCAAGAATTATTCTTCACTTACAGTACCGCTTACAGCTATGACGAAGAAAGGTGCCAATGTTGCTAATTGGTCTCAGAGGCTATAGCCGCATTCCAGAAACTAAAAGATGCCTTTTCAAGCATGCTGTGTCTTCGACACCCTGACCCCTCCAAGCCTTTTATCGTGGAGGTTGATGCCTCAGACGTTGGTGTAGGGGCCGTATTAAACCAGGCTGGTGATTCAAAGGTTCCCGTCGCTTCTCTCCTGCAGAGAAAAATTACGGAATAGGAGATAAGGAGCTTCTGGCTATTAAGATGGCATTCGAAGAATGGCGCCCTTGGCTCGAAGGAGCGCAACATCAAGTAACAGTCTTCACAGACCATAAGAATCTGGAGTACCTCTGCCATGCACAGCGCCTGACCCATAGACAAGCGAGATGGTCTCTGTTTTTCAACAGATTCAACTTTGTGCTCAAGTATTGCCCTGGAGATAAGAATATCAGAGCTGATGCTCTATCTCGCTCTTTCCTCTCCGAGGACATTCAAGAGGAACCGCAACACATCATTGAACCAGAGAAGGTTATATTGGCAGCTACCCACTCAGTACCTGCAGGAAAGACCATCGTACCCAAGAACCTCAGAAAGAAGTTATTGGCTTGGGCCCACAACTCTAGACTTTCAGGACCCCCTGGCCAACGTAGAACCCTGTCTAAACTTCAGACCTATTACTGGTGGCCCACCATGAAGGAAGACACATTCTCCTACGTCGCTTCCTGCGCAAACTGTGCTAAACAGAAGTCGCCGCCAGGTCATCCATGGGATCTACTCCAACCCTTGCCAGTGCCGGAAGAACCATGGACACATGTTGCCACAGACTTCGTGGTCGATTTACCATCTTCAGGAGGAAACAACACCATTTGGGTAACTGTAGATCGGTTCTCGAAGATGGCTCATTTTGTAGCTCTCCCAGCTTACCCACCACCATGGAGCTCGCCAAACTATTCATTACGCACATCTTCCGCCTGCATGGCTTGCCTAAGCACATAGTCTCCGATCAAGGAGCCCAATTCATGGCTAACTTCTGGAAGGCACTATGTAAGAAGTTCGATATTGCCCTCAACTTCACATTGGCATATCATCCTCAATCCAACGGGCAAACAGAGAGGATGAATAGGACACTGAAGCAGTTCATTTGTGCCTACGTGAACACTTGCCAGAATGATTGGAGTGAACTGTTACCCTGGGCAGAATTCTCATCCAGCAACATCCACTAGATCAACACCATTCAAAGTGGTTTACGGACGACTACCACTGCCACCACTGCCACTTCCGTTATCAGTGTCGTCCCCAGCAGCTCAATCTACTGCCAAAGATATCCAATAACTTTGGACTCAGACAAAAGAGATGCTTGTTAAAGCAGGACTTCGAGCAAAGAAAGGATACGCTGCCCATCACTGTAAGGCTCCAGACTTCAAGCCTGGTGTTAAAGTCTGGCTTTCCACGAAGCACTTAAGACTTAAACTTCCTTCAGTTCGCTTTGCTCCACGTTTCGTTGGTCCATTTCCCATTCTCCGATGACTGGGCAATCTCACCTACAGTCTGAAGCTACCGTCTACTTTAAAGATCCACAATGCATTCCACGACTCACTATTGAAGCCATTGATCCTTAGTGAGTTCTCCAACAAGATACCTGATATTACACCTATAGATGCAGAAGAAGACATCGAATATAAAATAGATGCAGTTCTCGATGTGAGAAGACGAGGCAGAGTATGGGAATACCTCCTGTCATGGGATGGGTATGGCCCTGAAGAAAATGCTTGGATACCAATGTCTAATATCCTGGATAAAGAGATGCTACAGGACTTTCATCACTTGCATCCTCAAAAACCAAGACCTGGTAGGAAACAGTGTGGACGCCCTTTGAAGGGGGGTACTGTTGCGTCGGTTCTTGACGGCTTCACCCCGTTTGCCTCACCTTATTCACGGTTCTTCCCACTTACCTGGGCAAGATGGCTACCGCCACGTCTACAAGCTGACTCCTCTGGCATCCCAGGAATGGCTATGGTGCAACCTCCTGCTATTGCTCCTCCCAGGGACTTACTAGGGTGCATGCGTGCGCGCAACCCACGTCTTTGTACCACCCTTCGCGTGAACCTCGAGGGCGTTCCCTCATGCTGATGTCACGCCATCCGGGTATATTACCTTCACTCATTTGCTAGCTCCCCGAGTTAGCAAGGACTCTAATCTGTTCTTGTTTACGCTACTCTGCTGCTTCCATGCTGCCCTTCGGGTTATATGCTAACCTGGGTACCCGCTCCTCGGGGGCCCTCTGCTTTATTTCAGGTGCCTTACAGGGAACAGGTACTTGCTCCTCGAGAGCCTGCTCTCCCTGCCTCTGTGCCTGTACCTTCTACAACAACCTAGTGAAATCGCATATCAACAGCAAACACCTTAGTGAGTACGCTAACTCTGTCTATCTCATCCACAGTACCTCCTCGCTGGGAGACCTGCTGCGGAACCTCCTGACGTCATCTAGGAGAGAAGGGCTTCCTCTGCCGAGGTCCCTGAGACTGCAACTACGAGATTACCTCACTACTGCCAACTCTGGTGGTTCCATTCAGCTGTTTAATAAAAGAACTATTGTGTTTGTGTAGTACGAGTCTAGCCCCGTGCTATGGCTCCTCATCGGGCTCCTCCCCGTGGGCGTGGTCACCTCCACAGCACCCAAGGATCCACAAACACACATAATAACACGCGCCAGGGCCTTCATCTTCATGCACTCTGTTTACAGCATGCCGGGGTCTCCTCTGCCATTTTCTGCGCAGAATTTGGCAATTCTGCGCAGGGGAGGAATTCTGTGCAAATTCTGTGCTCCGCAGTAGCGCAGACTTCCCCCAGGACTAGAGGGGTCACGCTAAAAAGGAGGCACTAGGGACAATTGAGCGCCTCTAGTGCCTCCTTGGTGGCAGACGCACATCAAGGAAATGTCGGCTTTAAGATGCGCAAGTGAGGTAATTTTATAACAGGCGTGTGTCCAGCACATGACCAGTTTCACCAGTTCGTCCACCCATTTATAGCTAGGTCTTCAAGACCCCTCCTAGTTCTTTAGCCTGCACTCCTCCCAGTTAACCCAGATCCCTCAAGCACTTCATAAATGTCTGGAAATAGCTTTATTCAGACTTACACCTCATCCATAGCAGAAATAACTTTGCTAAGAAATGGACATGGACGCGCGCCCAGGTGCGCAGCTACATACATGCATATCTCTTGTCCCCGCCCCAGAATGCCTATGCCCCACCCATATTCCGCTCATTGTCCCCCTGATGCGAGATATTTGTTGGGGGCACGCACAACTCCCAGCTGCTTACCCAAACGAGTGATGTCCTGATCCTGCATGCTAGAAACAGCAGCAACCTAGAAGAAATTTAGCACAGAGCCTGCAGCCCGCAGCTGCACACTCAAGGCCCTAGCTCCTCCTCCTCCTGGAAACCCATGTGAGAGGGAGGGCCTTAGGTGTGCTGCTATGGGCTGCAGACCCTGTGCTGAATTTCTTGCAGGTTTGCTGCTGCTTCTATTCAGGCCAATACAATATAGTACGCTCAGCCGAGCTCACTGTTTAACCTGTAGTTGGATACACGTCCACAACTCCTTATACTATAAGGGGTTTAGCGCGTCCAAAACGCTCTTCCAACACCCCCCACCCCCCCCCGAAACTAATAGCACTCATCACATGCAAATGCATGTTGATGAAGCTATTAGCTATTTTCCCCAAATACAAAAAAAAAAAAATGTGTGCACGATCCACACATTTTAATGCTCAGAAATTAACGCCAGCCCAGAGCAGGCATTAATTTCTGAGCAGCCCAAAAAAAGTGTACAGAAAAGAAGAAAGTACTGCTTTTCTTTTCCTCCTCCAACTTAATAGAGTGGCGATATTAAGTCTGAGGAACCAAAAGGTTAAAAAAAAAAAAAAAAAAAAAAGCGTGCAGGAGGTCAGGTTATGAAAAGGGACGCTCAATTAACAAACATCCATTTTCTTAACCCGTGGTTGTGCACAGGTTAGGAAAAATGGACGCTCATTAAACTGAGCATTTGTTTTCCTAACCCGCTGACAGCCACCTCTCCTAGGCGACTGCCACCAAAGAGGCACTAGAGGCGCTCAATTGTCCCTAGTGCCTCCTTTTTAGCATGACCCCTCTAGTCCTGGGGGAAGTCTGCACTACTACGGAGCGCAGAATTTGCACAGAATTCCTCCCCTGCGCAGAATTGCCAAATTCTGAGCAGAAAATGGCAGATGAGACCCCGGCATGCTGTAAACAAAGTGCATGAAGATGAAGGCCCTGGTGGCCGTTCGCGGCGAAAATGAAGGCCCCATGTGCCACGGAGTGTGCTCCGCTTGCAGCAAAATTTGTGCCTTAATCTGGGCCTGCCTCCAACATAAACATACCCCCTCCCCCTCTCCCTTCTCCCCCCAGGGAATACCTCTTTGTTTTTTAAATCCAGCCAAACGTACATGTGCTATGAATGCCCACACTTGCTTTTAGGTACTCTGAAGGTCAGTTTTCAAGCAAGACAATGTAGCTGAATTGCTGCTGGTTCATACCGCTAAATCCCTGGGAAAAATGTCCTCTGAACGAATTCCAGCACCCAGGACTACCGAGTGAGTCCATATAGTCCTCCCTAAGGCCTTAATCCAGCACAATTGTCTTCATGTACAATTCTCTGGGTAAAACCATTTATCCCTGATTTGCAAGGGGTAGGGGGTGGAAATGGCGTGTGCAAGCTTCCTCAGCACGAATTTTGCGCCTTTAATTTATTTTCTTTTTACCTGTGCCCTGTTTCATTCTTAGCATATGATTTTTTTTTTCCCAGAAATTTTAATGTTCCCTCTTGGTGGCTACCACATGTGCGTTTGGCTGGTTAAAACCGCATGCCTCACTCCATTTTTTTTTTATTTCGGGAAGGTGGCAGTACTTGTGCCATACCCACATGTAGTAATGCTGCTGCTGCAGTAAGAGGGGCACTGCCAACGGCATGCATTACATTTGTGATGTGGATGCTTTCCTTAGTGACCGCCATTAGGTTCTCCTGCACAAATGAGACCAACAGCTGTCGGCTTGCTATGCAGCGTGGTGCACAAGTGCTGGGCTGCTTTTCTTTTTTGCTTGTTTCAGTTTAATTCCAAGTTGCATTTTAACACTTCATGTGATTTTTTTTTGTGAATTTCTCCAGTGTGGAATTCTAGTAGCCAATATCAATCCTGGAGAAAATATGAGTCTTTCCAGGCTGTGAGACTTTTTATTTTTTTAATTATATCAACATAAGAATGTACCCAAAGTCAGGGATCTACATGAGTTTGAGACGACATAGGTTTCTTCTTCTGGGCTTTTCTCAAATATACCGTAAGAACATAAGAAATGCCATACTGTGCCACATCAAGGGTCCATCAAGCCCAGTATCCTGTTTCCAACAGTAACCAATCCAAGTCACAAGTGCCTGGCAAGTTCCCAAACTTAAAGGGGTAGATTTTAATACATGCGTGCGCACATTTAATAAAATCTTTGGGCCGAGCGCACATGAGCGCCAAATTTTTTAATCCATGTGTGCATGGCGCACGCAAGGGGGGGGGGGAAATTATGCAAGTTTCGCGCAGTGATACATCGCAGCCTTCCCCTGTTCCCTACCCTAATCTCCCTTCCCCTTCCTCTCTCCTCCCCACCCCTAAATCCTTTCCCTTACCTTTTTTACTTATTTTGTTGCTTACTACTCCAATGGAGCAGTAGCAACTTGCGCAGCAAATGGCCACTGTACCGGCCCCCTTTACACACCCTGTACAATCGCATACTGGGGTTTACATGTATGGCTGATTCAAAATCTACCTGTAAATGAATAGATCACAAGCTATTAAACCTTATTGATTAATAGCAGTTTATGGATTTTTCCTCTTGGAACATATCAAAACCTTTTTTAAACCCACCTATGCTAACTGCCATAATCACATCCTCTGGCAATGAATTCCAGAGCTTAATTATGGATTGAGTGAAAATAATTTTTTCCAGTTTGTTTTAAACGAGCTACTTGCTAACTTCATGGAATGCCCCCTAGTCCTTTTATTATCCGAAAGAGTAAAAAACCTATTCACATTTACCCGTTCTAGACCTCTCATGATTTTAAAGACCTCTATCATATCCCCCCTCAGCCATCTCTTCTCCAAGCTGAACAGTCCCAACCTCTTTAGCCTTTCCTCATGGAGGAGCTGCTCCATCCCCTTTATTTTTTTGGTCGCCCTTCTCCATCGCAACTATATCTTTTTTGAGATGCGGCGACCAGAATTGCACACAGTATTCATGGTGCAGTCTCACCATGGAGCGATATAGAGGCATTATAACATTTTCCGTTTTATTCACCATTCCCTTCCTAATAATTCCTAACATTCTGTTTGCTTTTTTGAATGCTGCAGCACACTGAGTCAACAATCCTCTTGAGATTTAACTACTCTGTATAATTTTGTGTCATCTGCAAATTTAAGCACCTCACTTGTCGTAGCCCTTTCCAACCTCATATCTGCCATGAAACCAGGACTTTTGAACAAAAATGCTAAAGAAATCCAAATGTAGTTAGCTACAGTGGCAGGTTCATGCCTTGTTTCAGGCTTCTGTCGATGCAGTTCGTGTTTGAAGAACGGTAGATGTGTCTACACACATCCATGTTCAGCATTTTCCCATGCATTGCGCTAACCAAAGTTCATTATTGGTTTGTCTTTGTCTTTTTTTTTTTTTTTTAAAGAACATCTAGATATGTGGTAATGGCATTAGATCACAGGGACCAGGGCACAAAATAATATGAGACAGAAATAGATTTGTGGTGTTGACAGTACTTTCCTTAAGTAAGAAATCTGTCCAATGTCTACCTATTAACGTTTGGTGGTTTTAGGCTGGGAGAAAGAACTGTGCTCAGACAAGTGTGGTACTAAGCAGAGAACAACATGTGCACAATTTTTTAAGTTAGAAAAAAAGTGCATTTACACATGTAAAACCCAGCTTAAGAAGGGTAACTTTAAAATGAGTATGCACGCACCCATATATTTATGTATGTATTTATTTATTTAACGTGTTTTGTATACTGTATAGAATACTATACATGTATATGGGCATGCAGCCACATATGCTGAAATTTTATATCCTGTATGCATTATAAAATAGGTTTAGTACATGTATGTGTGCTCCTAATTTTAAGCATTTAGACGAACAGCTCAGAATTGTCGGCATTTATTCGCATAAGCGAGGCAATTTTACAACATGCGCGCGTGAATGAAATGACCAGTTTTACGTGTTCATCCATCAGTTTGCCCAGTCTATATCTAGGTCATCATGTGTAAATCTTCTTAAAAATTAGCCCCACAAGACTTTAACCTGATGTGGGCTTTTTTTAAATTACCCTTCTTATATATAGATACTGTATATCTTACTACGATATAAGCTGACTTTTGAAATTGGCTACAATATTTCCAATTGAATTGGTTTTACCTGTGTTAAGCGCACTTAATATGGGTAAAGGGCTTTTGAAAATTGCTACGATAGTATGTTACATTTACATGTATAACTCCTTTGAAAATTACTTCCTGTGTATAGAACATACACAGGTTGTAGCCTGAATTTTCACAGCGGACTTGTGTGAATAAGTCCGCTTTGAAAATTAGTATCCTGCGCAGCATATATGCACACATAATTCAAACAGATGCAACAAATCAGAAGTATGCCTGTAAATGGTTTCTCTTACCCTCCTCCCACCGGACACTTATTTCGAATGTGCAGAAAAGCGGAAAATCACTTTTGTTCATTCTAATACACTCACAACACTGCCACCCATCCTTACCCTTACTTTTTCCCCACCTGGGGCAGTTTTCTAAAGCCTTTACATTTACATTTTCCTTTGAAAATTATCCTGCTAAATTATTAAGTTCCTTAATCGGCCCCATTGAATGATGATTATGGCTGAGCACTTAAATTTAGGTATCTACAAAGAGAGGATGACTATGTTGGATGAAGTTAGGATTTGGGGGGAGGGGAGTTAGATGTTATGCACTTGTTTTCAGGGCTAGGCACCTAAAATTAGGAGTCTAAATCTAGGCAAATGAATTGCAGTTCTAAACTGAAAAGAATTTTCAGCTGAAAACCTAGGGTCCTAAATTTGGTTGAATCTCCTCCAAAATACTTAGGCCTAGGTTCATCAAAATGCTATAAATAAAGCAGAAATATGGTGCATTAGCATTCATGATTAAAAAAAAAAAAAGGGTGTGTTTTGGTAATTTCTGATCTACCGAATTGTGTAGGTAAGTTGCGCAACTCACGATACTTTGTCACAGCGCGTGACACAGTATCATGTTGTGCGACGCATTAGGACATCGCACATCATTTTACATCTGGCGCACTATTTATTTTGTTTATATATACCAGCTTCCTGCAGCTGCCTCTATGAGGGTGTGTCAGGCATGGGAGAGAGAAGGGAGGAGGTGAGTTGTTGGAGTTTAGTGACATCTGAGTGAGTTGTCCTGTTGTTTAATATTCTTATCTGTTTACCTTTACCTTTGACTCTTGTCTTTATCTGCCTGTGGAAGCTTTTGTTTGTTTGTCACGTGTGACAGTTTCTTTGTCTGTTGTCTGTTGGAGAAGTGGTGGTGGAGGAGAAGTGGTGAGGAGGCATCATGAGGAGGAGTGGTGGTGCAGAGTTCAGAGTGGTAGAGAGGATGCAGTGTGGAAGGCATGGGGAGAGAGGACAGGAGAGGCGAGAGGAGGAGGGGAGGGCAAGGGCAGGAGGAGTAGGACTAGGGACAGGAGTAGAGATAGGGAGGAGAGAAGGGATAGGAGGAGGTGGGAAGGGCAAGGGGATAGGCAGGTGAGTGTAGTGGGAGGAGGATGGCAGGATAGGTATTGACATAGTGGGCGGGGTGGGGGAGTTGGCAAGGCAGGTGCAGGAGGGGGGTAAGAAGGGAGGGGAGTAGGGAGTAGGAGTGAGAGCGAGAAAAGTGGCAACCCAAGCATCTGGCAACCAGTCAGCAGAGCGGACTCATCTTCATGCGCACAATTTCACCATAAAGGACAACGCTCGTCGCCAGAGTACTCGACAACTACAGCATGCTGTTTAAGAACCGTGCGGCGAAGATGTCCCGAGCAGCCAAGGGCCAGATACGGCACACCATCTGCCAGGCCATATTCCAGCACAATGGGATAAATAGGACCGCAGAGCAGGTAGCCCACTGCTACCGTGACATCAAGGCCCAGCTGAAGTCAAGGTGGTGAACCGCAACAATTATCTGCGCCCTGACCCCCATGGAGCAGCACATGATTGAACGGCTGGGACTGGACATCTTTGAGGGGATGGACAAGAACCTGGATGTCATGCGAGCTGGGACCAGTAAGTTCACCTCGACTGTAAATGTCAAGTCTGCCACAGATATCTGCATATTTTGGCATAAGATGCTCACATTGATTCAAAATTTGCATCTTATGCCAAACAGTACATGTATACTTCTTAGCATTTATACTTATGTCTTCTTCTTTGTTTCCCTAGCTCTCACCCAGGAAACTACCTGTCCCAGCCATGAAGCCCCAGGGACCAGCAGCGCAACCCCAGCTATCACTACAACCTTTCAACTTGATGCACAAAGGCAGCTACCACTGGAACGGCACCAGATGCTGGCACCCCTTATATCATCCCTACACCTAGACACAAGCCTTACACTTTCCTGCTTCATGGAGGGGACATCCCTACAATGGGAGCAAGTTGGCCAGTCCCCACTTGCCTCCAACATGCCATGACACCAGCAGGATGCAGCGGATACCAAACAGATCAGCCCACCAGTCCAGGCATGCCAGCTTTGGAGCCACAGACAGTGCCTCAACCACCAGTAACCACAGCACTAGCAGCACTGGAGTAGACAGTAAATGACATGCTCGACTGCTCTGAAAGGAGGCATGACCTCCACCTCCACCACATACGAGCAGAGCTGGTGCAGTTGAAGAGGGCTCAGATCCACCACACCCAGGCCCTGCAGGTGCAGGCAGCAGTCCTCATGCAGGACTTAACCACTGTCTTGACCTCCATTAACAATCTGAGAATAGCACTAACACAAATCCTTAACAGATTGCCAGAGCCTCCACCTGTGCATCCCCATCTTTCCAGTCCACTCCACACAGCAGTCCCTAGATAGCAGATCAGGCCAAAAGAAGGCCCCCTCAAAGAGATACCACCCCAACTGACACACTTCGCAGAGGAAAAGGGCCATGAGGTCCCAGTTGTAAAAGGGAAAAAATTGCTGTCTAAGATCACTTGTCCAAACAAACCTGGCTGGCCCTCTGATTAGAGTTCCTGTGCTGGCTAGATGGATGAAGACTACTGAGCTCACCCTGACTACAGATTTCCTGTGCTGGCTAGATGGAAAAAGACTACTGGAACTGTCCTGACTACAGAGTTCCTATGCTGGCTTGCTGATGGGGATGGTCTACGGTTTGCCTGTGTTATCCTGGTGCTTACTTGATATGTCCTCCTTTATGCTCTGCTCATAGAGCTGCCTCCTTGATGCGGTCTCCAGTCATGATCCTGCTGGTGTCTCTTCTCATTTCATCCTGCTGCTTCTGCCTCCATGCTGTTGTCTCATCTCCTGGGGCTCCTGCTCCATGCTGCGCTCTCCGGTTCTGTCCTGCTGCCTTTTTCTTGAATTTTACTGCCTTGGCCCTTAGGCTGTCCCATGCACTCAACATGGACTGTCTAGGCCTTCACTTGTCATCACATAGTTGTGCTGGCATCAACTGTAACATTAGAGCTGTTCTGTACCTATTGAATTGCCACTTCTGCTTTCTAGGTTCTTTGCAATAATCATGATTTTGCTAAAGGATAAGTCATAATACTGTATATGTCATTGCCATTTGTAACAATTTATGTATATATCTTGATTAAATGTGCTGGTCATTTCAGTTACAATTTCATGTGCTATTTGATATCTTGTCCTTGCAACATATGATTACCAAAGATATTGACTTGCTTTGAATCTGGTGACTACTATTGTTGTTTAATAAAATTGTCACATGCTTTGAAACTTTACTCTCTGGTCGTGTCTTTTGATTGTGTAGTTTTAAAAGTTCATTGGGTAAAATGTTTGGTACTCACATGACCTTGCATGCTAGAGTTCCATTGGCCATTCCAACTAGGCACATTTCTCACATGCAAGAGCATATTGTATAGATCCTAAAACTGAAAACTCATTGTATGCTCCCAAGGAAGACAGCAAGAGCACAACAGGAAACTCTTACTGTAGAGTTTCACAAGTGGCTCGTGTTGCCTTCTCCAGAGAGTATATTCTTAGCTAACTCTTGGGTACATGGGCATACATGTGAGATGGGCACTATCTAGCTAGTGGTCACCTCCATATGCTGACTGGTGGAATAGATATAGAAATGCTTGGCTAGAGGTGCTGTAGCTATAACAAACCATTGGCCTCTTCCACTGTGAAGATCTATAACTTCTGACCAAACAATGGACCTTCTTTCTGAGTCTAGCACCTAATGCTGTCATGACAGAAATCTTTAGTCAGAAGCTTACTTGAAAAGTACATAAAGCACTAGGTCTTGTTCATCTCTAGAGAAATTGCAGCTGCAGGTTCCAAGCCCAAAGACTACATAGTGTATATGAAAACCTTGTTTGGTGTTAGGTGATGTGACATTAATCACCCCACAAGAGCTCACTTTGGGCCCCTTACTTGTGTACTCAAAAGGCACTCAATAAAAAAGCTTTTTTAGGTCTATCAGGTAAAAAAATGTCTTCTGTTTGCAGCTTGTGAGTTCACCGTGTCAGCTGCTGTATGACAACTGCAGATGAATCACGGAGGTGAGGAAGATAGAGATTCTCCACTGCCCAAAATCAGACAGTGATGAGGCCTGCTGTTGCTTGGGACCAGTTAGCACCATGCTGGCTCCCACCCTGTACTGCCTTGGGTTGCTGATCGACAGGGCAGGTATAAAAGGCTGTTTTTATTGTCCCAGCAGGGCTGTGTAGGTTTGTCAGAGAGAAGGCCTCATTTTATCGCACGTGATAATAGCAGTGATAATTGCCATGATCTGTGATATCGGCCACTATTGCAAGATAAACACTCACCCCCCTCCCCCCCCCCCACTGCAAAAAGAAAAGATGTTATTATTTCCCATGTTAAATCCTGCGTTAATCTGCAGTATTTTTCTACAAAATGCGGTATGAGTCCCTCATTTGCATAAATTTCTAGCTTTTGCATATTCATCATATTTGCATGTTAACGCACATCATAAGCATCACACATCTTTTGCATGTTAGACCCCATTTATAACGCTATAATGCCCTCAGTGCGGCTTGATCAATGACTCTGTTAGGCATCTATGTGAAGCACGGAGCTTTTTTTTTTTTTTTTTTTTTTTAATTGACCCCTAAGCTTTATCCTAGACAGTAAAACAAGTGTAGGCTGATCCATTTCTATAAGCAGTAAATAAATACATCAAATTTCCAAGACTTTTTTTTAATGCACTTCTAACATAGTAAATGACGGCAGATAAAGACTAAAATGGTCCATCCAATCTGATTAGAAAAAGAAAAATCCTTATAGCCAACTTTTCAAAATGATTGGGGTCCTAAATTCACCACAAATTGCACCTCCCTAGACACAGTTGAATGAGTTTGCTCAATATTGCGGGTGGCCAAGCACCCATGGCATGCAGAGAGCTGGCAACTATGCTTGATGCTATTCAGGTGATGAACCTCTCCCACTCACTGCACCATAAGGGCTTTGTCATCACACTTAGAATCTGTGAAAGATTTGTGTCTGCTCACTTATGTAGTTTTATATAACCTTTAACGTTTTACGTCTTTGCATGAAAGGTTTGAGATTTTAATTGGGACCTTTTTAGCTTCAGAATAATTCCTCTGTTTATAGAATTCTGATTTACTTAGCAGCTTTTAATTTTTTTTTTTCTGCTGAATGCTCTTGTCACTTTTCCAGTGACTTGTAAACATTTGTAGTTGGTGGGGAGTGGGGTTGTGTGTAATATATTTCTCCACTTAAATCTTAGAAACCTGGAGGGATGTGTCCATTCTAAACCAGCTCTCTGTTTTTAATGCATGGGGAATAAACCTCCTGATTCCTGCAAGTCAAAATATATATCCAGCAGAGAGTTGTCTATGGTTAGCTTACGCTATCTTTTCTGAAGGGGTTCCCATTGAAAGCATGGGACCCCCTTCAGAAATCTAAAGGACAGGAGAGAGAGCCATCCAAAAATAAAAAGGACTAAGGGGGATGGGAGCTGCTTCCTGAGTAATCAGGAGAAAAGGCGTAGGTGCCAAGGGCACACTGAGTGGTGCAGGAAGTACCTCAACAGTTCTATAAAAAGTTGTTCAACCCAACACACAATTTTTTCCCATATAACAGGGAATATACTAACCCAATTAGGTGTGAAATAGCCCAGTCTAACTTTGTCTTGTTTTCATAGATGGCAGCTGATATGCTCAAAATATAAGGTGCTCTATAGTATACGGGTGCCCCCTAGGGTCTGGGAGGATTGCTAGCTGTGATGGATTGGCTATTGATGTGAAGGGAATTTTAAGGGACGACAAACTCTCTGGGGTCAATAGTGTCATTTGTCTGGTGAAATTTGGACTTAGCTGGACAAATTACAGGATTTAAAAATCCTGCCTCGTTGACCGGCCTCAAGTTAGTTGGATAACTTTTTCGCCAGATAAAAAGTTATCTGGCTAACTCAGGGAAAGGCAGGGATATTCCATGGTAGAGCTGGCTAAATTAGCCGGATAAACACTGATTTTCACCATTATCCAGCTAACATAGCCAGATAACTTTAGGATAGCCTAAGAGCTGTCCTAAAGTTAGCTGAATGAACTTATCTGGGTAACTCTAATATGGCTGGGAATATTAAGCAGTAATGCCTGCACCATTGCATATCCCTGTAAAGGGAGCTGGATAAGTTTATCCAGCTAACTTTGCTAGCTGGATTGTGGTTGAAAGTGGACCCCTTCATTTATAGTGCAATATGTTCCTTCTTACTCTTGTTAAAATTCTCAAATTGTTCTCTCCTTGTGAACATTGCATTAATGAGGATTTTTTATTAGGATGGTGGCTTTATTTGCTTTTTTTTTATTTTGTCAAAGCAAATGAGCATTGTACGACGTTCCAGTAGCTCTGTTGATCCCATAGGAAACTGATGCTTTGTAAACTGTGATGCGTTTTATTGGACTATCATAAAGAATTGTTCTAAGATGTTGGACATGTGCTTTTGGAGACCACATAGGTCTCTAGCTGGGGGTGGGGGAGGGGAGGCCTTTGTGGTATTTAAATAATTCTTACGTTGGTTCAATAAAAGGTATTAGAGTCTGCAGAGAACATAAGAACATGCCATACTGGGTCAGGCCAAGGGTCCATCAAGCCCAGCATCCTGTTTCCAACAGTGGCCAATCCAGGCCATAAAAATGCAGATAAATCACTTGTGCGTTGAACTGCACCTTGCAGTTGTTATTTCCAAAGTGCTTTGTAATGGGGAGCTACTCATTACTGAAAGAACAGCGATGTAGGGCCTGCCCAGTGGGTTAGATTCCCCAGTTCAGCCAGGGCTGGGAAGGCTGCAGAGGCAGTGCTCATGTTCCCTGGGGTGAGGTAGCTAGGGTAGTTTCAGCTATCACACAAGGGTGACACCATGGGGGACAAACTTGGGGTCCATGTTGACTGGGTTCCAGAGGGAGCCCTGGTTTGTGGCTCTCCCCTCCCTCATCGAAGACTGACATGGCAGTGGACTGGGCTAAGCTTCAATGGTGCTATTGAAATAGGGGAAAAACACCAGCAGGTATCTGCTCATGGCACTGTAGCCCAGTAAAGGTCCATTCTGATTGAGCTGGAAGCCCAAAGGATCTAGGAGCAGGAGAAAACTGCAGGCAAAAAAAAAAAGATTACAGTGGTGCATGCCTTATGAAGGCAAAGGGGAAGAAAATGCTTAAATATCCAACAAGATAGCAATCAGAAGTAAGCTTAAAATAAGAAAATATTAGGGGGAACCTCCACTCTTCACTTAGAACTGCTGAGAGATTCCATTTCCATGCCTCGATGCTGGAAAGCTGTTTCTCTGAAGGATGCAGAGAGAATTAAACACACACACACACACACACACACAGAAATACCGGTAACTGTGAAACACTGAAGACAAAAACCGAGGTGGGGGAAGGTGGTAAATGCTGCAGAACATAAAACTTAACCTGCGTCATTCCCCTTATCCTGCTTCTTGTTTCTGTTAATGTGCAGTATATTATATGATTTTATATATATGTATATATATATATACATGCAAACAAACACACACTTTAAAAAAATTGGGTTATTGTAGCTGCCACGAATAGCAGTAAAAAACTGAACAAGATTGTGGGTAATGGTATGTAAATTGCCTTAATGGCAGAAGCGCCGGTGTTGGAGTCAGACTGACATGACTGCCTTGCAACTGATAGAACATTAGTCATAATGAGGTTTTTGTTTAAATATTGTGCAGCATGTGCATGGTGTGTGTGTATTTATATACACTGATATAATCTGATTATATGGCAGTTCAGATGTTTATTACTTCTGGCTACAGAAGTGCTCTGCCTCCCTACCTGTACACTACCATTCCCCATTTGTAGCACCATCATTGGGGAAAATATGCATAAAAATTTTGAAGTAGCGGGTGGCTAATAGATCAATAGAATAAGTAAATGGAAATAGTGAAATAAGATTATTTTGTCCTTGGGAGGCAAGATCCATGCTCTGAACTGGGAGAGATCCTTGGTCTCTTGAGTTATTGATAGAGGCACTTGGATTGGCTTTTATCAGCAAAAAGCTGAATAATTTGACATTTATGCACCAGAGCTGGGGTAATATGCTGTGCATTCTGATGTAGATTTCCCATGCTATTTTCATTTTTTGCTTTGATAAGTGTGCAGTAATTTTCACTACATTACGCCTGCATGAATAAGAGATGTGGGTCGGCAGCATGGTGCCCTGGTAATTGTTTTGGAATTCTGTGGCAGCTTTCTTCAAAAACAGGATGATCTCCATGCACTTTGCAACAGTAGCACTTCAGAAGCTCTTTGAACACGTCCTCTTTGCAAGTTGGTGACAAGGTGTGCAGCAGAATTCACAGATTTGGAGGAACCTGACAAGAGCCACGATTTGACTGCTTCTGCCATGGCCTCTTGAGACTGCCACTTTGCTTTTTTTTTTTTTTTTTTATCATATAGGTCACCTGAACTGTGATTTGAACTGGTGGCCTAGAAGTGAAAGGTTCTGTCATGTTATGTCCATTCTTCCTGAGTCATCCAGTCCTCACACTTCATAAGCTTATATGTAACCTGTGTTTTTTCTTTGGCAACTGTCACACAGTTCAAGCACCTGAATTGTAACACGAGGCTGCATAACCCTCAGTATGGTTATGTATAAACTTTCACTCTCAATGGCTCCCTCACGTACAGGTAAGTTCCCATTCATTCTCACACACACTAGGGATGTGCAAGGGAGAAAACTTTGTTTTTGTTTTTCAGTTTGTTTTCAGGAGGTTTTTTCCCACTAATTTTGGTTCATGAATTGCTTGATTAGTTTAATTCGTGTGAAAAAATGAATCAAGCAATAATATCCCCCAAAAACAGCCAAAAACAAAAAAAGGGCCTCCCTCCCTCCCTCCCTTAAAATGCCAGGGACAGGATCCCCCCCCCCCCCCACCCCCACTTAGTCCAGAGGGGATCCACTGACAAGGCCTAGGCCGAAGCCTCAGACTTGCATAGGCTAAGGCTGCGGTAGGTCACTGCAGTCTCGACCTACTCAAGGCCAAGGCTTCAGCCTAGGCCAGAGTCTGAGCACAGGCCCGACACTGCGACCTGACCTGGAGGCCTCTGGCGTCAGGACCCGGCCTTTGGATTGGGTTGCAGCATTGGGCCTGGGTCCAGGTCCCGGCCAGGATGAGGCCCCAGTGTAGGGACCCAGCCTCTGGGTCGGGTTGCGGTGTCGGGCCTGAGTCCAGGCCCTGGCATCAGGACCCAGCCTTCAGATACTTGATGGTAAGTTTGGGGGATTTTTTCATTTAATTTTTGGGGATCTTAGCCGAGGCCCCGGCGTTGGCCCATACCTCTGCCAAGACCCCAGTGTTGTGCTCGGCCTAGGTCACGGTCACATCTTTGGGCCTCATAATATGTCCTAAGCTAGATACTGACTTCAGGCCTAGACCCAGGCCCGATGCATTTATTTAAAATGAAACAAATAAATAAGGTTTGTTTCATTTGGGTGGCCCCCAATTCAGTTCACTTAGCTGTATTCATCATGTTTTGCACTTTCGTTTTAAATGAATGCACATCTCTAACACCCCCCAGGGCAAGTTCCCATTCATTCTCACAAACACACAGCCCCCCAGGCAGGCATAAACACACAGCCCCCCCCCCCCTCCCCGTCCCAAGGCAGGCACCTATTCATTCTCACACACACACACACACCCCAGGCAGGCACCCATTCATTCTCTCTCACACACACAATTGGCAACTTCACATTCTCTCTTGCTCCTCTGATGCCATTGATGCCGCATGCCAAGGAGGAGCTAATCCATTGTCGAAGACACTCTCCTGCTCCTCCGCCTCTCTACAGGTCATACAGTATTGAAAAATCACGGTTGTAATACTTCTTCCATGCTGATCTCATGTATCATGAGATCAGCGCAGAGAACGTTCAAAGACTGTTCGAAGACTGCAGAGACAACAGACGGGCTCAGTTTGCCCAACGGTGCAGATGTGCAGCTTCTGCACCGCCAGGTGAACTGAAGAGATGTCAGGCCCTTGTTGATGACATTGAAGGTGCCAGTGGGCCAGATCTAATTGGGAAAATTGAGGAGGAGAAGGGCTGGAAAAAATCTGTCATCAGGCTGGGTTTGGCCCACCAGCTATAATTTGCCCACCCCTGTTCTAACATGTAGATCAGGGAGTTTGCATCCTGTCATTATCAGATGTAAGATTGTTCAACCTGAGACATCTTTAGGTTCACTCTGAGGTGGTGGAATAATTGGTCAGGGACTTGTTTGCGGGTGACTGTGCATTAGTAGCTCATTCATTTAAGTATTTCCAAGTTATCATAGACCAGTTAATCTAGACAGCTAGATGCTTTAGGCTCACCATCATCCTGGAAAAAAAAAAACCTGAGGTCATTTATCTGCCAGCTCCCTCTAAGTCCTGTGTCAATACTGCAGTTTTCATCAAGAGCGCTCAGCTGAACACAACTGAAAAATTGTTATCTTAGAAGCATTCTTTCTAATACAGCCAGCATTGATAATTGGATTATTCAATGCATTGCCAAGGCAGACTCTTACTTTGGCAGACTCCATCATCATCTAAAGGATACGAGAGGGGTAAGATTGCCTACTAAGATCAAATTGTACCAGTTAGTGATTCTGTCTGTACTGTCGTTGGATGTGAGTCCTGGACACTGTACCACAGATATCTCAGGCTGGTCAAACAATCAATCCATCCCCTCCCATCATTATTGTTTATTTATTATATGCTTTTCCTGTGAGTGTGCTCAAAGTGTGTTACTGAATAACAGGATCAGCAAGAACCAATGCACAAAAAATAGACCAGGGAGCTCAAAAAGTGTCACATATCTCACCTCTTGATTTCAGAGCCACTACATGAAATACAGATTCCTAACCATCATGGATAACTAAACAATCAAAGGCCTGCTCACCCAGCTTGTAGCTATCATAAACACCTCCTTCACTGAGGGTCATCTACCTGACAGCCTAAAAAGAGCTATAGTGAGGCCAACCAAAGAAACCCAACCTAGATCCAGATGATCTGAGCAACTATCACCCCATTTCCAGCCTACTTTTCCTCAGTAAAATCATTGAAAAGACTGTCCTCCTTCAGCTAACCAAATTTCTACACATTACAAATGCCCTCAAATTGCATCAGTCTGGTTTCAGACCCCCTCCACAATACTGAGACAACACTAATAAGTGGAGTTGATGAACTAAGACTCTGCATAGACCATGGACACCCCACCATTTTGGTTCTCCTGAAGCTTTCTGCTGCTTTTGACACTATAGACCAGGGGTCAGGAACCTTTTTGGCTGAGAGAGCCATAAACGCCACATATTTTAAAATGTAATTCCATGAGAGCCATACAATATGTTTAAAACTAAATACAAGTAAATGTGTGCATTTTATGTAAGATCACACTTTTAAAGTACAATAAGTCTCTGAAAATATTACACCAGGCCTTAAGACACCAATACATCTCCTATTAGGAAAACGGACCAAGTCAGGCTGCTATAGAGTCCTACACAGAAACAACACGCCAGCAGAAAACCTCACCTGAATCACGTGCTGTCCCTCACCTAACATAGAATAAAGAGACCAAAACGCATAACTAGAAGCATGCAGAAAAAACTGAATTGGAAACTGCAACAAGCCAGAGTCTCTGTATGCAGTGTAACAAAGGAAAAAAGAAACATCACCCATCCTTCTAAAACAAATCAAGAAATATAAAATCATCAGCAGTAAAACTGTACTAACAAAAAGAACATATTTCGAAACAGCTGATGAGTGGAATATCCAATAATTAAAAACTCATATAAAACATTTCCAGATACCAACAAAATATTTCAAAATAGCAGACACAAAGATCCAGTAATGAAAAATAATAAGGATACAAAAATTTTTTTGCTCTGCATACCTGGGAACGTTTGATATCCAGGTGTCCTGAGATTGTTCTGAATTAGCAGGAGGTGGGGTGGTTTGCTTGGAACTTTCTCCTCTCTCAGTCACATACCAGCGCTCTCTCTCACACTGGCTCTCAATGACACACCTATACACACATGCTCTCAGTCACTCACATATACAAATGTTTTTTCTCTCTCACTTATATAGGCTCTTAATTACACATTTACACACATGCTGTCTATCTTTTCACGCTTACACACACACAGGCTTTCAATCACATAAATACATGCTGTCTTTTTCTCTCACACACAGACTCTCATTCACATGCTTACAAACATGTCCTCTCTTTCTCTCATTTACACACAGGCTCTCAATCACATACTCACATGCTCCCTCACCTAAATCAGCTCTCAATCACACACATACACACATGGTCTCTCTCTCTCATTTAAACACAGGCTCTCAATCACATACTCACATGCTCCCTCACCTAAATCAGCTCTCAATCACACACATACACACATGGTCTCTCTCTCTCATTTAAACACAGGCTCTCAATCACATACTCACATGCTCCCTCACCTAAATCAGCTCTCAATCACACAGACACACATGGTCTCTCTCTCTCATTTAAACACAGGCTCTCAATCACATACTCACATGCTCCATCACCTAAACCAGCTGTCAATCAGACACAGACACACATGATCTCTCTCTTACTTATAAACACAGGCTCTTAATCATACATACACATGATCTCTCTCACACACAAAGGATCTCAATCATACACACATACTCTTTCAAACAAACAGGTTTTCAATTACAAACTTACACATACAGGTTCCCAATGGTAAACTTACATTCATGCTCTCTCTCTCACAGGCAGGATCTCAATCACAGACATACTCTCTTTCACATATACAGGCTCTCAATCATTCACATACATGCAATCTCTCACTCACACACACAGGATCTCAAACACACATCTCGCTCATTCACTCTCTCTCTCTCTCCCCCCTTCCCCCCCCACCCCCCCGCCCCCCGGGAACTCGCGGCAGCAGCAGCCACCTCCCAACGCTAACCTCCTTCATTTTCAGCCCTCGCGGAGGCGAAGGCGGAGTCCCATCGGCCGCGGTTGAAGATTTTCATTTTCCTCCGAGCCGCGCTGCAATCTTCTTCCCGTCGGACACTAGCGTGCCTGCGCGGGTCTTCCCGCGCAGGCACCCGATGCTCTCCACTTCCTCTTCCGGGCCGCGGGAAGAAGAGAGCACGCCGTGCTCTCTTCCCGCGGCCCGGAAGAGGAAGTGGAGAGCATCGGGTGCCTGCGCGGGAAGACCCGCGCAGGCACCCGATGACTCCAGCGCTGGCACCCGGCTGACACCCGATGACTCCCGCGCAGGCACCCGGATGACTCTAGTCGGCGTGCTCTCTTCTCCTCCCCCCCGCGGCCCGGAAGAGGAAGTGGTGAGCATCGGGTGCCTGCGCGGAAGAAGAGACCACGCTAGTGTGGTCTCTTCTTCCCGCGCAGGCACCCGATGCTCTCCACTTCCTCTTCCGGGCCGCGGGGGGGGGGGGGGGGGAAAGAGAGCCCGCCGGTGCCGCTGACTCCAGCTGTCCTGCCGCGTTCCGCCCGGGCTGACAGCATTTTAAGCCCGGGCGGCGGAGGACCGGGGAGCAGCTGGGTCAGCGGGGAACCGCGAAGTATGGCGACACTTGTCTGCGAGCCAGATGCAGCCCTCAAAAGAGCCATATCTGGCTCGCGAGCCATGGGTTCCCGACCCCTGCTATAGGCCATAATCTCTTAATCATACACTTGAAGGACCTAACATTAGCAGGTTCAGCAGTTCAAATCATTCCTTCACAATTGCTCTCAGACTGTCTCCCTGGGCTCAGTATTATCTATACCCCTGCCACGTGGTGTGTCACAAGGATCTGTGCTCTCACCCACACTTTTTAACATCTTCCTGGCCTTCCTCAGCAAAGTCATCAGAGCCCACCAAAACATTTTCCATTCTTAGACAGATGACATCCAACTTGTTACTCTTGGCCCAAACACAGACAAAGCAATAAAAAACTTCAATAAATGCTTATTTATTTATTTCAAGATTTTTATATACCTGTATTCGTTTTCACATCATATCGGTTTACACGGAACGGTTTAACAAAGTAGGAGAGATACATTGAACCGGTGGAGCTAAAAATAAGGGCAGGACGAATAAGACAGGTAACAGCATTAATATAATTCAACAAGGTTGTATTATTTACAATTTCACAAGAGGCAAAAATGGTTGTATTATTTACACTTTTACAGGAGGCAGATTGCAAACAGGAGAGGCAGGCAAGGGGGGGAGGGAGAAGGGGAAGAGGGAGAAAATTGCCATAAGGAATGCGGGGGGAGAGGCGAGGGAAGAGTTATGCTTGAAAAGCCAGGTTTTTAGCTTTTTTTGAATATTTGAATGCAATGTTCCTGGCGCAGATCATGGAACATGGAGTTCCAGATCGAGGGCCCTGCGATGGATAATGCACGTTCTTTCATGGAGATGAGATGAGTGAGGTTGGGAGAAGGAGCGCGCAGGGTTCCTTTGTAGGTAGATTTGGTGAGTCTGTTGGGGGTGTGGAACTGTAAGGAGTCATTGAGCCAGTGTATGTCCTGGTTGTGTAGGGTTTTATGGATGATTGTGAGGGTTTTATAGAGGATCTGAAGGAGATTGGGATCCAGTGGAGGTCTTTGAGGATGGGGGTGATGTGATCTTTCTTGCGAGTATTGGTTAGGATTCTAGCTGCGGAGTTTTGGAGCATTTGGAGGGGTTTGGTAGAAGTTTTGGGGAGACCTAATAGTAGTGCATTGCACTAATCAAGTTTGGAGAATATAGTGGCTTGTAGGACCATGCGGAAATCGTTGAAGTGTAATAGTGGTCTAAGTTTCTTGCGTGCTTAGTTTGAAATAGCACTCTTTCATGATTGAGCTGATAAATATTTTAAGATTTAGGTGATTGTCTATAGTGACTCCTAGGTCACGTACGTGTTGCGATATGGGTATTGCGGTGGGGCAAGCTTTTATGTCGGAGATGGTCATAGTGTTGTGTTGGGATGAGATGATAAGGCGTTCGGTTTTGGATGTGTCAAGTGTGAGGTTAAGGTTAGAAAGAAGATTCATTAGAAAGAAGAGCGTTTTCCCAGGTTTTGAGGGAGTTTGATAGTGAGTCAGTGATGGGGATGAGTATTTGGACGTCGTCTGCATAAATGAAATGGGTGAGACCTAGGTCAGATAGGAGTTGGCAGAGGGGGAGAAGGTAGATGTTAAAGAGTGTAGAGGAAAGCGAGGAGCCTTGGGGAACGCCTCTGGATAGGTTGATAGCTTTGGATTCTTTATTACCTATTTTAACTTTGTAGTTTCTGTTGTTAAGGTATGATATGAACCAGCTGAGGGGTGTTCCTGAGATGCCAATTTCAATGAGACGGTTTAGTAGGATGTTGGGGTTTATGGTGTAAAATGCAGATGATAAATCCAGCAGGGCGAGAATGTAAGAGTGGCCTTTGTCTAGTCCTATTAGGAGGGTGTCTGTAAGAGATATTAGAAGGGTTTCTGTACTGTGGAATTTGCGGAAACCAAATTGGGATGGGGAGAGGATATTATGTTTTTCCAGATAGACAGTTGTAGGTTTACAACTTTTTCAAGAATTTTTGCAAGGAAGGGTAGGTTTGAGGTTGGTCGAAAGTTGGCGAGGTCAGCTGAGTCTAGATTGGGCTTCTTAAGGATGGGTTTGACAATGGCTTGTTTCAGGGGGGCCGGGACCTTTTCGAGGGAGAGGGAGCAATTGATTATATTGGCTAGGGGTCGGGCTATAATATTGGGGATGGTTAGTAGCAGTTTAGTGGGGATCGTGTAAGGCGGGTTTCATTTTCTTTAATAGTGATTCTATCTCGGAGGTGGATTCGAATGTGTTCAAGGAATCATGTAGGTTTTTGGGGAGGGGTTTGATGGGTGAGGTGTTGGGGAAAACGCAGCATGAGTTTAGAGATTTTGTCGTCGAAGAATTGGGCAAGGTCTTCACATTTAGTTTTGGAGAAATCCTCAGGACTGGTGAGGGTGGGAGCTTTTGTGAGGTCAGAGACGTATGAGAAAAGGGCTTTGGCGTTGTATTGTAGGTTGAGGATTCTAAGGGCATAGAAATCATGTTTTGTTTTGAGGATAGTTGTTTGGTAGTTGTGCAGGGAAGATTTGTATGTAGCAAGGTGAGTAGGGGAGGGTCTTTGCGCCAATTCTTTTCATGACCTCTTAGGTCATGTTTGAGTTTTTTAAGTTCGGGTGAGTACCATGGGTTTTTTTGTGTTGTTAGAGGGGTTAAGAACTTTGGTTAGGGGGCAGATAGTGTCAGCGATGTTGATAGTGAGCTTGTTCCAGGAGCTGAGAGCAGATTCAGTATCCTTGAGATCAAGTTTATCTAGGGTGTTAGTGAGGGAAGAGATTAGTTCGTCTCTGCTGCATGATTTTCGAAATTGGATGGTACTTTTGTTTGTGTGGTGGGGTGTGGGTTCTTTCTTTATTGATAGGATGGTTTTTATGAATGAGTGGTCGGACCAGGGTACAGGGGTGCAGTGTGGTATGTCGGTGGATAGAGTTTATGAATATTAAATCTAGGGAGTGACCTGCTCTGTGCGTAGGAGCGGTGATTTGCTTGAATCCCATAGCATTGAGGGAGGTTAGGACGGCATCGCATATGGGGGAGAGGGGGATGGAGTCTACATGGAGGTTAAAATCGCTGAGAATAATCGCTGGAATATCAATTTCTATGTTCTCGCTTTTCAGTAATAAATTTGATGAGGGGGGAGAGGTTATTTTCAAGGAGGGAGGGGGGAGCATAGACCAAACATACTTGGAGATGTGGGGATTTGAAGAGTCCGATTTCAAGTTTGGGTGCTGTGATGACAGGCTGCGAAATTAATTTTAGCTCTTTCTTAGCTGCAAGTAGGAGGCCTCCTCCTCTTTTTTTTTTTTTTTTTTTTTTTTAGGCCTGGGGATTGAAAAGATGTCATAAATGTGTGTGAGGAGTTGGTTTAGGAGGACTGTATCTGATTCTTTGTGCCAGGTTTCCGTTATAGCGCAGATGTCAGGGTTGGAGTCGCATAGAATATCATTGAGTATAGGTGTATTTTGACGATGGATTGCGAGTTGAAGAGCAAGAGGGAAAAAGCTGTGAGGCCAAGGAATTGTGTGAGGGGGGATAGCATGATGGGCAGTAGGGATCTTGGGTGGTGGGGAGGGGAGGTTATGATGGGTTTCGTGAGTTTGGGGGTGTGCTGTTTTAGGATGGGAATGGGGCATGCCAGCATATTGCCTGCAAGGAGGGAGTGGTTGTGGAGTGGGTTTAGCGTGGTGGTGTGGGGTAGTAGTAATGTGTGGGGTAATAGATAAGTGGGGGGGGGGGGGGGGGAGGCCAGATGTAGCAGAAGTGGTCTGAGCAGGGTGAAAGAAAGAAGATGGTGGGCAGAGCCTGAAGGAAAAAGGTAGGATAGAATGTGAGGATAAGATAGGGTGAGGGAAGGAAGAGAGAGGGGGATTAGAAGGGCTTGAGTGAGTTCAATGCGGTGCTAAGGTCGGTGAGGGTAATGTGGGTTGGGAGCTGTGTGGGAGGGGGCACTTGAGGGGATAGGGGTGGCGGGAATAAGTTTTACTGAGAGAGGGGTGAGGGGATATGTTTCCTTGAGTTATTTTGGTAGGTTTTGGAGGTAGGGATGGTGCTGGGGGGGGGGGGAGTTGTGGGATGGGGGAGCAGTGAGAAGTTTTTGCTGGGTATGGGGGTTGTTAAGAGTAGGGGAAGGTAGCAGTGGCAGAGGGAGCTCAGTAGGGTGGTAGGAGGGTGGTTGTATCCAGTTCAGGTTTAGGTTCAGGAGATTGCTGGGGGGGGTTTAGGGACAGGGAATGTCTTAGAGTTCCGGTTCTTGTTTGGGTCACTTGGGTGAGGTGTCATGGGTGCGGCTCAAAGGGGTCGGCACCAAGGGGCAGGCCCACTTGGTCGCGCTCATTTGGTGAGTGATGCCCAGCGCGCAATGCCGAAAAACTGGTGCCTGTTTTTAAAAGTCGATCGGGACCGGAGGTGAGGTCATCGAGGGGGCGGTCCTTGTCCGGACGGCGAAGACAGCATGCAGGGGGGTACCTGAGGGCCAATGGATGGTCGAATCTGAGGACCACGTGTAGCTCTTCGATCCCAGTGGGTCAGCGCCAATCACGCAGAGCTATCTGTGCCGGCGTTGAAGAGGTAAAAGGGCGACAGAAAGGCCGGTGCCTGTTTTTAAAAGTCAATTGGGACCGGAGGTGAGGTCATCGAGGGGGTGGTCCTTGTCCGGGCGGAGAAGACGGCATGCAGGGGGTACCTGAGGGCCAATGGAGGGTCGCGTATGAGGGCCGCATGTAGCTCTTCAACCCCGGCGGGTCAACGCAGAGCAAACATCTTGACCTGGCTAAGTCTAAACAAGCAGAAACTAAACCTCGAAAAGACTGAAGTACTGTGGATTAGAAAAAAGACCTTACCCACCTAAGCAACAAGGTAACACTCAGCAGGTTAGCTCTCCCATTCAGCCCCTAAGTTTGGAGCCTAGGATTTATACTAGATTCAGATCTCACAGCTGAGGCCCAAGTCCGGCAGTGACAAAAGCAGCTTTCTTTAAACTATACCAGCTACAGCATCTCTAGCCTTTTCTTGATGGCAGCCTTTGTAATAGGCACCCAGGCCTCTGTGATCTGCTTATACTAACGCAACTCGTTATGCATCAGAATGCCCATCAAACTAAACAGCAACTGCAGCTTGTACAAGATACCGCAGCATGACTGCTGAGAAACAAAAATAAATTTGACAAGACCACCCTTACCCTAAAAGCCTTCCACTGGCTCACTACCATATGAAATTCAAAATCCTAACTCCAGCCTACAAGTCCTTCACAGGCAACGTGCCTCTCTACTTCAGTGACCATTGGACATCCTACCTGCCATTCGGCCTCCTTTGCTCACAGTCACAAGCCCACTTGGTGGTCCCTACCCTCAAAGAACCACGCCTCATAAGCACCAGGAAGAAGACTTTCCGAGGTGCTGCACCAACCCTCTGGAATGCACTGCCACTGAATATCAGACAAGCCCAGGCTAGTTAGCCTTCAGAAAGCTACTAAAAACATGGCTTTTCCAATCAACCTTTGGCCTACACAATAAAAAGGGGAAAAACCTTCTTATTCTGAAAGGACCACTGCACCTTATCAGGCACCCTTCCAACTCATGCTGACACTTACACCTGGTTTGTCTTACAACTGCAAAGCTGCAGCTGTAAATGTTTAGTTTTTGCCCTAAGGTGAGATCTAAAAATTTTTTTTCCTTGTTCAAACTACCCTACCAAAGACTGTACTGCAGCATTAGTCCTTTGTACCATGCTTTGATCTTTTTCTGCTGGAAAAGCGTGAACCAAATAAATGTTGATGATAATGACACTATATTACAGATACCTCAGACAAGTCAGACAATTCCATTAGTGCTCCCTGAAATCAATCTGCATCATAAGTTGGCAAGACAGGACCTCCAACAGAAGTCCTTGAAAGGTGCCACATTTCTAGTGTGGAGGGAATTATAGTGAAAGCTCAGCTTCAGTGGACTGGCTATGCTATAAGGATGGAGGACACCAGAATTCCCAAATTTGTGCTCTGCAGCCAACTGAAAAGTGGGCACAGATCATCACAGGGAAGATTATGTCTCAGATTTAAGGACACCCCTCAAGTACAACCTTAATATCTGCGAGGTAAACCTTAACAGTTGGGAGGATATGGCCCTGGACAGGGTCAGATGGAGTCAGCTTAATCACTTGGCCATTAATAGCTTGGAAACAAAGAAAACACAAGCACAAAAAGAAAAGAATGAAAGAAGAAGCAACTTTATCAACTACAGGTTTCACCTGCGTCACTTGTGGTCAAGGATTGGTCTTAAATCACATCTAGGGACTTATGAATAAATTTAATCCAAGGGAGTTGCTGAAAACTGTATTTCAACATCAACAGGAGACTCCATCAAAGGTTATGCAACTTTGTGTTACATTTCTGGTGCTTGGACTGTATGATCCTTTCTAAAGCGGACAGTTTTAGCAGTGTTATTGTTACTCTTATTCAGTTATGTGTCAGTATAAACTGAGAAATATGGGAAGAGAAAAGGGTTATATCCTAGGGGTTCTCCTGTGCATTGATCACTGCAAGTCCTCCTTGATATTCAAGTAGATTCTTGAATTGGATGGACATAAAATGAAATGGAGTTGCTCTTCTGTGATAATTGATTGATATTGGCTGGCCTTGTTCCTCAACTTTCCGCTCACATGATCATGTAAATTGCTATTGCAATGCTAAGGAACCGAACCCACACTTCCAGTGAGAAGATGGTGAATAGTTTATGTAGAGTTTTCCTCACCTTCTATAATTTCTGGGTAGCGATCAATCTAGTGCTACTCAGTCTGTGGCTCAGGACAAGTCTGTGGCTCACAGAAATATAGAACATGGCCACAGATGAGGATGGTATGGTCCTGCTATGCCACCCAATTTAATTCTTATTGCAATGCTATGGATCTGTGTTATCTCTGACTTTCCCTTCACTTATGCTGAAGTAAAAGAATCCTCTGCACTCTTTAGGATCCTTTTGTTATCTGTTTTTACTCTGTGGAATTATTAAAATTAGTATAGCATAAAATGAAGATAACATTTAAATATTGAAGCAGTAATAATAGCAAAAATGATTTTTTTCACTTTAAAACTAACAATATTAAGATTCAAATTCCTAATGATTTATTTGTGCATAAAGATTTTCAAGCTCCTCCCCCTACCTTGCCAACGCCAGCATTTTATAAATCTGATATCCTGGGTTTGTGGCTGTATGCTGACTCTCATCAAAACATTAGTGAATATAAAAGATGAATAGAGTTAGGCAATGTCCAGTCCTCATGGACACCGATCCACTTGAATTTTAACAATATCCCTAATGAATATGCATGAGAGAGGTTTGCATGCACACTGCTTCAGTTGTATGTAGACCTATGTCATGCATATTCATTAGGGATATCCTGAAAACTTGAGCAGATTGCTATCTGTGAGGACTGGAGGTTGCCTACTTCTGAAGATGATGAATGTGGTAGAAACAGCTGCAGATAGGAGGAGGAGGTGGTGATGGAGGGTTTTCTAAATAAAGAACATGGCTCTAATAATGTGCACGTTTTTTGTTCTAAAACAGAAGTGTAAAGAACGTATATGTATGAAATAAAATAATTAGGAGAAAAAATAAAAGTGACCTAATTGTGATTTTCGGGGTCTGGATTTGCTGCCCCCCCCCCCTCCCCCCAAAAGGCTAAACCACATTGACCACGTTATAAATTTTAGAGGTCCATATTCGGCCACTATCTGGCTGGATAAATGTAGCCAGCTGCGCTGCTGAATATACCCAGTTATGTAAAAGTCAGCCAGATAAATTTATCCAGCTAACTCCAAATATTGAAGTTAGTCGAATAACTTATCCGGCTACCTCAACTCCTCTCAGTTATTTATTTATTTATTTATTTAAGGTTTTTATATACCGGCATTCATGATAAAATCACATCATGCTGGTTTACATTAAAACAGTGGTGCATAGAAAGAAAAAACAAACTGGAACTGTAGTGCGGAAGAAAGCAGTTACAAAAAACAGGGATGCTTAAACTGGGAGAGGAAGGAAAAAGAAAAGGTTAATAGCATTTTAAATATTTACAACGAACAGTTAAATGAGCTGGTTGTGTTATAGAACTTGAAGTTACACACCAGCCCCGCCCACCACTTAGCCAACTAAGCAATTGTATGGCTTAAATGTCAGCCACTGATCCCAGGCATATATTCATCCGCTGCCATTTAGCCAGATAAGTCAAAAACTTATCTGGCTAAGTGGTGCTGAATATGGACTTCTCACTTTCAGAGTTCCCTGTCTGAAATATGATTTGCTGTCATTGTTTTAAAAGGAAAATAAAATAAGCAGTGATTGACTAACCAGATTTCCAGAACCCAATTATCGCTTTTATTCAGATATGTTCATTTTTGTGTATGCAAATAAACCAACTAGAGGTTTAGTACATAGTTCTGCAGTTCATGTAAGCAAGGTGTTATGCCGTTCTCCAGGGTAATCTTGCTTTCTGTCTCCCATTTGTTTTCAAGCTAGCAAAGGATCTGTGCATGGCACATTTTGTCCCGGTAGGTTGTACTCTGGGTTTTAATGATGGCATATAAAACTGTGAAGCTGGAAGCCAAGGTCAGGTGATATATATATAATATATATATATATATATATATATATATATATATATATATAAATTTTTTTTTAAGGCTCTTGTTTGATGCCTCTGCATAATGTGATAATTGTAAATGAGTATGGCAGCCCTGCCCTCTGCAGTGATGGAAGGTTTCATCTAAACATTACTGAAATATAATAAAATTAATCACAGTATCAGCAACCCACCTTCATTATGGTTTGCTTATAAGCATCTCTAATCAGAGCTGGATCTTCCTGCACTGCCAGGAGCTGCTTGGGATAATTAATACATTTTGGTGCCGAAATTGAGAGCTTGCAAGTTTTAGTTTGCATTTTGCAAATCGGACACACAGAAGCTAATGTATGGCACTGGTAATGATCCCACCGTTTCTTGTATTTACTGCTTAGCACTAGCAAATGTTCTAGATCTTTCTAGAGTAACCGATTGGCTTCATTTATGCACATTCTTATATGAAGTATAGTAAGAACGCCTCATGGGTAGATTGTGTCCATCTGTCTGTAATCTTTTATTACAGGCAAATCTACAGGAGATAAGATGTTGTGATTTGAGTGTGTAGCATTGTGTAGTAGTTGCGATGGCTGAGTTTCATGCTAGTTGGGCAGACACTGCCAGGTCAACAAGAACACCGTTCCTATGCCTATATTATAGGGATGTGTATCAGTGCCAGGAAAAATAGTAGAAACTATTCTAAAGATCAAATTCACAGAGCATATGGAAAGACATGGTTTAATGGAACACAGTCAGCAAGGATTTACCCAGAGCAAGTCTTGCCTCACAAATCTGCTTCATTTTTTAAGGGTTTAATAAACATGTGAATAAAGGTGAGCCAGTAGATATAGTGTAGTTTGATTTTCAAAAGGCTTTTGACAAAGTGCCTCATGAGAGGCTTCTAAGGAAACTAAAAAGTCATGGGATAGGAGGTGATGTCCTTTCGTGGATTACAAACTGGTTAAGAGACAGGAAACAGAGAGTAGGATTAAATGGACAATTTTCTCAGTGGAAGGGAGTGGGCAGTGGAGTACCTCAGGGATCTGTATTGGGACCTGTACTTTTCAATATATTTATAAATGATCTGGAAAGGAATACGACGAATGAAGTAATCAGATTTGCAGATGATACAAAATTATTCAGAGTAGTTAAATCACAAGTGGATTGTGATACATTGCAGGAGGACCTTGCAAGACTAGAAGACTGGGCATCCAAATGGCAGATGACCTTTAATGTGGACAAGTGCTGTGAATAATTTCCAATTTACTACAAATTTGACAGTTATTTGCAAGGTATACTTTTTAAATATTGTGCTTGTTTGTTTTTAAAGATATACATAGGTCCTGCATTACACTCTTGTAGAATAATTTACATAGGTTTGTTACACTGGTTTTTTTCACACATTGGTTTTACTTGGTTTTAGATTGATGTTGCCCATATGCTCTTTAATTTAGTATGCTTGATATAATGGTATATCTCTGTGTTGCTTTTCTGTTTTATTTTTATTTATGTGAGGTCTCTGTTTTTATGTATTTATCCTTTTTATATATTTATCCATTTATATTTTATATATTATTGATTTCATGTCTTTTTTTATATATGTTTTTATTTATTTATGATTTCGAATTATTCATTATTTATTCATGTATGTTTGTCTCATAGCCCCTGAGGCAGACACTTGGATGTGGCGAAACTCAGCCTGAGTTGGGCGTTTTTATTGTTTTCATACGCTTCCAGCCAATAAAGATATTGAAAAAGACATTCTTTGGCATCTACTCTCTTACGTTTGCTCACGGCTTTCCTAGATTGCCTACCTTGTTGCTTTTTGGACCCAAGACTGGAAGATTGGGCATCCAAATGGCAGATGAAATTTAATGTGGACAAGTGCAAGGTGTTGCATAAGGGAAAAATAACCCTTGCTGTAGTTGCACGATGTTAGGTTCCATATTAGGCGCTGCCACCCAGGAAAAAGATCTAGGCATCATAGTGGATAATATATTGAAATCGTCAGCTCAGTGTGCTGCAGCAGTCAAAAAAGCAAACAGAATGTTAGGAATTATTAGGAAGGAAATGTTGAATAAAACGGAAAATGTCATAATGCCTCTGTATCTCTCCATGGTGAGACCGCATATGGAGTACTATTACAATTCTGGTCACCGCATCTCAAAAAGATATAGTTGCGATGGAGAAGGTACAGAGAAGGGCGACCAAAATGATAAAGGGGATGGAACAGCTCCCCTTTGAGAAAAGGCTAAAGAGGTTAGGGCTGTTCAGCTTGGAGAAGAGACGGCTGAGGGGGGATATGATAGAGGTCATGAGAGGTCTAGAATAGGTAAATGTGAATCGGTTATTTACTCTTTTGGATAATAGTAGGACTAGGGAGCACTCCATGAAGTTAGCAAGTAGCACATTTAAAACTAATCGGAGAAAGTTCTTTTTCACACAATGCACAATTAAGCTCAGGAATTTGTTGCCAGAGGTTGTGGTTAGTACAGTTAGTGTAGCTGGGTTTAAAAAAGGTTTGGATAAGTTAATGGAGGAGAAGTTCATTAATTGCTATTAATCAAGTTTACTTAGGGAATAGCCACTGCTATTACTGGCATCAATAGCATGGGATATACTTAGTGTTTGGGTATTTTCCAGGTACTTGTAGCCTGGATTGGTCACTGCTGGAAACAGGATACTAGGCTTGATGGACCCTTGGTCTGACCCAATATGGCAATTTCTTATGTTCTTATGTATTTGTTTCTTCTGTTTTGATGGGTATGTGTGTACCTCGCTGACTTTATAGTGCATGCGAAAAACTGTTATTGTGCACATAATTCATTATTAAAAATTCACGCATAATATCCATTTTTCACATGTACTATAAAGTCAGCGAGGTAGCTGCGTACCCACTGAAATGGTAGAAACGAATGCACATCTTTACTGTAAGTGGAAGTATAACGTTTGTACTTTTTGATTTTCTTAGTTTAAATTCAGTTCTGGTTTCACCCTCTTGCATGCATGAATTTTTAACTCCTGCTGTTCTTAGGAAAATGTGATCTACAAATTTGTGCATGCCTTCAGAGCAAAATCAGGACTGGATCGACCTGCCCTGCTCAAGTGCAGCAATTAATGTTGCCGGGTGTTCCCTGGGACTCAGTCCATGTACCTTACTGCCCCTCTCCTAACACACGCATACAGGCTCACGTGCATGCATGAACACGCACACACATGCACTTCTCTGGTCTTTGCTCTGTCCTTGTTTCTTTTGGCCCTCTAAGGAACTGTGGCCCCTTTCTTTCTCTGCTGGGGGTTCATCAGGACAGTCTTGGACTGGTTAGTTTTCTTTCAGTGAATGCCCCTCTCCCTCTCCCACTCCTCTTGCCACTCTTCCACTATTTCCTACCAATAGAGAGAGAGGAGGATCAGTGTCCCCTACAGCGATACCACGAAGATGTAAGCTTGACCTCTCTGGCTTTGTAAGAAACTGGTTCCTTCCTTCCTTCCTTTTTTCCTTCTACTGTCACTTTGATTCATAGCTGAGCTATCTGCAGTTTCTCACCGATCCTGCTTTGTCTGGCTAACAGATCTCATGAAGTGATCCACCTGTGTAATGTTTTTTAGGTTCTTGGGTTGTGTGCACGTGAGTGCTCAGAGTATCCTGCTATGTAGCAGCCCTCATCAGTGACACTGATCAACATTATTTGGGTGACACTTAATGGGGATTTGGTGAGGAAAGAGAGACTGCAGCTCAGAGTCTGAAGGAAAGATGCAGAGGGGGATTGTGGAAAGAGGGGAAAGACAGCAGACGGATGGACGCCTGTGAGGATTTGATTAGGAAGAAGTAGGCGTCAGAAAAAAATAGAAGACAGCTGGCTACGGAATAACATGAGCTAAAAGGCACTTTTTTTTTTTTTTTGTGAATTAGATGATATAAAACTTCAGGTTTCCTCTCCTCTGTGGTGTCTATTTTTTCCTGCCTGTTTTGGAAGGTCTGTCCTCACTTGCTTTCTCTCCGATTGCTCTCCTTTCTTGTCTCCCCTTTCTAGCATGTGCCTTCAGCTTTCCACTGCCTGGGGAGGGATGGTGGCAGCTGTGTTGGGGGTTGTGAGGTATCAGATGTTATCCTCTTCTGTCCTTGGACACTTGGCAAAATAATATTAATACTTTTTCCATCCAGATCCCATTGCAAAATAAAAAGAATATATCAATGTTTCGTTTTCTTTAATTTTCCAGCATGATTGCAATGGGCTTTTTTCAGATTTTTTTTTTCTTTTTGTTCTCGATTTTTCCTTCCTTTTGCTACATCGCATGCTGATGCATGGCCAGGACGGCCGGATGGAGCTCCCCCCTCTGTGGCATTAGCCTTCCCATTATGCCTGCCAGCACAGGTTGCTGCAGAACGTCTTCCTTCCATGCTCAGGATCGAGCCTGTTGCCTCTGTGGTGCACCCGCCTCCTGCAGGCCCTTGTCAGACAGGCTGCCTGGGTCATGGGGCCAGTCCCCAGCGCAGTGGGTTCCTGTTTGGAGAGGCCTTCTTTATTTCTTCCCCCAGGCCTTGCTGCAAGCCCCCCCCCCCATTCTTCACCTTGCGTCCTCCAACTTTCAAATATCTAGCATGCTTCAATAAAGTACCAGAGAGTAGTCTTTTCCACAGAAGGAAAAACTCAAGGACAAGGGGTCATTGTGTGATGCCAAAGGGAGGGAAGCTCGAAAGGAATGTGAAAAAAAAATACTTTTTCACTGAGAAGGGTATTAGGAGCCAAAATGGTGGCAGAATTCAGCCATTCATGGAACATGCCCAAAGAAGGGACCTTTATAGGTCACGCAGGAGAGATGAGGGCCAGGGACTGCTGGGAGACTGGAAGTTATCAAGTGGCCCAGTCCATCGTCGATCTCTCCATTTCTTCCTCTGTGCTGCACATGCTCCCTACATCCCCGCCCTCTGCTGTGCTGAGAACGCAGGCAGCTGGCGCGAGTGCCTCTGATTTTAAAGTAAGTGGCCACAGAAGGAAAAAAGTCTCGGGGAACAAAAGAATCATCTGTTGTACTGTTACCAAGAAAAAAAAAGGAGGAAGTTTTGGGAGGTTGTGATCTCTTTTTATCAGACCAGTAAAGCTAATTTTCCGCATAGGTGATTACATGAGCTTATGGGAATATAATTTCTGACCCAGCTCTCCAATGGTTCTTTTTCCTCCTTATAATATTCTGCCCTATCTCCTCCCTCTTGCACGTCCCCATTTCCCCCAGGAGCCACCGCTGTCCTTCCTCCCATGACTTGCCCGGCTTTTCTTCCCCTTCTTTGTTGGCAAAAGCCGCTCTCCTTGCATGGACTCAGTTAGTTCATATCTCAGGTGGAGATCGGAAAGGAATAGTTGCCCAGCTCAGGCAGGGGTGGTGCTTCCATGCGATGAACTACGCAGTTGCCCAGAGTGCCAGAATTTTGGGGGAGGCAAAATCTCATCAGCACCAGGCTCAGAGGGGGAAAGCCAGTACTGCCAAAGAAGGGAGCCTGGTGCCAGAGCTGCCACCGATAGGTAAGTTGAGGGTGGAGTGCATGATTGAAAATTCGCCTAGGGTACCAAATGCTCTTGCACTGGCCCTGAGCTCAGGGGCCATTGATCTGTGCAGCTTCAATAGTTTGCTGCCTGCAGGGAAGAAGTTGGCAGTAGAATGGTGGTGGGAGGGGGTGCAGAGAGGAAGAGAGAATGACTGAGGCGGATTAAGCTACCACATGGAAGAGCCTGCACCAGGAACTTATTGGGTACCAAGTGACGGGCAATAGGGTAGGGTACAGCTTTATAGAAAGCATGCGGTAGTGGGTAGAGCAGCTGTGAGTATGACCACAGACTCCTGACACTGGTACAAAGAGGGAGGCTGAAGGGAATGGGAGATACTGGTGGTAGTGGGGGTGAGGAATTTGCACATAAGAATGAATGTGGCATCTCTTCCACCTCCACCCCCTCACCCTGGCATCCCCATTTTCTCTTTGTTCCATGTTCTCTGAATCCTTAAAGCCTTTTTCTGAAGTACTTTGTACAGTTACATGTCAGTGCTGGCACCTCCCCTGAGAAACTGCACTGCCCTATTCCAGAGGTCCCCATACGAAATATTTGTCAGACTGTTAAATCTAATTATGATGACTAGTTCAAGCTGTGTGTTAGGAATGGGGAGGAATAGAGTTTTAAAATCATCTGCAGAATAGGAGAAACTAATCTTTTTTAAAACAAATATTTGAGTCCATGGCCCCACCCCTCCCACCTCAAAAAAATGGGGGAAAAAACCCCAGTATGTATTTTCAGGGATAAAAAAGCTATCATTGAAGGCAGCTGATGCACTGCAGAACTGCCTTCTCTGTGCCCTGTGTGGAATATCCAGAGATCTTTCAGAGCCATTAACATCCCCACCATTAAATGGGGAATAAACAGCAGTTTCGGGCATAGAGAGATTGGGTGACAAGGACTTTGCTTCATGCACAGCTCTCAGTTATTTATTCTTTCGGATAGTAGAAAGACTAGGGGGCACTCCATGAAGTTAGCATGTGGCACATTTAAAACTAATCGGAGAAAGTTCTTTTTCACTCAGTGCACAATTAAACTCTGGAATTTGTTGCCAGAGGATGTGGTTATTGCAGTTAGTATAGCTGTGTTTAAAAAAGGATTGGATAAGTTCTTGGAGGAGAAGTCCATTACCTGCTATTAATTAAGTTGACTTAGAAATTAGCCACTGCTATTACTAGCAACAGTAGCATGGAATAGACTTAGTTTTTGGGTACTTGCCAGGTTCTTATGGCCTGGATTGGCCACTGTTGGAAACAGGATGCTGGGCTTGATGGACCCTTGGTCTGACCCAGTATGGCATGTTCTTAACTCTCTAAGCCGCAGACCCTGAGTCACATATCGACCCGAGCCTTTGTTTTCTAGGCTTTTAAATGTCCAGGAACATGCCGACTCCGGATCTCTCCACCACCCCTTCCCCAGTGGCAACCCCCTCACTCCTCTCCCTGCCCCTTCTTCTCTTCTTCTCCTACTGCTCTTCAGAGCCACTGGCAAGGGGTCCAAGCTCTGTAAGGAGTCATCATGGCAGCAATGTTCAAACAGCCTGCTCAGTACATGGGCACTTTCAGAACACATACATTTCATAGAACTTTTCAAAGAAAAATAACCTGTGTTACAAGCGGCCACATGCTTTGCCCTTGGAGGTTCATATTCAAAAGCCATTTGGACGGATTACTCAAAAGCTATCTATCTAAATGGCCCAAGTGGCACATTCAGCAACTTATACGGCTGAATTGTAGCCGGACAACTACTTATCTGGTTATAACTTAGCCAGGGAAAAGGAGTGTTACTGTGGCATTCCGGGAAGGAGAGTTATCTGGCTGACATAGCCAAATATTGCATATATCCGGCTACGTTAGCCGGGTAACTTTAGACCTGCTTGTATGGCCAGATATCTTGCTACTTACCCCGATATCTTCCAAAGATACCAAATATCTTCCAAACTTAGCTGGATATCTTGTCCACTAAACGGGCTACTGAATATTGGCTTCCCGCCCTTTTGCACTGGTGGATGAAGGAAGAAGAGGTGACATAGCACGCGTGAAAAAGTCATGCATGCCCATTTGTTTTCCGCTTTCAGCCGGAGCAAACCTCTGGAACACCTCGCAGCCCAGCTATAAGTGCATGTACTTTTGCAGGACGGGGGAGGTGGAGGTGATAAAAAAAAGGGCAATTTTTAGACAAATCAAGTAAATGGCTTTGAAAATTGTCCGATGTAAGGACAATTTCCAAAAGCATTTACCTAGGTAAGTAGGTATTTACCCGGGTAAAATGACCTGACTGAAAATTGCTGTCCCCAAATGTGGTTAAGAGTGCGCACATACTTTTAGCCACATTAAAAAGAAAGCATTCCTCTGAGCAAACTTAGGTCAGGAGAATAAATAGAACACGTGTGTATGAATTTTCATCAGTATACATGATGCTTCGCTCACGCTTGGCCACCCCGCACAAACAGCAGGTGCAAAGCAAGCAGTAGGGACGTGCATTTGTTTTGAATTAATGCAAAAACCATAACGAATGAGACCATATTTGGTTCATACGAATGGTACAAACTGAAAATAGGCCTTGTATAAATATACATGAAAATTGTATTGTATATTTGTATTCGTGCAGTAAAAATAAAATTACAGGCCTCCGGCGGGACTAGGCCTTCGCATGATGCTAGAGCTTGACTTGAGCCTGATTCCACTGCAAGGCTTGGGCCTGGGCCTAGATTCAAGGCTGGCTCCCAATTGCCTGGACTCTGGTAAGATACAGGTGATCGAGATCTGGCCTCGGAACTGGGTCTAGATCTTGGCAACTGGGCCGGGTCCCGACATCGGCCAAGGCACGAGCCTTGACAATGCCTCGAATCTGGGCCTCGTCAACAGGAGCCAGCTTCGGGCATGGATCCCAGCCCATTTTTCTTTTACTGGGAAATTAATGGGGCCTTTCTCCTTTGACTTCAGTGTATAATGAAAAATGAATGGAATGAATGAATGAATGAATATTTTTTTTCATTCCAAAACTAATGAAACAAATGGAGGTACCCAAAAAATGAACCAATAAATCAAAACAAAATTTTTTGAGGCTGCACATCCTTAGCGAGCTGACTCTGGTAGCGTGCATACTTTACGCCAATTGATTTTCCAAGGGAAATAAGCGGGCTGTTTTCCCTTGGAAAATTAATATGAAATACGCACATTAACAAGCACCTGCGTAGCTCGCAATTGTGAGGGCTATTTGAAAATCCCCCCCCCCCCCCACCTGTCCCATCCGCCATGATGTTTCCCAGCGAAGAATTTTTTCTGTGTCTCTGAGCTCAATAGGAAGTGTCAGTTTCCCACCCACAGAAACGTGCTGTTTTTGTGCTAATGCACAGATTCTCTATTCATCACGGGACAAGCAGGCACTGACATTGGGTCTCAGCTTTTCCTTGTTCTTTAGCTTCCTGAGTGTTTTTTTTTTCCTTAGTAGGAGGGGAGAGGGCGGATGGGGTTGCACTCTTAAGATCCCTACCAGGCCCCTGCTGTGTCCTTTTATGGAAACTGTTCCTCACAAGATGACTTCCGTTAGGACCCAGAAGGGGATCAGACAGCAACATATGGAACATTAAGCTGGAGACCTGCTCCAAAATGAATTGAATAAGTCTTCTGAAGCAATGTGTCCTTTTATTTCCTCTATGTAAAGTACAGAGGAGATGTATGGGTGAATCCCAGTGATGTGGAAAAGAGTGCATACTTATATTCCTATGGGCACAAGATGTGCTTAATTTTTACATAACAATATTTATAGTCTTGAACGATGCACCTAGAATTGCCAACAATCCTGATTTTTTACGAACTGTATAGATTTTTCGGATACTCTTCGGGGGGGTAAGGGAGAGGAAGTGGTTTTAGTCCTCCAGCTGCAATTTAGCATCCAAACCTCCCCCAGGATTGTGCATTATAATGTGTGCTTTGGTATCAGGTCTATTCAATATCTGTGGAATGTATTTATGTTGTGTCTCTTAGATAGACTTCAGTGCACAATTTAATCAGAGGCCTAAACATTTTTACGAAACAGTAATTTGGCCCCTGGACTGATGAAAGCAAACCTTTTTTTCAGAGTAAAGAAGTTTTATAACTAGCGGCCGTGATATGAGGCTCCAAAGGGGTGGACTCAGGAGTAACACATCAGGAAATATTTCTTCACAGAAAAGGCAATGAATGCATGGAATAGTTTCCCAGTAGAGAATGTAGAGGCAAAACAATAATAATTCAAGAAAGCACAGGACAAGTACAGAATATCATTAATTACAAAGAAATGAAAGAAAAGCCAGAGATCAACTATGGCTTTGTAGCAGGAATTCAACAGGCAACGTAGAGGGTCCCTTTCTGCTGTTACATTCTCTTTTATCTAATGACAAAGAGTAGCAATAAAAGTTGCATGTGGGAAAACCCCATCAGCAAAGATAGTAAACAGCATAATTTGATGGTTAAAATTTGGCTGTCATGGTCTGGCAGGCTGGAATCAGGGATCACCCCTGCAGAAGCAATACAGGGCAGCAGGGCAGGGCTGGGAATGGTCTTCTGCCTATACCAGCCACCTCCCCCGCAGGTTGAGCCCTTGGGTTCTGGTGGCCGGTAGGACTTAGCAGGAACCAGATAAGCGAAGTACAGACGCATGGCTGGAGCTGGAACACGTCACAGTTTGGGAGCTGAATACAGGCAGGGCTGGAGACATGGGCTGGGAACAAGGACAGGCTTGGACCAGATGGCAAGACCTAAGACAAAGAGCAAGGCCTGGGAAACAGACAAAGGACTGAACTGGATTGGGCAAGGCAGGACAAGACAAGGACTAAACTAGAACTGGCAACAATAAACAAGAAGGTTCAAATAGGGCACAATGCTGGGCTAGGTGAACCTAGAAGGCCTGAAGGCCGCAAGGCAGGACAGGGAGGCCCAAGAGGCCACTGATCAAGACAGGAAGGCCCGAGAGGCCACAGAACAAGGCAAGAAGGACGGAAAGGCCACAGAGCAAGGCAAGAAGGACTGAAAGGCCGCAATGCAAGGCAGAAAGCCAAGGTAGGCTACAAGGCAAGGCAGGAGGCTAAGGTAAGCCACAAGCAGGACAAGGCAAGGAAGCACGGATGGCCAGGTGAAGGAGCTGAGGTGACTTGATGAAGAGGCAAGGAAGGACTGGACAGGCTGGGTTAAATAGGGCTGGAACTGCCGTGTCATGTGATCATTGAGAGATTGGCTAGAGTGGCTGTAAGCAAGGCTCACTGATGCCCTCTGCTGGCAGAGAGGCTCTGTAGCAGGCAAAATCATAATATTGGCAATGCTACATGCACCCTTTAGATTAGAACAAGAAATTCTTTGTTTTGTAAGGGAGATGCACTGAAGTAAGTACATAAAGATATAGGGGTGCATATTCCAAAGGTATGTCTGGCTAACCAACCTGAGCTTTTAAACATTCCCAACTCCTCCTCCCTCCCCCCGCTGACCACGTAAGATGTTTAAACCAGGTGAATCATTACATGGCTAAAACTTGAATGGGTAAAAAAGAGATATTGCAGGGGTGGGCTTAAGCTTGGTCGGGAAGTGCTGACATCGAGCACTACCCTGATACATTCATGTGGTTAACTCTGGTCATGATTCAGAGCAGATCTAAAGTTATCTGGATATATTTACCAGGAGCAATTTAGACCTAGCTGGCTAGATTGAAATATAGCCATTCAAGTCACAAAAATAAACCACCAGTCGAGAAGACCAGATCTCCTCATCCCCCAAAATATTTCCAAAAAATGTTTGCCTAGTGCCTAATTTCCCTCTGCTCCTAATGTCAACAGTATAACAGCTTGAGGTGCCCCCCTCCCCCACCTGCCAGATAAGAAAATTGATCCTCTGCCAGAGCCCCTATTGCCACCCTTCCACCCCCTCCCAAATCCCTAAGGCCCAGCCTGGAGGTGGCAGACTTTTGCTGCGCTCCCTGCAGCTTCCAGTGATGCTCTGTCAGAGAACAAAAGAACATAAGAAATTGCCATGCTGGGTCAGACCAAGTGTCCATCAAGCCCAGCATCCTGTTTCCATCCGTGACCAATCCAGGCTACAAGAACCTGGCAATTACCCAAACACTAAGAAGATCCCATGCTATTGATGCAATTAATAGCAGTGGCTATTACCTAAGTAAACTTGATGAATAGCAGTTAATGGACTTCTCCAAGAACTTATCTAAACCTTTTTTGAATCCAGCTACACTAACTGCACTAACCACATCCTCTGGCAACAAATTCCAGAGCTTAATTGTGCATTGAGACAAAAAGAATTTTCTCCAATTAGTCTTAAATGTGCTACTTGCTAACTTCATAGAGTGGCCCCTAGTCCTTCTATTATCCGAAAGTGTAAATAACCGATTAACATCAACTCGTTCAAGACCTCTCATGATCCTCTATCATATCCCCCCTCAGCCGTCTCCTCTCCAAGTTGAACAGCCCTAACCTCTTCAGCCTTTCCTGAAAGGCTGGAAGCAGGCAGGAATACAATACAAGTCTGCCACCTTCTGGCTGGGCTATGGGGATTTGGGAGGCTCTGGCTGGGGCGGGAATCAGGAGAGGTATAGAACAGGTACTTGCATTTTCATATCTGGCCGGGGAAGGAGGGGGTCAAGGGGGGGGGGGGCCACTATACCGCCGACATTGATTTAATTATTTTGGAAGATGGGGGTATTGAGTGCTAGGTGCCAACATTTTGGAAATATTTTTGGGGGGAGGTGAGGGATCTGGCCTACTTGTCAGATGTGTTTTATTTTTGTGACTTAACTGGCTATATTTCAATACAGCCAGTTAGAGCTAAAATGTATCTGGGTAGACTTAACAGGATAAAGGCCTAGTGGTTAGAGCAGTGGGCTATGAACCAAGAAACCAGGGTTCGAGTCCTGCTGTCACTCCTTGTGACCTTGGGCAAGTCACTTTACCCTCCATTGCCTCAGGTACAAACTTAGGCCCGGATTTTCTAAGGTCGCAGACCTTATAAAATCTGGCAGTAACGGGAAAAGGTATGCTGGCTTTTGCACTAAATAACTACACCATAAAAGGTGTAGTTATTCAACATGAAACTGGTGGCCATAAGGGTCCTTACCTTTCGTCGCCAGCAATGTGTCCGTAGCGTCAGCCCCGGTGCCACCCCGACTCCTCCTCTTCCGGGGCAGACTCCACCTCCATTTAGTCCGTTTTCACGTGCGATCACTTTATTTATTTATTTATTTATTTATTTAACGTTTCTTTTATACCGATGACCGTTCGCACATCGCATCGGTTTACAGTGAACACAAAACCATTGGGCGGGGCCCTTACATAAAACAGATAATATACTGAACTAGGAAACATATGATTGAAATTAGGGGGGAGCCCTTACATCACTTCTGAAAATGACCCCCTTACATTGTAAGTCCTCTGGGGATTGGGAAATACCTACAGTACCTAAATGTAATCCACTTTGAAGCACTGAAAAAAGTGCAAAAAGCGGAATATAAATCTAAATAAAATCTAAAAAAAAACAAACATCTAGAGAAAGTTCCCCAGATATATTCCTACAGGAAACTTGTCCTACTGAATATTCGGCTAAAGTTATCTGGGGTCTTTCCCTGGATAATTTTGTTGCTCACTGACCTCTACTGAACATGGAGCTCCTAGGTAAATAAGATCACCAGAGTGGACCCATGTGCCATACGTGCATCATATGACAACTGGTACACGTTCCTACAACTGTGCCTGTAATATTCCTTAACGTTAACCCATTGGGGTTTGCAGTTCTCTCACACAGCCGAGTGGTCATTAATAGTATATGGCTTAAGAAGTTCAACTCTGTGCCGATCTGTTTCCCATGAAACGGTGGCTGCTTACTGTCAGGACCTCAGGAAACTTGGATTGCCCCCGTTTGCCAGTCTGGAGGTGGATGTTGGTGAACCACCCTGCTGTCTAAAACAGGGTTGGTGAGTGCTGCATGCAGGTGTGGGTTTTCAGGATTTCCACAAAGAACACTGGTAAGATAGTTGGCCCTCATTTTTCCTCCAAGGAGCCAGGATAGGTCGGTTATCCTAAAAACCAGATCTGTCAATGGCAACCGAAAACTGGAATTTGCCATCCCTGTTCTTGCGTACAGAACCATTTTCCCCCAGGCCCTGGTCCTACCTCTGTTCCATTCTGCCATGAGGCGACATTTCACGTCTCAAACGTCTAGGCAATTTCATAGAGAAAGAACAAGTCGGAATGAAATGCTTTTGCCTTTTTGTGTCTGACAAATTGGATTTGTTAACCTGCAATCTCATCCATCAGCTCCCATAGCCCTTTATGACAAGGATGGTGCGTGATTGGGGGGGGGGGGGGTCGGGGGGCAGAAGGTGAAATAAGAGCAAGAGATTCCAGGAACAGTTTAACCTGCTGCTCTTTCATTAAACTGGTTTTTCTTTCTCAGCCTTCGGATTCTTCACTGCCTCATGTCAAAGCATAAATATTTTATTGGCCCGACGGTTGGCTCTTGCCTGAAGAAAAAGTGATCACAGCTGGAAGCGGGCAGGGCTGGCTGGCATATTCTGTGCCATTCCCTATGGGATACAACCTTCTGGAAACCTTGGACAGCAGCCTTACTCCTCTGCAAAGGGGGTGGAGAGGGAAGAGGGAGGGAGGGATCGGGTATGTAACTAGATGAGAACCTGAAACTGTATATGAAATATCAATAATACAGCTCATGGTCCTTGTATTTCCCCAGTGGCATAGCATGAAGAGCTGAAGACGATTCCCCTGCTGGTGGTAATTAGTCTTGGTATTCTCTGAGGAAATTGGGGGAGGCTGGGTGCAAGTGATTTCGCATGTAGCCACATTTTTCTTTATTCAGAGTCCAAGGTTATGAGTGCAACATGATTTTTGTGGCTTTATTTTTGGGGGAGAATCGAGTTATGCAAACTGGGAATCATTATAAATCAGTGTTTTTCAACTGTTTGCGGCCACCACCAGATTTTTTTTTTCCAAAAAATGATTTCAAAGTAAAGTTAATGGAGTATTTTAGAAAAAATTGAGACCACAAGAAAATTTGAAATGATAGCTTCCATCATACTGTAGATGAATACATAGAACAATTTGCCTCTTGATATTTGTAATATTTTCAATCATATATTTCGTAAGAAGTTCAAAGTATGATAATTTACACAGCCTTTTGATAAATCTTAATCTATTTTTTATTTTGTTTCATTATATTTAGAGTTTAGTTTATGTTTTGTGTTGTCTTTGATTTATTTTTATGGTTGACTGTTAAGCATTTGTGTTGATTTATTGATTTTATTGTGAAGTCTTATTTGTTGCCATTTTAATTATATAATTTAACTGTAATTTGCTTGGAGTACATTTGTAATTAAGTGAACCTTAAATTGAAATAAATAAATAAACAAAATATATCAGTGGTACTCAAGCCCAGATGTCAGGCATAGGCAACTGTGTAGGGTGTCAAGGTTTCAAGGCATCAAATGCCTGGGCTAAGAGGTGCCTTTCCAGCTCTGCCTATGGGTGCCAAAATCGTAAATCCAACCTTGTTCGTGCTCCAGAAAAAACCGCTGTAGAAATAGTGCAACATTCATAGCCTCAAACTGAGCCTCATTCAATTGTGCTTTCGTTTCAGATTTTACAGTTAAAGCTCTGTGGAGCTCTGCTCTGTTTTGCGCTGCTTTTTAAAATGATGCTTTGTGAAACCGGCATGCTTGGAACATCCCAGGGGCTAAGAATGTCTCCCAAGGTGAGAGAGGTGCAATTAGCAGGGTTTTATTGCACCTCGAAGCCCCCATGGACCTGAGCCCGCAACGTTTATGGTTAAAATTTTTGGTCTTCTGCTGCTCCGAATTGTTAAGTAATGTGAAGGCAAGGTCTGGCCTTTTTCCTTCAGAGTAACTTTAAGAAAACATGGCCCCGGGGCCTGATATGTGCTTGCAGCTGAAGGAGCTCACAGCAGTCTAGTAAAAGGTTAACATCTCTGTACCCTGTGCTGAGTGAGCTTTATGTAAAGCTCCCCTGCCCCCCACCCCTCCAGGATACAGATTTTGATAATAAATAATGTAATTGCCCAGAACTATACTACGCAGCACACAGCCTTTTTTAATCCAGTATGTTCTATGATTCAGGTACAAGATAGGAAATCCCTGGGGCGCTAAATGCGAAAGCCTGAGTTGTGTAAACAGTTTCCTCTATTTACATTTGCTGGGACCATGGCTTTGGGTTTCACTTTTTTTTTTTTTTTCACCCAGAGCTAGAGAGGAGCAGCAGAAAGGTGTTCAGGTGGCAAGGCCTACAGATGTTTCATAGCCAGACATGGAAAGCCGCTGCTGCTGCAGAAACAGACAGATACTGCTGGGATATGATTGACTGCCACCTACTGACTGCAGCTAACGCTTACCTTGCTAGGCTGAATGTTATTTATTTATTTATAAACTATTTGATATTTTGCCTTTACCAAGCTGGTCTCAAGGAAGATTACAATCAGGTTTATACATTAAATTTCTGTCATCTTTGCCTTTCAGTTTACAATAAACATAGGGAAATATGATAAGATATAATTAGAGATGGATTGTAGTGGTCATGGTAGCAATACAGATCTGCTAGATGGATTGGTTATTTATTTATTTAGATTTTTATATTCTGATTTTGTACTGTAGGTGTTTCCCTATCTCCACAGGGCTTACACTCTAATTTTTGTAGCTGAGGCAATGGAGGATAAAGTGACTTGCCCAAGGAGCGACAGTGGGATTTGAACCCTTGTTTCCCCTAGATCATAGCTCACTGCTCTAACCACTAGGCTAGCCCTCTACTCTAGTGTAGCCAAAGTACAAAAACATGCATTGGGACATCAAGCACCTAGTGCAGAGCACTTAGATTCAAGAGGAAGACAGGTTGATGATACGTTATCATGATCCAAGTTCCAGTAGTCCAAGCAAAAGATGGGAGGCTGTGGCTCTCTTTGCCACAGTTGTGATAGCTTTTAAGTAGAATTTAGGGAAAGGCCTAGCTGAGTTACAAAAATTGTGGTGTATCAAGTATATCTTAGAACGCAACGACTCTAGATCCATTGTTCAAGCGTTGTATCCATGCTAGACTATTGCAATGCTCTATATTTGGGCCTCCCCAAGTGTCATCTGGCTGCCTTGCAGTTATTGCAGAATGCTGCAGCACAGGTAGTCTCTGGCTGCTCTACACGCAACCATATTATACCTTTTTTGAAATCCTATATTGGATCCCTGTAGAGCAGAGGATAAAGTTTAAGATCCTCACTTTATCCTTTAGAATTCTTCACGATGGCCGCCCAACATATTTAACTGAGTTGTTAAAGTGGTATTCTGCATCCAGAGCATTACGCTCCAAGAATCTATTTTTACTTGCCAAACCTAGCACGAAACAAGTGCAATTAAAAGAGATGTGTAGATGAGCTTTTTCATTTGCTACTCCCAGCCTTTTGAACAGTCTTCCTTTGTTCATCCATAAGGTGGATGATTACAAGACTTTTAAGAAGCTTTTAAAAACTTATTTATTTCAAGAGGCATTTGTAAATTGTGAGTGAAGTTATGATGAGTTGTTATATTTTCATTGTTTACTATTACAATCCTTAAAGGACACCTTATTGTTTTATTCATTTTATACTGATTTATTGTGACTGAATGTTTTACAAGTTGTTTTACTTTGTTTTATATTTTGATACCTGTATTTATCCCACTGGAATCCACCTAGAACAGATCCTATCAAGAAAAGCCCAGCTCCCTCTAGCAATCTATATTTTTATCTTTCAACATCTTTATATTTTTAAAAACTGACACCCCCCTCCCCCTGCCCTCACGGGATCCATGGTCAAGTGAAGGGTATTAGGTACTCTAGACAAATCTTACAGCTTTGCACACACACACATACTCAAAAACACACACATACAATTAAATTATGCATTTATAACAGATTTTACATAAAAAAGTACAGTCTTCTAAGGCAAAAAAATCACTTACAACATAAATATTATGGGGCAGATTTTCAAAGACCTACATGCATAAATCCAGGAGGATTTACGCGCGCCGGGCCTATTTTCAAAAGGCCCGGCAGCGAGCATAAAGCCCTGGGACGCATGTAAATCCCGGGGCTTGAAAAAAGGGGCAGGTGTGGGCTGTCTGGGGATGGGGTCAGCAGCTCCTGGCACAGCGGCCATTTGCTGCTGTGTCAGAGATTGTGTGCCGGCAATTAGCCGGCATGCGTAACTTGTGCCTGCCTGGAGGCAGGCGCAAAAGTTAAAATAAAGATCGGGGGGATTAGAGTAGGGCTGGGGGGGGGGGAAAAGGTTAGGGGAAGGGGTGGGAAGGTCAGGCTAGAGAGGGAACGGAGGAAGCCAGCGAGCGCTGACCTCGGATTTTATAACATGCGCGTGCATGTTATAAAATCGGGCGTATATGTGCGCGCGCCAGGTAGCGTGCGCACATATAGGATGCACGAACTTCTTTTAAAATCTACCCCTATATTTACATGCACTGCTGTGATGCCAACAAGAAAACTCTGCAAAAAAGATAATTGGAACTCCTATAGAATTAGACTTTTTGTAATGTATGTTGAGTGTGGGTTTGACCCTCAGAAAGCCATGAATAAATGGAATTACCATTGTACTATAGTAAACCTCCCATACCAAAATAACCTTAACTGCCAGCACTCAAACAGTGAAAGGGCAACACTGCACATATTACACTGGGCCCTAGAATACCAATACACCTCCTATAAGGAAAGCAAAACAAATCAGACTGCTATAGATCTTTACACGGAAACTACATGACAGCAAAATATCTCTCCTCTGTCACATATGCAGAACAAAAACAGACTGAGGTCCATATTCAATAGGCCAGTTAGTGGACAAGTTTATCAGGTAAAGTTAGCCGGATACCTTGTTCCACATATTCAGCAGAATATAATAAAAACCTAACTGGCTATATTCAAACAGGTTTTTAGGTAAGTTTTTAGTTATCCAGTCTTGTGTGGCCAGATAATGTGCTACTTAACTGGACGTCTTTAAAAGACAGAAGGCAGCACTGGAAGCGTAAGCTTGCATTGAAGTTTATGCTTCCAATGCTGCCTCTGTCACAGCAGCGCCAGAGGCACTGGGAGCAAAGCAGAGGGTCCCTCGCTCCCGGCTCACATCAAAAAGGTATTGGGCGGGATGGATGGATCCTGGGGAGGAGAGCTAGCGCCAAGATTCTTCTTTGTGGGCGGGTGGGGAGGAAGGCGGGGAGGCAGCCTAATGGCAAGTTTAATACTTGGGATCAGGAACCGGAGCCTGGTATAGAAGGCCAGGCACTTCCTCGATCTCTAAAACGTTTTGGGGGTTTTTTGCGAGGGGGGGGGGGGAGGAGAATATGGTCTGACAGTGCCTTAATATCACACTTTGGGGAAGGGGAAGGAGGGGATTGTCCACTTTCTGTACATTCATTTACTTTTCGTAATGACAGTGCTACTTAGCCGGATATCTTTTAAAGATTTCTGGTTCTGTTCAAAAGCAGGTCTAAAGTTCTCCAGCTAACCTAATCGGATATACCCAATATTCGGCTAGGTTAGCTGGATATCTGAGACCCTGCCTGGAACGCCCCCAAACGCCCCTTTTTTTATCTAGCTAAATTATAGCCAAATAACTACTTATCTGGCTAAAATTTAGATGGATAAGTGGCTGAATATGCCACATTTGCCATTTAGACAGATAGTTTTTTAGTTATCTGTCTAAATGGCTTTTGAATATAGGCTTCACCCTAACCAAATACAGAATAAAGAGACCAGAAAATTTAAATAAAAATGTGCAGAAAAGAATTGAACTGGAACCCATAACAAACACATCTCTATATGCAGAGCAACAATGGAAAGACAGAAACATTACCATTCTTCATAAAACAATAAAATCAAGAAATACAAAACATCAATCATAATAGTAAAATCATATTCATAAAAAGAATAAATATCTCAAACCAGTTAACAAATAGAATATCCAAAATTTCCCAAACACCAATAAAATATTTCAAAACATCTTAAGAATAAAACATCTAATTATTAAAAAATGTTCTAATATTCCCACCCCCCAAAAAAAAAAACCCCAATAAAATAATTCAAAACAGCAGAAACATAAAATTACACCCAATAATTACATCTAATAAGGATTAAAAAATATCCTGCTCTCCATATCTGTTACTTTTTTATTTCCAGTCACCCTGAGATTGTCTGGATTGGGAGACATAGGGCTGCACAGACTTTATCTTCTCTCTGTCCTACACATGCACACAAAATAGCACATTCAGTCTCACAGGACAAGCAGGATGGTAGTCCTCACATATGGGTGACATCATCAGGATGGAGCCCAATCACGGAACACTTTTGTCAAAGTTTCTAAAATTTTGACTGGCACCTACTGGGCATGCCCAGCAATGCACTGACCCTGCATCCAAAAGGGGTCCCCCTTCAGTCTTCTTTTTTCCGTGCAGCAGTAGCCACGCAGGTTAAGGAGCTCTTTGGAGATTCCTGACAGGAATTTTCCTCACGGAACTTCTTTCAAAATTTTCAAAACTTTCTACCTCATAGGGGTCCCCCTATCAATATCCATACTCCACGGTCGAAAGGTAAGGTTTTACCCTTGTTGCAGTCGATTCTCTTCGAGTTATCCCTTCAGGGCCTACCGGCCAGCGACCGCACCACGGCTAAATTTTTGGCGGAGTCATGGCGTTGAGTTTTCGTTGGTGCCCCGACTGTACTCGAACAATGTCCATCACTGACCCACATGGGGTCTGTGTTATGTGTTTGGGGTCCGGCCATGATGTCCTAACTTGCACCAAATGTGCCCAAATGACACCGAAGGGCCAAAAGGCTCGTTTAGAGAAAATGGACTTTCTCTTTCAGTTAAAAACCCTGACTCCATCGATAGCTTTCACGTCATCCAAGCCGGTGCCATCGACTTCTCGCCAGTACCGGGACACCACTGCTGTTCGACCGGCATCGATGATTCCAAAGGTGTCATTTGCCTCCTTGCCTTCTCAAGAAAAGGACCGAGAAGAACAGCATGAAAAGCGTCGACACCGGCATTGGAAGGCTCAGTCCGTCTATCCAGGCACGTCCTCGGCATTGACGTCGACAGAGCCACCGACAAAGAAGCCCCGTTCAGAAAAGACCCCATCCTCTTCTGTGACCGGGTCATCGAGGCGCTCCCCACCTTCAGTGGTGCTGGGATCCACGATTCCACCTTCACCGGTGGACCCTCCAGCTACGCTAGTGCTGCCTTCTACTCCGGTGCCGAGGTTCCATGCCCCAGGCTTCCACGAGGAATTAGATCGGATGAACCAAGAGGCCATTGGTAATGCACTTCACTTCACTTCAGGGCTTCCAACCTCCATCATCGCCGGTACCAGTCCCCGAGCCAGTCACTGATCTGATTCCCGTAGTGCTCGCACCGCTACTGGGTAGACTGGATGCATTGATCGGTGCCCTGCCTCCAGTGGAACTGAGAGCATCGGTGGATCCAGTAACTTCCACACCAATTCCATTATTGGATGACGAGGAAACATAGTTACCCATTCCACAGTCTGGGATTTTACCACCGATTCCTCCATCGATGTCACCGTTCCCTTTGGTGCCTCCATCAATGCCATCGGTTCCTCCATCAATGCCAAATGGTTCCTCCATCGATGCTGTCAGTGCCTCCTCTGATGCTGTCGATGCCTAGGCCTGGTCCTTCAGGATTAGCACCATTTCTCCATGCTGGAGACCCACTAGGTGCTGGAGATCAGCCCTATAATCCTTGGACCGATGATTCGTCCCAGGATACAGATGACCTACCATCAGAGCCCTCTCCCCCAGATAAAAGAAGACGTTCTCCACCAGAAGATCTGTCTTTTATTAATTTCATCAAGGAAATGTCTGAAACCATTCCTTTTCAGCTTCAGATGGAAGAGAACTCTAGGCACAAGATGCTGGAAGTACTCCAATTTCAAGATGCTCCTAAGGAAATCATATCTATACCTATTCATGAAATCCTGCTTCATCTCTTGAAGAGAAACTGGGAACACCCATGTTCGGTCCCACCGGTCAACCACAAGACAGATGCCATCTGTCTGGTGCAGTCAGCTCCTGAGTTCCAAAAATCACAGTTGGATCATCACTCTGTGGTTGTTGAATCAGCCCAGAAGAAGGCACGACATTCAAAACCTCATTCCTCCATACCTCCAGGAAAGGAACAAAAATCCCTGGATGCCTTTGGCAGGCGTGTCTTCCATGGCTCCATGCTCATATCTCGCATTGCCTCTTACCAGTAATACATGACACAGTATAACAGAGACCTTTTTAAAAGGATCTAGGACTTCTCTGATTCTTTACCAGAGCAACTCCAGACTCAACTTCATACTCTGGCTAAGAAAGGTCTAGATGCTGGAAAGTATGAGGTCCACGCTGCATATGATATCTTTGAACGGCCTCTAGAGTGTCTGCAGCGAGAATTAGTGCCAGAAGATGGGCCTGGCTCAAATCATCAGACTTAAGACCAGAAGTCCAAGACAGGTTAGCAGATCTACCCTGTGTGGGCGATAATCTCTTTGGGGAAAAGATCCGAGAGACTGTGATGCAGTTGAAGGATCACCATGAAACTTTGCGCCAGCTTTCTTCTGTGCCGTCTGAGTTCTCGTCTGCACCTAAGAGAACTTTCAGACGTGACTCTAAGCGGCCGGCCTACAAGCCAAGGAAGTTTTATCCTCCGGTTTCTAAAGGACGCCCTTCCAGACCTTACCAAAAGGGTCAATCCAGGCAGACTCGGTCGCAAAAGTCTCAGCCAGCTTCTCAGCCTGGACCAGCGTCAGGGTTTTGACTCCTTCCTAGAGAGTGTAAGCCAACCTCCTCTTCCTTCCATTCCGGTCAGCGGTCGGCTCTGCCACTTCAACAGTGCTTGGCATACAGTCACCACAGACCAGTGGGTACTGGCAATAGTCACTCAGGGTTACCACCTAAATTTCCTGACTGTTCCAGCGGACTCTCCACCTCGGCTGACATGGGGGTCGTCCGACCACTCTCCCTTGCTCAAACAGGAGGTCTCATCCCTCCTCAAATCCCGAGCAATAGAACCAGTGCCCCTCTTCCAGCAGGGGCAAGGGTTTTATTCAGGGTATTTTCTAATACCAAAAATGTCAGGTGGCGTACGCCCGATACTGGACCTCCGCGCCCTAAACATATTTTTGCAGAGAGAAAAATTCAAAATGGTAACCTTGGGCTCTCTACTTCCTCTTCTACAAAGAGGAAATTGGCTATGCTCTCTAGATCTCCAAGACGCTTACACGCACATCTCAATTACTCCATCTCATCGCAAGTATCTGCGATTCCTGGTCGGCCCACGTCATTTCCAGTACCGTATGCTACCATTCGGCCTGGCGTCCACTCCACGAGTATTCACCAAGTGCCTGGTGATGGTCGCAGCCTTCCTCAGGAATCAGGGTGTGCTTGTCTACCCTTATCTTGATGATTGGTTGATAAGGGCTCCGACTCAGCAGGGCGCACTAATCTCCCTGCGTCTCACTATCAACACCCTGATTTCCTTAGGGTTTCTAATCAACTATCCCAAATCCAAGATAGTTACATCCCAAACCCTATCCTTTATAGGGGCCGACCTAAACACTATACAGGCGAAAGCCTTCCTCCCCCAGGATCGCGCTTTCACCATAACATCTCTGGACCATCAACTACAGACTCGAGTATCTTCAACTCCTCATCACTTCCTCATACTGCTGGGTCACATGGCGTCCTCGGTGCATGTCACTCCAATGGCTTGCCTCGCCATGAGAGTAATGCAGTGGACCTTAAAATGCCAGTGGATTCAAGCTTGTCAGCCAATGTCCAGCATTATCCAGGTTACCAAACAGCTCAGTCTGTCACTAGCCTGGTGGATGCACCACTCCAATCTCATTCAAGGCCTTCCATTTCAGACTCCAGATCCTCAAATTACCTTAACAGACGCATCCAACCTCAGGTGGGGCACACATGTAGGCGACCTGCAGACTCAGGGAACCTGGTCTCCAGAGGAAGCCAAACACCAGATAAATTTCCTGGAGCTACGGGCGATCAGATATGCCCTCAAGGCCTTTCAGGATTGCCTATCAAACAAAGCTATCCTGATTCAAACAGACAATCAGGTTGCGATGTGGTACATCAACAAACAAAGGGGAACGGGCTCCTACTTCCTGTGTCAGGAAGCTGCACAGATATGGGCATGGTCCCTTTCCCGCTCGATGTCCCTCAAAGTAACCTACTTGCCGAGAGTGGACAATGTCTTGGTGGACAAACTGAATCGCACTTTCCATCCGCACGAGTGGTCTGTCAACCCCACGGTAGTGAACATGATATTCCAACGTTGGGGTTACCCTTGCATAGACCTCTTTGCATCAGTCCACAACCACAAAGTAGACAACTTCTGCTCTCTCATTCGCAGTCATCACTCGCAACCAAGAGATGCCTTCGCCCTCTCCTGGGCCAGCGGTCTCCCTTATGTGTACCCTCCACTTCCTCTCATTTCAAAGATTCTTGTGAAGCTCTGGCAGGGCAAAGGATTAATGATTCTGATAGCTCCCCACTGGCCACGCCAGGTGTGGTTTCCAATCCTCCAGGACCTATCAGTACACCGACACATTCCTCTGGGGAAGGATCCCCTTCTAATCACTCAGAACGAGGGGTATCTGTGACACCCCAACCTCCAAGCTCCGACTATGATGGCCTGGATGCTGAAAGGTTAATACTCCAAATAACCTTTCAGAGTCGGTATCCCGAGTCCTGATGGCTTCACAAAAGCCTTCAACGAGAAGGTCTTATCGTTCTAAATGGAAGAGATTTACGGTCTGGTGCACTTCCATGTCCATAGACCCTTTCACTTGTTCCACTGCGAGGTTCCTGGACTATCACTGGCACCTGTCAGAGTTAGGCCTAAAAACTTCCTCTATCAGGGTGCATGTTAGTGCAGTGTCTGCGTACCATAAGGGTATAGGAAATGTCTCCATTTCAACGCAACCCTTAGTATCACATTTCATGAGAGGCTTGCTCCATTTAAAACCTCCACTGCGCCCTCCTGCCCCTGATTTGGACCTTAATGTGGTTTTGGGACGGCTCATGAAACCTCCGTTTGAGCCTCTCCACTCCTATGATCTCCGCTATCTCTCCTGGAAGGTAGTTTTTCTTCTTGCGATCATGTCTGCTTGCAGAGTTAGTGAATTACAGGCATTAGTTACCTACCCGCCTTACACTAAAATTCTGCATGACAGGGTAGTGCTCCGCACTCACCCTAAATTTTTGCCGAAGGTAGTGTCGGAATTTCATATTAACCAATCTATTATCATACCTACCTTTTTTCCCAGGCCCCATTCGAACCCAGGATAACAGGCTCTGCATTCTTTGGACTGCAAATGTGCTCTAGCTTTCTATCTGGACTGCACGTCGGCCCACAGGAAATTCACTCAATTGTTTGTTTCTTTTGATACCATCAAATTGGGAAATCCTGTGGGAAAGCAGACCCTCTCCTCCTGGTTGGCGGAATGCATTTCTTTTTACTACCAGCAAGCAGGAATTCCGCTACAAGACCGTGTAAAAGCTCACTCAGTCAGGGCCATGGCGACATCAGTAGCGCGCCTACGTTTGGTGCCGCTTGCTGATATTTGTAAGGCTGCTACCTGGAGTTCTCTCCATACTTTCGCAGCCCATTATTGCTTAGATAAGGCTGGCAGACAGGATTCCATCTTTGGCCAGTCTATTCTAGCAACCTGTTTTCAGATTAACTTCCCAACATCCTTCCACTGACCCGTTCAGGGTTCACGATGCCCTCCTAACCACATTTCCACCCCTGTTGTTGTGCCTGTTGCACGTCTTTGGGTGCATTTGGTGCTTTGCTCGGGCATCCTCAGCTCGGTACTCACCCATATGTGACACATTATGGGCCAGATTTTAAAAGCCCTATGTGTGCCGGGCCTATTTTAGAAAGGCCCGGCGATGCGCTTATGTCCTGGCGCTTCGAAGTGGGGGTGGGGAGGGGGAGGAGCGGGATCAGAGGCCATTTGCCGCTGTGTTGGAGGATCGCGTCCCGGCAGGTGCAAGAGGTAAAATAAAGGTCGGAGGAGGGGGCTAGGGGAAGGGAGGATAGGTTAGGGGGTTAGGAAGTTCCCTTCCAGGCTGCTCCAAAATCAGACACATGGACGCTCGCGTGCAATTTCTTAAAATCTACCCCTATGTGTGTTTGGTGTTTGTGCATGCCTTTGAGAGCCTATATGTGACTCATAGGCTATCACAGGTGCACACAACATGCACATAGGCTCTCAGACAGACATGCACACACAAGCTCTCACAAAGACACACAGAGATATGCATATACAGATGCACATAGCCTCTTACACAGATATGCACACAAGCTTTGACACAGAAACACACAGATACATGCACACAAAGACTCTCACACAGACACATACACAGAAGTTCTCACACAGACATACACAAGGCTCTCACAGACAGACATGGCCTCCTCTTCATTTCAGGCTGTGGTGGCATGAGCTCCACAATGGCCCTGCCAGCCTCCTCCTCTCTTTTGGCCGTGGTGGAATGAACTTCACCACGGCCCTGCCTAGTCATCTTTGCTTCAGGCTGTGGTGGGATGAGCTCCACTATGGCCCTGCCGGCCTTCCTGCACTGGGGGTGGGGGTGGGGACAGAGGGAAAGCTATGTGCACACGCGCACAACTTAGAGAGAACACTCCCAGCTTCTCCTCATTTTCAGCTGCTGGCGAGTTGAGCTCCACCGGTGGCCCGCAACCTCTCTTCTTCTTCTTCAGCCGTTGGTGATTTGGCCTCTGCAGGCAGCCCTGCAGCTTCTCCTACTGCCACTGCTTCCCCCGTCCCCCCAGTAATCTGCAAATTCACAGTATGCACACCCACTCATTCCGGTCCTGAGAGCGGGAGATGAAAGGAGGGCCATTTTGGGAGGAACAGGCTTTCTTGTGGGAGCGTAGCAGAGCAGGAGCTGGAAGAAACTCGGGCCATGTCGTTTGCAAACCTGAATACAACACAAAGAGGTTGAATTGTATCCTGTTTTTGACCGGGAGGCAGTGCATGTATCTTAAGATTGGCCTTATGTGCTCTGTTGCTTTGTCTCCTGCTGGAATTCTAGTATTTGTACTTTGCAAGAGTTGGAGGTGTTTGAGATTACATTGTGAGATACCGTGGAATAAAGAATTGCAGTACTTTGTGCAGCTGATTATTAATGGCATGTATCACAGTTGTGTTTATCGAAATTGTTGCAAAAACATTTGGCAAATCTGGCATAGGTGCATAAAGATCCTTACCACCTTTGAGATGTGAGTTTTCATTGTAAGGCTCTGGTTGAGTTTAACTCCCAAACTTCGCACCGAGTCCTAGTGGAGGATTCTGACAGAGAATCTTGATATCCCCCTAGAAGAAAACAGAGCTTTCTTTCTTTTTCTCTTTCTCTCTTATTTTGCTTTTGTGGGTTTTTTTGTTTTGTTTTGTTTTTAATGCTTTTCATAATGAGACTAACCTGAAAAGGAGATTTCTGCAGGGCATGTCCTAGGGGATGTGGAAAAAGCTCTTTCCCTGCAGATGCTGCTTGTGCTGCCTTGGCAGCATTGCCCCAGGAGAGTGGATCTAACTCCATGGTCCTTTCTGATGAAGTAACATGGGGTACTAGAAATGAAGGGGGGGGGAGTGGTCCTGAAGCGACGTGTGCCATCTGAAGGTCACAATTTACCACAAATTTGTGGTCTGTGTTGGCCTCCTGTATCAAGTTCAGGCTCCTCTTTTCTCAAGGGCTGGACTCAGACACCAGACCTCATCCAAGGGAATATCATGTCGCCAACCATGCTTTACAAACATAACTAGGCAAGATCCTAATTTGGGATATTAATGATTCCCCTTCCGTCTCCCCTCCCAAGAGGATTAATTAGTGCTGTTCACAGAGCATTAGATCCGAATGGAAGAGCAGTTGCATCATATCTGCTAGTCACTTCCTGCGATGCTGTTCAGATTTCGTCACTTGCCATGTGTGACCTGGCGTCGCATGGCAATGTTTGGACGATTGTCCCCACTTAGAAATGGTTTCTCTGGAATGCTAAATTGCTTTGGCACTACCTGTGGGCAGCTTTACACTTCATGTACTCTGCCAGAGGAGCACCTGCATGTGGATGAAAGAAAAGTAATTGCAGCTTTCCTTGTGAAGCTGAGCCATGCTTGTATGCCACTTGCATGAAAAAGACAAGTTTACACAAGCCCTGCATGTACTAGCAAATCCACTGTGTTGCACATCAATGTTGCGGCAGAGACTAGCTGTACCATATCATGTGTGTCGGGCATCATGGCACTGAACTCATCGTGCTATGCAGTAGGGGTGTGCATTCGTATTGAACATAAATGTAAAACGCTACTTTTTTTTTTTTTTTAACTTAAAAAAGTGATAAGACATAAACGATCGGATTTCCAACTTATTCAACATAGCTATGTTGAATAAGTTGGAAATCCGATCGTTTAGGTCGCTTCCGGGATCCTCGTTCAGCCCAAAAGGAACTTTTGGCCAGCTTGGGGGTGTCAGGAGGCCCCCCCAAGCTGGCCAAAAGTTCCTTTTGGGCCGAACGAGTGTTCCGGCGCGAACCCGCGGGGAATCACGTGACGCCTCGTCACTCCAACGTGACGCCGACGTCACGTGCTCCTTGCAAAGTTGGTCAGAAATGGCGTCCTGACCCCACTGGACCACCAGGGAGTTGTGGTAAGTCTTGGGGGGGGGGGATTAAGGAGGGTGAGGGGTTTAAATTTTTATTTGCACATATGGACATATACTGCACATCCCTACTATGCAGTGCTGCCTTGGTAATGACCTGGCTGTATCTTGGTGCTTTGGACTGGCATCAATTAGATAACCTCTTCCTAGTTTTCTGTGGATTGGTTTTCGGATCTGTATTTTTTGTGTGTAGAACAGTATCGTGCAAAGTGCTGTTGCCTTTGTAACATAGGTGCACGGGCATTGACAGTAGAGTGTGCGTGCACCACCTCCTTCCCCTCCCACACTCAGTGTCTTTAAGATGGACGTTTTGTCATCTTAAAGACACCCAGTGGCCAATGTTTATCACTTAGATTTTAGAATTTGACATTTCAGCAATAATGAAGTAGATGGAAGGGCACATCAGCTGGTTAGTAATTTCTTTAATCGTCTCGCATTGCGCGGAGACAAATTAATAAAGCTGCAGCAGCACCCGGAGCTCATCTGTTAAAGTCAAGAGTAATGAGGAAGAAAACAGAGTTGCCTTCATGGCTGCTTCTCACTCAGCTGTGTGCCCTGAAATCAGTAGAGGCCATCAAATGAAGATATGCCAAGACCAAATTGTTTAATTTTTTTCACTATCCTCCCCGATACCTGTTGGTTACTCTTTGCTATTTGAATATCCTCTTGGCAAAATGCAGCACTCCAAAGTCTGGAGTGATTTCAGACTTCTGTTGCTTTAGCCCTTTGAGCCTTTACTGCTTTTTCTGTGAGTTCATACTCAGCTGCAGCTGAACAGGGAAGAAGCTTTTGGAAAAACTTTCTGCAAGTTAAAAAAGAAATTCTTAATTGAAGTAAAAGCAAAAGCTCAAATGATTGTGCAGTGGTGAGTCTTGAAATATTCTGCCTGTGAATCCTGACTCCTGCACCTCTGGGGGAAAGTAATGGAGACCATGGAAAACATTTCATCAGCCGGTGGAGTTTATTCACCAGCGACATGAGCAGCTGTAATACTCTAAGACTTCTAGAGGTCCATATTCAGAAACTGTCCGGATACCGAAGTTACTGCCTGATTCACAATGGGGCCGATTTTAAAAGTTACGCGTGCGGGGTACATTTGTGCGTGCCACCTGGCGTGCACAAATGTACACCCGATTTTATAACATGGGTAGCCGAAGAAGTTTATCCTGCTAAGGTATTTTTCCGTAGTCACAGAATGGGAGAAAAGCCTTAGGGGTAGATTTTCAAAGGGTTATACGTGTAAGATATGTGGGTAACCCCCGAAAACCTACCCCTGCGCGCGCCCCGGGACTTGCGTATGTCCCGGGGCTTCGAAAAAGGGGCGGTCCGGGGGCAGGGTCGAGTGCTCCGGCACAGCAGCCTGTGCCGGGGCATGGCGCGCTGGCAGCCAGACGAAATAAGGTAGGGGGGCTTTAGGTAGGGCTGTGGGGTGGGTTAGATAGGGGAAGGGAGGGAAAGGTTGGGGGGGGGACACCAAAAAAAAAGTTACCTCCAAGGCCGCTCCAATTTCGGAGCGGCCTTGGAGGGAACGGGGAAAGCCAGCGGGCCTCCCCTAGGGCTCGGTGCATGCAAGGCGCACAAGTGTGCACCCCTTTGCGTGTGCCGACCCTGAATTTTATAACATGCGCGCGGCAGCGCACGCATGTTATAAAATCAGGTGACATTTGTGCACGCTCCTGGAATGCCCCTAACTTATCCAGCTAAATTCTAGCCTCCTAATTTATTAGCTGGCTAGAATCTAGCCAGATATGTGCCCAAATATTCATTTAGATGACTAACGTCTGCGTTAGCTGGCTAAATGCTTTTGAATATAGATCTCCACGTTTTTTATTGTACTTGTGTAATGCCTTTAATATCGCTGCAACTGAGTATTACTGATATCCCTTAACATTTAAAACTGCTGTTGATTTACTATCTGACCAAGGTGGTACAATGTATGTTTCACTATCCCACTAATGATCTTATTCACATGATTAATCTGCACAGCATTCCAGTTATTTCTAAGAGTCAGTTCACAGTATTAACGCTCTTCAGTCATCCTTCTTGGTTCTCATATAAGATGTGCTCTTCAACAGGGGTGCCTCAACCAGAAAGGTCACATAATATTGTGTATGGTCCCCTTTGGGAGGAGTTGGAAGTTCTACCAGAGAGCTGGATATGTGGAAACGGCTGTCATTTGATGACCCTCTCCTGCTCTAACTTCCTAGCTCTCCAGCGCTCACTCATCTGACTCGCATCCTCTGCAGGAGCCTGCCCAATTCCCTCAGACTGGACACAATTTGTCTTCTCCTGGGGGTGACTGGATTATATCAAGGTGGGATGCACTTGCAGCCTACCAGAAACACCCAGCTATGTGAGCGTCTGTGTTTCGATTACTGAATTTACAGCCTGTCAGACAGAACCAGCTGCTAATTAATTATTTGTCACTTCATTTTGCAAATAAGTTTCATCTGTATTTATCTCATGCCTTCTTGAAGTCCATTATTGTTTTAGCCTCCACCATCTATTCTGAGAGGGCGCACACACATTTAAGAACATAACATAAGAACATAAGAATTGCCATACTAGGTCAGACCAAGGGTCAATCAAGCCCAGTATCCTGTTTCTAGCAGTGGCCAATCCAAGTCACAAGTACCTGGCAAGTTCCCAAACATTAAATAAATCTCAAGCTACTATTGCTTATTAATTAATAGCAGTTAATGGATTTTTCCTCTAGGAACTTATCCAAACCTTTTTAAACCCAGTTACACTAACTGCTGTAACCACATCCTCTGGCAATGAATTCCAGAGCTTAACTATGCGCTGAGTGAAAAATAATTTTTCGCACCGTTCTACAGTCTATTATTTTCTCCAAAATAGACTATTGTAATGCCATTCTCCTTGGCCTCCCTGCCACCCATACCAAACCTCTACAACTTTTACAGAATGCCTCAGCACGCATCCTTACAAACTCCAATATAAGAGACCATATCACACCAACACTCATGGACTTACATTGGCTTCCAATTAAATCCAGAATCCTATACAAAACCTTATCCCTCCTACATAAATGCATCATAAATGAAAACACTCATTGGATCAACCCTCACACCACATACCTCCTCAAGACCTACTCGCTCCACCCAACAAGGAATGCTCCACCCCCCTTCTATCAAATCCTCCAAACTCACCTCCACAACAAGAAGAGCCTTTTCAATCGCTGGCCCCACCCTTTGGAACTCCATGCCCCCAGACTTGCGCACTGAACCTCCATCCCTAAATTTAAAAAAAAAACGAAAAACCTGGCTGTTTCTACAGGCCTTCTCCTCAGATACCCATCACTATTCGAAACATCCGACAACGTGATTAAATGAGTGTTGTAATTTCTATATTGAATTCAGCTATTTTGATGCTCACTGTAAATATTTTACCTGTATATACATTTTTATTTTCCTAACATTGTCCTAGTTTTTCGCTAACTTTATAACTGAGTTTTTCCCTCCTCTTCATCTAATTTTCTTTCCTATAATATCCCTTCCAAAACATTGTGCCTAGCTATTCTGTTTTTCAAAAATATTGTATCTAGTTCACCCACTTGTTAGCCTCTTGCTAAAGTCTTTTGCCCCTTGTTAAGGCTACGTCTGTTGTCACGACGCCGCCGTTTTTATGTTTTATAGTTCTACAGTTTGTTCCTTGTAAAGGCTACGTCTATTGTTATGGCGACGCCGTTTTTATGTTTTATGTAAACCGATACGTTGTGCAAACGGTTGTCGGTATATAAAAATGTTTAAATAAATAAATAAATACATTTCTTTGGTTTGTTTTAAATGAGCTACTTGCTAACTTCATGGAGTGTCCCCTAGTCCTTCTATTATCTGAGAAAGTAAATAACTGATTCACATTAACTTTTTCAAGTCTTTTCATGATTTTGTAGACTTCTATCATATCCAACCCTCAGTCATCTCCTCTCCAAGCTGAACAGCCCTAACTTCCTTAGCCTTACCTCATAAGGAAGCCATTCCATGCCACTTATCATTTTTGTCGCCCTTCTCTGCACTTTCTCCAGTGCAACTATATCTTTTTTGAGATGCAGTGACCAGAATTGCACATAGTATTCAAGATGCAGTCTCACCATGGAGCGATACAGAGACATTATGACACCCATGGTTTTATTTGCATTCCCTTCTATTGATTCCTAACTTTCTGTTTGTTTTTTTTGGTCGCCACAGCACACTGAGCTGAAAATTTCAATGTATTATCCACTATGATGCCTAGATCTCTTTCCTGGGTGGTAACACCTAAGACAGATCCTAGCATTGTGTAACTACAGCAAGGGTTATTTTTCCCTATAAACATTACTTTGCATTTGTCCACATTAAATGTCATCTGCCATTTGGAAGCCCAATCTTCCAATCTTGCAAGGTCCTCCTGCAATTTATCGCAATCCACTTGAGATTTAACTACTCTGAATAATTTTGTGTCATCTGCAAATTTGATCACCTCGCTCATCATACCCCTTTCCAGATCATTTATAAATATATTAAAAAAAACATTGGATCCTTGAGGCACTTCACTGTTTACCTTTGTCCACTGTGAAAACTGACCATTTAATCCTGCTCTCTGTTTCCTGTCTTTTAACCAGTTTGTAATCCACAAAAGGTCATGGGCTCCTGTCCCATGACTTTTTAGTTTTCTTAGAAGCCTCTCATGTGGGATGTTGTCGAACGCCTTCTGAAAATCCAAATACATCACATCTATTGGTTCACCTTTGTCCACATGTTTATTCACCCCTTCAAAAAAATGTAGGAGATTTTTGAGGCAAGACTTCCCTTGGGTAAATCCATGCTGGCTGTGTCCAATTAAACCATGTCTATCTAAATGTTTTGTGATTTTATTCTTTATAACAGTTTCCACAATTTTTCCCAGCACTGAAGTCTGGCTCACTGATCTATAATTTCCCAGATCACCTCTGGAGCCCTTTTTAAATATCGGGGATAAATATCGGTGTTACATTGATCATCTTCCAGTCTTCAGGTACAATGGTTGATTTTAATGATAAGTTACAAATTAATTGAAATAGGTCTAACATTTCATTTTTTTAGTTCTTTCAGAACCCTGGGATGTATACCATCCAGTCCAGGTGATATACTACTCTTCAGTTTGTTAGTCTGGCCAACCACATCTTCCAGGTTCACCGTGATTTGGTTCAATTCATCTGAAACATCACCCTTGAAAACTGTCTCTGGAATGGGTATCTCCCCAACATTCTCATTAGTAAACACCAAAGCAAAGAAATTGTTTAATCTTTCCGCAATGGCCTTATCTTCCCTAATTGCCCCTTTAACCCTCGATCATCTAAGAGTCCAACTGACTCCCTCGCAGGCTTTCTGCTTCGGATATATTTTTTAAAGTTTTTATTGTGAGTTTTTGCCCCTACGGCCAATTTCTTTTCAAATTCTCTTTTAGCCTGTCTTATCAATGTCTTACATTTAACTTGACAATGCTTATGCTTAATCCTATTTTCTTCTGATGGATCCTTCTTCCAATTTTTGAATGAAGATCTTTTGGCTAAAATAGCCTTTTTCATCTCACTTTTTAGCCATGCTGGCAATCATTTGACCTTCCTTCCACCTTTCTTAATGCATGGAATACATCTGGTATGCATGGAATGCTTCTAGGATGGTATTTTTTACAATGTCCATGCCTGTTGCACACTTTTTACCTTTGTAGCTGCACCTTTCAATTTTTTTAAACTATTTTTCTCATTTTATCAAAGTTTTTCTTTTGAATGTTTAGCACGAGAGCCGTGGATTTGCTTACTGTCCCCCTTCCAGTCATTAATTCAAATCTGATCATATTATGATCACTATTGCCAAGCGGCCCCACCACCATTACATCTCTCACCAAGTCCTGTGCTCCACTGAGAATTAGATCTAAAATTGCTCCCTCTCTCATCGGTTCCTGACCATCACAGCTAGTGTGTTTGCTTCTGTTTTTCTGGGGTGGAAGAGAGCATTTCTCCCTTACCCCTGTTACCTTTTCATCACTGGGAATGAGGAAGCAGCAAAAACTAGATCATCCATGCTAATCTTTCTTATTGTTTTACTTAGTATTGCTGAAACCTCATTACAGACTCCTGGTGTTATACAGCAGGTGGAGGGGTTTGGAGAGCAAATTTACTGGTTGATTTTAAAAGCCCTACATGCACCAAAGTCAAGAGATAAGTGCATGACTTGGTCTGGTGTGCGCAGCGCGGATTTTAAAATCAGCACCGTACGCGCATGTCTCCCAGTATGTGCATAAAAATGTTTCTCACCAAAAGGGGAGGGTTGAGAGCATGGTCTGGACAGAGTATGGGTGGGATATGGGCGGGCCGGGTCTGCAGCATGAGTCCAGTGTGTAAGTATTTACGTGCACAAGCGCGCGCCAGGGTCCCCTACTGCGTAACTTTACTTATGCTGTGGACAGCATGTAAGTCATGTAACAAAAAAATACGCTAGTTAGCGGGGTTTTAAGGGTTGGGGGTAACCAGCTGAAAGGGCGGCAGGTTAGCTAGGGGGTTTAGGAAGTCCTCTCCTTTACTGGGGCGAACTGGGAAAAAGGCCTATTGTGTCGCTGTGCATTCCTACTAAAATTACCCCCATTTACGTGCTTGAGATGGCATTTGCGCGCATCATAAAATCATGCATACATGTACGCACGGCTGATTTTTATAACGTGCGCATATATGCACATATGCGCATGTATGTTATAAAATTGACACATCCATATACGCGTGCCGGCAAACGTGTGCGAGTCTTAAATTTTACTTCTTAATAAATATCATTGTGTTACCGTGTGGAGAAGAGAGAAATTCTCTCTGCAATTGCTGATGGGCGAGAGCCGTAAGGATGGACAGTGTATAGTGGGCAGTTAGTGAGTGCTCTTTGAGAATGAATAAACACAGAGGGGCCAAGTGATTTTAGAGTACTACAAAGAAAGATCCTTGAAGTTCCTGTTCAGCAATCCAAGGAAGAGATATAGTAGTCAAGTCCCAACTTCAGACTGGCAGCCCTGGTGCTGCCTTGGAGGAAGAAGGTCTCATGATGGGAGAGCACCAAGCAGGTGCAGCAGAAAAGGATCCTGTAGCAAGGCCCTGCTCTCCAGGTGATGCATTGTTCTTTCGCACTGAGGATATCTCCCCAAGGCCTACTGCCCAGGAGGGAAGGGTTAGGTCGACCGTCATAGTTGGTGATTCGATTATAAGGAATGTAGATAGCTGGGTGGCTGGTGGGCGTGAGGATCGCCTGGTAACATGCCTACCTGGTGCGAAGGTGGCGGACCTCACGCGTCACCTAGATAGGATTTTAGACAGTGCTGGGGAGGAGCCAGCTGTCGTGGTACATGTGGGCACCAACGACATAGGAAAATGTGGGAGGGAGGTTCTGGAAGCCAAATTTAGGCTCTTAGGTAGAAAGCTTAAATCCAGAACCTCCAGGGTAGCATTCTCTGAAATGCTCCCTGTTCCACGCGCAGGTCACCAGAGGCAGGCAGAGCACCGGAGTCTCAATGCGTGGATGAGACGATGGTGCAAGGAAGAGGGATTCAGTTTTGTTAGGAACTGGGGAACCTTTTGGGGAAGGGGGAGTCTCTTCCGAAGGGATGGGCTCCAACTTAACCAGGGTGGAACCAGACTGCTGGCACTAACCTTTAAAAAGGAGATAGAGCAGCCGACAGTCGCTCAGCAGCGCATGGTTCGGAGAGAGGTATCTTTAAAGGATACTAATGATGCATTAGAATTAGGGCATCCCGACAGTGAGGTTCCAAAAATTAGAAAAGTAGTCCAAGTGCCACGGCTGCGTTAATAGAAATGGCGCCGGCGCTACCTTCGCCCTGTCATATGACAGCTCAAAACCATACAAAGTGACATATTTTCTTTATTACATAGAAAAAATATTACAACAATCTTTAAATATTTAACACATTACCCACAAAAATATGTATCTAAAAATTCTCCCTCTATTCATACATCATACATACCCTTTCATACTTCTACTATCTTCATAAAAACAACTTCCTTTCTTACAATATATTATGAATATGAAATACAATTTGTTAAATAAGCAGAGAAAATCCCATTTATCATGAATTATCACATTTAGAAAACAACAAATGTCTCAATTCTTCTGTTATTCTTTCTTGTTTTCTTGTTCTCTCAACATGTTTCGCCAACAGGCTTCCTCAGGAGATATATAAACGAATCTCCTACTGCTCATCTGTTCATGCTCATCACATATTTCTGAAAGGAGCTTATCTATGAAGTTTAATAGAATCAAATTAACATAATTTTCAATAAATTTATCAAAGAAATTTTTTAAAATTACATGCTTCAAAAGACACTCAATAGATAGCTTTTACCTGTACGTCCTCAAAAAGATTTCTCTTAGACGTACATATCAGTACACCATTCCATTCATGCTGCTCTACGTCTTTTCAACAAGTATTTGCCCAGACGCTTGGATTTAAATACCGCTTCCACCTTTCCTTTATGATTTACCTGAGCGAATTAAAACAGTCATTCTAATCATTTAAAGTTTCCTACCAACAAGGAACAAACTTTTACCTTTCCAACCCCCATTAGCATGAGTGACAAAGTGAAGGAAAAACTCACCATATCTTATAAATCTTAGCACACTGTCACCTTCGTAGCATTCAAAAAACGATTCACATCCCTACAGTACAGTGAGCTCTGATGGAGCACTGTGCACTGTTAGCCGGCATTTGGACGTGCGTTTTTGACGTGCTAGCTTTACCCATTATTCAGTAAGGGGTAATAGCGTGTCCAAAATGCGCATCCAACCCCCCCGAACCTAATAGCGCCCGCAACATGCAAATGCATGTTGATGGCCCTATTAGGTATTCCCGCGCAATTCAGTAAGTAAAATGTGCAGCCAAAGGTAGGCGCTAATTTCTCCGGGCACCGGGAAAGTGCACAGAAAAGCAGTACAAACTGCTTTTCTGTGCACTCTCCAACTTAATATCATGGCAATATTAAGTCGGAGGTCCCAAAAGTTTAAAAAAGTAAAAAAAAAAAAAAATTTGAAATAGGTCCGTGGCTCGCAGGTTGAAAACCAGACGCTCAATTTTGCCGGCGTCTGGTTTCCGAACCCGTGGCTGTCAGCGGGCTCGAGAACGGATGCCGGCAAAATTGTTGAAAAGACGTAGAGCAGCATGAATGGAATGGTGTACTGATATGTACGTCTAAGAGAAATCTTTTTGAGGACGTACAGGTAAAAGCTATCTATTGAGTGTCTTTTGAAGCATGTAATTTTAAAAAATTTCTTTGATAAATTTATTGAAAATTATGTTAATTTGATTCTATTAAACTTTATAGATAAGCTCCTTTCAGAAATATGTGATGAGCATGAACAGTTGAGCAGTAGGAGATTCGTTTATATATCTCCTGAGGAAGCCTGTTGGCGAAACATGTTGAGAGAACAAGAAAATAAGAGAGAATAACAGAAGAATTGAGAAATTTGTTGTTTTCTAAATGAGTGATAATTCATGATAAATGGGATTTTCTCTGCTTATTTAACAAATTGTATTTCATATTCATAATATATTGTAAGAAAGGAAGTTGTTTTTATGAAGATAGTAGAAGTATGAAAGGGTATGTATGATGTATGAATGGAGGGAGAATTTTTAGATACATATTTTTGTGGGTAATGTGTTAAATGTTTAAAGATTGTTGTAATATTTTTTCTGTGTAATAAAGAAAATATATGTCACTTTGTATGGCTTTGAGTTGATAGTTGTGTGATATATGATTTGAGTAGCCAAAATAATTATATCCTGTCATATGACAGGGCAAAGGTAGCGCTGGCGCCATTTTGGTTCCTGTCCCCCGACGTCACGAGCGCAGGAGATCACTCCCGGACCCCCGCTGGACCCCCAGGGACTTTTGGCCAGCTTGGGGGGGCCTCCTGACCCCCACAAGACTTGCCAAAAGTCCAGCGGGGGTCCGGGAGCGACCTCCTGCACTCCTGCCGGCACCATTTTGCAATACGGCAATACGACCCGAGTGCAGGAGGTCGCTCCCGGACCCCCGCTGGACTTTTGGCAAGTCTTGTGGGGGTCAGGAGGCCCCCCCCAAGCTGGCCAAAAGTCCCTGGGGGTCCAGCGGGGGTCCGGGAGCGATCTCCTGCGCTCGTGACGTCGGGGGACAGGAACCAAAATGGCGCCGGCGCTACCTTTGCCCTGTCATATGACAGGGCAAAGGTAGCGCCGGCGCCATTTCTATTAACGCAGCCGTAGCCCGAGAGTGGAAGATCACACCGAGACCCCCCCACTGGACCCCAGGTAATTTAAAACATTTTGGGGGGGTTCGGGAGGGTGGGGGATTTATTTTAAAGGGTCGGGGTGGGTTTTAGGGTTGTTTTAGTGTGCCAGTTTTCCCGCCCTCCCCCTTCCCCTCCCCCCTCCCCCAATTTATGATTTTTGACGATAAATCAGGGGAATTCCTATTGTATCGCGCCTCTAACGATTTTTAACGATTTAAAATATATCGGACGATATTTTAAATCGTCAAAAAACGATTCACATCCCTACAGTACAGTGAGCTCTGATGGAGCACTGTGCACTGTTAGCCGGCTTTTGGACGTGCGTTTTTGACGTGCTAGCTTTACCCATTATTCAGTAAGGGGTAATAGCGTGTCCAAAATGCGCATCCAACCCCCCCCGAACCTAATAGCGCCCGCAACATGCAAATGCATGTTGATGGCCCTATTAGGTATTCCCGCGCAATTCAGTAAGTAAAATGTGCAGCCAAAGGTAGGCGCTAATTTCTCCGGGCACCGGGAAAGTGCACAGAAAAGCAGTACAAACTGCTTTTCTGTGCACTCTCCAACTTAATATCATGGCAATATTAAGTCGGAGGTCCCAAAAGTTTAAAAAAGTAAAAAAAAAAAAAATTTGAAATAGGTCCGCGGCTCGCAGGTTGAAAACCAGACGCTCAATTTTGCCGGCGTCTGGTTTCCGAACCCGTGGCTGTCAGCGGGCTCGAGAACGGATGCCGGCAAAATTGAGCGTCGGCTGTCAAACCCACTGACAGCCACCGCTCCTGTCCGAAAAAAGGCGCTAGGGACGCGCTAGTGTCTCTAGCGCCTCTTTTTACCGCCGGGCCTAATTTAAATAAATTTATTTACTGTATCGCACGCCCAGGAGAGTGTGCGCTCGCCCACTCTCCCGTGTTTTTTACTGTATTGGCCCGGTAATTAGCAAAGTTCCTCGGAGATCCATTTGATCCTCCCCTGATGTTTCCAGTAAAGCTGAGAGGTCAGTGCCCATATTCTGAGGCTGATTAACAGAAGTATCAAGATTTCCTTTTTTTTCTGTAGATGAGAAGTATATAATTGGATAAAGGTGGAATTGCATCCAATGGAAGGTGTAGTATATCCATGAAATATTTTTTAAATTGATCTCGTGGGGATATTAATTTTACAAGGGGAAAATTTAAAACTCTTAGATTTAAATATCTAAGAGCATTTTCCAAGTTCTCCATTTTCTTTGAGGTTACTGCTTCACCTTGTATCAAATTTCTCTGAACTTCTTGTAGCTGCGAAACTTGTAAATCCAAATCTTTAATTTTAGCTTCATGAGAACTGAGTAATGGTTCCATACACTGGTTGCTTTTTTGTGAATCAGTTATAACCAGAGTTAGTGTAGAAATCGACTTTTCCAACGTAATCAAAGCATTCCAAACTGATTCTAAAGTTATAGCCTGAGGTTTAAGTAATTTTGAATTGAAAGCAGTGCTTAGCACACCTTCCTGGCAGACTTCTGATATCCTAACAGGATCATCTGTCGGTTCTTCTCTCCCATCACGAGTGGATACTGATGTACTCAGGCTTAGTTGATTTTGTTCACCCAAATTTGCCTGACATATGACGCAGGTTGAATCAGGCCTGCATTGCCTTCAGTTGCAAAGCCCATGCCAAATGCACCGGGTCCTGCTTCTGCAGTCGGCTTCACTTCCGGCAGAGGCTGTCGTGAAGCCTGATCCAGGACCCGTGCTGGGTTGTGGGATGGTGGAGAAGGAGTCACGGGAGCCCTGAGGCTCAATGATGTTTGTATGTCCTGCAGGGCCGGGGTGAATTCCTCCCCTGTCTCCACCCTGGACCTCCCTCTCGGGGTTGACGTATTCGGCGGAGTAAAGAAGCCCACAATAAATAGTAGGTTGAGTCGGGGTGGATAGGGTCAGCGCTGAGGATTCCAGCCGAATCCGTCCCTTTCTCTTTGTATGCGGCATCTGTGTTGAGGAAAAACAAGGTGGAAAGAGAGCCCCTAACTCCGCCCTCCCTTCAAGGCGCCATCTTGGATCAGAACCTATTTTTGTCTCTTACAGTGGCCATTAAGGATGTCCCTGTTAGTGTGGGTTTGGTAGGGTATCACTGTGCTTTTTGTCTACTAAATCTTTGCCCATTGGTATGAATGAAAGCAGAGCTCCATTCATTTCAGTGGCCATCCCAGCTTCCTTTTACACGGAAAAAGAGGTCAGCAAGCAAACTACAGCAAAAGCTTTTATATTTGACTAAGTACATTTGCAATCAATTTTTAAGAATTACTCTTTTGCTTAGTAGCAAAAATAAATTCTCTTTTTTAAGTTGATGTTATGTATCAAGCTGCTTCCTCCTGCTAATTTAGGGGTATGGCACAGTGGGAACTGGCCTGCAACAGACATACATAAGAACATAAGATTTGCCATACTGGGTCAGACCAAAGGTCCATCAAGCCCAGCATCCTGTTTCCAACAGTGGCCAATCCAAGTCACAAGTGTCATAGCAGTTTATGGATTTATCCTCTAGGAACTTATCCAAACCTTTTCTAAACCCAGTTACACTTAACTGCTTTAACCACATCCTCTGGCAATGAATTCCAGAGCTTAACTATGCACTGAGTGAAAAAGAATTTTCTTCGATTTATTTTAAATGAGCTATTTCTTATCTTCATGGAGTGCCCCCAGGTCATTCTATTATCTGAGAGAATAAATAACCGATTTACATTAACGTGTTCAAGTCCTTTCATGATTTTGTAGACTTCTATCATATCCCCCCTCAGTCGTCTCTTCTCCAAACTAGGCAGCCCTAACTTCTTTAGCCTTTCCTCATAGGGCAGCTGTTCCATGCCCCTTATCATTTGGTTGCCCTTCTCTGCCCTTCTCTCCAAGCAGCTATATCCTTTTTGAGATGTGATGATGTTACAGGTTCAGACCATGCACACTGGGATTATTCCTGGAGCTTGAACCCAGGGGCTTATCCCCAACACAAAAAGCCACACACAAACTTTGATTCAGTACAGCACCGTTCTAGGTAAAGTACCGTATTTGCCGGCGTATAGGGCGCGGTAGCGTATAAGACACATCCCCCTTTTGTCTACACATTTTTAAGGAAAAAATAATTTTCTAACTTGGCCGGTGCAAGCCCCTTTTGCCCAGCAGCAGCCAAGTTAGAAAATTATTTTTTCCTTAAAATTGTGTAGACAATCAAAATTCCGTCTTGTGCATCATTCCCTGTCTTGTGCATCATTCTCCGGTGCACTCGACCCCGCCGCCATGCCCTCGGCCACGCCCGGACCGCCCATTTTGGAAAGCCCTAGGACATATGCGCGTCCCGGGGCTTGTGCGCGCCGCCAAGCCTATGCAAAATAGGCTCAGCCGTGCGCAGGGGTAGTTTTCGGGGGTTACGCGCGTAACCCTTTGAAAATCTACCCCTAAGTCTATGCCATCATTCACTGCTATACATTCTAATTCTCCCATCTTACTTCTTAGACTTCTGGCATTAGCAAACATTTCAAAGTGTGTTTTTTGTTTGCATTTTCATTCTGCTTTTCAGTTGACAGGGATAAATTGGAATCTTTAAGTTCAGGTGAGTTTTTAATTACAGGTACTTGGACTACTTTTCTTATTATTGGAACCTCACTGTCGGGATGCCCTAATTCTAATGTGTCAGTAGTATCCTTTGATGATACCTCCCTCCGAACCATGCGCTGTTGAGCGACTGTCGGCTTTCCCCTTTGTTCTAGTTTAAAAGCTGGCCTGCAACAGAAGCTGTGATGCCATGAAACTCTCTGGATTTTCCCCCAGTTTTATCCTCTTTCCCCCTCCTAGCCTCAACATTGCTATGCAACCCTGACATAAGGTTCTACTGATTGTGGCTTCATGGATTGCGCCCTTGCACAACCTTCAGATACTGAGAGCAGAACAAGCCTTTAAGTCTTAATATGACTGAGATTTGCAAATCTGTTCTATTGTTTGCAAACTCAGATACAAGAATATTACAACCGGCAACCCTGAACATTTTCTGTATTGATATCGTTATCTTCATCCGGTATATCCTTGATTCTCTCTGCCTTTTGAGTGGAGCTGATTATTTTGGTCTGCAGTTGTGTATCATCAGTTTTTCTAATACAATTCCCCAGGCTTTGATAAGTGCAAAACTGCTTTATTCAAACCCCCTAGAATACCCTCCCCATCTCCTTCCATCCTTTTTTACAGGTGGATTTATACTCGTAGCAAAGCACAAGATCTTAAGGCCGGCTCTGTGGTTCAGGTCACAGCCCACAGTCAGGCCGATGCAATATGGGTGCACGAAAAACGGTCACTCGTGATTGAGCGCCCACTTTCCTAGTGCATGCCCATCCACCTCTCCTGGACACACGATGCAGAAGGCTAATGAGCCGCTGTGTTAAAAAGGAGGCACTAGGGGAAATTGTGCATCCCTAGCACCTCCTCGGCAGGGGCGCCCAGGAGAAATGGCTGTGCGTAAGTTAGGAAAACGGACGCTCATAAATTGAGCGTCCGTTTTCCAAACCTGACTGCCCTCAATACTTTCCCCCCCCCCCCCCCATTTTGCTGCTTTCTATGGTTCCTCCGACTTAATGTCACTCCTCAAGGCTTAATCCCAGCTCTGGGGATGGCGATAATTTTTGAGGGTTAAAATGTGCGCATTGGTTATTTTGTTTTTACATCAGGGGTACTAACTAATAGCCTCATCAACGTGGTATTTACATGTGATGAACGCTATTAGCTACGTGCTGATTTGGATGCGTGTTTTGGATGTACTTAAACCATCCTTAAACCATCCTCTAGCCCCTCCCTTACCCCAGTGCTCTCACCTTAGCTCCACCATCCCTTATTTCCGCTTTTTTACTTCCTACATATTTATGCCGTTGATAGCAGCCTTGACGGATAAGATGTTTATAGATGTATATAGTGATATATAAGATGTATATAGTTCCTATTGCATTCAGTTCCTATCTAGTACGCAGTTCCTATTATACTCAGTTTATTATTGCTTTCCATCTCCTTCCTTTATTTCCACCTTTATCTCCTTCCCTGTCCCTCATCTCCCTTTTCTTGCCTGCCCAGTCTCCCCTCCCCTCGTTTATTGTAATTTTCCTCCTTTTCAGTTCATTGTTAACCGGCATGATGTGTTTTACGAATGTCAGTAAAGAAAAGCTCATAAATAAATAAAATGTACTGATCCCCTCGTTTCATCAGGGGTTGTTGGCGCGCGTCAACCTGTGCCCTAGCCTGAGTGCACCATATTGCATCGGCCTGAGTAGTTGCTGCGGTTGGGGGTGCGTCGGAGTGGGAAGACAGCAGCTGCCGCTACAGTGGTCTTTGATTGTCCTTGCGCACCTTAAGCAGCTTGTGGGTGATGCCGCCTGGGCATGTCATCAGGGGGAGGGGAGAGGGTGATGAAGAGGGAATATGGTAGGGATGTCCTGCTGTTTGAAAACTTCAGAGGAAACCAATATAAAATGTGTTTAGTTTTGAGTCATTTTGGATTGGAAATTTAAACAAGTCTGACCCCCCCCCCCCCCCCAACATCTTTTTCAGGCATCTTCTAGCATTGGAAGGTTCAGAGGGTCCAAGCAGCTGTGACCTAGAGCTGAGAGTGAAATGAGGAGTCTCCTCCAAAGGGACTAGGCAAAGAGATGGTATAAAAGTGCTTTCTATAAGGCACAGGGAGGAATCTTGAGCAGTTTTGCGAGAGTTGATGGAATCATAACCTGGTGCAAAAGGGGTCTGGGTCTAGGTTGGTTGTGTGGAAAATAAATCCCCAGGGAAAATAAAATAAAAACTGAAAATGAAGGTCCCTATCCCTAAGTATGTGGCGCTTCTCAAGAGGGGACAGGAAGGAGAGAAAATAGGATTGGGGATCATAGTGGGTGGGGAAGATGGGGAAGATTCCTCAGTACTGGGGTTGGGGGTGGGGGTGGGGGTTTGGGAGGAGGTGCCTGGTCCCCTCCTGAATTCTGCAGGATGAAAATAAAATTGCATGAAAACAAATATTGCATGAAAATCAGAGAACAAAAGAAGTAGAATAACAACCACAAAAAAAGTAAATGAAAAGGAAGGGCCTTAGTCACAAAATAAACTGAGGGAGGCTGTCTGCCAGCCAAGCGGCCGGGGCGAGTTAGCAGAGTCCCCCACCCAAGTGTGGCCTTCTGTTGTCTCACGGTGACACCGCAACAGGACCCCTGTGCTTCTTCCTCTCTTGCCTTTCCTCTTGACTTGTGTTCCAGACTTTTATATTGTAGCTGAAAAAATATATATATCATTAGCAAGCACGGCATCTCTAGACTAAATTGAGCCCTGTGTGAACCTGTCAGGCAGATTTCTAACACCGTGTCACTAGGAATGTCAGAAGGTCATGCAGGACACACGCCTTAGTCCTATAAGCTCCCCAACCTGTTGTACATCTGGACTCTTAACACTAACTCAGCCTCATGGTATACCCAGCGGGGGATTACATTTCTGATACTGAAGACGCAGAGAAATTTTGCTCAGCCAAGGAAGGAGGGGAAGGGGCACCATAATTTTTCTGTTTATAAAATAAAAGTGTGAGTCCCATATTCTCATTACAAAACTGTTCTGAAAATCAGAACAACAACAACAAAAAGGACAATGAGATGACATTACCTGGACCCAGTAACGGTTTATTTTCAGGCATTATTTTTTTCTTAAACCATTCAGAAGTTCTGCTGCCCCTCTTGGTTTTCCTAAGCTTATATATGTAAATCCTTTTTTTTTTTATATATATATATAAAGTTTTTATTAAGTTTCAGCAGTAAATACAATACACAATTCTTTCACAAACCAATGAATTCCAATATACACACACCCTCCCCTCCCAACCCTGGTATTACTGTACACAGAAAGATATCATATTGTCTGGGGACATAAAATATAAAAAATAGACATAACAGATAATACGGGTACAAGGCTTTCACTAGCTGCATAGGCGGAAGGGCACGAATAAAAAGAAAAATGAAGAATACAGTAATGAACAGATTATGGCATATTAAAAAACAGTATCTTCTTACGGATACGTCCGATAGTAACAGAGCGAACAGGGTCCGGCAGTGACTCTATAAAAGGAGTCCAAATCTAAGAGAAATGGCGTATGTAAGACACCGCTTTCACTGGAATGGAATGAGATTCCAAACATAATAACTCAATTAATTTTTTGTGCCAAAGAACGTATGTGGGAGCAGCTGAATCCAGTCATTTCAAAAGAATACACTGTTTCCCCACTAGGCAACTTTTATGAAGAAATATAATCCCAGATTTAAAGTTGCACATTAGCCGGTTCCATTCCTATGTAAATTCTTTAATATTAGTATTTAGTATACTAAAAAAAAACCAAACCTGAATCCACAAGTCTGAGCAGAAGTTATTCTGTGCAATGTTTATCACGCATTCATTTACTCTGTGTTTTGTCTTATATGTTTTGTAGATCGCTTTGAGCCCAGGTTGAATAGGTGGATAACAAGTCTGACAAATAAATAAATGACCTGTGCACTCAAGAGTCATCTTAACTGGGTTGCCCCTATGAATCCCAGCTCGCCCACTGCTGGGAAATCATAAACCTGCTGTAAAATCAGAGAATGGCGCTTTCCTGGGACCTGCTGCCTCAGTCTTCCAGAGCCTGGCACAGGGGACACGTCTAACCAGCTACCATCTGCCAGGCTCAGACTGACGCCTTCCCACAACCACACCCAAACCCACCTCCACCCGCCTTTTCCAAGGCAGATGACAGAGCGGGCAAAACTGCAGACAGATAAAGACCCGGAGTAGGACGTGAGGTGTTTATAAAGCTTGCCAGTTCTGGACAGCTGTGCGGAAAAATTGCAACACCTTTTTTTTTTTTTTAACTATTATTGTTTGGCTTTTAGATTTGTTTATAATAGACATTCAACCTTTTAACTAACCCGCTTTCCATCTCCGATCTCCTGTCCTGAAACAAACAGCCTGAGAATGGATGATGAAATGCTAAAAGTGAGTGAGTGTACTTTCTGTGGGGCACAATGGAATATCTGAAGAGCAGAAGGCAGAGAGTGTGGCACTGTGCCCTGCCCTGACCACAGTCCTCCCATATTCCCTGCAGCCAGGCTTCCAGCCAACTAGCATTTTCTCGTTTCTGGTGTTCAAGATGCTCCAGAAATGAAGAGGGAGGGAGATGAATCTTCTCAGAAATTTGTAAAGCAAAATTAAATTCTTTTTAATCAGGTGAAATTATTTTAATATCCTCTTACTAGAGAGACAGTCCTAGCAATGTCCTCAAATATAGTCCATTCATGTTACCTAGCAGTCTTTTTGCTATGCTCAGACATACCTACACACATCCTTATACTGTGACAGCCAAGTTTGGATTCAGCTGCTTGGTCTCAGTGTTTTGCCTTTTTACTCATTGGCCTGTGGTCTAGCATTGACCGCCTTTAAACTATTCCTCTCTCTCTCCGATGCTTTCTGATATCTCTTCTCTTGTTCCCACAAGCTCCCTTGCGTTTTCACTGACTGCTTCCTTGTGCATTTTCTTACTCATTCCTCCATTCTTTGCAGGATTGTTCTGCCTCTTACCAGTTTTCTCACAGAATGATTTGCCTTCTTGGATGACACCGGCTTACTTAACTTAGGGATCTTTGGCTTCTTTGCTGAGGACCAGCAAAGGTGAGCCTTTGGGCTTGCTACTGCAGTGCTCACACACTGTTTTGCATGGGATCTCTGTGCTTTTTGACAGAAGTGAAGATATCTGCTCATTTGAAGCATGTGCAAGGTGGCAGGGGCAGAAGAGAAATCAAAGCACTTTCAGGCCGATACAGTAAAAGTCGCGGGAGAGCGGACGCGCGCACAGGCCACTCTCCTGTGCGCGCGATTCAGTATTCAAATGAGGGCCCATGGTAAAAAGAGGTGCTAGGGACACTAGCGCATCCCTAGCACCTCTTTTTTGACAGGAGCGGCGGCTGTCAGCGAGTTTGACAGCCGACGCTCAATTTTGCCGGCATCGGTTCTCAAACCCACTGACAGCCACGGGTTCGGAAACCGGACGCTGGCAAAATTGAGCGTCCGGTTTTCAACCCACGAGCCGCGGGCTGATTTAAAAATTTTTTTTTAAAATGTTTAATTATGTTTTACTTTTGGGACCTCCGACGTAATATCGCCATGATATTAAGTCGGAGGGTGTACAGAAAAGCAGATTTTACTGCTTTTCTTACACTTTCTCGATGCCGGCAGAAATTAACGCCTACCTTTGGGTAGGCGCTAATTTCTGAAAGTAAAATGTGCGGCTTGGCTGCACATTTTACTTAGTGAATCGCGCGGGAATAACTAATAGGGCCATCAATATGCATTTGCATGTGGCGGGCGCTATTAGTTTCGGGGGGGTTGGCAGCGCTTTTTTGACGCGCTATTACCCCTTACTGAATAAGGGGTAAAGCTAGCGCGTCGAAAACGCGCGTCCAAATGCGGGTTAACAGTGCGCTCTGGCGGAGTGCACTGTACTATAGCGGCCTGTATGTGTATAAAGTACTTCAGAAACTCTTTAAACACCTGACCAGTTGTCCAACCATGTGATTTTTCATCCTCGCATGCGCAAAATCTTACATGTGCCAATTCCATGCCAATGGAAAGTTATGCAGATAAAGGGATGTTTACACATTTAACGGGCCGATGCAATATCACGTGTAAAAATGTGTGTCCAAACTGGGCCCCGATTTTTTCAATGTGTGCACATCCACCTCTCCTGGGCGCGCGATGCAATATTATTATGAGCTGCCGTGTTAAAAAAAGACACGCTAGGAATAAATTGTGTTCCCCTAGTGCTCAAAAGAATCGGGTGCCCAGGAGACATGGTTTTGCATGGGTTAGGAAAACGGACGCTCAGTACAAGCGACCGTTGTATCCTGCTGCAGATAATTTACCAGCACAATATACACACAAAATATACACAGTCTGGAGCTACGTGTTTCTTTGGACGCACATTTTGGATGCATTAATCCCCTTATTGCATTGGGTGTTAGTCTAGCACGACCAACCCAAGCACTAGGCTGGGCGCACTTTATTGCATCGGCCTGTTAAATTTTTAAATACACAGACAACAGTAGAAAAAGCTAGCAGTCTGATTGGCTGATGTTATCACCCCCGAAACACACACACACTCATGAATACACACAAATTCCCCCTTACACATGCATGCATGGCTCTTACAAAAATCGCACAAAAGTAAAAATAAATAAATACATAAAATAATGGGAGTAAATAACACAATAATCAATATCAAGTTTATCTTTGGAGCTTTTGTGTTCTTCATTGAGTACACCTTTCCAATCTTGCTGTGTTTTTGTAAGGAATGAGTTTACATGCATTCTGTCCCAGAATTCATTCTTGTACTTTCTTGTGTGCGCCGTCTGTTGTCTTTAAGGTGATCACATGGCCTGTTTATTGTTGACTGAGGGCCAATCAGTTTCCTCTTTCTCCACTGACTTCCAGTTAAATCAGACAGGGATAGGGCACCATAAGCCTTCTTTTGCAACTTCCCAGATGATTATGTTGCGGTCCTGGCCACGAGCACCGTGACCAGGCCCTTACCTCCTTATTCCTGGACCTGCTCCCGCCTCCGGAGCCAGGGCTCCGGAGGCGGCGGCGTTCCTGCTGGGGCTGCGCCGCCGTGAAGGTGCCTGAGGATGCCCTGCTCCGAGGCGCGCGCACGCAACTTGGGCGCTCTTCTAGCCCGTTTCTCGCCAGTGGTGACTCCGCCCAGTTCCTGACGTCAGACGCTGCAGCCTTGATAAGCCGGCCACGGCCATCCAGTCATTGCCTTGCAACGGGTTAGCTTCCCGGTTTCCTGTTGCGCTGTGCCCCGGAGTGACTCGCTTGGCTTCGTCGCTCCGTTCCTGCTACAGTACCTGCTAGGTTCCTGTTTACCTGCTACAGTTCTTGCCTGGTTCTAGTACCTGAGTCTTGCTATGGTTCCTGCCTGGTTCCAGAACCTGAACCCCATTACAGTATTACTACTGTCCTAGTCTGGTTCCAGTTACCTGTCCTGATCCACGACCCACCTAAATCCCAGTGGCCGGGCCCCTATGGGCTCCTTCCGGGGGGGGGCTTCGGCTTCCAAGGGTGAAGCCACCTAAGTCCCAGCGGTTGGGCTCCTCCCGAGGGAGAACCAGCTTCTAGGATGAAGAGCATCTACATCCCGCCTGAACATCTGCCTCCTGGCCTGCTATTCATCAGAGACATTGACCATCTATTCCCAGTCTCCAGCAGGTCGGCCCAAGGGTCCACTAAACTGAGACTCCCACAACAGATTATCCCTTATTTAATATCCCTACTTGCTTACCCTAGTCATTACAGTGACAATCTCATGTGGGGCTATGCAGCAGGGCTCTTTTCTGGAACCCTGTGATCATGGGCCCTGAATCTGGCCACTAGGTATCGCCATTGCAACAATGACTGGGATGCCCTTCCCCCAGGGGCTTTGAATGCTGCCTTTGCAGCATCCCTGGCTGATCAAGGGAACAGAATACCTGAACCTAGAATTCAAACCTAGGTCACGTCTCCATGCACTGCCACTGATCCTGCCCCATCACTCCCAGTTTTAACACCCAGCCCCACTCCCACCTATTGTACCTTTGAGACTTGTAGTTCCTGCCTTTCTTGAGAAGCTGAAGCTACAAGTCCTTAGATCCACTGGGAGTAAAACCAGGACCTGTTCATGATGGCAAGGAGCCATCTAGCCACCTTATTTCAGGTTGCAGAGAAATTACAAGTATTTGCTAACCAACAGGCCGATACAGTAAAGTGCGGCCGCGGTTACCCTGCTTCTAACCCACTTTCTACTCACAATTTGGCCACGTTAGTCCAACCCGCGATTCACTATCCCTTTTAACCCATCCTTACTGCTTCTTTAAATCAACGGGAAACCCTTTCCGCCCGCGGCATGTATATGGTATGTAAACGATTGGATTAGCTATTCCCTCCCATACAGTAACGTGCGCCCCGATTATCGCCTTTTTAACCTGCAGTTTTGCCGCGTGTTTAACCTGCTAATTTACCGCCTACCCTTACCCCTGCGTTAGTGTGGAGCGTCAGGCAAGCCCCGGCAGAGAGAGACAGCAATAGGCAGGCTCCGGTCAAAATCGACTCGATATGTTATTAAAGCAAATGTGAATAAAGCGCAACAAAAGTAAACTTACTGCATGTGAATGACAAACAGTCCTCTCTCCCCTCCTCCCGAGGCGCGCACCGCGGCTCCCCTGCCTCCCGGGGCAGCCGGCGGCGAAAGCGGCTTCCAGCAGCCCCCGCCGGCGAAGGTGGATGAACGCACGCCTGTACGTGCAATTTGAGCGTACGTCAGTCATGCACTTTCGCAGCCTTGAGCGCCCAAATTGCACGTACAGGCATGCGTTCATCCACCTTCACCGGCGGGGGCTGGTGGAAGCCGCTTTCGCCGCCGGCTGCCCCGGGAGGCAGGGGAGCCGCGGTGCGCGCCTCGGGAGGAGGGGAGAGAGGACTGTTTGTCATTCACATGCAGTAAGTTTACTTTTGTTGCGCTTTATTCACATTTGCTTTAATAACATGTCGAGTCGATTTTCACCGTGCGCCTTGCTTCGGGAGGGGGGAGAGAGGACTGTTTGTCATTCACATGCAGTAAGTTTACTTTTGTTGCACTTTATTCACATTTGCTTTAATAACATGTCGAGTCGATTTTCACCGTGCACCTTGCTTCGGGAGGGGGGAGAGAGGACTGTTTGTCATTCACATGCAGTAAGTTTACTTTTGTTGCACTTTATTCACATTTGCTTTAATAACATGTCGAGTCGATTTTCGCCGTGCGCCTTGCTTCGGGAGGGGGGGAGAGAGGACTGGCAATCCCTGATGCCCGAGCATAGGAGAACCATCCACTTCCTGGTACCTGTCATTTCAAATGACATTTGAAATGACAGGTACCAGCGCACCCAGGATACTGTATAGGCGCTGTATAGCGCTCTATACAGTAAAATGGATTGCTCAGGCCTACCGCTTCATGGACACGCTTTGGACGCGGCTTGCATTTGCGTCTAATTTAAATACTGTATCGAGCGGTATGTGATCCGAACTGTGTGTGCGGCAAACGAGGGTGCGCCCGGCACTGCTGCACTCTTTCTAATGCGTCCTTACTGTATCGGCCTGCAAATAAGTTTTCATTGTATCAGATTTAAAGACTTCTGCAAAATAAAATCCCACAACTGGTCAAAAAGTTACTATATGAATATTAAGAAGTTTCACACAGAATTAATGGAACCAACTTTCCAGCTTTTGTGTTGATAGCCACATGTACACATGGATCCTCCCCCCTCCCCCCCCCCCCCAAAAATACCCTTGTCAGAATTTTCTATGAACACTGATGTATCCTAAAAATTTGCTGCCGCTAGGACACCAAACATGAAAAAACACACATAACAAAAGCACACAACCCGCTCCCTCCCCAAGCCTTTTTCCCTTTAGAAAGTAGGCTATAAAGAATCATGCTAGATTTTTCAGTGCAATCTGAGATTGCAGGATGTGGTATTTGTGTGTGACTTAACTATTTTATCTTTTATGTGTATGTATGTATTTATTTATTTATTTATTTTATAACTTTCTCTTGGGATTTTGGAAATAAAGTTTTCCAGCTGAAAAAAATATGTCTTATGATTGCATCTTGCAGGCAGCTTTGTGTTTAAAGACTGTTATTTGTATATTTGGAATTCTGTCAGAAATTTTCACTGGTAATATTAGGAAATACAAATGAATATATTGGTTGCCCATTGAAAATCACTAAAAAATCAAATATGTTCTCATTTTAATTCTGAGTTTTCCATCTAGTTGCATACTGGTGGAGTTCCTTTTATGTAGCCTATTCCACAGATTGCTATTACAGTTTTGTTGGGGGGGGGGGGGAAGCCTGGAAGCCCAGGCAGTTGTGAATGAATATTCAAGACACCATGGCCCACTAAAGCCAGGTCACACCGAACTGGAAGTTCAAGGAAAATGGAGGAATTGTTATTTTGCTTTGGGGAATTATACAAAAAAGTCACAAACTTGCTTCAGTTGCACAGTTTTGAAATAATGCACATCTACCCTCCAGAATAAAGGCAGAAAAAAATATCCCCCAAAAACCTCTTGCATAAGTTAAAGATATGCCAATAATTCTGCTGAATATGTGTCCAATCCTTAAATCCGAGAGCCCTTCTTCCTCCTCCTCAGGAGCTATACTTGATTTAGTGCTCACTAATGGAGATAATATCTCTAATGTCCAGGTGGGTGCCCAGCTCAGCACCAGTGATCATCAAACGGTATGGTTTCATATCACAAATAGGATACAGAAAAGAAGCACGAAGACCCGAGTTTTGCAGTTCAAAAACACGGACTTTGATGAAATGGGGAAATACCTGCAGGAAGAACTACAAGGCTGGGAGAACGAGAGAGATGTGGAACAACAATGGACCAAACTAAAAGGAGCAATCACCAAGGCAACTAATCTATATATTAGAAAAGTAAAGAAATGCAAAAGAAAAATGAAACCTATCTGGTTCGCAAAGGAGGTGGCTGACAAAATAAAAGCTAAAAGAACAGCGTTTAAGAAATATAAAAGATCCCAAAGGGGGAGGAGCACAAGAAGAATATCTGGTGGAACTGAGGGAGACAAAGAAAGTAATCAAGACAGCAAAAGTCAAGCGGAAGAAAGGATTGCCAAAGAGGTAAAGCGAGGTGACATAACATTTTTCAGATACATCAGAGAAAGGAGAAAAGTTCAAAGTGGTATAGTGAAATTGAAAGGTGAAAAGGATAACGTGATTGGAGAAGAGCGGTGGTGGTCCCGCTTCACAAGAGTGGGAGCAGAAAGGAGGCTGGACACTACAGGCCGTTTAGCCTCACCTCAATGGTGAGAAAATTAATGGTGTCGCTGCTGAAGGAAAGAATAGTGAACTATCTACAGTCAGAAGAATTGCTGGACCAGAGGCAGCATGGAGTCACCAGGGGAAGGAACTGTCAGACAAATCTGATTGACTTTTTTGATTGGGTGACTAAGGAATTAGATTGAGGAAGAGCACGCAATGCCATCTACTTGGATTTCAGCAAAGCTTTTGATACGGTCCCGCACAGGAGGCTTGTGAATAAAATGAGAAGCTTAGGAGTGAGTGCCGAGGTGGTGGCCTGGATTGCAACTGGTTGATGGACAGAAGACAATGTGTGATGGTAAATTGAACTTAATCTGAAGAGAGAGCGGTGTTAAGGAGAGTGTCGCAAGAATCTGTGTTTGGACTGATCCTGTTCAATATCTTTGTGAGCGACATTGCGGATGGGATAGAAGGTAAGGTTTGTCTTTTTGCGATTGATACTAAGATCTGCAACAGAGTGGACACGCCGGAAGGAGTGGAGAGAATGAGACGGGATTTAAAGAAGCTGGAAGAGTGGTCGAAGATATGGCAGCTGAGATTCAATGCCAGGAAGTGCAGAGTCATGCATATGGGGTGTGGAAATTCGAAAGAACTGTATTTGATGGGGGGTGAATGGCTGATGTGCACGGAGCAGGAGAGAGTCCTTGGGAAGATAGTGTCTAATGATCTAAAATCGGTGAAACAATGTGACAAGGCGATAGCTAAAGCCAGAAAAATGCTGGGCTGCATAGAGAGAGGAATATCTAGTAGAGATGTGAATCGTGTCCTCGATCGTCTTAACGATCGATTTCGGCTGGGAGGGGGAGGGAATCGTATCGTCGCCGTTTGGGTGTTTAGAGTATCGTGAAAATCGTTAAAATCGTGAACCGGCACACTAAAACCCACCCCCGACCCTTTAAATTAAACCCCCCCCCCCCCCGAACCCCCCCCCCCAAATGCCTTAAATTACCTGGGGGTCCAGCGGCGGTCCGTAGCTAAATCAGGGGAAGGGGAGGGCAGGAAAACCGGCACACTAAAACACCCTAAAACCCACCCCCGACCCTTTAAATTAAATCCCCCATCCTCCCGAACCCCCCCCAAATGCCTTAAATTATCTGGGGGTCCAGCGGCGGTCCGTAGCTAAATCGGGGGAAGGGGGAGGGCAGGAAAACCGGCACACTAAAACCCACCCCCGACCCTTTAAATTAAATCCCCCACCCTCCCGAACCCCCCCCCCAAATGCCTTAAATTACCTGGGGGTCCAGCGGCGGTCCGGAACGGCCTCCTGCAATTGAATCGTGTTGTCTTCAGCCGGCGCCATTCTGCGCCGCCATTTTGCAAAATGGCAGCGCAAAATGGCGGCGGCCATAGACCAACATGATTCGACTGCAGGAGGTTGTTCTGGACCCCCGCTGGACTTTTGGCAAGTCTTGTGGGGGTCAGGAGGCCCCCCCAAGCTGGCCAAAAGTCCCTGGGGGTCCAGCGGGGGTCCGGGAGCGATCTCCTGTCGCAAATCGTTTTCCGTACGGAAAATGGCGCCGGCAGGAGATCGATTGCAGGAGGTCGTTCAGCGGGGTTCCGGAACGACCCGCTGAACGACCTCCTGCAGTCGACCCGCTGAACGACCTCCTGCAGTCGATCTCCTGCCGGCGCCATTTTCCGTACGGAAAACGATTCGCGACAGGAGATCGCTCCCGGACCCCCGCTGGACCTCCAGGGACTTTTGGCCAGCTTGGGGGGGCCTCCTGACCCCCACAAGACTTGCCAAAAGTCCAGCGGGGGTCCGGAACGACCTCCTGCAGTCGAATCTTGTTGGTCTATGGCCGCCGCCATTTTGCGCCACCATTTTGCAAAATGGCGGCGCAGAATGGCGCCGGCTGAAGACAACACGATTCAATTGCAGGAGGCCGTTCCGGACCGCCGCTGGACCCCCAGGTAATTTAAGGCATTTGGGGGGGGGGTTCGGGAGGGTGGGGGATTTAATTTAAAGGGTCGGGGGTGGGTTTTAGGGTGTTTTAGTGTGCCGGTTTTCCTGCCCTCCCCCTTCCCCCGATTTACGATTTTTTGACGATAAATCGGGGGAATTGGTATTGTATCGTGGCCCTAACGATTTTTGACGATTTAAAATATATCGGACGATATTTTAAATCGTCAAAAAACGATTCACATCCCTAATATCTACTAAGAGAAAGGAAGTGATGATCCCCTTGTACAGGGCCTTGGAGAGGCCTCACCTGGAGTACTGTGTTTAGTTCTGGAGACCATATCTCCAAAGGGACAGAGACAGGATGGAGGCGGTCCAGAGAAGGGTGACCAAAAAGGTGGAAGGTTTTCATAAAATGACTTATGAGGATAGATTAAAGAACCTAAATATGTATACCCTGGAGGAGAGGAGGAGCAGGGGAGATATGATACAGACTTTCAGATACTTGAAAGGTTTTAATGATCCATGGTCAACAACAAACCTTTTCTGTTGGAAAAAAAATCAGTAGAACTAGGGGTCATGATTCGAAACTCCAGGGAGGATGGTATTTCTTCACGGAGAGGGTGGTGGATGCCTGGAATGCCCTTCCGGAGGAAGTGGTGAAGACTAAAACTGTGAAGGATTTCAAAGGGGCATGGGATAAACACTGTGGATCCATAAAGGCTAGAGGATGGGAATGAAGAGAAGAGCCATGGGGGTGGCTTGCTGGAATGGAGGCTATTACCTGGTGATTACTACCCTTACTCAATAAGCCTTTGCACGGTTAATGCAACTCCAACATTGTGCTCTGCTTCAATGGCAAGGGGAAATGTGGAAAAGAGGATTTGAATTCAGACAACAACCAACTTCACAGTCTGGGTAAACAAATAAGCATGGGGGTAGCTTGCTTATTACGGCGGTTACTACCCTAAACCAATTAAGCTTGATACATTACTTTGAATGCATATACAGCGTTGCTGTCTGCTTCAATGGCAAGGGAAAATGTGGAAAAGAGGATTTGCATTCAGACAACAACCAACAAGGACTGAACTTCACAGTCTGGGTAAACAAATAAGTGTGGGGGTAGCTTGCTTATTACGGCGTTTACTACCTTAAACCAATTACGCCTGATACATCACTTTGAATGCATATACAGTGTTGCTCTCTGCTTCAATAGCAGGGATTAATGTGGAAAAGAGGATTTATATTCAGACACCATCCAACAAGGCATTGATCTGTGCAGTCTGGGTAAACAAGCATCAGGGTAACTTGCTTGATGTGGCGGTTACTACCCTTAACCATTAAGCCTTTTGCTCACCTTTTGATGCAACTCCAACATTACTCTCTGCATCAATTTCAGGGGATGGAAGGAAATTTGAATCAAACAGTTACCAACAAGGACCCTGAACTTGGTGGTTGGTGAAACAGATAAGTATGGGAAAATAAGTGTGGGAGCTTGCTGGGCAGACTGGATGGGCCGATTTGGTATTTTTCTGCCGTTGTTTCTATGTTTCTGTATAACCAAAATACATGTGTAAATTTAGCTGTCAGTTCCTCACCTGTTTGTCGTCTTGCCTATAAATAGCTCTATGCTTCCCCTTTAGTGGATGTGTGTCTGTGTATTTTTAGAATTCATCCTAAGATTTTTTTTTTTTTTTTTAGAGATGTATCCTTTAACTCATACTGGTTTTGTGTGTCTGTGTGAAACAGAGAATGGCAATTTCATTGTGGAGGACTCACATTAGTCAAATGAAAGACTTAAAAGTTAAGCTAACTTTCCAGTGATAAGCAAGGCTGCTGCCTAGGGAACACCCTTCCAGCAAGCCATTTTAAACCAAACTATTTTTTTCCCTTGACAGAGTTTGTTGGCTGCCAGAGTTTTTTTCCAACGGGAAAGAGCTCTTTTTACCCCTCCCGCTGCTTGGTATCAAATGTCAGAATGACATGAAAATCTCCCATCTGTTTCCAGTCAGGATCCCCATTTACAGCTCCTGACTGCTGTCTGACAAGACATCTCCAACTGTCCTCTCATTTCTTCTCTCAAGCCTCTCTCCCCCTTGTTAAAGTAATTCATAATAAAATGATTAAAAATTAAAAAAAGGGAAAATTACATGTAATAGCAATAACAACAAAGTATTAATCAGAAAGTACAGAGGGGACAATTCCAGGACTCCGGTGACATTCGGTATTGACTCTGGTCATGTTACGTTTCTGGCCTGGTAGCAAGATACAACACATGCCGGTGACAGGAAAGTCATCACCATCTCAAAGCTAATTTAAAGTGATACAATATCTTTAGCCCTTGCCTTTTTTTTTAATGTGTTTACCAGGAAAGAGAGATTCTGGCAGATGCCTTGCTTTCAAGCAGAGCCCTTGGAAAGCACTTAACCAGGGTCAAATTTTGAGCTAGTGGCAGTTGTGAGTTCTGAGCTCACCTCTTCTTTTGAGTCCTACTCCAGTACATTAACCACCACACAAGCCTTCCTTCCCTGCCTTTGCAAAGTAACTAAGCCTCCTTAAATGAGTGAGTTTATAGAATGCATTCTTCCCACAAGGAGATGTGTGGACATTTCTTGATGTCTAGCTTCCTTCTTTGGTACAGAAATTTGCTGGTGGCTTATGACAATGTTCGTTGTGTGAATTTCTGTGTAACAAGTACATCATTAAAAGTTAAAGATGGTTCTTACCCAGGGGAAACTAGGCAGGTGCTAACCAATAGCTAAGCAGCTTTAAAAATATTCTTATGTTACAATTTGCTCCAACCTCCCTGCGATGTCAACAGAACTGAACTGTTTCCCTATTAACAAATAGAGGGCAGGATTGTAAGTGTGAGCCTGGGGTCATCTGGTGCTCTACTGTCTCTGGCACAATTGTGAATGAAATTGCATGAATGCTTCAAATGTTATGGCAAGGGCTGGGGAGAGGGGAAGGAGACAGGTGGAAACACAGACATGTAAGAAAGGAGGCTAACAAGGTGTGTCCAGCAGAATTTGGATGGCTATGAGAGACCACATTTTTGTGACTTCTGGAATGACACCTAGAAGAGAGACTTTTAGGTAACGAAGAAGATACTTGGGCTCACAAAATCTCTGGCCTATTTTCAGCTAGGCCAAAGAAATTAGGAGGATAACTTTCAAACAACCCTGTGCGGCGGCAGCATGTATGGCCATGTGTAGATCCACGATGATATGATATAATCCATGCGTATCATAAAATACCTGTATCTGCCCTGCAACATGCATGCCTCTGTATGCTTATGCATGAACACATACAATGCATTGAGCATGCTTGTATTTCAATGCATTGAGCACTTATTTTTCCTACTCATTTTAAAAACATACCTGCGAAAATAAAGTAGGACCTGCGTAAAACCCAATTTATGCGCGTAAGTCAGTATATTTTAAAACATGCACGCGTAATTGAAAATACCAGTTTACCAATTACTCCACAAGTTCATCCAGTCCATCTTGGTGCTTCAGCCTGACCTCCCCCCTCCCCAGTTCTCCAAGACCTCCCCCAACCAATAATAAACAAGTCCGATATCAATTATGCCAGATAATTAACAGGTGTAAAATTATGCGAGCAAGTTGCCAAATGTATGTGCTTCTTTTAAAATAGCAGCTTATGTGCATAACTGTTGGATCCAGCCTAGAACGCCCCAAACCACCCCTTTTTCATGCGTGTATACGTGCACATGAAACATAAAGTATGTGAGTACTTTTGACTTTTATAAAATACTGATTGTGTGACTACCGGCTACTTACGTGCGTATATGCTAATTTGTATGCGCATATCTCTTTGAAAAGTACCTTCATAGTGTAACAGAATTTGGAGAGCTTTAACAAAACACTGCACCCGTTTGGTTCTAGGGACATCATCTCAGCTTGTTATAACCAAGGATTGTTATAGAACACTTACTTATAAAGAAAGATTGCTGTAAGTAATTGGCCACTTTTTAATCCTGGTAACTCGATATGGAATGATTTTGCCATGAACTGTAGCTTGTTAGCTACAGATGTGTAGGTACAGAAAATGTCCTTTGATCCACCCTTTCTAAAATTGGTAATGCACTCAAAGACAGAGTTGGGTTTTTTTTTTTTTTTTTACTGGTATTTAACTTGTTAAAGGAGCACTGCAATATACTCAGGCTGTAATCACATGTGGGTTCTGGAAGCAACATAATCATGCAAGCAAACTGAAACTTTTATTCCCATTTGCAAGAATTTACTCAACAACTTTTGCTGCAAACACAGAATATGAGAAGGCTGATAGGCTACAAGGCCCTACCAAGCTCTGCTCCTTTTGCCTTTCTCTTGTAATACCACAGACCCAACTTGAGCTCTGGCTTTGCCTTATTAATAATAATAATAATAATAATAATATATGTATTACTTGCACTCTTTCATTCGAGATGATTACAAAAGGAACATCCATAATTCAAATCAACATCACAGATATTACAGATATAACAACACCATTATTTGACCAATAGTGACAACTTTTTCATAGAAATCAGGAAGAGTTTCTGCATGGCTATCTCATGAAAGCCTGTTTAAAAAATGTTTTAAAGCTTCTTAAAGAGCTTAGAACATAAGATTAAGTATAACTGCAAGGGTAATTAATGGTCTCCACAGACTGGGACTAGTCACTGAGAAAGCCCTGTCTCTTGCCTCTAGTATGTTCCATCAGTTTCACTGATGGAACATACATGCTGGTCGATTAATCTTTAAGGCCAAACTGATGCACACCAGTGCTTAATTGTTTAAAGCCTTGTGTACAATCATCACAACCTTTAATTGTATCCTCCACGAAATTGGGAGCCAATGCAAGGATTCCAAAATGGGTGTTATGATCACGTAAATGCATCCCAGTTAGGTCGCGAGCAGCCATATTCTGGACAAGCTTTTCCTTATAGATCCTTGTTTGTTTTCTTGAATTCTGATATGTATTTTTTGCAGCCTCCACTTCAGTTGGGGTGCATCCACTACTCTTTCTGTGAACAATATTTCCTTATCATATTCCTGAGTCCTACCCCATTTCAGGTTTCCACTGAATCCAGCTAACCTAGCTCTCTTTTTTTTTTTTTTTTTTTAATAACAGTGGTAATCAGAGTAAGGGTAGTACTGCAGCCCAAATCTATGGATTCTATGTCAGTTCCTTAGCTTTTGAAATTATTGAACAAACATTACACCCCAAGTAAGCAAAATGCTGGTGTGGAGGAATAGCCTACTGGTTAAAGCAGTGGACTAGGATCCAGGGATACTGAGGTTCAAATTCCCTTTCTCCCCACTCATGATCCTTGTGATCTTAGGTGAGTTACTTCACCCCACTTTTCTCTTAAAGATAGATTTTCAAAGTCACGCATGTGCGTCCATGTGTGCGCGGTTCCTGGCACGCGCACATGGATGTGCCGATTTTATAACATGCGGGTCCCACGCGTACATGTGCACCAGATTTTCATATCCGCGTGCGCATGTACGGGTGAGTGGCTTGCTCCGCACACCGGGGAGGGGGGGGATATTAGAAAATATGCGAGGTGACGCATATTTTCTAATTAAGGAGCGGACGGGGAGGGAACTTTCCTGTCCCTAACCCCACCCTTCTCCTCTCCTCCCCAACCCCTAACCTAACCCTACCTATCCCTGATTTTTTTTATTTTAATACTTACTGCTCCCTGGGAGCAGAAGTAATCTTGGTACGCTGACTGGCTGCCGGTGTGCACTTCCCAAGGACAGTAGCTAATGGCACTATCCAGGCCCACCTCCCCACCCCACTTCTCCCCGCCCTGACCACACTCCCGGCCCCCTCCTTTTGCAGGGCCCGGCACTTCAGCGCATAATGGCCCGTTCTAAAATGCATGAGGTGCGCGCAAGGCCCAGCCATGCGCATGGTCCTTTTAAAATTGGGCCTTTAGGTTGTAAGCCCTCTGCGACCTGTACCTGAATTGTAACTGGCCTTGAGCTAACTTCCCCCCCCCCCTCCATCGCGGTTAAATAGCAGAACCACATCCTGTATGTCATCAGTGACATCAATCAAAATGGCTTCCTCCATGTTCACCAGATTCTGCTTTAGTGATGGTTTAAAATCTTCAGGCATGGGAAATAATATCGGTTTGCTTCCTTTGTACTGCTGTTTATTCATTTCACCAGGTGCGTTTACAGGCTGAGGTACACCCCAGCACTATTTCAAAACCCACACAGAGGACATTTTTTGTTTCTCTTGGGCTGTATTCCATAAAATAAAAAAAACAGCTTTATATCTTGCTCATTTATTCTCAAGCTGCAAAAAAAAAAAAAAAAAAAAAAAGAAAAGAAATTCAGTTTGGTTCAGGGTTTTATATGGTTTTGTCCCAATGAGATTTATTCCTATGTGTATTTTTTTTTTTTTTTGCACACTTTTGAATTTCACAGAGAGGATTGGTGATGCATAATGCCTTGTGAATTTGTGCTGCATTTTAAATTTGTAACCAGGAAAAACCTATCAGGATAAACCTCATTTTTTGGGGAAGGCCAAATGAACTTACAAACTAACTTCTAGCTAATTATCACTAGTGTGACAGGCAATAAGATATGTAACTAGGTGCTATTAAAAAAAAAAGTGTTTTACCAAATGATTTAATCCCCAATCTTCCAGTGTTGGCATGAAAATGTTACCTACATGATTTCCTAGATATATGGGCCTCTAATCTAAAATATTCCTATGCTAATAAAGTAGATAAATATTTAGAGTAATTTAAAATGTTTTTCTTATGCTGCTGCAAAAATACATATAATATTCACACCAGGTCAAGGAGTATTTAGCATTAGCCTACTGAGATCTACCCTATTCTTTAAATTTTGCAGACACCCATATCTTGCATTTTGGATAAAATAGTGTGGTTGCCACTTAGTCTATTTGAATGCCAGAAATAAAAGCTAACAAGTAAAAACAAAAAAAGATGTTATCCTTTTTTGGACTTGGTACATTTCTTGACTAGCTAAGCATCCCTTGATCTTTACAGTCCACCTACAGGTGGCAGCTGTGGAGCTCTAAAGCTGCTGGTGGCCCTGGGCTACATTTATAATTTTGCTGGGCTTCCCCCCAAGATGTGACTGACGCTCTAGGTGATTGCCTAGTTCGCCTCATGGAAAAGCAAGCCCTGGAGTATTAGCTCTCCTAAGCTAGTCAGGAATGTATTAAGTTAGTCCAATAAAAAGTTCTCACTTAATATATACATTTTTTCCCTTAACTTTTATTTCACCCACATCTCTCAGAATATAGGGCCAGTTCTTTAATATGGTTAACTGAAATTATTTTGCCTATTACATGAATTATTTTCCTGTCTCAGATTTTTACAGGGTTGTTTTTCTCTCATTCTGTGCCCACACGGGCTTTCCCCGCCCGCTTTCAGTATTCTCTCTGCTATAGTTTCTTCTGCCATACTCCCCCCCCACCCCCATAGCTGCATCCTCCTTCTATTTCAGAGAGAACCTGGAATCCGTTTCTCTTTTCCTCCTGGATCGGTTTCCTCCACCTTTATCTCTCTCCTTTTCTGTGTTGCATTTGACCCTGTTCAATAGAGTCGTTTTCTTTCTTTCTTTCTTTCTCCCCCTATCAGGCCGCTGGACTGGGCTTTGTCTCTCCTCCCTCTCTGGGGTCTCGCTCTCTCCTTTCTCCTCCCCTCCCCTCGGGGTCCCTTTTTTTTTTCTTTTCTCCTCCCCCTTTTCTCTTTCCCTCCTCCTCCCCCTCTTTCAGACAGTTTTACTCTTCAGTGAAACTTCAGGACTGTTTGGGATTTCTCAAAATCCCCCCCCCCCCCCCATTTCTTTTGTTTGTGCTTTCGGAACCGGACCCCTTGCGGGGGCCGGGAACGGCTCCGGCCCGCAGTCGCACATGGAGCTGCAGCCGCGGGTTTAGGGAGGCCGGAAAAGAGGCCCCGAGGTGGGGGGAAATCTCGGCAGCTGCGAGCATCTTTACAGTCGGTAGCGGTGAGTACGGCGGCTGCGGCTCTTTATCACTGCTTGGCTTGGGATCCCCCGCTTTCCCTCCCCTCCCCGGGGTCCGGATCGGAGACTCTCGGGGTTCTCCCCCCCCCCCCTCCGTTTCCCCAGGGCTCAGGCCGGGAACTGTTGAGGTCCACCTTCCTCCCCTTCCCAAGACTCGGGCAGTTTGGGGGTCTCATGCTATCCCCTCCTTTCCCGGGGCTCGGATCAGGGGGTCCCGTGCTCTCGGGGGGGGGGGGGGGGGCGCGCGGCGGCTCGGATTTGGGTTCCTCTTCTCGCTTTTCGCTTCCACGTGTTTGGAATAAGGATTCTTGAGGTCCCTCTCCCTCCTTTCCTTCCCCGGTGCTCGGATCGGGGACTGAGGGTTTGCCCTTCTCATCTTACCATGTAAAGCGAGAGAGTTCTAGGGAGCTTTGCATCCGCAGTTCTGTACAGTGGGTGTTTTGAGGGTGCTGGGGCTCTATTTTCCCTACCCCCACACCTCTTGCCTCAGACGTGGGAGAGAGGGGCTGCAGCCCCGTGCTCTTACATCCATTTCGGGCAGATCGCCTTTGTGTTTCCAACTTTGCATCTCCCAGCCAGCCGTAGGGTGTTTTGATGGACGTAGGAACATCAATCACGATCACATATCTCCAGATTTGAGTATGTGTGTGCTGAAGATGGGAGTTGGGGAGAAGAGAGTGAAGTCGGAAATGTGTTTATCTGTGAGGTATGTAGTTTTGCCTGTGCTGTAGTTGACAGAGGATTTCCCCCCATTTTTTCTACTCTGGTGATTGTCAATTCAGCATCATCCTAATATCACTGGGGGGAACCATAGGGGTCCCACCCGATCTAGGACTGCATCTGGCCCTGGTCCAGACTGCAGTATGCAACATTCATTGTTGGTTCAAAGTACTGGGATTTGCCAGTGCAGATTTCCATATTTAGTTAAAAAAATGACTCTGCCTAACCTTGGCAATAGTTGAAGTTCTAAAGAGCAATTCAGTGCACCCATAACACTGAGAGCTTGTCTAATCTAAAGCAATTTGTTTTGGTCCTGCATTTGTAACCGTTTTGCAGTTGTGTGCCACATTATGTTCACACCTTTCGGTATACACTGGGGGTTATTTATACTTAGTTAAGAATTGTTATAGCCTGCCTTTCCAAGAACATCTTGTCCAAAGTGGGGTACACCACAGCATTAAGAAAAACAACAGAAAAAGCTGATAGCCACTAAAAAACCGAGATTACTTCACTTTCTCCAAGGGAGAGGAAGGGGGGAGCACATATTGCTTCGATAAATGAAAAGGGGAGTGGGGGTTGGAATTTAGCTGAAAGTGGAAATGTATTTTGCACTTCCATAAGCTAGGAGGGTGCTTCTTGTGGTCTCTGGGTAGCTTCTGCTTTCTGGGGTTACCAAACAGTTGCAATGTGTGTCCTTGTACTGAGCACCAGTAGTTTCCAGAGCAAAATGGCCGCCTCCCTGCCCGTTTACCGACATCACAGCAGCATCCTTCTGCTCCTCCGTGTCTTAGACATGCAGTTTTGCTAGGATTATACAAACCATGAAACAGCGACATCCAGAATGAGCCAATGGTTAATACCATGGGAGCTGGTTTATGCCAAACCAAACTTACTCTTTGCCAAGTTTTGAAGGGAAAGGGGGAGAATGAAGGTCTCAAGGTAGTGTCTTTTTGCAGGCATCTGGATGCTCGCAAGACTGTTGCTTTGTAGATTCTAAGCCAGGCTTAATGTCTTTTATGCCAATTGACTGTGACCAGGGAAATCAAAATTGTTGTTTGTTGAAGAGTAAATCCCTGTTTAGCAAAGGGCCTAATGTGAAGTACCCTGATCATCACCATTCTTAAGAAAAAGTTATCATGATAATGCTCTGTTTTTTTGTATCACTCCTCCTCCTCTTCTCCCTCTCTGACTTCCCGCCCCCTAATCAGGCAGCACATCTGAATAGCTGGGAACTTCCTCCCCAGAGGCTGTGCATACCTAGGTGCCGCTTCTCCCTTTGCAGTTTGCACATTGAAACTTGTCTGAAAGGGATTTGCACAGACTTTCTCACTTACAGCCTTGTTAGCTAGGCTGGGCTTGCCTAAAGCTACAAACTACCCAAGCCCTCCATGTGGAATAATTCCCAAGTCGTGCTGTTTTCTAAGGCAGTAATGGATCCTTCAGCACAGTATCTGGAATAGATGGAGAGAGTGGAGCTGCTTGGATAAAAAAACAAACAAACAACCTTGGGCTTGAGAGATGGCCCTCCCACTTCTGCCCTCGCCCTGGTCTTTCCTCCTTCTCCCCTGCATCTTGTCTGTGAGAGGTATTCAGAGAATGGCATGGTAAAGCTCTAGCTTTAATAATTATGTAGTATTATCAGTGCACAAGAGTCGTTAATGGCACTTCTAACTCCTAACGCTGGTGCTTCAGCATATTCTGGTTGAGCAGTGCGTGCCAGAGTAGTGCTCTGATGTCATTATTGGCCATTTTGACATTTGTTGCAACTGATTGGATGGGGTATGCAGCATTCCAGTTCAAAATAATTGCTTGAAGTTCTGCAGAGAGCACCTGAGATGCTTTCTGGCTGGTTCTTTTTAAAGTTGCCTCCTTCTTTGTAATGTACTGTGCATGGAATTTGAAGTGCCTCTGCTGAGTGGTACTCCTCATATTGGTTTGGACTGTTTAGTCACTTTTCTCAGGAGCTGCCCTGCCGTTTTTCCTTCCAGCGTCGGAAGCAGGCCAGGTTGGGGAGAGGGCTGCACACCATTGACCTGATTGGTCCATGTTGGCTTTGATGTCACCATTTTAAGATGCTTACTCCAGGTGAGGAAGTGAGTACTGTGCAGGAATTACAGGAAAGCAGCTTTGTAAAATAAATAAATGATGGGAACATTTTTAATTGGTAGACGGCGAGTTTTCTTACTTAATGGTGCTTTTGAAACCTTGCTAAGTTCCCAAATGGTACAGCTCTTCTTTAAAGGAAGAATAGCAGCGTATTTTTCTCTCAAAGCTATAGCAGTGTGCTTGAAAAAAACCATGTTTTCTTTGAAAATGAGAATTAAAACATTCACAATACCCACATCCCCCATAATAGAAGTGTGTGTTGATGGTGCCATTCTATCAGGCCGATACAGTAAAGCGCGCTCAGCTGAGCGCACTGTTTAACACGTGGTTAGATACGCATCTTGGACACGCGTCCACAACCCCTTATACTATAAGGGGAATAGCGCGTCCAAAATGCGCGTCCAACCCCCTCCACGAAACTAATAGCGCTCATCACATGCAAATGCATGTTGATGACGCTATTAGCTATTCGCCCCAAATACCAAAAAAAAAAATGTGTGCCTAATCCACACGTTTGTATGCTCAGGAATTAATGCCAGCCCAGAGCAGGAGTTAATTTCTGAGCGGCCCAAAAAAGTGTACAGAAAAGCAGAAAATGCTGCTTTTCTGTACATGTTCTGACTTAATATCGTGGCGATATTAAGTCAGGGGAACCAAAAGGTTAAAAAAAAATTGAGCGCCCGTTTTCCTAACCCGCTGACAGCCACCTCTCCTGGGTGCCCAGTGCCAGGGAGGTGCTAGGGGCGCGTAATTGTCCCTAGCGTCTCCTTTTAGCGCAGCCTCTCATTTAAATATTTTATCACACTCCCAGGAGAGGTGGTCGGGCGCCTGCTTTTCGTGCGACTTTTACTATATTGGCCTGCTTGTGATTAAGGCAGGGGCGTCAGCTTGCTTTGCATATACAAGTAGAAGTAAAGGGAACGGTGGATTTAGTGAAGAAAATCACAGAAGGAAAGCTGTTAACTTGAACAGATATTTTCATAGCATTCACAGTAGAAGGAGAGGGTGGCAGGTCAAACCAAAGACGTAAGAGACTGTGGGGCAGATGCATTTCCATGTGCCGAGGAGGAGGTAGTGTGCAAGGAATTGGCACTTTTGAAAGAAGATAAAAAAAAAAAATAGGAGCCCCTCAGAAATTATTACAAGCCAAATTATAGAGGAAGTACTTGAATTACTTGCACAGACGAGAGAGGAGAATGTCATAGGACCCGATGATGTAACTCTGCTTCAGATATTTAATTGAGCTGCTGAATGTACTGGCTGCGCCCCTCCCAGCTCCGCTTAACTTGTCCTTGAAAACGGGGGAGGTTCTGAGGGTCCTGGAAGACAGTGGATATGACTTTGCCACAGAAAAGTAGGGGCAAAGAAGAGGTGGGCAAACTATGGGCCTGAAGGCCACACCGGGGAGTGAGGGTTTGAGGTTGTGGGCGGCAGGGTTCTCCCCTTAGTTCCGGGCTCCTGCTGAAGATAAATAGCCCCCCCGAGAGAAGTGGCACACGGTGGTGGCATCACTTCTGGCTGTGAGACCAGGCTGGATCGAAGACATCAGTAATGGGGAAAACTGGAAATACTGTTGAAGAGAAAGTCCATCTACTTGAAACACGTAGAGTACAGGACACCAGACAACATGGTTTCACAAAAAGAAGATGCTGTGAGACAAACTTAATTGAGTTCTTTGCCAAGGTGACAAAAAAACAAGACAGAACAGTGGCTGAGAGAGGTGCGGTAGACATTGTATCTCTGGGCTTCAAGTGACACTGAACCACTGGTAAATAAGCTGTACTTTATGGGAGCGAGCCAAAACTGCAAATCGGGTGAGGGGCTGGTTGAGTAGCGAGGAATGTTTGCAAACGGAGCCCATTTTGCTGAAGGCAGACTTGTCAGTGGGGTGCTTGAGGGCTCAGTACTGGGACTGGTGCTTTTCAATATCTCCATTAGTGACATTTGCTGAGGAACTTGAAGGAAAAATATGTTTGTTTGCAGATGATACTATTTTGGAATATAAGAATGTGTAAATAAATAAACAAATAAATCTGTATCGATGTAGGCCATAATGGAAGGACTGAAAATAAAATTGAAAGGGGACTTGAAAAAAAAATGGAAGATATGCTCAGGGGTTTGTAAATTGAACCTCAGTGTAAAAAAGTATAAAATCCTTCATTTGGGAAGTCAACATACATCATCTGCCACATTATGTAAAGCAAGTTTCTTTATATTTACTCGGTTAATCTGTTATACTGTATTATGTCACCAAAAGGCTTGCCTTTAGACATTCTGTTGTATGTGAACCGGTGTGATATTTCAAATCAAATATCGGTATAGAAAAATAAATAACTAAATAAATAAATAATCAGAACAACTACAAAAACAAAAATGTGTGGTGGCGCACCAGCCTCCATGGAACTGGCAGTAAGGACTTGGAGAGGACACGTATAGCCAAAAGAAGAGCTAGAGAAGCGCTGGAAGCCCCACCAGTCTGTCTTCCAAATTTTAAAACATGGTGAGATGAGGCAGAGACACATATGAACTAATCATGATGGACCAGCTTCCTCTATATACACAGTGTAGGATATATACAAAAAATTAGTGTGCTGCAGGTAGTCGGCTAGAGTTGTGTCTGTCGATCCTTGGGCCGAGGCGAGATTGACTCCATCTGCAAAGAGGAGCCCTGCAGGTTCTTACCATCAGTCAGGCAGTCAGGACATTCAACTATACCAGTCCACATTCCACTCAGGTTGAGCCTTTGGGTGCCAGGGCTGGCAGGACTTAAGCGGGGTCTCTGCTGATGACAGAAAATCTGATGTTGTCTGGGTCGAAGGCAGGCAGCAGTCGGGCATATCCAGGGTTCAGGCAGAGGTCAGGCATATCAGATGTCCAGGCAGAGGTTAAACCAGGTATCTGTCCGAAGGAGAGGAAGAGGGACAGATAGGCTGAGGCAGGCAGGCAAAGGCTGGAAGAAGTGGGTAACGAAGGATGGCACAGACTGGAACAAGACTGGAGAAAGGCTAGAATGAAGGCAGGAACGGCTGGGAAGCAACACACACTACTTGGCAGTAACTGAACCTGTTGCTGAGGCAAGTTGTGTCTGGAATGCTGCCCTCTTATAGGGCCATGGAGCTGACATCATCTTTAGGGGCATATATATGAAGTTCAAGAGATCCTGGACTCCTGCAGAAGGGGCAGATGCGTTGAATATTTAATCTTTTCCATGAGAGGGACAGGTATCAGTGAGGGTTTGAGCTTGTTGGTGGGAGGGTACAGGTGCTGCAATGGCCAGGAGTATCTTAGGAGGATCGATGATGTGCCTTGGAGGTTCTAGAACATCCTTGGTCTGGAAAGAATGGGATAGGATATCTGCACATTGATTCTTGACTGTCGGACGATATTGCAACTCAGAATCAAAGCAAGCAAAGAACAAGGACCAGCAGGCTTGTCTGGCAATGAATTGCTGAACTTGGTGTAGATGCTCAAGGTTTTTGTGATCCATGTATATAATGATACGATGTCGAGTCCCCCTGAGCAGATGGCGTCATTCTTCTAGAGCCAGCTTGACTACCAGGAGCTCTCGATCTCCGATACTATAATTGCGCCTGGCCAAAGAGAACTTGGAAAAGAAGAAACATGGGTGAAGTACCATTCCAAGATTGGGCTGGTTGAGGACAGTCATTTCCCCTAGGATCGAGGCATTTACCTCAAGAATGAAAGGCTGAGTGGGATCTGGGTGGCACTAGCAGTGCTTGTCAGCAAAGGCATTTTTTAATTTCTGGAAAGCCTCAATAGCCTCCGATGGCCAGTCTTTGGTATTGGCACCCTTACGGGTGAGGGCAGTAACGGGGCTGCCAAGGAAGAGTAGTTAGAGATAAACTGGTGGTAATCATTTGCAAACCTCAGGAATCTTTGTAAGACCCAGAGCCCACTAGGTGAGGCCAGTCCATTATGGCTTTTATCTTGTCTAGTCCTTAATTCTTTCTCGCAAGACTATGTATCCAAGGAAGGGAAGTTCCTCTTGTTCAAAGAAACATTTTTCCAGTTTGGCGTAGAGGTTATTTTGTCAAAGGTGTTGCAGGATGGTAGGAATATCTCTATAATGGGATTCCAAGGTCTGGGAGAATATCAATGTCATCCAGGTATACGAACATGCAGGTATACAGCAGATCATGGAAGATCTCATTGACATTTTCTGGTTGCAAAGCCTGAAGGGCATGACCAAATACTAGTAATGCCCATTGCGGATATTAAATGTGGTCTGCAATTCATCACCAACCTTGATGCAGAGAAGGTTGTATTTACCCCCAAGATCCAATTTTGTGAATATCTTGGCACCCTGTAAGCTATCGAAAAGATTAGCTGTTAAAGGCAAGGGGTAGCAGTCTTTCTTTGTGATAGCATTCAGGCTATTGTAGTCTATGCATGGCTGAAGGGATCCATCTTTCTTCGTGATGAAAAAGAACCCAGCCCCTGCTAGAGAAGAGGAAGGCCGGATGAATTTGTGATCCAGATTCTCTTGTCTGGAGGCTGACATGGCTTGAGTCTTTGGGAGAGATAGGGGACACACACTACTCCTGGAGGCATAGTTCCGGGAATGAGCTCTGTGCTGCAATCGTATGTGCAGTGAGGAGGTAGGATCTTGGCACTCTTATTTGAAAAGACGTCACTGTAATTTGCATATTGAGTGGGAAGGCCTGGAAAGTGGAAGCCATGATCACAGGGCAAGGAGGTTGCACGAATATCTCTCAGGAGTCTGTACATCCATGGTCATGCCCTTCAGGCTCGTCCATGGCCCCAGTGGACGAGCTCCAGGGAGGACCAAATGAAATAGGGTTGGTGTGGTTGGAACCATGGCAAGCCAAATATAATAGGATTAACAACTCTGATCATGTGGAAGATGATCTTCTCCAAGTGCAAGAGACCAGTGCGGAAGGTCAAGGGCTCTGTGGTTTGGGTAACCTGTCTTGGAAGAGGATTCCCATAGATGGAGGAAATCATCAGTGGGGAAATCTGAACCGTGGATATACAGAGTTGGCGAACCAGCTGTTGTAGGATAATGTTTCCTCTTGATCCGGAATCTACAAATGCCTAAGTGGAGAAATGCGTGGGACCCAGTTCCAGGGTGACTAGCTAAAGGAGTTGGGGAGCCAGAGTGGTATAGTCATGTCCCCAAAGGACCCTATGAATTTAAGTTTCCCGACCTCTCCGGAAGTTGAGCCAAGAGATGGCCTTGGGCTGCACAGTAAATACAGAGGCCCTGTTGCATGTGAATGAGCCTTTCTCCTGGGGCTAGGTGACAGCGGCCCAACTGAATTGATTCTTCAGTCAGAGGAGCAGAGGCTGAGGGTGTGGCAGCCGTGGGCGAGAGCGGGTGCTGGATGTGGGGCACCAGAAGAACGTTCCTCCATGCAGGATGGACCTTTTGAGCCCTTTGCTGCAAATGTAAATCAGTCTTCCCCGTGAGGGTAATGAGAGCCTCTAATGAGGTGGGGAGTTCCCAGGTGGCGAGCTCATTCTTGCTTCTTCCAGAGATGCCTTCCAGGAAGATGGCAAGAAGGCTGTCTTCTCACCAGTTTAATTCTGAGACTAATGTCCAGAATTCCACTGCATACTCGCTTAAGGTCCGGGAGCCTTGGCGGAGGTGGAGTAAGGCAGAGGCCATTGCCACTTCTTGATCTGGCTCTTCAAAAACTGAACAAAATTGTTCAGTGAACTGTTGAAGGTTGAGCAGGATAGGATCCCCTCATTCCCACAGGGGGGAGCCCAGGTCAGTGCATATATCCTCTCTAGTAATGAGAGTGCATATATCCTCTCATTACTAGTAGTAATGAGAGGATATATGTAGCCTTGGCTTGGTTGTCAGGGAACAGCAGAGACTGTAGCTGGAAGTGCATCCTGCACTGGTTGAGAAATCCCTGACACCGCTTAGGGTTTCCGGTGTACCGGGGAGGAGTTGGCAATTGGGGAACTGGCCAGGCAGGCACTGGAGTAGGTGTGTGGTACTGGCACTGATGGCAGGGGAGCAGCTGGTGTGGTCAGGGTGGCCAAGCAAATGGTGAGCCAGTCCATCGCTGTGGCCAGGAGCTCCTGGGCACCTTGTTGGACTTGCAGCCTGCTGGCTATTCTGGAGATGGCCTGAAGTCAAGCCAAGTGCCCTCAGTCCATGGTCTCAGCAAACTGTTGTCTGTGGACCCTTGGGCCGAGGCGATATTAACTCCACCTGAAAGGAGGAGTCCTGCAGGTTCTCACCGTCGGCAGGTGGACCCAGGTGAAGCAGAGACTGTCAGGACCTTCACCTATACCATCCCATGTTCCCCTCAGGTTGAGGTTTTGGGTACCGGGGCCGACAGGACTTAAGTGGGTCTCTGCTGATGATAGAAGAGAAGGTCTGATGTCAGCTAGGGTCGAAGGCAGGCAGAGGTCAAACCGGGTATCTGTCTGAAGGAGAGGAAGAGGGACAGATAGGCAGGCAGGCAAGGGAAGGAACAAGCAGGCAACGAAGGATGGCACAAACTGGAACGAGACTGGAGAATGGCTGGAACGAAGGCAGGAACGGCTGGGAAGTAACATGCACTTCTTGACAGGAGCTGGACCTGTTGCTGAGGCAAGTTGTGTCTGGAATGCTGCCCTTTTATGGGGCAGGGAGCTGAGGACCCTTTAAATGCTGGCAAGAGCAGTGTGCACGTGCCTAGGGAAGATGCAGCGTGTTACTGACGGTGGCATCCTGCCGCGTGGATGCTGGTGGCATTCACTGCACCGGGAGGTGGCATGGTGTGTTGGCAGTGTTTCCTCGCATCGGGACATGGCGTGGTCAGCCCGGAACTGTAGGTGAGAGCGGTGATTCACAGGAGCAGCCCGCAGATTACTGAACGTAACACTGTTAGTTACCTTGGCTGCATGTGACTGTTAGAGCTCCTTCACTGCTACTACTTCTGAGTACTGACTCAGTGTATGTGCTCTCTGTCTCACCCATTTTGGGGATAGGACAGAGGCTGGAAGGACTCTGAGGAGGCTCAGGACAGGGAAGATGAGGAACAGTGTGCATTGTGTGGCACATAAAGCAGTGTCCTGCTGTCTTTGCCCTGTGACTAGAGTGGTACCACAAGGATTAATGTTAAATCCAGTTCTCTTTACTTCCTTTATAAGTGACATTGTGTAAATGTTAGATGGGAATATTTGCCTTTTTCTCATGTTATGAAAATCTGCAGTAGGGTAGGCATTCCTGAGGGGATAGCTAAAATGGAAGCAGACTAACAAATAGGAAGAATTATTAAGGGATGACCACTGTACTTTAATCAAAAATAATGTGAAATTGTGCAATTTGGATGCAGAAATCCACGGATCAAGTTCCATTTCGCAGAGAAAGAACTAGAAGTCATCAAACAGGAAAGAGACCCCAGGGTCATCCTCTCTGTTGATCTCAGAGTGAGAAATTAGTTGGGGGAAAAAAGGGAGAAGTGTTGCTCGGAGATTTTAATCTGCTGGATGTGGATTGGAGTATCCCTACTGCAGAAACTGCAAGAAGTAGAGAGATAGTGGAAGCCCTTCAAAGGGCTCTGCTTGAACAAATGGTGACGGAACCCACGAGAGAGGGAGTGATACTTGACCTGGTACCCAAAAGTGGGGGCATTGTGTTTAATGTCCGAGCACCAGTGATAATCAGACAGCATGGTTCGCTTTGCATCAAGAATCCACGATGAAGTACTAACACTAATTTTTAACATCATCAGTGACAGAAACCCCTGCTGATTAGGCGTGACTCTCCAAACATACACACTACAGCGAACACTAAAATCGCAAAACAACTGTGCCTACAATGCGGAGTACACATCTAACGCAAATAAGAGACTGAATGTTTTCCATAGCGGGCCCTATTTTGTGGGATTCTCTACCAGAATCATTACGTCTGATAACTGAAAGAAAGAGCTTCAAACGTGAGCTGAAAACATGGCTCTTCAAAAATGCATTTGATCTAACATAAAATAACAATATGCAGAAAATTACAACATTAAAAACATAGATATTGTTAGATGAACGAGTGACAATTATTGAGAGACGTAATGTGTATTAAGACAACTTTTGACTAATATGTGAAGGTTATTGAAAAGGAACTTGTGTATAACAAATTGTTAAAATAGTAATCTAGTTAACATGTTTTGATGTTGTATTGACCAATAATGTGAATGTTGCTTTTGTAAACCGTTGTGATCTCCTTTTGGAATGACGATATATAAAATGCCTAAATAAATATTGCAGGCAGGACAGAGAGAAGTTGCATGAAATTTCAAAAATACAGACTTTGATAAAATGAGGAAGTACCTTGAGAAGGAACTAGAAATCTGGGGAATGATGGTTGAAGTGGAACAGTGGGCCAAATTTAAAGGAGCTATTACAAAGGCAATAAATCTCTATCGGGCCGATACAGTAAAAATTGCGGGAGAGCGGGCAAGCGCCCGCTCTCCTGTGCACGCAATACAGTAAATAAATGTATTTAAATTAGGCCCGGCGGTAAAAAGAGGTGCTAGGGACACTAGCATGTCCCTAGAGCGCGTCCCTAGCGCCTCTTTTCGGACAGGAGCGGCGGCTGTCAGCGGGTTTGACAGCCGACGCTCAATTTTGCCGACGTCGGTTCTCGAGCCCGCTGACAGCCACGGGTTCGGAAACCGGACGCTGGTTAAATTGAGTGTCCGGTTTGCGAGTCGCGGGCCTATTTCAAATTGTATTTTATTTTTTTTACTTTTTTCAACTTTCGGGACCTCCGACTTAATATCTCCATGATATTAAGTCAGAGGGTACACAGAAAAGCAGTTTTTACTGCTTTTCTGTGCACTTTCCTGGTGCCCGGAGAAATTAGAGGTAGGCGCTAATTTCTGAAAGTAAAATGTGTGGCTTGGCTGAATCGCGCGGGAAGAATACCTAATAGCGCCTGCAACATGCATTTGCATGTTGCAGGCGCTATTAGGTTCGGGGGGGTTGGACACGCGTTTTGGACGCGCTATTACCCCTAACTGAATAAGGGTAAAGCTAGTGCGTCGAAAATGCGCATCCAAATGCTGGCTAACAGTGCTCTCCATCTGTACTGTATCGGCCTGTATGTAAGAAAAGTAAACAAGAATAAGAAGGAAAAGAAACTGATCTGATTCTCAAAGGTATTGGTTAAAACAATAAAGTAAAAGAACATTGTTCAAGAGGTAGAAAGGTTTCTAAAAAGAGGAACCCAGGGAAGAATATTTGGTGAAGCTGAGAGAGATGAGGAAAGAAATCAGGAAGGCAGAAGAAAGGATTGATAAAGGGGTAAAGCGAAGTGACAGAACATTTTTCAGATATATTAGTGAAAAGAGGTGTACAGTAAAATTGCAAGGAAACAAGGAGCAATGTATGGAGAAAGAAGAAATATTAAACAAATACTTCAGTTCGGTGTTCACTAAATGTTGCGTCCGTCGGTCTCAGACGGCTTTGACCCTTGTGCCTCACCTTTTTCTCTGCTCTCCCTGCTAGTCTTGGGAAGATGGCTGCCGCCGCGTCTGCAAGACGTGTCCTCCGGCGTCCCCGGAACGGCTATGGCAAAGCCTCACGCCATATTTCTCCTCAGGGCCTCCTAGGGTGCGCGCACGCATGCCACTCACGTCTTTATCCACGTCATGGCGGGAACCTCGGGGGCATCCCCCTCAAGTGACGTCACGCCACCCGGGTACTTAGCCTATGCTTGTTTGCTATCTAGTTGAGTTAGCAAGGATTGGATTTGTCCGGTCTAAGTTACTCTGCTGCTTCCTTGCTGCCGCTGGAAACCCTCTCTGCCCTTCGGGGTATACTCTAACCTGGGTACCCACTCCTCGGGGGCCCTCTGCTTTCTTTCAGGTGCCTTACTGGGATCAGGTACTCGCTCCTCGAGGGCCTGCTCTCCCTGCCTCGGTGCCTATTACCATCTACTTCTGCCTGGTGGAATCATCAACCTTACAGCTACCATCTAGTGAGTAATCTAATTCTCGGTCTGTCTCATCTACAGCTCTGCCGTGCTGGGAAACCTACACTGGATATCCCTATACCATCTTGGTGAGAGGGGTTCCCTCTGCCGAGGGTCCCTGGACTGATACCTCTGGATCAACTCACTACTGCCACCTCTGGTGGTATACATCAGCTGTACAATAAAAGACAAAACTCTGTGTTTGTGCATCCTGAGTCTAGCCCAGTACTGTGACTCCCCACGGGGCTCCTCCCCATGGGCGTGGTCATCTCCCATTGTACCCAAGAATCCACTCAAACACCTCGAAACCATAACACTAAAGAAGATCTAGAGAAGGACCATTGCTGGTTGACTAGAGCATGAGTGGGAGTGGAGTAAATGCAATCCCATTTACTGAAGGGATTGTATGAGAAGAGCTAGGAAAAGTAGACAAGGCCATGGGGCCGGATGAGGTACATCCCAGGATACTAAGGGAGCTCAGAGGTGTGCTGACAGGTCCGCTGAAAGACTTCTTCAATAGATCCCAGGAAATGGGAGTGGAATTGCAAGATTGGAGAAGAGCAGTTGTGGTCCCGTTTCACGAGGGTGGTATCAGAGAGGAGGCTGGAAACTACAAGCTGGTAGCCTCACCTCTGTGATGGGAAAATTAATGGAGTGTTGCACCCGTTGGTCGCAGGCGGCTGCGACCTTTGCTGCTCACCTCCTTTCTCTATGCAGCTCCGAGTCTGGGGAGAATGGCGGTCTCCGCTTCCACACGCCGATCCTCATGGCATGCCCAGGGCGGCGTAGGCACTCCCAGCAGCCATCTTACATCCGGGGTTACCTAAGGCACGCGCACGCGCGCCTGCCCCCTTCTTAAATGCATCATGGCGGGAACCTCGGGGGCGTCCCCACCGCATGACGTTATCCGTTTACCATACTTAAGCTCAGCTGACTTCTTGCTATACGAGTTAGCAAGGATTCCTGTCCTGCTATTTCTGCCTCTCTGGGACTTCGCCTCGCTGTCCTTTCTGGGTGACCTAGGTACTCGCTCCTCGGGGGCCTTGCCGCACTCAGGGCTATCCGCTCCTCGGAGAGCCAATACTACCTGCCTCACCTTGTTACCAGTAAGTTCCTGCATCGTTCTCGGACGACCTTGCTGTTCCTGTTCCGGGCCTCCTCGGTGCCTGATCTTCCATCTACTTCCACAGTACCGGTGTGAGTTCAGAACCTGCTCTTCTACCTTCGTGGCACGGATTCTCGGGTTACCCTGTTTGCGGGTCACTACCGGATCCCTCCTGTCTTGTGCAACTGTTCCACCAGGCTTTTGGCCTACCCCGCGCTGCGGACCACTACCAGAGTTGCCAGCACAAGCTTCGCCTAGAGAAGGTATTCACTGGACTACTCTGTGCTGTGAAATACTATCGAACTGATCAACTTGCAGGTCAAACTCTCTGGACTAACTCTATTGATCCGCTCCTTGGATCACCATTGGCTGTATAATAAAGTTGTTTCCTGTGTTGTCCATCTCTGCTGAGACCTCGCCTGTTGTGGTGAGTGCCCTCAGGGCTTCTCCCTGTGGGCGGAGTCTTCACTTGCCATGACCCAAGGGCCCACTATTAGTTCAAGACACACAGAACGTAACATGGAGACTCTGCTGAAGGAGAGGATAGTGAACTATTTACAATCTGGTGGGTTGCTGGACCCAAAGCAGCATGGGTTCACCAGGGGAAGGTCCTGTCAGACAAATCTTATTGATTTTTTTGATTGGGTAACTAGAGAATTGGATCAAGGAAGAGCAATTGATAGATTTCAGCAAAGCTTTTGATACGGTCCCATATAGGAGGCTCATGAATAAAATGAGAAGCTTGGCTGTGGGTGCCAAGATGGTGGAGTGGATTATAACTGGTTGACTAAAATGAAACAATGTGTAATATTAATGGAACCCTCTCTGATGAGAGAATGGTGTTAAGTGGAGTGCCTCAAGGATCAATTTTTGGGCACCAGTTCTGTTCAATATCTTTTGAGCGACATTGCAGAAAGGTTAGAAGGAAAACTTTTGTCTTTCTGCAGGTGATACTAAGATGTGCAACAGAGTGGACACGCATGAAGAAGTAGAGAGAATGAAAAGCAATTTAAGAAAGCTTAAAGAGTGGTTGAAGATTTGGCAGCTGGGATTCAATGAATACTGCATTTTGGGTGCAGTAATCCAAAGGAGTTGTATGCGATGGGGGTAGGGGACGAAAGACTAATGTGCATGAACAGGAGAGGGATCTTAGGGTGTCTGGCAATCTGAAGACAGCGAAGCAATGTGACAGGTTGGTAGCTAAAACCAGAAATATGCTGGGCTGCATAGAGAGAGAAATAACCAACAGGAAAAAGGAGGTGATATTGCTCTTGTACAGGACCATGGTGAGACCTCACGTGGAGTACTGTGTATTTCAAAAAGGATAGAGACAAGATGGAAATGGTGTAGAGGAAGGCAACCAAAATGGTGTCTGTTTCAGAAGACCTATGAGGAGAGTCTGAAGGAACTAAATATGTATACCCTGGAGGAGAGGAGGTGCAGGGGAGATATGATACAGACCTTCAGATACCTAAAAAGTGTTAATGATGCTCAAACATCAAATCTTTTCTGTTGGAAAGGAGACTGTAGAACTAGGGATCATGATATTAAACTCCAGGAGAGTTGACTCAGAACTAACATCAGGAAATATTTCTTCTGAGAGACAGTGGTGAATGCTGGAATGTCCTTCTGAAAGAGGTGGTGAAGATGAGAACAGTAAATGATTTCAAAAGGGCATGGGATTAACACTGTGGATCCCTAAAGGCTTGAGACTGGACATGAAGAAAGAGGGTAACCTACGTTAACATTTATTTCTACATGGGGATAAACTGCATGGAGCAACGGTTGCTACTAAAGCAATTTTCTGGGCAGACTGGATGGACCATTTGGTCTTTACCTGCTGTCATTATTATGTATGTTTATTTATTTATTTATTTAAAAGCTTTTATATACCGAAGATCATGTACAAGTACATATCGCTTCGGTTTACATAAAACCAGAATTAGAAATACCATGGGCATGGTGTACATGGAACAATAAACATTAAAACAAATAATACAAATATAAATTATATAATAATAGTAATAATGTTAGTAATAATAATAATAATAATAATAAAATAAAATCAAATCAATAAACTGTGAGTATGCAACAAACAGGGTAGATATTGAGTATGTGGTGCATTGAAGAATTATGCATGGAGAACATTAAATGTATGTTACAGTTAAAGGTAGCGTATAACTTTATTTTTAGCTTGGGAAACTTTAGGTGAAGGCCTCCGTGAATAGCCAAGTCTTCAACTTTTTCTTGAAAGTCCGTAAGCAAGGTTCAAGGCGAAGGTCCGATGGTAGATTGTTCCAGTGGGTAGGTCCAGCTATTGAGAAGGCGCGTTTTTTCATTGGGGCCTTGGTCGGGGGTAAATAAAGGGTACCTTGGTACGTTGTTCTAATAGGTCTGGATGCTGAGTGAAATCGGAGAGGGCAGTTTAATTCGAGTGTAGTTTGTGAGTGGATGGTTTTGTGTATTATGGTTAACACTTTGTATAGAATTCTAGACTTGATGGGGAGCCAGTGTAGGCTCTTAAGTATAGGAGTGATGTGTTCACTTCTACTGGTCTTGGTTAGGATCCTGGCTGCTGAATTCTGTAGCATTTGTAGTGGTTTTGTGGTGACCGCTGGAAGACCGATTAGCATGGAATTGCAGTAATCAATTTTGGAAAATAATACACCTTCTATACTTGGCTGCAAAAAAATAAAGACGTATTAGTAGTGGGAAGAGGAAAGTAATATTACTTAAGGAGAAGTCTCACCAGAGCACTATACATGAGCACTCTGTCCAAGTCTGGCGATCACATCTACGAAAGAACATTTATAAGAGGGAGGTAGTTCAAAGCAGGGTCACCAAAATGATGCAGTGCCTGCACTCCAAGCCATACACACGGGCCGATACAGTACAGTGCGCTCCGGGTTTGGCTGCATGTTTTCGACACTCTAGCTTTACCCCTTATACAGTAAGGGGTAGATTTTCAAAAACGGCGCGTTCAGGTACTTTTGTTGGCGCTCCAGGCGCCAACAAAAGTACGCGGGATTTTAGTAGATACGTGCGTAGCCGCGCGTATCCGCTAAAATCCTGGATCGGCGCGCGCAAGGCTGCCTATTCCGTGTAGCCGGCACGCGCCGAGCCGCGCAGCCTGCCGCCGTTCCCTCCAAGGCCGCTCCGAAATCGGAGCAGCCTCGGAGGGAATTCGCTAACGCCCTCCCCTCACCTTCCCCTCCCTTCCTCTACCTAACCCACCCCCCCGGCCCTGTCTAAACCCCCCCTACCTTTGTTGGGGGATTTACGCCTCCCAGGGGGAGACGTAAATCCCCGCGCACCAGCGGGCTGCTGGCGTGCCTAGACACAACCCGGGGGCGGTTCCGGAGGGCGTGGCCACGCCCCCAGACCGCCCTGGGCCGAAACCACGCCCCCGGGCCCGCCCCCGACACGCCCCCCTCGGAAAACCCCGGGACTTACGCGAGTCCCGGGGCTCTGCGCGCGCCGGTAGGCCTATTGAACATAGGTGCACTGGCGCGCAGGGCTCTTAAAATCCGACCCTAAGAGGTAAAAGCGCGTCGAAAACGCGCGGCCAACAACCCCCCCCAAAACTAATAGCGTCCGCAACATGGAAATGCATGTTGATGGCCCTATTAGTTATTCCCGCGTGATCCAGAAAGCAAAATGTGCAGCGAAGCCGCACATTTTACTTAAAAATTAATGTCTGCCCAAAGGCTGGCATTAATTTCTGCCGGCACCGGGGAAGTGTACAGAAAAGCAGAAAAAACTGCTTTTCTGTACATCCTCCGACTTAATATCATGGCGATATTAAGTCGGAGGTCCCAAAATTTAAAAAAAATTAAAAATTAAAACAATTTTTTTTTAAATCTGCCCGCGAGTCGGAAGACGGACGCTCAATTATGCCGGCGTCCATTTTCTGAACCCGTAGCTGTCAGCGGGTTTGAGAACTGACGCCGGCAAAATTGAGCGTCGGCTGTCAAACCCGCTGACAGCCGCCGCTCCTGTCAAAAAAGAGGCGTTAGGGACGCGCTAGTGTCCCTAGCGCCTCTTTTTACCACGGGCCCTCATTTGCATACTAAATCGTGCGCACAGGAGAGTGGCCTGTGCGCGCGTTGGGAGAGTGGGCACTCGCCTTGGAGCGCCCGCTCTCCCGCGGGTTTTACTGTATCGGCCTGACAGAGAGGTACGGAGTTAAAGATGCACTCTTTAGAAGAAAGGAGGTGAAAGAGAGACAAGAGACCATAAATATCTTGTAGGTTTCAACAAAAGTACCAGAAGGTAGTGTTTTCCACTGGAATGAGAAGCCGAAGGACAAAGGGGTCAGTCGTGAAGTAAAAGGGAGGGAGGCTGAAAACCGATGCAAGAAAAATCTTTTTCATTGAGCAGGTGCTGGTCACCTGGAACAGGCTTCCAGCAGAAGTGGTAGGAGCCAAAGGTGTGAGAGAAAACAGGGCATGTATGGGGCAGAGGCAGCAATTTATTGATGAGAGAAGACCACGGATTGAGTAGTGTCTGCGACTGCACAGGAGGAAGCCATGAATGAGCAGTCTGGATGCACATGGTAGTTCTGACCTGATACTACTACCTGTGTTTCTATGAAACCAGTGCAAAAAAAACCAAACAAAGGGTATTTAGCCAGGGAACAGTTAGCTGTTGGGGTTTGATGGCATACACAGTACACGTCAAAGAGTAGTGTGATTAACTTAATATCGGGCCGATACAGTAAGGTGTGGTAGAAAGAGGTGCGTTAGGGCCGGGCGCACCCACGTTTGCCGCACGCACAGTTCGCTGGCTTGAGCGCCGAAATTGACGGGCCTCCAAGTCAGCGAAAGCGTATGAACGTACGCCGTGACGTCACGCCCGCCCGTTCATGTGCTTTCGCTGGCTTGAGCGCCCGTGCACTACGGGCGTGCATTCATCCGTCTTTGCCGGCGGGGGCCGCTGGAAGCCGTTTTCGCCGCCGGCTGCCCCCGGGAGGCAGGGGAGCCGCGGTGCGCGCCTACGGAGGAGGGCAGAGAGGCCTGAAAGAAAGAAAAAGTAAGTTAACTTTGGTTACACTTATTCACAATACTTTACATGTCGAGTTGCTTTTCGCCTGCCTTGCTTCGGGAGGAGGGGATTTTAGGTTTTTAGGTTTTCTTTTGGTTAAAGTTGCTTCGGGAGGAGGGGAGAGAGGACTGGGGCTGCCCCGGAGACCGGCACCCATGGACGCGGCCAGGGCAGGTGAGCGGGGCTGGGGGAAAGTTTGCCGCCTACCCTTACCCCTGCCTCTAACGCAGGGGTAAGTGTAGGCGGTAAATTAGCAGGTTAAACGCGCGGCTAAACTGCAGGTTAAAAAGGCGATAATCGGGGCGCGGGTTACTGTATGGGAGGGAATAGCTAATCCGATCGTTTACATCTCATATACATGCCGCGGGCGGAAAGGGTTACCCGTTGATTTAAAGAAGCGGTAAGGATGGGTTAAAAGGGATAGTGAATCGTGGGTTGGACTTACGTGGCCAAATTGAGAGTAGAAAGCGGGTTAGAAGCAGGGTAACCGTGGCCGCACTTTACTGTATTGGCCTGTTTATTTGTGACTGGTTTTGAGAGCTGTGCTCACTTCATCACATAATGTATTCTTTTAAACTTTCTCTTCTATTTTAAAATCTTCTCTGTAGCTTTTTGCCTGGACAGTAGCTGAGGCATAAGCAAAAAGCTAAATGTATTCAGGTTTAAAATTCATTTTTCAATTGTGTACTTATCAGTCAATTCCAGAATAGTCAAATATGACTTTTCTTGTTCATGCTTGTAGGACTTTCTTAAAGTTGATATGGTTACATCTTACTCGCTTTGGCCTGTATTTCCAGCCAGGCCTCTGCCATGAATGTTCCTTGTTTGCTTGCTTTCTGAAAGCCCTGGTTTGAATTTACTGGGGGAGGTGGAGAGGCTGCTGTTTTTTTGTTTTTTTTAATTGTATCTCTTTCTCTCATTGTCAGTGGACATCTGGTACCAGGGTTGGCTGTGGGGGAGGGAACCAGAGCAGCAGCTACAGAGAGTTTGATGGATTAGTGTAGCTCAGGAAGGAGAAAGGGAGGAGGGGGAGCGAGGCGTGGAAGAAAAGAATCCCAAGATTGGGAATCGCTGAATTTTTATCCCAGGAGCCTCCCTAAATTTTGGGGAGATGATGCTTCCATGCATTCTTCACCACCAGTAAAAATTGGGCGCCCAGTACCATCCTTTGCGTCTTTCCCCCATTCAGGCAGCACGTGCCCTCTTTAATCTCACTGGCTTCTCCCCGGGGTTTGGTCCCAGGAGAGCCTCCATGAATCCTGGATTCAGTAAAGTCCCTCATGCTGAAATGCAAGACCCAGATTCATAAACCCTTCAAGAAGTTGACAGAAGTCCTCATCCCTTCTTCATTTTTGCCATGGTCCCCGATTCCCTCCTTTCCACGCCTCCCTTTCATAGTGGACCTGCTTCCCGATGGATTTGGATTCTGGAAGCAGAGGTTTATGCAGACAGAAGGTGAAGCGAGAAGACTGGAAACTGTTGTGTGTTATATGGTCTCCGAGACTGCAGTATTGTATTTGCCCTTTGGGGTGGGCTAAGGATGGATGATAGATCACACTTTCTTTAACTGCAGGGAATTTGGAAGTGTGGGGAGATGGGGGCTGCAGAGTTGTAGTGAACATCGTTTATTAACAGCTAATCTCTTTACCACTCCATCCATTTAGATCTTTTGTTGTCTGCATCTCACAGTGAAACGTCCTGGGTCTGCCAAAGTTTTTTTTTTTTAATGTAATGTGAGGCCTCATATGTGAGCGACTTATCTTGGGGACCTCTCTGAATAGTCCTTCTGAAACTTGATATAGCAGCCGAGCTCTGAATTTGAGTCTGGCACTTTTGTGTGTGGGGGTAGGGCAGTTGGGGGCTCGGGGAGAGAGAGGGTGAGGGGAGAGATTGCTGGCAAGATTTAATATTGCATTTCCAGCTTCCAAGGCTTTGGTGACAATTTGCCTTTGGGGGACTGGATTGTTGCATAATATATAGTCATATAACGTGTCTGGAGCGTTGTGTCCAGTTCTGGAGGTTGTACCTTCAAAAAGATATAGACAGAGTAGAAGCAGTCCAGAGAAGGGCTACCAAAATAGCCCAGAGTCTGCACTATGAAATTAGACTCGAGGACCTGAGAGGGAAGATATGATAGAGAAATTTAAATACCTTAAGGGGGTACAAGTTTCATTCTTCCTAGGTGCAAAGTCCACAGATCCTTGGGTATCCATGGCCTTAGATCTAAGGTCTACGTGCATGCTTTCCCTTTGAAAACTATCCACGGTAACAAAGGTCCAAAGATTTTGCATCTGCTTTTTCTATGGGCAGATTTTGGTTGGGGAAATAGTGCGTGTAGATTGAAATATCAAATCTATGTGCATAGTTTCCCAACCCTCACCTCACATGCCCCTGGGAGCTCCTCCCCTAAAACTGGTCTAAATGTATGCTCATAATGAAATCATGCACATAATTATACCTTTACATGGAGGTGGGCCATTTTTTAAAAAAATGTGCAGTCTAGCTACATTAATCCCTTGCTTTGAAAGTCTCCCTCCCATGGTATAAATATAGGTGAATTTTAAAAGCCCTATGAACGCCAAAGCTGGGAGATTTGAACAGAAATCTGACTGGCAAGCTGCGTGGATTTTAAAAAGCGCACGAGTACGCTCATCTCCTGGTACGCGCACAGAATTTTCAAAAAATGGGTGGGGCGTGGTCTGGACAGGACATGGGTGTTCCTAGATTTCTCCATGAAATCTGCACGTGAGTATTTACACTCACAAATGTGCGCCGGGGTCACCTACTACCTAACTTTGCTTCTGCTATAGATGGCGTGTAAGTCCCTAAAATAAACTAAGGTGGTTAGCAGGGTTTTAAGGGTTGGGGATAACAGGGTAAAAGGTAGACTAGTTAACTAGGTAGGTTAGGAAATCCTATCCTTTACCTGGGCGAACTGGAAATGAACTGGAAAACTGGTAACTGCGTCGGCGCATATGGCTACTAAAATCCCCCCACTTGCGCGGTAGAGGTGGCATTTGCATGCCCATGTGCATGTCTATATGAAATTTTGCGCACATGTATGCGTGTGTAGCCTATTTTATATCACACGTGCCTGTATGCACGTGTGTTATAAAATGGTTGCGTCCATTAGCGTGAGCCAGCATATGCGTGTACATATGCTCCCGCGCGGCTGTTTAAAAATTACCATCATAATGCACAAGAAGTAAAACTTTGTTTGGTGAAAAGGAAGCTCCAGAACAAGAGGTCGGGTTACAAGGTTCAAAAGGGGCAGACTTGGGAGTAACATTAGAAAATATTTCTTCATGGAGAGGGCGGTAGATGCATGGGACAGTTTTTTCCATTGGAGATGGGGGCTGCAAAAGCATTAGCAATTCAGTAAAACCTGGGATAAGTACAGACCACTCTAATAGTGTAGCCAGAGAGCAAGTGGTGTGTCTGTGGCCATTGTAACAGAAATTCAACTGCGCAGACTGGGGGGACCTTGTCTGCCATCATACTGTGTGTCTGCATTGAAAGAAGAGCAGAGGTCCATCAAATGCAGCCACCTGCCTGTTGCTTGGGAACCATGCACACGTCATTTAAAGGGTACTGTGTTTGTGTAATATTTACTGAAACATATACAGATATTTGTCAGATAATGGCCTAGCCAAACTGCATGCCCTTGATGGGAACTTAATATACTACATATGCACAGTGATCTCTGATAATATAGCTTGCGCTGGAATACTTGTCCTGCAGCATATTGTATCGGGGTCAACATGAACTATGTATTGAAATATACTGCATTATGCTATGCATTACACACAGAAACAATACACGCTGCACACTTGACATATGGAGTGGAAATACATCATGGACTTGTAAATACATTTACATTTCAAAATAATTTTATCAGTTCAGTTTTCAATTACTGCCTTCCCAGATGGTCCTTACATTTTAATATCTGGGTTTCAATTCTCACCACCTTAGTTTTTGCTTCACACTCAATCATAATTCATTATCGCCCAGCTCTTTTGATTACTTCGCAGAATTAAAAAAAAAATCTTTTTAAATGGTTTCCATAGCCTTCATAGCCTTGAAGTAATTCCTTTTTTTTTCTCTTCTTGTTGGGGAACTGTCTGGTCCAAATTGTTTCCCACTCCTTCCCCTCCTCCCATTTTAAATATCCTTTATTTTTTTTCTCAAAATTTAGAGAAAAGGTCAGACAAGTTGTAGGTGATGCATTTTTTAAACTGGACTACTTTAAAATATTTTGTGATTAGCTTTGGAAAGCTGTGCTCTCTCCATCAGTTCATTGCAACACCATTTCCAAAACTTCAAAAGGCTCAGGCATCTTGCACATAATGCTCCTGGGTCTGGAACATAGACATTAAAGTGTGAGCTTTAACTGGGAAAGTAATAATTGAAAAACTGAATTAATCGACTTTTTCTGTTGTCATTTTTATTAGCCATTGTGTAGTTATGTTGTAGTTTGTGATCAGAGTGGCTACATTGCAAACTGAAATCCAGACACCATTCTATAATTACAGGGGCACTGTATTTTGAAATATGTACACTACGCTGTGATGTTCAATATTTCATTATCCAATACTGCAGACAGAAAACATTCGTGGTCCCTGCAGACTGGATAGGTGCTAAAATGTGCAAGTTGTGTGTGAAAATTCTACATATACTGGGGCAGGAGTACTAAAGGGTTTTCCCACTTTTGTGTCCATGGGGAATATTGCTGAGTACAGTCAGGCCCATTGTGGCCCTGGGTACGGCACGCTGCATGCAGGCAGGTGAGAATGCGGGGGAGGATTGCACTGGAAATGTAGAGACCCCACACATCCCACCGCATTCGCCATTTTAGCTCTGCGCGCTTCTAACAGAAACGAGCTCTGCTTCCTCCTTCATTCAGTTTTCTAATCCTCATCTTCATTCTTCTTCCTGGTCTTTGTGCTCTCCTGATTAATTCTGAACACTTCTCCTCCATGTGGTACAGTGTCGATCCTCTCTTGTGTTCCCCATCATGCACAGTCTGACATTTTTTTTTCTTTGCTCTAGGTACCTTGGACACTGGGAATGCCCAGGCTGGGGATTGGTTTGGTACCTACCTTCCTTTTAGTCCCCTAACCAGCAACAAGAAAGAAGTTTGAATGGCTGTAAAGGTTGCTCATTAAAGGTAAAACCTTACAGTTACTACTAGCTAGTTGTATTGTTTTTGTCACTGTTCTGTTTGTAAACCACCTTGTTCTCATTTTCAAATTGGGAAAGGCAGTTTACAAATTTATTACATTTAAATTAAACTAAAGCAGTGAGTTGTCTGTCAGGTCCCTGGTTTAAAAATATATATGTATATAATGTCAGGAAAAAACCAACTAGCATGTGTAGTCTGCCCACCCTACTAAGGCTATATCCCAGCTGCCAGCCTTAGAGCGTGACCACGTGTAAGATCTCCTTATCCCGGGCAGTTTTTGTCATCTTCCTCATTTGTACTTGGGCAAACGAGCACACAAAAACTGCACACTTATTTAACTCTTTAATCAGTTCCATTTTTTGCGTCCTAGGAATATTGTATGGCCTTTGCACAAGGGAAAGTGACACCCTTCGGATAAAACATGGCTCCGATTTTGAACTTGCCTCCGTGTTGAGCAGTGGCCTGAAGGCAGCCTTGTGTATGTAGTTGGACAAGGAGGAGCATGAGGTACAGAATATGAATATATATATATATATATATTCTGTACCTCATGAGGTACAGAATATATATATATATATATATATATATATATATATATATTCATATTCTGTACCTCATGCTCCTCCTTGTGTGTGTATATATATATAACATCGTGTTCATTTTAGATTGCTACTATTATGTATTATGTGGACAAGTGCAAGGTGATGCATATAGGGAAAAATAACCCTTGCTGAAGTTACACGATGCTAGGTTTATTTATTTATTTTTTATTTATTTATTTAACAGTTTTTCTATACCGACATTAGTAGGCACATCATGTCGGTTTACATTAAAACTCTAGATTGGAAAAAGGTACAAAGAACAGGGAGTGGGGGGAACTGGGACAAATAGTGGAAACTTGTGCAACAGAGGTTGTTACAGTATAGGGAGGCTATAAAGGGAGCCTGAAAATCAAACTAGATAGTTAACAATTTAGTGGGATAAATGGTAACTGATAGGTAACAAAGGGATAACTGAAAAAATAATTCAAACAATTTAGTAAGAAAGCTGTTAACTAAGGAATAACAGAGAAGTAACTGATAAGTAATTGGTAGAGACGGGGTCCACAATTGGCGGCAATGTTAGGAGCTACCACCCAGGAAAAAGATCTAGGTATCATAGTGGATAATACTTTAAAATCATCAGCTCAATGTGCTGCAGCAGTCAAAAAAGCAAACAGAATGTTAGGAATTATTAGGAAGGGAATGGTTAATAGAACGGAAAATGTCATAATGCCTCTGTATCGCTCCATGGTGAGACCGCACCTTGAATACTGTGTACAATTCTGGTCGCCGCATCTCAAAAAAGATATAATTGCGATGGAGAAGGTACAGAGAAGGGCAACCAAAATGATAAAGGGGATGGAACAGCTCCCCTGTGAGGAAAGGCTGAAGAGGTTGGGGCTGTTCAGCTTGGAGAAGAGACGGTTGAGGTGGGATATGATAGAGGTCTTTAGGATCATGAGAGGTCTAGAACGGGTAGATGTGAATCGGTTATTTACACTTTCGAATAATAGGACTAGGGGGCATTCCATGAAGTTAGCAAGTAGCTCATTTAAGACTAATCAGAGAAAATTCTTTTTCACTCAACGCACAATAAAGCTCTGGAATTTGTTGCCAGAGGATGTGGTTAGTGCAGTTAGTGTAGCTGGGTTCAAAAAAGGTTTGGATAAGTTCTTGGAGGAGAAGTCCTTTAACAGCTATTAATCAAGTTTACTTAGAGAATAGACACTGCTATTAATTGCATCAGTAGCATGGGATCTTCTTAGTGTTTGGATAATTGCCAGGTTCTTGTGGCCTGGTTTTTGGCCTCTGTTGGAAATAGGATGCTGGGCTTGATGGACCCTTGGTCTGACCCAGCAGGGCAATTTCTTATGTTCTTATGTTCTTATACGTACAAGGGGAAATCAATAAATAAGACGAATTTAAGTTGTTTTGATGCTATTTATCTATCTGTTTATTTATTTATTTAAAAATACTTATTCCGCAACTTCCAAATTTAAAATTCTTAAATTCACCTTATTTATTGTTCCCCCTTGCATGTATACACAGTAATAGCATCTAAAATGCGCACGAACTCTCACCCGTATATATTGACTCCCCCTTTTAGATAATCAGACATTACGGAGAGATTAACATAGGGTACATTGAGAGGGATGAAATGTTTGTACTCATTAAGGCAATCCATGTGATTTGTGTGTGAATAAAACCTAAAATATGGCAGTGTGTGGGTCAGATAACTTTTTCTTTGTTGATAAAATGTAGGTATTCATTTCCCAAACGTGGGTTTAAGCAGTAGGCTCAGGTGTGGAGAAGTAACCAAGTGATCAGAGCAGCAAGTTTCAAATCAGGGAAGCCAGGCTTCAAATCTCACCGACAGTCCTTGGAATGTTGGGCAAATCACTTCGTCCTCCATTGCCTCCGGTACAAACTTAGGGAAGTCATTTACTAAACCGTGGTATTTTCCCTCCGGAGGGTGAAATACTGTGGGGGTACTTGATACCACAGCTTAGAAAACCATGGGAAAATACCTCAGGATAAAAAGCCCCCAAACGCTGTGCGATATTTGTCCCTTCACACAGGGCTGCCATTTTCTTAAAGGCCATAGTGGCCCTGTCCATCCCCTCCCCCAACCAACATCTGAAAAAACCCTGCCAGGAGTCTTTTGAAACACCGGCTCTAGAGATGGCCCTACACATTTAAAGGTAAAGAAATATATAAGTCATGCGACGACGGCTCTTCCCCTTGAAACATTTAAGCCCCTCCCCCAAAGTCAACTCAAACCCTCGCCCAGGCACTTGGACCCCCTCCCTCCTCAGTCCAGTCCCTCCCGATCATACCTAAAGTGGTCTAGTGATAGGCACATATAGTTGCTGCCATATTTTGGCAGATGGCACAGGTCCCAGGGCCTAGACCACCAAGGAAAGAAGCTGGGGAGGGGGTGATTCCAGGTACGGGTGGGGGAGTCTGGCTGATTTTGGAGGAAGGGGTCTGGGTGCTGGGAGGGGGCCTAAATACTTAAAGGCTCGGAGTTGGGAAGGGGGCAGGGCCATTCCCATATGACATTTTATCTTTTAAATTTAAACTTTTAATGTATAGGGTTGCTCACATGATCCCCCAGCAGGGATTTCCGCATATTGGGGATGGGGGGAGCGGAGGAGGGGTTTGGATCAGGCCGCTGTGGCCCTTTAAATGGTAGCCCCGGTTCGCATCCTGATCCTGATGCTCCCAGGGAAAGTTAGCTCCAGTTCCCAAGTTGTAGCTGACTTTCAATAAAATAGCACGGTTTGCAGTTTTTCAGGCAAGATGCGTTACTGTAGTTATAATCAGATCACCTAGTAATGAGCTGCTTTGCATGCATTTGCAAAGTATTTGCATGCGAAGCAGCTCATTACCATTTTGGCGATATTTAGAGTTAAATAACTTGTGGTATTTAAAATACTGCACATTATTGCTACTGCAAGGTGTTTTCTGTGCAGTAAACACTGAGGGGCGGATTTTAAAAGGAGCGCGAATAGGCCTACTTTTGTTTGCGCGTATCTACTAAAATCCAGCGTACTTTTGTTTGCGCCTGAGCGCAAACAAAAGTACGCTGGATTTTAGTAGATACGCGCGGAGCCGCGCGTATCTACTAAAAAACCTGGATCGGCGCACGCAAGGCTATGGATTTTGTATAGCCGGCGCGCGCCGAGCCGCGCAGCCTACCCCCGTTCCCTCCGAGGCCGCTCCGAAATCGGAGCGGCCTCGGAGGGAATCCTCTAACACCCTCCCCTCACCTTCCCCTCCCTTCCTCTACCTAACCCACCCGCCCGGCCCTGTCTATACCCCCCCTTACCTTTGTTGGGGGATTTACGCCTCCCTCTGGGAGGCGTAAATCCCCGCGCGCCAGCGGCCTCCTGCGCGCCGGGCCGCGACCTGGGGGCGGGTACGGAGGGCGCGGCCACGCCCCCGGACTGCCTCGGGCCGTAGCCACGCCCCCGTACCCGCCCCCCAAAACGCTGCCGACACGCCCCGAAAACGCCGCGATGACCGGGACCGCCCCCCGACACGCCCCCTCCGAAAACCCCGGGACTTACGCGAGTCCCGGGGCTCTGCGCGCGCCGGTGAGACTATGTAAAATATGTAAAATATGTAAAATAGGCTCACCGGCGCGCAGGGCCCTGCTCGCGTACATCCGCCCGGTTTTGGGCGGATGTACGCGAGCAGGGCTCTGAAAATCCGCCCCTTAATGCGGTTCAGTAAATGACCTCCTTAGATTGTAATCCCTCTGGGAACAGGGAAATACTTATTGTACCCGAATGTAATTTGCTTTGAATTGACCGACCAGTCACAAAAGACAGAGTATAAATGAGAAATGTAAATGTCACCCTCTTTCTCCTCTGCCCGCTCAGTCTGTCCAGGGCCTGAAGGGCAGTCTTGTACACTGTCATGAGGCGGAACCTGGGTCTGATTCCCGGCTTGGACGGAGCTGGGGATGCTGGGTGGCAGCATTCACAGGCCCTGAAGGAGAAGGATTCCCACTTACTGTGTGGTGGCAGCACCTAGTCATCGGATTATAGGGTCCGTGATTGTGGGATTCTGGAAGAAGCTGTGGTGTGTAGTCACTAGCCGAGGGCTGGTGCAGCAACAACTGGACTGGATTAAGTTGGGAAGAGACATAAAACAGGGGTTGCAAATGAAGGCTCATGGCACCATGTCCCAGCCCCAGTTCTGATTTGAGCTTGAAAGCCCAAAGGAATGGGGGAGAGGAGAAACTGCTGGGTCCAAATAAATAAATGCTATCCCCCTTTGTTTTTTGCTTTTGTGCTCCTTACACGTTGCCACTTCAGTATTTCATTACAGACTGAGTGCATTTGAATAATATATAAATCTGTTAATCCTGGGGACAGGTACAAGATGAGTGAGTGAATTCCTCCGCGAGCTGCAGATCTGTAATTCAGTCTGGGTTCTGAAAGTTTGTTTCAAAGGATTTCGGCCTCTCTCTCACTATTTAATGCCAGCCTGGCAAATAAAAAATTAAAGTGCTCAGATGGAGGTATGATTATTGATATACAGAGGGAGAGTTTGGAAAATTTATGTGAAATTTTAGAATGGGTATTTGGAAAGATGAAAAATTGTATTTATTAATTTAATTTTTTTTTAAAGGGCACAGGAGAGGTTTGGAGGTGCATGTGGTATAGATAGAGGTGCAGAGATTAAATGATATTTGTGCATTTGATAAGCCACAAGTAACAAAGAGCAAATCATGGTGTGATCTGAATGTGTCCCCTGCCATACAAAGAACTTAAAAGAGGCTTCTAAGGTGCCTGTTTTCGATTGGAATATGATGGCTAACAACCTTGTGATGTTGTTTGCCACTGTGACATACCTCTCGCCGGATTGGCCAAAATTGGGCTGTTGGAGTTACTGCCTTGCAATCCCAGAGCAGGGCTTTCGAAGCAATCCGTTCGTGCAACCTGTTTGCCGTGAAATTATTTGCTGTCGCAGTCAGGGGTGGTTGGGCGCAGGTATTGGAATTTGGTGAGGCCGAGAATGCGTATTTCTGTTTGTACTCATCACCAGCAGTTTAGATTGCTGGTAATCCTTTTCCTGGGATAGAAATTGGAATCCAGCAGGGGTCCGGTGCTGGGTAGGCTGTGGAGATTCCATATCTCTCTGCTGTGTCATTTTTTACTTTAACTGCGCAGATAAAAGGATGTCTGAAAATAGCCATCTGATGATTTCCTTAGGATCAGCATTTGCATCAAACTGCTGGTCCTGTGGAGAACAAAGTTTAATCTGAGGGCAGTGGTCTTCTGTCCCTCCTTAAGCATTGCAGCTGCCTTGGCTGGCAGTGCAGTCCAGGGGAGATACTGGTTTTAATCCCACCACTGGGTAAAACCTTGTTAAGGTCATTCTGTTCTGCTCTCTTTGTGGGTGAACCTAGTGTAGCAAATACATAAATCAGTATGCCACTTTTATTCATTGTACTGTGAAAGACTGGAGCACTCCTTGGTGTTATTGCTGTGGTATCACTATCAAGTACAGAAATTATATCTTGGTAAATTTAAAGGTGCAGGCTTTCAGTGTCACCAAGGCCCTTCCTTCAGCAGTTATCCTGAAGGCTTGCATCTTTAAACATTCCTTAGCTCTATAAGGAGCAGTGTTGAAACACTGTCGATACCCATGGACTTGCAAGCTAATTTTCAAAGGGAAAGTCCCTTTGAAAAATTGAAGCTGGTGGAGACACCCACAGATTTTACCATTGAAAAGTGTGGATGCTGAGGTACACAATGGATTTCCCAATGAAATCCCCCTGCTTGCTTTGCTTTACATGCCCTGCTCCCTTTTCTATCAGCAAAAAGTATTGCATACACTTAGAGATGAGGGGAGTTTTCAGCCTAGGGACTGCTTAGTTGCCTGGGGTCACATTCCTTTGAAAATTGTCTTTGTAAAGTTTATCTTTTACCTTGTTAGTTCCCTTTTAATTAATTTTAGCTCTGATGGGGGCTACCATCCTTTCTACTTTCAGTGATTTTTATTTCAGGGGTTCTCAACCCAGTCCTCGGGATGCACCTAGTCTGGTTTTCAGGACAACCTGCTGCCATTGTACACAATTCTATCTCATTGCATATTCACTGTGGATATCCTGAAAACCCTACCTGACTGTGGGGACATCAGAACAAGTTTGGGAAGCCCTGCCTTAGTCTTTTCTGATGTATGCACACTGAAGAACTGGGGGTCCTGGACATGGAAGGAGTACACCTCTGAGTCCAGAAGAAATGTGAAAATGTAAGAAAAAAAGTCTTTGTTAGGATAAAAATAGGGAAGTCCATATTTAACAGCATTTAGCTGGATAACTCAGAGGTTATCCGGCTAAATGAAGTTTTTGGAACTTATCTGGCTAAATTCTAGCCAGTTAATAAGTTAGCTGTTTAGAGGCCAATATTCAGTGCTACTTAGCCGGATAAATAGGGACTTATCCGGCTAAGTGGCAGCAGCAGAATATTCGGCTATGTTCAGTGGCCAACACTTAGCCAGATAAGTATTATCTAAATTATCCGGATATAACTTAACCAGACATCAGATGTCTATTTTCAGACATCCTTTTATCTGAGCAGTTAAAGTAAAAAATGATACAGCAGAGAGATATGGAATCTCCATAGCCTACCCAGCACCGGACCCCTGCTGGATTCCAATTTCTATCCCAGGAAAAGGATTTATCTGGCTAAGTAGATAGCCAGATTTCATGGGGGAAGGCAGTGGGCGGATTAAGGCCGGGCAACTTATCCAGTTATCTTAACTGGATAAATTCCTATATTCAGCCTTATCTGGTTAAGTTAACCTGCTCAATATAATTATCCAACTAACTAGCACTTAGCCGGTTATATTCGGCAGCATAGCCATGCTGTTGAATAACCCTTCTAAGTTTTCTGGTTAAGTTATATCCAGATAACTTAGATAATTGGATATCTTTGAATATTGGGCCCTAGAATTTAGCTGGATAAGATTGTGTGTGTGTGTGTGTGTGTGTGTGTAGTGGTGGGGGTGGGGTGGGGGGGTGGTTCCAGGGACGTAACTGGGAAGAGTTGAGTTAGCTATGTCTGGTCGGGCCAAAGAGCTGCCCTAAAGTTAGCCAGATAACTTTTAGATAGCAGGCTAAATTCAGTAATGCGGCTGCACTATCGAACATACCAGCTAACTTTGCTATCCAATTAGTAACTGAATATGGAGCTCAAAGGACCTAGAGATATGATCAAAAGAGGAAGGGGCATGAGCCAAGAAAGAGACGAGCTTGATGTTTTGAGCGTTCTGGCAGGCACTGCTGGTTTACAGATGGCCCCTGGATGGTTGATCCTCCAGCCCTCAATCAGCATGGGATTCTTTTTGCCTCAAAAGTGTTGCATCACTGGGGGAAGGTAATTTCCAGTTTAAACACTTCAGTTCTTCCAGGTGTTTTCTCAGCCTCATTCCTGCTGGAAGGAATTAGCATATATAGTCAACAGGTCTCCAGTAATTCCCCTGATTTAATTGCTTATTGCTTTACTGTATTGTTATTGCAGCAGGATGCTGTTAGTGGAATGTTTTATGCTTATCAGAGTCCAGGACAGGGAGATGGCACCATCCCTATGAAAGTAAAAATCATGTCCAGTTTAAAAATAAAATATATCCAGCATCTTACCAGATAGGCAGGATCATTTGAATTCTAAGATGTTTTAAACTTATTGCAAAGAGGTTTGATAGAATCGGGTTCGTGTTCTGAGCAGGGTGAAAGTGTTCCTTCATACCTGCGATCAGTGCCTTACTTCAGTGAGTTTTAAGGGGCGCCACATCTTGGCTTGCCAAGTACAACCTCAGAGGGTGATTTACAGAGACAGTACATCCTGAAATGCAATACCAGACCCACTGTTAGAACTTGGGGGAGGATCCAACCCTGGTCAGATGCTTCCAGTTCTGGTTTTGCCCTGTTGCACCTATGCACTTGTAATTTCAATTTCTCTGGGAAAGGTAGGAGGTAGCAAAGTCCACAAAAACAACGGGATGATGCAGGACCTGGAGCAGCTTGTCAGAGTTGACTTGGGTCAGGTGGCAGCACCAATTAGAATGCAAAGATTAGAAAAATAGGAAGAGCTCAGGGCCTTTCTCAGAACACTGTTGATGAAGGGAGAAATCTCAGCTCCTCTGACAGATGGCAAACTGGATTGACCAGTTGTACCAGTCTGATGCTGGAAGCTTCTGATCATTTTCCATTTGGCTCCATTTTTTTTTCGGGGTAGGCTGAATAGTCAGGGCCATCCTGAGTGTAGAGGATGGGGGGATGAATAAGGATAACCGCCCTGCCCTGCGGCACCCTGTCTCCAATGCTATAAATTCTTGTCAGCTTTGGGGTGAAGCCATGCATGTCAGTGTTCAGGACCCCACTGCAACCAATTCATCCTGGGCCCTGCACACCCACCCCCACCTTTCCACGGTCAACCCTAGATCAAATCCTGGTTTTAACCCTAGTGCATGCTGGATTTGTAGCACTTATTTGTGGCAGGGATTAACGGTCCATGCATGCATAAAGTAAAACCAGAAAATGCTTCGGCCTATCCCATAAATAAAAGAAAAAAAAATGAACCTAGCTGAATTACCCTATCAGTTGGTCATAAGTAATGCTCATAGATATTTTGGATGAATATAATTGGATAAAACTACTCTACTCTCAGCATTCCTTATCCCTGCCTTTACAAACCTGTGCCTGCTGCTGCATCCTCCCGCCTTTCAATAACTAACTTAATCCATTTGAAGTGACTCTTGGATTTCTTAATTATAGTAAGAGTAAAGCTTCTGCACTATGTGGAGCCTGAGGGCTTCTCGCTTTACCTGTGGTCCTGGCTGTTTCCATACAAGAAAACATCTGAAGGTTCTTACAAGGGAAATAATATAAACCTCATATAAAAATGACAAAGTCCCCATGAGAGGCTCCTAAGAAAATTAAAAGGTCATAGGATAGGAGGCAATGACCTTTTGTGGACTGCAGATTGGTTAAAAGATAGGAAAAAGAGAGTAGGATTAAATGGTCTGTTTTTACAGTGGAAAAAGGTAAACAGGAGAATGCCTCAGGGACCGATGCTTTTTAATCTAACTAGATAAACGACGCTTGACCGACGTGCCGCAAATGCGCAGTAGAGAGCAGCTCTACTGCGCATGTGCGGGCGAGCACGTCGGTCTTAGGCAGCGTCAAAAAAAAAAAAAACATGGCGGCAGCGGGCGGCGGTGGTAGTGGCGGGTAGCGGGTGGCAGCGGATGCGGTAGCGGCAGCGGGCGGCGGTAGCGGCGGCGGTAGCGGGAGCGGGTGGCGGCGGTGGTGGTAGCGGGCGGCGGCAGCGGCCAGTAGCGAGGGAGGGAGGAGAGAGAGAGAGGGAGGGATGGACTGAGTGGGAGGGAGGGAGAGGGAGGGAGTGACTGACTTAGTGAGTGAGAGGGAGGGAGGGATTGAGTGAGGGGGAGGGACTGGGGGGGGGGGACTGAGTGAGAGGGAGGGAGTGGGACTGAGTGAGAGGGAGAGGGGGGACTGAGTGAGAGGGAGTGAGTGGGACTGAGTGAGGGGGAGAGGGAGTGAGTGGGACTGAGGGAGAGGGAGGGAGGGAGTGGGACTGAGGGAGAGAGAGGGAGGGAGTGGGACTGAGTGAGGGGGGGAGGGAGTGAGTGGGACTGAGGGAGAGGGAGGGAGGGAGTGGGACTGAGGGAGAGAGAGGGAGGGAGGGAGTGGGACTGAGGGAGAGGAGAGAGTGAGTGGGACTGAGTGTGAGTGAGAGGGAGGGAGAGAGGGGAGTGAGAGGGAGGGAGGGACTGAGTGAGAGGAGAGGGAGGAGTGGGTGAGTGTGAGGGAGGGAGGTAGGGGGTGGTGAAGAGTGAGGGGAGAGAGAATGAGGGGGAGGTGAGAGACAGAGGGATGTAGCCCGTTTTAACGGGCTTAACGGCTTGTATATTTATAAATGATCTGGAAAGGGTAATGACAAGTGAGGTGATCAGATTTGCAAATGACACAAAATTATTCAGAATGGTTAAATCATAAGCGGTTAGTGATAAATTGCAGGAGGACCTTGCAAGACTGGAAGACGGCAGTCAAATGACAGATTAAATGTAATGTGGACAAATGTTCGATGATGCTTATAGGGAAAAATAATCTATGCTGTAGTTACACAATGTTAGGTTCCATATTAGGAGCTACCATCCAGGAAAAAGATCCAGGTGGCATAGTGGACAATACATTGAAATCATCAGCTCAGTGTACTGCGGCAGTCAAAAAAGCAAACAGAATTATTAGGAAAGGAATGGTGAATAAAAAGAAGAATGTCATAATGCTTCTGTATCGCTTCATGGTGAGACCTCATCTTGACTGTGTGCAATTCTGATTGCCGCATGTCAAAAAAGATATAGTTGCGATGGAGAAGGTACAAAGAAGGGCGACCAAAATGATAAAGGGGATGGAACAACTCCCCTATGAGGAAAGACTAAAGAAAGGCTGTTCAGCTTGGAGAAGAGACGGTTGACGGGGATATTAAAGAGGGCTATAAAATTATGAGAGGTCTAGAACGGGTAAATGTGAATTGGTTATTTACTCTTTCAGATAATATAAGGACTAGGGGGCACTCCATGAAGTTAGGAAGTAGCACATTTAAAACAAATCAGTGAAAATTCTTTTTCAGGCAATGCACAATTAAGCTCCGGAATTAATTGCCAGAGAATGTGGGAAGGGCAGTTAGCGTGGTGGGTTTAAAAAATGTTTGGACAAATTCCTGGAGGAGCAGTCCATAAACTACTATTAAATCAAGATGACTTAGGGAATAGCCACTGCTTATTACCGGCAATAGCAGCATGGGATTTATTTAATGTTTGGATACTTGCCTGGTACTTATCTTGGATTGACCACTGTTGGAAACAGGATGCTGAGCTTGATGGACCCTCGATCTGATATGCAACTCCTTATGTTCTTATGCATTGGGCGAGAGACAATATAAAAACTGAAACATTTACCAGTATATGGCCAAAAGAGGGCTGTAATGGCTACACTGATCACAGAAAGAAAAAATTGGATTCTTTTGCTGGATATGAGGGAGGATTTCAAATTTCTGAAAGGGAAAAATAGTGACAAGAAACTAACTTTTTTTAGGGGAATGGAAGTTCTGTCTGTTTTATGATTCCATACTTTTGTTTATATATTTGGTTGTAACACATCTTCAGTGCTTTGGCAGGAAGGCATCAAATAAATAAATGGTTTAAATGGTTTACAGCTCTAGAAAAAAGAGGTCATGATGCCAGATTCTGGGGTATAATGTTAGAATATATTTCTTCACAGAAAAAGGATGGTAGAATCATAGAGCAGCCCTCTGGTGGTGGTGATGAAGACAAAACTAGGAACAGACTTGAAGAAAGCACAGAAGGGCCGATGCAATATCTCGCGCATAAAAACGTGTGTCCAAACTGGGCGGCCATTTTTTTCAACGCATGCGTATCCACCTATCCTGGGCGCACAATGCAATATTCTAATGAGCTGCCGCGCTCAAACGGACATGCTAGGGATAAATTGTGCATCCCTAGCATTCAAAAGCATCGGGCGCCCGGAAAACGTGGATGTGTGCGGCTTAGGGAAACGGACGCTCAGTGCGAGTGTCCGTTTTATCCCGCCCCAGATAATTTACTGGCACAGTATGCACATATAATATACACAGTCTGGGGTATGTATATTGTGTGCCCCACAATTTGTTTTTTTCAAGTCTTTAATTTTTTAATAACTTTTAGTCATCACAAGGAGTAGATCTTAGTATTGCGATGATACAAAGTAGGAGGAATCACAGAAGAGCAGCGTTTTTTTGTTTTTTAGTTGAGCCCTTGAAGCATGGCAAGACTTTTTGCCAACTCCGGGGCTGGCATTAAGTTTGAGTGTTAAAAAGTACGCATTGGGCGCACAGCGATTTTTTGCATCGGGAATAATAGCAAATACATTGCATTTACATGCGATGGGCGCTGTTAGCTGCGCATTTGTTTAGACGTGCGTTTTGGATCTTATTGCATCGGGTGTTAGTCTAGTGCGTCCAACCAAGGGTAAACCTTGCACTAGGCTGAGCGCACTTTATTGCATCAGCCCGACAATATGCACAGACAATCTTCATTTGCACAAAAAAAGTGAAAGGAAGCCCAGAATCAAATGTGGTCGATGGCACTGCAAAAGGAAAGCAAGCTGGGCAAGATGAGATGGGCCTTATGGGCCCAATCAGCCGCCATACTGTACAATTCTGGATGAATTATCCAGAGAGGTGGTGCATGAACGTAGGTCCCGACTTGAAACGGTCACGGCAGCTGAAAATCCAGTCAAAAAAAGAGAGCTGGCATTGGATTCTTTTCTCTGTGGCGGTGTAATGGTTTTTCGCACTCTCTTCTTCCCCCTTTTAAGGTGAGGTGGAGCACAGGTTCTTTCCCCTCCCTCCTCCCCCCAGTACATTTCTCTCTGCACTGTAACGGGATCACAGCTGTCGAGTAAGCAGGAAGATAATAGTGTTATTACTGAGTAATTATGCTGCAATTCATTGAATTAGCCAAGATGATTGCTGCCTATAATGCCTTAAAAAAGCGACACAGAAGAAAACGCAGTGATAAATATGTTTTCCCTTTCCATGTTGAGATTGATTCTGCAAATTTTAACAGTGGTGTGTGTGTGTGTGTGTGTGTGTGTGTGTGTGTGTGTGTGCACACGCTGTTGGGGATGGGGTAATGGATGGAAGAGATATGAGGGGGATAATTCATCATGGGTTCCTCCCCCTGGCACTTGAAAAAAAAAAAAAATTCCACCCCCCCCAACAACCTCCCCTGGGGAGACAGAGAATGAGAGAGAAGCTGAAAGTAATAAATAAGCCATTTCCTTGTGAATAGAGGGTGTAATTAGAAATAGTGACTGTGGGGTTTGGAGTCTGCTTGAGGGGAGGAGGGAGCGGGGGTGGGGGACCCATTCAGAGCTGTAATGTAATAAAACCGTCTATGATGCAGACACCGTTACATTGATTTAACATTACAGAATGCAATGATTCACATTCTGTATTTAGATTTTTATATTCAGAATGTCAATAATTGGCCCTTGGGTTATTTCCTGTTTTATTTGGACCAGTCAATATCATAATCATTTCTTTGCAGTCCCCCCCCCCCCCCCCCACCCCCACACAGCAAACAGAATAAAAAAAAAATCTTTTAAAATCAGCATTCATTTAACAGTTGAGCAAAAGCATATCCATTTTTCTTCCTGCCTCCTGTATATGGACAACAACTCACTCCACGTCATCTGGACAGGCTGAGGAAAACTTGATTTTTCTCCTGGAGCATCTGTGGTAGTACCTAACTTTCTTAAACAAACAAACAAAAAAAACCCAGAAGAAAACAGAATAAACAGACAAACCTGGAACTTCCAAGTCCACAAATATGATGGCTCAGCCTGCTTCAGCTGTTTGATTTATCTGTCTGGTCTGTTTTTAGATTGTTACCCACTGCATATTCAATTAGAGCAGTTTACCTTCTTGGAAGCCTAATGCAGGACTCAGTTAGCCATCCACGGGTGATGTTATCTGATGGCGCCAAACAAACCTTTCTCTTTCAGCTCGAAGAGCTTTTCCTCTTCTGAGTATGTGCAGGAGTTCCTGCATAGGCGTTGCTTTGTGAGCCCCTCAGTTTTATTTATTTATTTTTTTTGGTTTTGAACTACAGCATGGACCTGTACCCTTTTCTTTGAATATATTTTCACTATTTCTTGATTTTTTTTTTTCTTTAAGAACTTGTTGCCTTGCTGCCTCGGCAGTCTCCAAACAGCACTTTTAAGTGCTACCTAAAAGGAAAAAAAAATGTCAGGATCCAGGATTGCCGCCCTCAGCAGCTTCAAGGACTGTGTGTGTGGTAAGAAGAAGAAATCTATCGCTGATGGCCATATTATTTGTAACTGGTGTCTTAGGCCTAACCATGTCGTACCTAACTGCTGCCGCTGTGGCTGGATGACACCATGGACTCGGAGATCCTGGAAGATGGAGAGCTGCATAAGTCTTTTAAGAGCTGCAGCAGGTCCGCTTCCTGGGTACCGAACTGAGCAGGAGCTCCTTGAATAGTTACCCCCTCCCCCCCCCCCTCTCTTTGGAGCGGGCCATGGACCCCTCCACCTCATCGGGTCAAGTCAGATGCGAAAACACTGTTCTTCGCCATCCGCAGTCCCCTCGTGAACTCGGCGGGGTATGGGCAGCCTGAGAGAGAGAAGCGTCACTCTTCAGAGCCATTGGCGCCAGTGGCACAGTCGACGCACGATTCTCTGGCACATCGAGCCCCAGCACCATTGGCACACCAAGCTTTAGATTGTATCGACTGCAGCGGGCTCCCTCCCCCCTCCACCCCCCCCCCCCCCCCGCCGGGCCAAAGATTGTATTGTTATTGTTGTGTTGCATTTTTATTTTTAGATTGTATTGATTATTCATTTTTGTATTGCTGTAAACCGCATTGGGTGCTCCTTTGATGAAACAGAAAGGGGTTGCAATAACCTCAGATCAGATTAGATATCCTGAAAGCCATAGATCCCGGGGGCTGCTAGGGACTGCTGCCGAGAGCCATAGTGTACTGGTGTAAAGTGTAAAATGATATTCTTGTTATTGGAGGATTGCACTTATTTCAAACTCCCCTTTCTCTGTATATTTTCCTGCATGTTCTCTCTATTGCCTGGGTTACTATGATAGTCTGTCTCTATATCCATTAGACTTGCTTTGGAAAACGTAACATTTTTGTCCCCTGCTCCCTGACCTCACCCCCCCCCCCCCCCCCCCCCCCCCGCCTTGTCTCTGTTTTGGTCTTCTTTCCCTAATAGAAGATTAACTGAAAGTAAGATGAAAAATGTGTAACCTTCTGTCAGGAAGCAACACACATCTGCCAGGTTTCATTAAAAAAAAAAATCGATTTTCCTCCCGACTCTCATCCTGCTCTGCATACCTTTCTGCTGCAAACTGCCTCCCCCCCCAAATCTAGGGGCGAGGAGGGGCTTCCATCAGACATGCCAGTTACCCTGCCCAATCTGCCCCCATTTTCTTCGAATTGGGAAAGCCTCTGATTTGCTTTTTTTTTTTTTTTTGCTATCTAAGTAATATAACCAGTGTGTAAAAATCTATGACAATCACATTTGCTTTTTTTTTTTTTTTTTTCAATTTGGGATTTCCAGTTTAATGTGTAATGGCTTTCTAAAGATGGACTGCAGTGTTTTAATGAAGACATTTTGGATTAGCCTTGAAGAGAGCTGGATATATTGAAATAACTATACAGGGGTGCATATTGTGCTATACCTATGGTGGCTTCCAAATCTGGTCTTTGAGATTCCTCCAGAGATCTAGTTTTTGGGTTAACCATATCATGAAAATTGTCCTGGCTATAAGATAAAATATTTGCAAATAGCTCATGAATATTTATTTTGAAAATTCTGAAAACCAGACTTATTTTGGAGCTCTGGAAGGCAGGATTTGGGGACCACTGTTAAGATACCAGTGGAAGACAATTTTGGAGCCAGTTCTGGGTCTAATGCTCCCCTGGTTGGACTCATCTATCCATGTGCAGATAGCAGAGGGCCCCAGCAGGGGTTAAGGTTGAGACCTTAAGTTTAAAAGTGTGCTCTGTACCTTAAAAACTTACCGGGTCATTCATCAAAATGCGCTATGGTGTTAATGCACACAATAGTGCGTTAACACCATAATGCCATAATGCATACAATAATAGTGCTAGCACACAATGTGAATGCAAATTTTTGGAAGGGGTGGGATTAGGGAGGAGTTTGGGTGGGATTTAGTAAAATATGGGGCAATATCACACCGTGCGATATCATAACGCATGCTATCACACGGTTTTAATGTTGGAAATAACTACACCTTCCCCTAGATTCATCAAAATGTGTTAAATAACGCATTGATAACACCCATGATAAGAAAAAGGGGCGTGTTTAGGGAAATTTTAGAATTACCGCACCACGCATACCGCATACCGCTTCGCATCGGTAGTATCGCATGGTGCGGTAAACTTATTGTGCACTGTGAAAACTCCTATTTTCATATCTTGCTGGGGGGGGGGGGGAGCCTCTGGGGAGGCCCTCACTATGCAACTATTTATATCTCTATAGGAGGGCCATCTAATGGCTCAAGGTGAGGTGTTGCGGCGGTTTAGGGTTTAGGGGCCAGTTTCTCATTTAGAGTGAGATGTATGAACAGCACAGTACACCTTGGTGAAGACTTGATGTCATTTGGCTTGAGGAAAGCCTCACAAAGATGAAATTTGGTACTATGTTATCTCACCCTAGCTTGATGGTACCCTGTTATGAGAGAACATAGTAGAAATGGCATCTTTGTGAGGCTTTCCTCACTCCAGATATCATCAAATCTCTCTCCCTCCCCCCCCCCCCCCCCCCACAAGATGCAAAAATAGGAGTTCTCACAGGGTGTGATAAGTTTACCACACAAAGCAGTACATTATCAAATGTCACTAAACATTCCCCTTTTTCTTATTTTGGGCATTATCAGTGCGTTACTAACGCATTTTGATAAATCTAGGGGTTAGAGCAATAAATAACCCTTAAATGTTAAATTTAGCTTCTGCAGGAGCATAACACTATACAATCAATCCTTCCCTTCTCACCCCCCAATATGTTCTGTTCTTTCCTTTTATCTCTCGTCCTCCCTTGCTCTCCCTATCTTTGGAGGTGATTGGTGCTTCTTTGTTTCTCAGGGTGAGCTCTCAATTTTTACTGTATGACTTCCATTGCAGTTTTCTGCTAAGATTTCATTTAAATCACCATTTGGTTGCTTTGTCAGCCTAACTATGCTTTTGTGTGGGGAGGGAGCTGGCAGTTCTGGAGGTGATAAACGATGGGTCTAAGGCTCCTCTCCTCCTTTAGCCTCTGACCTCCAGCGTGTAGGGGTAGGGAGGAGGGTAGGTTAGAACTGCCCTCCCTGTACTGGGGGAAGGAATTCTGTGCAACTGTGCGGCACAGCACAGAATTTGAGCAGGGTTCTCCTCCTGCGCAGAATTTTCATAATTTGCGCAGAATTTGAAGAAAGGGTAGCCTGTGTGTGTGCACACAAGAGAGAGAAGGGGGCAAAGATTAGAGATGCCCGGAAGGCCGGGAGGAGAGGCCATTCTGCCTGCAGCCAAAGACACAGAAGAAGGAGGCCTGGGAGAGTGAGGGAGCCTGTTTGAGAGGGGGTTGTGTGTGTAATCAGTGGTTAAAAATATAAAAAAAGGGGGCTAACATTTTTTTTTATTAGATTTTAATAAGGAGGGGCTTGGAGACCAAGTTAAAATTTATTTTTTTCTTGGCTATGTCCTTGGAGGACTGCCTAGGGGCTATTATGGTCCCTGCTGCTGGGGAGACAGTTCTAGGGTGTCCTACAGAAGAAAGGAGAGTGAGGGAGGCAGAGAACAGCTGTTTCTGGTAGCTGCGATTACCGTGGCCGCTGACAGTCAGCTGTCCGGGCCCTCGGGAGAAAAGTGCCGGTCGGAGGGAGGAGATATACCTGCAATCGCGGGAGAAGGTAGTGCTGCCCCCTCGGGGACATTGGATTTTTCCAGCAGCAGCACTGAGGATGCTGCCCCTGCCCCAGGGGAACCAGGACTCAGCGTCAAGGGCAGCAGGGAAGGTCCCCGGCGTCACTCCAGCATGTGGGCCACACCGGAAGTGTTCCACAGGGTCACTTCTGGTTCTCAGCAGAATTGGGGCAATTTTTAAAGCTAAATTAAAAGGGAACCAAACTGCAAAATTGAGAAATAAGGCCAAATTCCAGGTGGGGGAGACCAGCAGATGCATCCTTCTCATCCTGGAAGCTCCAGGGAGGGTCACCTGACCTGGTTTATAAAGTGCCCCAAATCTTCCTTAAAAGTTAAAATTGGGCAGAAACAAATACAGGCAGCAGGTTGGGGGAGACTTCCTCTGGTGGTCCCATGTTTTGGAACCCCAAATTGGCCCTATTTACTCCAGTTTTAAATGGGTCCCCAAACTCTCTTGATAGCCCAATTTGAATTAAATAATGGTGGGGTCAAGTAAGGAGAAGCTCATTACTCACATCCTGCCCCTTGAAAGGATTTTAATAGGTTTTAAAGTGTTTTAATGGTGTTTTAATAGGTGTTAATGGTGTTTTAATAGGTTTTAATGGTGTTTGCTGAAACTGTGGAAAGTGACCCGAAATAGAACCCAAATCCGGCGTATTCTGTACCAAAATGCCCATGAACCCCAAGGGAGAATTGGACCCTCTAAATATTTTTTATTTGGGAGAAATTTCAGAGGAAAGGCCTACATTTTATTATGGTATCCATATGAAGTGCTCTGGCCCTAGAATTAAGGTTGGTGACATGGGAAAATACTGTGAATGACTTTAAAAGACAAACAGAGGAGAGATCATGTGGTGCAGTGAGGGGGGAGGATGTAGATCTCTCTCCCTCGGCGCCAGGCCTGCTGAATCAGACTCCATCCATTCCACTAATGGCATCAAAGTAAGCTTTAAATATTGCTAAGTGGTGGCTGAACCATCAGAGCCCTGATTTGGTTGGGAATGTCCGCTCGTGTCCTGAAGAAGGACAAGGAAAAGGGGAAAGATTGTATCAAGCCCACAGAACTCCCTGTCATGGCCGCCATAAGCGAGTCTGTAGCCCCCCTGTCGCGGCAATTGCTGATATTAAATGCACAGTCTTGGAGACATTGGGGCCTGACGTTAAAAATATCTCCGTCAAAATAAATGAAATCTCAGCCAATCTGGGCAAGTTTGAAGCCCGCTTCGAGGAGATTGAAGGTCGCGTGTCTGACGTGCAAGATGGCCTCCGCATGGCCCAAACTCATATCTGGAGAAACAGGCCACTCGAATCGAGAATCTCGAGAATGGATCCCACAGGGTAAACCTGCGATTTGTAGGGCTTCCTGAAACGCTGGATGATCGGTGACTCGCTGCGACTCTGCAGGCTTGGCTTGAAAAAGACCTGGACCTGTCTCGCACTCACGGCAAGCTGCGAATAGAGAGAGCTCACTGTTTGGACTCTTGAGTGCCAAATGCCGTTAAACCGCGGGTAGTGGTGGCGAAAATCTTTAATTATGCCCATAAGCAAGAGATAATGCAAGCGGTACGCGGCAAAAAGGGTATTTCAGGACTTTTCGGCGACGGTAGCAGCACAGCGGCGGATCATGGCTCCGATCTGTACCCAGCTGATATCTCAGGCTGTGCAGGCTATCCTTCTCTATCCAGCCCGCTTGAGAGTTTCTACAACTCAAGGAGTGCTTTGGTACAACACTGCCGAGGAGGCGCGCAAGTTATTAAAGGAATCGGCGCCCGAGACAGATGCCTCACAGCCTGGACATGTGGAGCCTTAAGTTCTCTTGCCTCTCATGGCGGTGTTTCTATTCTTTCTTCCTTATTTTCGCTTACTGAGGCATGCTGATTAGGGGCATTGGTAAAGTGTGTTTTTGCAGGAGTAGTCGATGTATTTTTTTTTTATTCCGACTGCTTTCTGCTATCAGTGCCCTTGGAATACTACAATTGCTTGTACTATTCCCTCGGACTCCTTGGTTTTATTCTCTTTGCTTTTTTTCATGGCTGACTTTGCCGATGAGGTCCTGGATTTTTGTTGCTGCGCCTCTTCTCATTGTTTTGCGGCCCTCCCTGAGCCCTGATCTCCGTTTTTTTTTTCTTTTTCTCTTCCCCTGACCCGAGACACTTGTTAGTGGCTGGGATTCGAGGGCCCGTTTTACATTGCCATTCAGAGGCAGTTTTTGAGCCTGCAGCTCTGGACTTCACGTGACGCAGGGTCACTCCGTTGTTTAGTTTCCAGGCCTTGAAACCGTATTTTCCTGGTTTGGGGCTTCCAAAAGCTGTATCACATAATGGACTACTACGTTGGTAGTGTTTTGCCCCTTCCAGCCTCCGTTTTTGACCCCAGTGGGGTTTTTTTTTTTTGTTTTTTTTGCAGCAATGGTTTTTGACCCTGCCAGTTCAATGTTCTGCAAGTGGCTCCGAGGGATTGCTGAATATCTACCCTTATTCTTCCGAATGTTGGAGGATTGTTGGGGCCAGTTTTGTTTCTCTTCTTGGGGACGGTCTTAAACTCGGCGGGTCTTTCCTCTTGAGTCCTTTTTTTTTTTTGGTGGCATGGTTCTGGGAGATGTTCTCTTATTGCATTTTTGTTGTTTAGGTCTGATGTTGTCCCTTGGGTGCCTTAATTAAGCAGATCCTGTGTGTCAATGGTAGACCTTTTACTGTTAAGCTGGGGGTTATAGTTCTTAGAACTGTTATTTACAGGGCGTCTTAGCCAGTACTGTACACTAACCCCTGCCAGCACTAGCCGGCCTGCTCTGATTGCTATTTCGGGCCTGTTTGGTCAGTTTTTCATTTTCCGAAATGGCTGGTTGGGGTTTTTTGTTTTTTGTTTTTGAAGGGGATGGGGGGGTGGATGGAGTCTGAGGGTGGGGGGCAGGGTTAGCCAGCATGGTGGTGATCTCGACCTTTGTTAAAGGTCTAGGGCATTTGGGTAAGGGGGGGTTGGGGGAGGGAGGATGGGGCGGGGGTTGAGGGTTTCTGGGGTTTGTTTATTTTTTTTGTCAAAATCATTTTTATTGAAGAGTGTGGGCAGTACAATCATCAAAACGTATAGAAGGTGCACTACACAATGCAACAACTCAACAAAAAAATAGTGCCAAAACGTGCCCCCCGCTGTACTCCCAGCTTTTACCAGACGCACTGCCCCACTCCTTTTCAAAGTCCAGCAGACACAGTCCACCAGACAAAGCCTGTAAAGTCAATCATGCATCCCACTCACACCAATCAACCCGTGTCTCTCACTCTCCCAACCCTCCCCCCTGTTTTGTCCCCCCAACCCCTAGGAGAGTGTCACAGTAAGATCGTAAGGCATACGCATTCATAAAAGGAATCTTTATAACACAATGAGGCTTGGTCCAAAAACCTCCCCGTCAACCCCCCCTGCCCAACCGACCTGATCGATTGTCTTAGGTCAACAACAGTGAGCTGGTATGGTCTAATCACTTCCATGAAGGGTGATATCCCGCAGTGAGCAGATGAGTTTGGATATCCAGTGGCAATAAGGTAAAACAAGTTGCCCAACAGATTCTATATTCTGGATCCGATGTCCACAAACCCTGTAGTGAAGCGATTCTCTCCATTTGCATAGATGTTGCAAGCCTATAGTACCATGCCCTTGTTGTGGGAAGAGTTTTCGGCTTTATCCAGTCTACCAGGACTGTGCGACAAGCTAGTAGTATGGCAGTATGGCCAAACCAGTCCAGAGAAACCTGATAAATTGGCAGAGCGCCCCACAAGCCCGACAGAAGGAGTCTGCCAGTCTTGCCAATAGTGGTGTGCGTGCTTTGAGCAATCACGGTCAATACTCCATTCCAAAACCCCGCCAACTGCTGGCACGCAAACAATCGATGAACCAAAGTTCCTCTCTCTTGATTACATTTGATGCATGTGGGCGATGTCAGCCTCCCCATTTGGTAACGACATTATCGTCACAAATAATAGGATGAAAATTTTAAATTGTAATTCCCGGAGAGATAAATCCGGCAAGTTCTTCGGCATAGTTTTGAAACAAGAGAGCAAGTAAGCGGTAGAAACATCCATCGTCCCCATCTCTGTCCAATATTGCGCAAGATAAGAGATATGCCGAGGTGTTCGATACGTCTTACCCATCCCGCACCATCCTTTGATTGAATTTTGCTTTAAGGCAACATCAAAGAAACGTTGGGCGAAGAGACGTTCCCGTCTATACGTGTCCTCTGTTCATTTGAAGCTCGACAAATAATGACGTGTTTGTAAATATGCAAAAAAATGCTTAGCTGGTAAGTTATAATCAGTTACCAACAATACAAAGTCTCTCACCAGCGGCATGCCCTCTGAGTAGAATTGGAAGATGAACGGAAGCCCTTTTTGCAGCCAGTCATCAAAAATAGCGTACTGATCATGCCCTGGAAGGAAATCCCAATTACCTAACAATGGCATAAAGAGAGAAACAAGGCCAGTCATGCCTCCCTGTGTCCGGATCCATCGCCAAGCCTGTCGACATGGGTGGACCAAGCTATGTGGGATTTGTAGAATACGATAGATATTATTTCTGGCTTGCAGGAGATATAATGGGGACCACGGGGAAACCATGCTAATAACTAGCCCATCCTCACAGTAAGTGTATCGATCAAGTAGCCACTCTCCTACAAAGCGTAATTGACAGGCCACATTAAAAAGTCGAATATCTGGCAGCCCTAGGCCTCCCTCCCCCTTAGAATATGTCAAAACTTTATATTTCAGCCGGGCCCTCTTCCCAGCCCACACAAATTTTTGGAAAGTAGCTTGTAACCAAGTGACATCCCTACCGGTGAGCCAGCAAGGTAACATTAGCATCTTAAATAGTAACTTAGGCAAAAGAACCATTTTAAGCAAAGCACATCTACCAAAGAGAGAAAGTGGCAGAGTCTGCCACGACTGGAGTTGGGCAGCTAAAGCTGCTATGGTGGTAGTAATATTCAACTCATACAGGTCTGCGAGATTTCGTGGGATCCAAACCCCTAAGTATTTTATTTTGTTCTGAGCCCAAGTAAAGGGGAAAACTCCCGTCCAATGACGTTGTACACTGGGGTTTAACGTTAAAGCCTCTGACTTGGCAAAGTTGATTGTCGAGCTCGCTATGCTATGGAAAGAGGTAAAGTGGCAGGTAATGACTGGGATACTATCTTTCGGATGACCAACAAACAATAAAATGTCGTCATCGAACATTGCCAATTTCATCTGATGTCTCTCCAGGCGGAGGCCCTTAAACTCTCCATCCAGCCGTAATTTAATAGCCAAAGGCTCTAAGGCCATAACAAATAAGAGAGGTGAAAGAGGGCAACCCTGTCGTACCCCACATTGAATAGGAAAGGGTGTAGATAAAGCCCCATTTATAAGTAGACGGGCACTAGGATTATTGTATAATGCCTGTAATCAGGTGAGGAAAGGACCCGAAATACCATAAGTCTGTAGAGCCCAAAATAAATATTTCCATGAAAGGGAATCAAAAGCCTTCTCCGCGTCCAGGCTCAGGACCATCGCTTCTGTTGTCTGATGGAAGTTTAAAAGGCCAATCAGGCGCCTCACGTTTTTTACACCCTGCCTCCCCTTAATAAAACCCGTTTGATCTTCATGAATTACAGAGGGTAGGAGGGAGTTTAATCTAGCGGCAAGTACCGCAGAGAGAATTTTCAGGTCACCATTAATAAGAGAGATAGGCCGATAGGAACCGACCTCCTGCAAATCTTTGCCAGGTTTTGGCAGTAGAACTATAGTAGATTGATTTTCCATGGGATTAACAATCGTTCCCTGAATCAAACCATTATAGTATTGCCTCAGCACCGGCAGCACAGGACATTTTTAAGATCTTATAGAATTCAGGTCCTAATCCATCAGGCCCCGCCGCCTTGCCTGTTTTCAAACCATGTATGACCGCGTGGATTTCTGTGTCTACTATTGGCCTGTTGGTCCTCAGTAAACCGCGGCCAGGTTAGATTATGAAAGAAGTCCTCCCTCATCTCAACATTACTGGATTTATCCCCATATAACCTACTGTAATACTCATGAAATCGGTCTGCTGTCGCCTGCGCAGTGACGTGACAAACCCCAGCTTGATCCTTAATACTAGTTATGAAGGATTTGTGGCCACAGGCCCACACTAGACCAGCTAACAATTTACTGGGTCTATCGCCATAGCAATACAACTGAAACCGATAATATCTCAGAGACTTGGATGCACGTTGATGCAGGAGCGTCTGTAACGCTTCGTGAATACCCTCCGCCTCCCTTTTACTAGTCTCAGACATCGCCTGTATATGACGAAGTTGGGCAGCTTTCAACGCTACAGTAAGTCTAAGTATTTCAGCATTTCTAGCCTTATTTTGGGTGGCAACATATGCTATAATGTGTCCGCGCATCACCACTTTTCCCGCTTCCCAGAGAATCCCAGGTTCTACTTCGGGACTCGAATTTAAGAGTATATATTCCTCCCAGCGCTCCTGAAGGAACCGTGAGAACTCCTTGTCCAGGACTAGTCCAGGGGGCATACGCCATGAAAAGGGGGGTTTCGGGGTGTGGCTCAAGGTAACAGTAACTGATACCGGAGCATGATCAGACAGGACTATCGTACCTATGGTGGCTGTTGACGTTTTGAGGAACAAGAATTCCGAAATCAGAAAATAGTCCAATCGAGAATATGACCCGTGAGGGTGGGAGAAAAGGGTGTAATCCTGTTCATCAGGATGCAAAGTCCGCGAAATATCTAATAGGCGTAACTCTTGACACAAAAAATTGGGTCCCTTTTGAGTATCCCCGGGCTCCACAGTCTTAGGCAGTCTACAATCCTCTCGTTTATTGGCCACATAATTGAAATTTCCCCCCACCAACATTGCACAGTCAGAGAATTCCCCCAACCTCCCCAGCAATTGTGTGAAAAAATCATGATTTTAAACATTTGGCGCATATACATTACAGAGGATCACTTTTTGCTGGTTACACAATCCCTGGACAATGATGTAATGGCCTTCCGGGTCTTGCCATACCTTCTCCGATTGAAAAGACAATTGTTTATGAATTAGTATGGCAACACCACGTCTCCGCGAGGTGTAGAAAGAGAAAAAACATTGTCCCACCCATTCTCTTTTCAGCTTAGCATGTTCACCTGCTGTAAGGTGGGTTTCCTGGAGGAACACCACCTGTGCATTCATTCGCTTAAACGCCATTAAAAGCTTCTTCCTTTTGATTGGGGAATGAATGCCATCTACATTAAGAGAAGTGAATTTTACTGCTGCCATGGCACCAAAGTCCTATAGGCCAGGCCCAAGCGGGCTTTACAAGGAGATATCATAAGAACATAAGAAAATGCCATACTGGGTCAGACCAAGGGTCCATCAAGCCCAGCATCCTGTTTCCAACAGTGACCAATCCAGGCCACAAGAACCTGGCAAGTACCCAAAAACTAAGTCTATTCCATGTTACCATTGCTAATGGCAGTGGCTATTCTCTAAGTGAACTTAATAGCAGGTAATGGACTTCTCCTCCAAGAACTTATCCAATCCTTTTTTAAACACAGCTATACTAACTGCACTAACCACATCCTCTGGCAACAAATTCCAGAGTTTAATTGTACGTTGAGTAAAAAAGAACTTTCTCCGATTAGTTTTAAATGTGCCCCATGCTAACTTCATGGAGTGCCCCCTAGTCTTTCTATTATCCGAAAGAGTAAATAACCGATTCACATCTACCAGTTCTAGACCTCTCATGATTTTAAACATCTCTATCATATCCCCCCTCAGCCGTCTCTTCTCCAAGCTGAAAAGTCCTAACCTCTTTAGTCTTTCCTCATAGGGGAGTTGTTCCATTCCCCTTATTATTTTGGTTGCCCTTCTCTGTACCTTCTCCATCGCAATTATATCTTTTTTGAGATGCGGCGGCCAGAATTGTACACAGTATTCAAAGTGCGGTCTCACCATGGAGCGATACAGAGGCATTATGATATTTTCCGTTTTATTCACCATTCCCTTTCTAATAATTCCCAACATTCTGTTTGCTTTTTTTTTTTTGAAAACTTGGCTCCACAGCCTGAGCCTCCGGGATCATATGGAAACAACATGAACCTTTCTTCATCAGTGTCCAGTGGGAATTGTTCCCCATCCAAAAATGCATACACCTCTCCTAGGGATTCCTTCTTTCCCGCCCCAATTCCCAACAGCCACCCCAATACGCACCATGCACACCATACACACCAAATATACTTCCATTCACACTCACAGCTAGTAACCTGCAACCTTAGGAGGCTATACACAGTGAAAGCAGCAGACGATCTTGCTGATAAGATGACAGTTGGAGAAAGATAAGAAGGGCAGAGTTCGCTGTGCAGCCGTCGGGTGAACGCCGGTGGATCCAGTCAGTTTGCCGGTGGATCCAGTCAGTTTGCAGTGACATGCAGCGGAATCAACATGTGTGCCAGTAAATGAGAGAGGAGTCATAGACAGGGCGGAGGGCAGCACTTGCTGTACAGTCTTCTAGCAAGGAAGCTTTACCCCCGCAAGTGCATTCAAACTCAGCTAATCTTTCCATGGCTAATCCTTAGCCATGGAACCAAGGCCCATTCTGCAATAGGGAAACTACAGTCAGACATCCGCCATCTTGCCCATGTGGCTTAGATTTGAGTTTTGCTCTCCTGTCTGTGCCCCCCCCCCCCCCCCCATCTCACCCTGTCCCCGATCTCCTGGTACCTCCGGGCTCCCAGATCTGTCCGATCGCAGCTCTGACCGAGCCGGGAGGTACATTATTTTGATTGTGGATCATCACCGGAAGTCCTCAAAATCGCTGCCGCGTTCCAGTGTTAATTCATTTTAAGCGGGCGGCCGCCATTTTGAATGCACGGGATGGTGGTCAGAGTCGCGCTGTTCCTACTACCGGCACTCATGGAATCCAGCTCTCCAAAAAGCAGTATCGGGGGCACCGAGGCATGAGACGTCCCTCCTGAGAAAAATCACTCAAAATCGCCGCAGTTTCAGCCGATTATGGGGGGTAAGTTTGGAAGGGAGCTGCGGAGCTCACACTTCCGACTCCCTTTCAAATGACATCATCACCGGAAGTCCTGGGGTTTGTTTATAATTCTCCTGGTCCATATTCTTCTGTTCTGTTCATTGTCATTAGTCCTGATATGCAGATTCTAATCCCTATAACAGAATCAATATCAAAAGCGCTCACTCACTGGAATAACTGCCTTCTTTCCATCACTAATCTACTCAACAGCTTAAACCTGGTTCTCAACGCCTCCAAGACAGAGCTGCTCCATATCTCCTCAAATGAAAACAATATCGCCCCACCATCACCACACTCTTCTCACATTACCTGCAAGCAGGTTAGAGACCTTGGGGTAATACTAGACAATCGACTAAACCTAAAGAAAATGGTCAACACAACTTCCAAAGACTGTTTCTACAGACTACAGGTTCTAAAACGACTTAAACCACTCTTATTCTTCCATGACTTCAGGACAGTCCTCCAAGCGCTACTATTCGCCAAAATAGACTACTGCAGTGCCCTTTTCCTAGGCCTCCCCAAATCCACTACCAAACCACTGCAGATGATTCAAAACGCGGCAGCGAGATTGCTGACCAGTACCAGCCGCGGCGAACACATCTCACCCATCCTCAGGAACCTACATTGGTTACCAGTTCATTTCAGAATTCTATACAAATCAATCACCTTAATTCATAAAACCATCCATCATCATCTTCAACTCGACCTGGAAATCCCATTCAAACTCCACTCCTCCAATAGACCAACTAGGGATATTCTCAAAGGCACTCTGAAATTTCCCCCCCACTAAAGCCTCACGCCTCTCTACAACCAAAGACAGAGCTTTTTCGATAGCTGGCCCATCTATCTGGAATAGCATCCCATCAAATCTCAGACTGGAGCCCTGCCTTTTAACTTTTAGAAAAAGACTTAAAACCTGGCTCTTTCTCCAAGCCTTCACCGATCCACCAGACATTCACTAGTTTGACCTCACTCTTACCCGACCTGGCATTTACACTCAAGAATGGACTCTGACTCTTCCAGGTTAAAGCACCTATTAAGCATTTAACCGTACACTCTACGGTAACACTTTATATTTCTCCTGCCTTATCTTCCTTCCAGCTTGTCGCAAGCTTCCAAGTTCTCTTTCCCTGTTGATTGTAACTTTGACTTATTCCCTCTTATTGTTTAGCTCTCGTTTACTTGAATTGTTACTCCAGTTATTCCCTGTTAAATGTAAACCGATCCGATATGGTTATTACTATGAAGGTCGGTATAAAAAACTGTTAAATAAAATAAATAAATATTTGGGAATCACCTGTCTGGCATTTGGAGGTCTCGGCTGGGAGGGCCCTTGCTGCGGTCTTCTTCAGTCATGTATTTCCATACAAGTTTTTGTACTATGTAATCTCTAATCCTGTCACTAGTGTGATTACTTGGATTGTCTGTGGGATTAACTCCCCTATTAAACGCTCTAAAATTGTGTCTCTTTTGAAGAGGCGGAAAGTTAATATTGATTTTTTACAAGAAACACACCTAAATGACAGGGAGCATGTGAAATTGGGCCACCATTGGGGGGGGGGGGGGAGATATACTACGCATCTGCCACCACCAAGTCGGCGGGTGTTGCAATTATGATCCATCCAAACCTGCCCCTCAGAGTGCATACAGAAATTAAAGACCCCCTAGGGAGGTACATTATTTTGATTGTGGATTTGTTTTAAACTTCAGTGATTCTCTGTAACTTGTATGCCCCCAATAACCATAGTCCCTTTTTTTATCGGGAGATATATCAGTATTTGCTGCCGAACGTGGGGGACCTTATTATTGTGGGTGGTGTTAAGATCCCGGTCACTAGCCTAGTGACCGGGCTCTTACCTTCCTCCGTGGCGCCGCGAACCGCCGGGTTTCTGGCCTCCAGGGCCGCATGGCAGCGGCGTCTCCTCGTGGAGACGCCGTCAGGAACTCCTCCCCCCAGCCCTGGTACGCGCGTGCGCGAGGAGCCGCGTTTTGAGGCGTCTGCACCCGGATGTGCAGACACGCCTCTTTTGACGTCAGCTGATTGAGCAGGGGATTTAAGCCGGGACTTTTGAAGTTGCAATTCGCCTTGCAACGAGGTTTCTCTTCGGAGTGCTAGTTGCCATCGTTTATCTGCCTGCCTGGTTCCTGACTTCTGCCTGCCTGACTCTGGTATCGTTTATCTGCCTGCCTGGTTCCTGACTTCTGCCTGCCTGACTCTGGTATCGTTTGCCTGCCTGGTTCCTGATCTCTGCCTGCCTGACTCCGCTCTCTGCCTGCTTGTACCCCGGTTCGTATCGCTTCCTTGGATTCTTCTGTTATCACCTAAGACCCAGCGGTCCGGGTCCCTACAGGCTCCTCCTGGGGGGATCTCGGGCTTCCAGGGCGAAGACTCCTAAGCCCTAGCGACCCGGGCCTCTACAGCTCCTCTGGAGGGGTCACGGGTTTCCAGGTGAAGATTCATCGTTTCATCTAGTCTGCCTCCCGTCCGTCTCCCTCCGGCGGTCGGCCCAAGGATCCACTTCCGGATTGGTCAATCACAACAGTTGGTGACTTCAATACCATTCGCAACCCTCAATTGGATAAATCTCCTCCTGTTCGCCCTTCCTCTGGATTTGGCAAAGGTCCGTCTTTTCTGGAGTGATCTCTGCAACTGATGGACGTGTGGCAGGTGTTGCACCCTGGTGAAAAGGATTTCACCCACATATCCCACGCACATGGCACTCTCTCCCGCCTAGATTACTTCTTGGTCAGTATCAGTGGCTTCTCCAAAGTTCGTGCGGTTGTAATAGATGACATTGTCATCTCTGACCATGCCCCTGTACGGTTGGATTTAGAGTTAGCGCCTATTGGTTTTGCTTCCCCTTGTTGGTGTTTTCCATTCTATTTAACTATGGAGGTTAAATTTCGGGAATACTACACACGCGATGGGTGGAATATATCGAGCTGAACGTGCAACATGTGTCTTCACTGGTATTATTTTGGCATGCAGCAAAAGTGGTAATTCGAGGGGACATTATTTCGTTCATGGTCCATAGGAAAAAGGCGATGGAACATAAACTTCTGGCCTTGACTGCCCAGTTGAACAGAGAGCGAGCTCAATTGAATAAGAATAATACAAGTGAGGCTAGGGCACAGTTTTTGACCATCCAGGGAGAATTGAATACATTGTTGCACCAGAGGGCCCGTAAGTGTTCTGTATTATCAGTACAAATTGTATCAACACAGTAACAAATCGGGTAAATTACTTGCTAACTTGGTACGCTCGGCATGGGGTTCCAGTCACATACCGACGTTGCGTTTGCCCACAGGTCAGCTGCTGACTGAACGCCCAGCCATTTTGCAGTGCTTTAAAGATTTTTATAGCTTGTTATACACGTCGGATGGTTGGGATAGCGTAGCCTGTGATCGGTTTTGCTCCAAGTTCCATCTTCCGCAATTATTGGTTGAGCAGAAGGTGGGGTTAAATAGGCCTATTTCTTTGACTGAGGTTCTCATGGTTATTCGGCAGGCTAAAAGTCTTAAAGCCCCAGGGCCCGACGGTTTTGGAGCAGAGTTTTACAAGTGTCTGGCGGATTCTGTGGGGACCCCTTTGGTAAACGCTTTTTCCGCAATGATGGAAGACGGTTCGTTCCCGGCTCATACTAATTTGGCGAATATTACCCTTATTCATAAATCCGGGAAAGACCCTTTATTGCTGGAATCCTATTGACCCATATCCCTTTTAAACTTTGAACAGAAAATTTTAGCTAAAATAATGGCAGATCGGTTAGCGGTGATCCTTCCGACCCTTATTGGGATTGATCAGGTGGGTTTCGTTAGGAAACGCTATGCGCTTACCAATGTTCACAAAATTTTGGCTGCTATGATGATATGTCAACAATCGGAGACCCCGTTTCTTGCCATTAGTTTTGATACTGAAAAAGCATTTGATAGGGTAAAATGGTCTTACATATTCCATATTCTGCGCCAGATGGGATTCGATGGGCTGTTTTACAATGCAATCTGCCTCTTATATCAGGCTCCGGAAGCGGTAATTCTGGCAAATGGCTCTAAGTCTGAGGCGTTTAGTATTACGCAGGGTACTCGCCAGGGGTGCCCCCTGTCCCCATTATTGTTCATTCTTCAGTTAGAGCCTTTATTATTATCCATCCAATTAACTAAAGAAATACAGGGAGTCCGGTTTCAGTCTACTCTTTTTTTAGATACGCGACTTTTGCGGATGACATACTTGTCTTCCTCATTGATCCATGTTGGTCTCTTCGCCTTCTCCTTCAATCAGTTTGGGCCTTTGGAGTCTTTTCAGGCTTACGCCTCAACATGCTTAAGTCCACAGCCTTAGCCTATCCCGTAGCTCTACAACAGGACTGGGGGGATGATTTCCCACGTCAATAGGCGGCAGATTCGTTTACTTACCTTGGGATTATTATTCCCCATATGCTGTCCCATCTTTACACTCTCAATGTCCATTCTCTCCTCCAGGCCACTAAAGATTGATTAAATGGTTGGGCTTCTTTGCCGCTGTTGCTTGGGGGCCGGTTACATCTGTTCAAGATGATTATTTTGCTAAGTGGCTTTATTTATTCCAGAATTTACCCCTTATGCTACGTAGAGAGGACTTAACGCAGTTGGATAAAGTGCAGCGGAGATTTTTTTGGCGTGGTGGGAAGGCAAGAGTCCCTATGGGGGTTTGGGGGTACCCAATTTTGGAGTTATATAATCTGGCCAGCAATCTTCGCCTGATCCGGGATTGGACACTGAGAACATCTCTATCTTTATTAGTCTTCTCGCTGATAAAGCAGCCACTAACTCCATTGCTCTTACGTTTGTCTTGCAAGTTGAGTTTTCCAAACTTCATACCTTTCTGGTGCAGAATGTTCTCACTAAACCCCTCCGTCAGTCATGGCTTAAGCTGGTGCGTATACTAAAGATGGATCGAATTTATGCCTATCTTTTGCCTGTCCAGCGGAATCCGGACTTTATCCCGGGCTCTCAGACCGCAGCTTTTCGCCGTTGGAAGGGTCTAGGCATCACTCAGTTGGGGCATGTATTAATTTCAGAGGGTCGGACTGAAGCCTTTTTTGATCTTTGAGGGCTCTATGCTCTTTCTGCGACAGAGGTTCTCCCATATTTGCAAATCCAGCATTATATTGCCTCATTACCCTCGGTCTCCCAACAGGCTTCGGCTTTTCAGGCATTAGCCGCGCTTCTATTGCTTGAACAGCCAAAGATTCCCTCTCTTTCAACATATTACCACCTGCTTAAACAATTAACTCTCTTAGATACGTGTTCCATTTTGGTGGAACAGTGGAATAGAGATGGAGTGTTTCTGGTAACTGAATATATTCTTAAAGCATGTTTCAAGCGAGTGTCTCAAATCTCAGTCAATATGTACTACCGCGAAATGCAGTACAAATTTATAGGGCGAGGATATATTTCTGCTCAAGATGCTTTGAACTCTAAGATTTCATCCTCAGCTGCTTGCGAGCGTTGTGGGCATTCATCGGGTTCATTGTCCCATGCCTTTTGGGCATGTCCGCCTATTCAGTCTTTCTGGCATAAGGTGGTCAGATACTTGCATTATGTCTTGGAGATTCATATTCCATTCTCTCCTCTTTGGCTGTTTTTTGGCTGCATTTCGCCACTGCGTGTGCGAGCTTTGGGATCTCGTTTGTTTCTTCATAAGGCTTGTTTAGTAGCCAAATAGGTCATTCTCCTACATTGGAGGGCTGTCGCCCCCCCCCGTCATATTGGACTTGGCATAATTGTTTACATAATATGATACTAATGGATGCAGCTGTTATGCGACATTTGCCATGACAACAGAAGAAATTTCTTACTATTTGGGACCCTTATTTGCAGCTTCTACCACATCAATCTCGCAGTTTGATTCTGAATGAGTGACAGTATTTGATACAGCGATTCCTTTGTGCGAACTCTGGTACTGATTACTCGACTTTGATGCAGCTTTTGGATTTCATTTTACATGGACTGGGGGGGGGAGAGAGGGTGGGTGGGCTGCGGGTGAAGATATTACCGTCTGAGATTTTGCTGCTCTCTCTATTGTTCTTCCGCATTTTTGCTGCTCTCTCTATTGTTCTTCCGATTTTTGCTGCTCTCTCTATTGTTCTTCCGCATTTATAAACGAATAAAAATTGTTTTTCACTAAAAGACAAACAGAACCAGTTGGGAGAGAAGAGTTGGGTTTAAGAGTCAAATTTTTGAGAAAATGGGACTCTGGTCCATTAAAAACTAACCGATCAAGTTCAGGATTTCCTAACAGCAGACTCCATTTCATAGCAGTGCTGCTGTCACTTTCTAATCAGTGTGTATGCAAATGAGCTAGTCTCCACCATTTTGTGTGCATATGCTGAAGGGGTGCTGTAAAGAAGCTGGTGGAATTACACCTTTGAGTTCCCCACTGATTGAGTAATTCAGATCCTGTATAGGTCCCTAATCAGGCTCAAACATTTATAAAAGTTGTGCTTCAATATCTAGCAGAATATCATATAATCATGTTATAATGCTAGAGTTATTCTCTTGAGGTTGGCTCCAAGCCTCTTTCCCTCTGTTATATCTCTCTACTTTGATGATCTTTCTCTTCATTTCCAATTCCAAGTTACTCACCCTTGTTATAATGTAACTTTTTTACCTTCTGTTCCCTATCTGTCTCCTCTTTTGAGGTTTGACTAGTTATTGTTAATGTACTATCGTTCTATGTAAACCGAGTTGATTTGATCTGTATCAAGAAAATCGGTATATAAAAACCCTAAATAAATAAATAAATAAATAAAAGTTAGTCCTGATAACTACATATAAAGAAGGTGGGTGTTTCTGTGCTAAACATAAATTAAAACTTTCCTTAAAGGATCCTGGAGAACTATTTAAGCTGATGTCAGTGGCAGTGGAAGGATTCTCTCCAAACGGTTAGAATTAGAATTCTGGGAGAGTGACAGTTGGCAGGGACACAGAGCAGAAGGGTTTTTACACCTTAGCTCTTCCAGAGCCTGCTCAAAAGTGTGTAAGAGTGCTTAGAAAAGCAAAGAGAACAAGGCACACATTTTCAGAGTGTATGAATGTTGTATGTGTGTATATGAAGGGGGTATTTCAATAGCCAGAATCCAGAGAGTTCCAGGTAAGAATCTGAATAAGTCAGTTAACTTTTAATGTTAATAACAGTGGCTGCAACGTGCACTAATTTATCAGCCTTTGATAGAGAGATATGCGATCTGACAAACTGGGGGAAGAAATTGTGAAGTGAGTTTGTAATTACATGATTGGAAGACTAAGAACCAATGTCAGGAAGTATTTCTTCACGGAGAGAGTGGTGGATGCCTGGAATGCCCTTCCGGAGGAAGTGGTGAAGTCTAAAACTGTGAAGGACTTCAAAGGGGCGTGGGATAAACACTGTGGATCCATCAAGTCTAGAGGGCGTGAATAAAGAGGAGGCAGCAAAACACTGCACGGAGCGGCAGTAGCCACAGAGGCATTCACAGAGCAGGATGCCAGTGGTTGGTGTTCCACCTTCACGGAGCGGAAGGATGGAGGGCTGCCATCTCAAAAAAACAAACAAACAACCAACCACTGGAGCGGGATGCCAGTGGTTGGTGTTCCACCTTCACGGAGCGGAAGGATGGAGGGCTGCCATCTCCAAAAAAAAAAACACAAAAAAAACAAACAAACAAACAAACAAAAAAAAACCCCAGGGGTGGGTAAGAGTATGGGGCAGGGGTGTGGCCTGCTTGTTACAGCGGTTGCTACCTCTAATTGAGCTGGATGTTCACTTGGATGCAGATACGGCGCTGCTATCTACATTGGTGGTGGGGTGGAGGGGAATTAGGGCTGGAGGGTACTGGAAGCCAATAGTAACAGGTGGGAGAGAGAAAAAGGGAAATAAAAAAATGGATAAAGTGCGTAGCTTGCTGGGCAGACTGGATGGGCCGTTTGGTCTTCTTCTGCCGTCATTTCTATGTTTCTATGTTGAGCTACACAGATCTGCAACCCCTTACTTTTGATCTGAAATTCAGATGTATACTGATTTCTTCCATAGCAAAGAGAGCATGAATAATTCAAAGAGGTACATCAGGGCTTAATTTGTAGACAAAAAGGAAGTGGAACTGTGGAGGGCGTGAGATGGGTGGGGCCAGGAGCAGGTTTCACTTATGCAAAGGGGCGGGACGAGGGCCGGGTGTGAACTCCCTCGCTTTGACATAGACACTCATATACATACCTGAATCAAAGCCACATGGCTGCCCTTGTCTTAGGGTAAGCAATACTCTGTTTATTGTTTAATGTAACGCCTTACCAGCGACAGTTTTGTTCTATGGAAACCGACTTGATTCGATATGTATATCGAGAATGTCGGTATATAAAAACCCCAAATAAATAAATAAATAAGCAGCTCTGCTTCCTCCAAGGGGCCATAAGTGATCCATGTAACTACCGTTTCCTCAGCTGAGCCAGAATTGATATACACTGCTGCTTCTGCTCTGCTTTCTTGGGCCCCAGTAAAATGGTGGCAGAACATCGTTCTGGGTTGTTGTGCCAGAAATTAAGCCTTCAGTAATGGACACAAAAAGGGGTTGAATTAGCAGAAGTTTAAAAGTTGTGAGCAGTAGTGCCATTCATTAAGATAAGGGTTGAAATCTTAACAATTGACATTACTGCTCACAACTTTCAAACTTCTGCTAATTCACTCCCTTTTTGTGTCCATTACTGAGGGCTTAATTTTTTTGGTCTGTTCTTTGCTCTGCAGTGTCTGTTTCAATATTACCCTTTCACCTTCTGTTCCCTGCAGTACAGAAGGAGAAAGTTGTGAAATTCTTCTAAGCACAAAGGAAGAGCGGGATCTGGGGCTATTGCATCGATGATCTTAAGGAGGCCAAACAGTTATATAAATGATAGTAAAAGCCAAAAAGATGCTTGGCTGCATAGGGAGAGGAATGGTCAGCAGAAAAAGGAAGGTGATATTGCCCCTGTATAGGTCCCTGGTGAGACCTCACTTGGAATAATGAGTACAATTTTGGAAACCACACTTTCAAAAGGATATAAGCAGGATGGAGTTGGTCCAGAGAGTGGCTACTAAAATGGTCAGTGGTGTTCGTTTTAAAGCATATGGGGATAGACTTAAAGATCTAAACATGTATACCCTAGTGGAAAGGCGAGATAGGGAGATATGTCAGAGACATTCAAAGGTTTCCATGCACAGGAGATGAACCTTTTTCAATGGAAAGGAAGGTCTTGAACAAGGGGTTATGAGATGAGAGTGAAAGGGGGTATATTCAAAGTAATCTTAGGAAATATTTCTTTACAGAGAGGGTGGTGGATGCATGGAACAGCCTCCCAGTGGAAGTGGTGGAGATAAAAACTGTCTGAATTTAAGAAAGCATGGGATAAATACAAGGGATCTTTAAGAAAGTGATGCTAAATTAATTGGATAGCTGAGCAGACTTTTTCTGCCATCATGTTTCAATGTTTCTAGAAGTGGGGGGAAGGGGGAACAAGAGAGGAGGGGCTGGTTTAGGGAGCAGAGTGGCTGTTCTCTATATGCTTCAGGCTCAGCCCCTCTTCTATTCTTCCCTGCAGGCTGCCTAGAGTGGGAGGGCTGGAACAGAATACGCCTGCTTCTCCACCTCTTAAGCCTGAAAAGATGTGCCGGAACTGCATTCCACCCCGTCCCCCCACAAATTGTGCCCTGTTCTGAATTAACTCTGAATCATCGGAAGCAGTTATCTTACTCAAGTGTTTAGCTTCCATCTCTGTAAGAACTGATCAGAGAAAGGGATCAAAGTTCTAACCGAGAGCAGCACAGCATTAGCAGTAAAAGAGACAAGTAAGGTTTTCTAAGAAAAACAATCTTATCCTGGGAAGGAATACTACCCTGGGTAATTTCAGTACAGTACAAGTATACAGCGTGAATTGAGAGATCACTACAACAGTGTTTGTGCATACCTAAAATTCCTGAGAAGATACAAAATTAAATCAGCAACCAGATTGGGAAACTGATTAATAACCATTATACAGTAAATAACTGGCCCTGGGAACAGGAACTTGAGGAAGAGTGTGTATGTAAAGAGAGAGAGAGAGTGTGTGAGACTATACCTTACCACACTGGAAAGAACGCTGAAGTAATTCCTCTTGTGCTTTAGCCAGTAAAAGGAACCAAAATTATGTTTTTATTTTTTCGCTAAGCTAGCCCAGTCCAACAAGGCTACAAGAGTACAGGAAAAGGGAACTCAAAACTTAGCACAACTTCGGAAGGTAATCGGTGGCAGTGTAGTCAGAAAGACACCGTTGTTTTAATTTAAAGCCTAGATAGGCTGACAGACAAGCCAGGAGACTGTCTCCCCACACAGACCCAGGAGAAAGAACCCCTTCAGCTACTTAAGCTGGGACCGCCACTGGCACTCTGTCAGCCACTGTGGAGGGGGCGAAGACCAGTGAGAAATCAGCGGATCCAGCTAAGTGTACAGGTCACGAAATAGACACCCAGTCTCACTAGGCTACTGGAGGAACCACTGAAACATAACCACGGTAGGAACACAGAGAATAAGAAAGAGAGATCCTGAGGAAACTGCACACAGTAACTTAGGCGTAATAAGCCAAAACTCCCAAGTAAAGAAAAAGGGAGGGACAGCATATAGGAAAAGGGAAAGACAAGAAAAGCACAGACACAGACAAGCAGGAGAACAAGCAGTTCTAATACTTACCATTTACCCAGGAAAGTAACTAATCCACAGCACCTGAAAGACACAAAGACTCAGACTACTGAAAGGAGTAATAGTCAAGCAATTACTTTTAGAGAAAGTAAAGTTTCTTTCAGTAACAAATACTTAACTGACGAGTACCCCAACTAGTTGAAAGAACCAGTTTATTTTCTTACGTTTATTGTTAACTACACAGGCAAAAGAGAAAAGTGTTAAATGTTGATACTAACATTGCTAATGCAAATGCATTGTTAATTCTGCAAATGTTTTCGGAGCGTTACAAATAAAACTGAACACCTTTCAAGACTCTCTTCCCTCTCTATCCCTGAGTAGGTTCAGTGCCTTGTTTCCCTTGAGAAGACCTAGCCGGAAGCAGAGCATCTTTTCCTCTCTCTCCCCTCAGTTTGGGTTACATCTAACAGCGATTCACCGAATACCATCAGAACCCCATAAATTTTATAGCCACCTTCAGTCATCTAAGTCGGTGAATCACTACCTCGGTGTTTTGGGTGAGTGAAATGTATGTGCGAGAGAGAGAAGGAGCCTGTGTGAAGGGGGGTGTATGTGAGAGAGCGACAGAGGGAGCTTGTGTGAGAGTGTGTGTGTGCTATAGAGACAGAGAGAGTGTGTGAGGGAGTTGTATGTAAGGGAGCCTATGTGAGGGTCTGTATGAGAGAGGGGTCAAACTCTGAGTAGAGGGCAGGGTGGTGGAGATAGAGTGGAAGGGGTTGAGTCTGGAGGGGGAGGGGAGAGATAGTGGAGGAGTTGGGGGCAGAGGGGTCTGGTCAGGGGACTATGGAGAGAGAATGGAAGGGACACTCTTAAAATGTACTTCTAGGGAAATTCTGCACAAAATATTTAAAACTCTGCATCTTTGAATAATATATTTTCTGTATTACATTTTAAATTAATTACTCAAAGTCTTTGATGTATATTGTGTTATTTTGACCAATATAAAGTATGCAGAATTTTGCAGAATTTTAACATTTTTGTGCAGAATTCCGCCAGGAGTACCTCCCAGGGTGGTGGTGTTCTTCCTAAGGCTCACTACCATTTCCCCAGATCTCATCCTTGTGCAAAAAGGAAGATGTAACAGGGGCCTGTGACTCCTGTGCATTTGGGAAAGGAGGGGTAGGGTTCATTAGCTTTGCATATTCATCCACTGATTTTAAGACCGGATTTTGATTTACTGTGTTTACTTTATTAATGTTACTCCTCATTTTTGTTCAGTGATGTATGTGCATATGTAATACAGTGACAGGCCGGGGGAGCTGGATGGCAAGGGATAGAGATAGGCGATGAGGCAGGGAAAGTGCCTGACCCACCAGCCCCCTGACCAGTGCCGATTTATCTTGCAATCTGATAAATAACTGGTGGTGTTTTGGATGGCAGGATACAGCCTTTATCCTGAAAGTCTGCATGAAAGAGGGAAGATTTGACAGCTGATTCGTGGTGTTTTCCTTACCCTTGATCAGCAAGGAACAAACAGGCTGATGCAATATCATGCGTTGAGCCTAGCACTCAGGTTAACGAGTGCTTGGATGCGCGTTTTGGATGTGCGTTCATAACCTCCAGTGCAATAAAGGGATCAGCGCGTCCAAAACGTGCTTATCACATGTAAATTCCATGTAGATGAAGTTATTAGCTATTATCCAGTGAAGCAAAAAATCCCCTGCATCAGCCTGCATACCATGGCATGAGGTCTTCAGCCCCCTCCACCCCCCAAAGATAGACTTAACATAAATATGATCATTCGTACAAAACATCCAAGTATAAAAAGAGGCTTATATCAACTGTACAGTGAAAAGATCTATTTCTGGTCTACCCTGCCTCCCGGTTTACACATCAGCATACAGATCTGACCTGTGGTGACAGTTTGAATCACATGCATACCAAACTTATTTCACATGGCGAGAGAATCACCTCGAGGGAGTGTATGAAAAAAGCTCTTTATTTTGAATTTCCTGAAATTAGTATTCTCCTAGGACAAGCAGGATGGTAGTCCTCACACATGAGTGACATCATCCAATGGAGCCCAGCACAGAAAACACAGCATACCACTAGCCACATCCAAGAGGGATTCCATTTCAATCTCTTCTTTTCCGCGGAGCTGTCATCTCGCGGTTGTGGAGCTCGTGCTCTATTTTTCTTCAGAAAACGTTTTTCTCCTGCGCCGGGTCCCTCTCCATTCCTCCCAGCTTTAGTTAGCTGGCGGTGTGGTAACGTTTTGCCTTCTATGTGGTCAATTCCCGGTAATGTCATCCCTTGGTGTCTGCAAGTCATCAACCGTTCACTGGCAATTTTTTCATCATGGCATTGTCAGGTTTTCATCGATGCCCCCAGTGCCCTCAGACTGTGTCCCTCACGGATCCACACGAGGTGTGTATCCTTTGCCTGGGGGCGTCGCACAATGTTCGGAGCTGTCGTTTTGCGACCAGATGATCCCCAAGGGCCGGCACGCCATGCCACTGTGGATCCATAAAGGCTAGAGGATGGGAATGAAGAGAAGAGCCATGGGGGTGGCTTGCTGGAATGGTGGCTACTACCTGGTGATTACTACCCTTACTCAATAAGCCTTCACACGGTTAATGCAACTCCAACATTGCTCTCTGCTTCAACGGCAAGGGGAAATGTGGAAAAGAGGATTTGAATTCAGATAACAACCTAGAAGGACTGAACTACACAGTCTGGGTAAACAAATAAGCGTGAGGGTAGCTTGCTTATTGCGGCGGTCACTACCCTAAACCAATTAAGCTTGATACTTCACTTTGAATACATAAACAGCATTGCTCTCTGCTTCAACGTCAGGGGGAAATGTGGAAAAGATGATTTACATTCAGACAACATCCAACAAGGCATCGATCTGTGCAGTCTGGGTAAACAAGCATCGCGGTAACTTGCTTGATGCGGCGGTTACTACCCTTAACCATTAAGCCTTATGCTTCATCTTGGATGCAACTCCAACATTACTCTCTGCATCAACGGCAAGGGGTGGCAGGAAACTCGAATCAAACAGTTACCAACAAGGGCCCTGTTCTTGGAGGTTGGTGAAACAGATAAGTATGGGAAAATAAGTGTGGGAGCTTGCTGGGCAGACTGGATGGGCCGTTTGGTCTTTTTCTGCTGTCATTTCTATGTAGCTTGTGATTTATCTAATGTTTGGTTACTTGCCAGGTACTTGTGACTTGGATTGGCCACTGTTGCAAACAGGATACTGGGCTTGATGGACCCTTGGTCTGACCCAGTATGGCATATGTTATGCTCTTATGTTATGTTATGTTGTTATGACCCCATAAGTTGGTCCCTGAATCAGGAAGTCATGGATTGGATTTTCTGCCTCTGGGGGACCCCAGACATGGATCTGTTCGCATCCCCCTGCGAAAGGAAGGTGGATCATTTCTGCTTCCTGTACAGGATGGATGGCAAACAAGCCACATATGCCTTTGCCCGCCATTGGGGCAAGGTCCTTCTGTATGCGTACCCTCCGCTTCCCCTGCTGATGAAGACTCTCCTGAAGCTTTGACAGGACAGGGGAACTATGATCCTCCTTGCCTCTTATTGGCCAAGGCAGATCTGGTTCCCACTCTTGCAGGATCTCTCCCTCCGGAGGCCGATAAGTCTGGGGACCTCCCCAGACCTTATCACGTGAGATCAGGGGACACTGTGCCATCCCAACCTCCGGCCTTGTCCCTGACGGCCTGATGTTGAGAGGTTGATTCTGTAGCCCCATGACCTCTCTGATGACGTGTCTCAGATCCTGCTGGCTTCCAGGAAGCCTTCCAGTAGGAAGTTTTATAGCTTGAAGTGGAAGAGGTTTTCTGTGTGGTGTGAGCACCACGGCCTGGATCCATTCTCCTGCTCTACACTGAAGCTGCTTGCTTACCTCATGCACCTTTCAGAGGCTGGCTTAAAGACCAACTCAGTTAGGGTTCACCTGAGTTTGATTGGTTCTTACCACCAGGGCATGGATGGTTCACGCATCTCAGTGCAACCCCTTGTGGGACACTTTTTAGGCGGGGTCTGCGTCATCTGAAGCCTCCCCTTCAGCCTCCCACCATGTCCTGGAACCTGAGTATGGTGCTGGCTCAGCTCATTAAAGCTCCTTTTGAGCCGCTGCATTCTTGTGACCTCAAGTACTTGAGCTGGAAGGTCAAGTTTTTGGTTGCGGTTGTCTCAGCGTGCAGAGTCAGTGAGCTTCATGCCTTAGTGACATACCCACCCTACACAAAGTTCTTCCTGATAGGGTGGTTCTGCGCACACCCCCTTAGTTCTTGCCTAAGATGGTGATGGATTTCCATCTTATTCAGTCTATCCTCCTGCCCACCTTTTTTCCCAAGCTTCATTCGCACCAGGGTGAACGGGCTCTACACAGGCCATAGGCAGTCTATGCAACTCTTCATCTCTTTTGACTGGACTAGATTAGGAGTTGCAGATGCTAAGCAGACGCTGTCCAACTGGCTGGCAGATTGCGTCTCCTTTTGCTCTCAGGCAAGGACTGCAACTTGGGGGCCATGTCAAGGCTCATTCTGTCAGAGGCATGGCAACTTCAGTGGCCCACGAGGGCAGTCCCCGTGGATGAGATCTGCAAGACTACGATGTGGAGTTCTCTCCAGTGTTTTGCCTCTTACTACTGCCTGGACAGGGATGACTGATGCGACAGCAGCTTTGGCCAGTCTGCCCTCTGGAATCTCCTTCATCTGTGAAACCCAACTCTTTCTGCCTATGGCCCTTTTTTGGGTTCAGGCTGTCTCCCTCTGTTACCAACAGCACCACTGTTGTTGTGCCCATTGGCACATGGTTAGGTGCCTGTTGGTCGTTTTGTCTTCAGGGACAGCCTGTAGCTAGGGATTCACCCATGTGTGAGGACTACCATCCTGCTTGACCTAGGAGAAAGCACAGTTGCTTACCTGTAACAGGTGTTCTCCTAGGCCAGCAAGATGTTAGTCCTCATGAAACCCACCCGCCACCCCACGGGGTTGGGTTTCTCCTATGTTTGTTATTTTATTTTTTTGTAATTCTATGTTACCAGACTGAAGAGGGGACCCTGCATGGACGCATGGATAGTGGCATGTTGGGCATGCTCAGTGTTCCATTCAAAGTTTCTAGAAACTATGAAATAAGTTTTCTGTGCTGGGCTCCATCGGATGATGTCACCCATGTGTGAGGACTAACATCCTGCTGTCCTAGGAGAACACCTGTTACAGGTAAGCAACTCTGCTTTATGAAGGGCAGTTTTCTGAGCAGCCCATCTTGTTGCAAATTCCACGGGCGGTTTTTAACATGCCTGAATTTTCAAAGGGAAAGCACGAGGGCACTCTCCCTTTATAAATTTGGGTAAAGTGAGCAACATTATAACAGTCGCTCGCCTGGTTTGTGCCTGCTCTTTTTGTGTAGGTGGCCAAGAGGGTGAAGCAGCGAGTGTGCTTTTGAAAATGTCACATACCTTAAACCTAAACAAGTCCAAAGGAATGCCGAAGTTTTGTTTTGTTTTTTTTACTTTTTTTTTTCTTTCAATTAAGATATGCAGCTTTTTCCAGAGCATATCTGACATTCGGGGGGGGAGGGGCAGGAAGAAAATTTAGTTATACCCATCCACAGGAAAGGAAAAAAAAAAAGATTTTACAATTCAAGTAAGCAAGATGTATGAAATCTTTGTCCGCATCAAAAGGGAATAGCAGAGGACAATAGAAAAAAAAAAAAAGAATTGTATTGGTTTCCAAAAAGTGCAATGTACCCGCACATCAATAAACAATTTAATATGATAACTCCAGTACAGTGCATGGATCCTTCAAGAAGATGGATAAAGCATTTACTTATTTATTTATTTATTTATTTATTTATTTATTTAATTTCTTTTATATACCGACATTCGATCGAGATATCACATCAGTTTCCAGATAACTAAAGGAATAGGGCTAGATCGGCCCTATTTTACATTATAACATGGTAACAATTATAACAAATTATAACAGAATAATAACAGAAGTACATGGAACAATAGATTATAGTATATAACATATGTACATAATGACTTGTTGATAAAAATAATTTAGGATTAAGGGTAAAGGGAGGGTTGGGAGGAGGTAGGAAGGGAGGGAAGAGAGGGGTGGGTGGGGGAAGGGAGTGTCGGGGAAGGATGGAAGGGGGGAGAGATGTCTGTGTAGAGGGTGAGGTGTGTTGCGTTCAGGCAGGTTAAGGGTCGGGTGGGAAGGCTTTTAAGAACAGCCATGTTTTGAGGTGTTTTTTAAAGACTTGCAATGAAGGTTCATTTCTGAGGCAGGTGGGGAGGGAGTTCCAAAGGGTAGGGCCTGCTATTGTTGTGGCTCGTTTGCGGGTTGTGTTGAGGTGTGCAGATTTGAGATTGGGGATGGTTAGGAGGCCAGTGTTGGTGGATCTGAGAATTCTTTGTGTGGGGTATGGCTGTATTGCGTTGTTTAGCCAGTTCATTTTGTTGTTGTTTATTTTTTTGTGCATGAGGGTGAGGGTTTTATATTGGATTCTTTGTGTGATGGGTAGCCAGTGGAGTTCCTTGAGAGTGGGTGTGATGTGGGAGGATTTTTTGTTGTTAGTGATGATCCTGGCAGCGGCATTTTGTAGAACTTGGAGAGGTTTGATGTGGACTTCTGGTAGGCCGAGGAGAAGGGAGTTGCAGTAGTCGAGTTTTGAGAAGATAATTGATTGAAGGACTGTTCGGAAATCGTGCGCTTGGAGAAGGGGTTTGAGTTTTTTCAGTGTTTGAAGCTTGAAGAATCCATCCTTAATTGTATTGGAGATGTGTCGCTTAAAGTTGAGTTGGCTGTCGATTGTTAAGCCTAGGTTTCTTGTGGACGGCGTGAGTGAGATTTGTGAGATGTGTGGCACTCCCGGGTTGTTTGAGCTTCCTGGGTAGTTAGAGGGGGTGCACTTGAGGGGAGAAGAGGGACGGTCATTGTGGATGTGAAGGATTTCTGTTTTGGCTTGGTTGAGGCAGAGTGATAATTGAGATAGCAAGTGGGATAAATTTGAGTTGAGTTTGTTCCATTTTTCCATGGTGAGTTGAATGGATTTGTTTATGGGGAGTAATATTTGTATGTCGTCTGCATAGACGAAGTAGGTGAGGTTTGCATCTGAAAGGTATTTGCATAGTGGGAGGAGGTAAATGTTAAAGAGGGTTGAGGATAGGGAAGAACCTTGTGGGACACCATGTGTGAGGGGCACTTGAGAGGATTCAGATGAGTTTGTCTTGACGATGTAGGATCTGTTTGAGAGGTACGATTTGAACCATTTGATTGTGGTGTCTTGTGGTGTTCTGGATAACCATTTAGTTATCCAGAACACCCCCCGGGGGTGTTCTGGATAACTAAAAACATTTTTTCAAGGTAACACCCCCTTTTTAATGTTGCTAAAAGTTCACAGGTTGTGACACTCTCGCTTCCTTTTTTTCGGAGTGCGATTTTTTTCAAACTGGCTAAATTACCTGGGCAGATCATCATTCATCGGTGTAGCTGTCTTTGAAAGTTGTCCTCTTAGTTTTTTAAATCTTTTTTTATTTAAACAGTTTTACTTCATTAGAAGATGATAGTCCAAGGGGGCTTTCTCAACCCTGATCCTTGAAGGGGGGAGGGGGGAACCCGTGCACGTTTTTTTTTTTTTTTTTTTCTCACTGTAACCAAAATATAGTCAATAAGCATAGCTCTTGGATCAAGCATATACAAATATGTCTGGTGAGCAATCATTTCAGACTACCTTAAAACCAGCAGCTCAGTCTGGATCAGAGCTGAGAGCCCCTGACTTAGGGCCAGGCGTCCTTTCTGTGAAAGTAAAAAGAGCTTAGTTCATGAGGCCCCTTCGTCTGCTTTCTACATCAAACTTAGCTTTGTCTTCTGTTGTCACTCCACTCTTATTTCTTCATTGTTTTTCCCCCTCTTTTGTTTAATGTTTCTTACCCTTTCCTCTCTCTGCTCCTCTCACATGGTCATTTCCAAATTGCTCCTTCCTTTTCATTTGTCTCTCTCCTCAGTCTCTCAGATTCAGGAAGCCTTATTGGCCTGACAGTTTGTACACGTTGTGCAGCAGCAATACATGAGGTGTTTAAAAGAAAAGAAGGAAAAAATACAATAACATTACAATAAAACTAGTAACAGAGGCGAATCCCTGATTCTGGAGATGTCCAGTGCTGTCTCTGGTTATCTTACATTTCTGGCCTGCTGGCAGGACGCCACCTGTTTTGCTGCTCTTTCCCTGAAAATTATTTGGAGATTTTCCTCATCACTGTTTTGTGAGAAGTCTTTTTTTTTTTTTTTGTTCTCTCTGTTAACTTTGGGAAATATACATCCCTTCTGTCTCCGCAGGTGCTTTTTTACCCCTAGACTCTGCACCTGGGAACGCCACCTCTTGATGTGGCTAACAGTCTGTGCGTTGAGGGACACTGTGTATAGTTTTAGCCGCATGGGGGAGGAAGGCACTGCATGCGTAAATCGCTGTTTACCTGCACACATGTCTTTGAATATTGTTCCCTGTAATTTGACCAGTGCAGGAGGAAATGCACTTTTAATTTCTCCAGTTTGCACATTTTGGGGTTCAGCATCTCTTTCTCTCCCCTTCTTGCCCTCCTCCTGTCTCTTCTTCTCTTCCTTTTGTTACCTCTGTTTCTTTCCTCGCTGCATGAGACATCCACCCTCCCTGCACCTCCTCTTCTCTTTGCTCCCCCTCTGCAGTCTGCTCAGCCTTTGCTCCCTGTGGGGTCTCTGCTCTCCTGGGATTCCCCCAGCTCCTGCTGAGCCAGACTAGTGCTGCCCCCCAGTCATGGATAGAGCCAGCCCTGGCCTCAGAAACCAGTCTCTTGCGTGCAGCTTGCCTATACCCTTTGAGCTTGCCAGTTTCCTGTACTGAATAGTGATGGGCACAATGGAAAGAAACCTATGAAATATTTATAAGATAAATTAATATAAACTGCATTTTGAAGCCAGAAAAACTTAAACTGAGGTTGCAAACTTTTGTGGGGTTTTTTTTTTAATTGGGCATTTGCAGTTAAAAAAAAAATAGTAGAAAACAAATACACACAAAGAATCAGCCTCTTTATGTTGGGGCTTGGATTTTCCTCTATACTGAAGTCGATTTGAGAATCTAATGCAGCCATAGTGCTGTGCCTGCACCAAAAAGTGCTTCAGTCCATTGCAGACAGTGGGGTTAGATTGCTGCCAGGGAACAGCCAAACAGCCAATCAGTGAACTCTTATGGGGGATCTCTTCCCTCCCCCCTACACACCCCCTTACCCTCCAATCCAACAATTCTTATTACATCGCAACCCCCAAGCAATCTTAATTCTTATTTCTTCTTCAAGAACAAGTTGGGGAGGTGCACGCTTGCAGAGTAACATGAGGAAGGTGCCTTAGTCTCCTCCGTTTCATAGATGGAGTCTCACCCTCCTGGCACACCTGCCAGGGATCCTCCCTTTGGCCAGAGTGTTGGCACCTCATTTTTTCATTTCATTTCATTTATAAAATTTATTAATCGCTTAACACTGTTAGGTCTAAGCGATATACAAAAATTTACATACATAGTAAAAAAACGACACAAATAAAGACAACTACATATAAATAAATTCATAAAGACTAGCTCATAAAAAATTGTCTAATATTCATTGCAATATACACTGACTTATTCAAATACATCGTTAGCAGTTATAAACTCGATTCAGCAAATAAACTTTAAACACAGCTTTGAATTTTTTGACATCCTCGATAGATCGTACATCAAAAGGAATCATGTTCCAGCAGTTAGGAGCCGCTATGGAGAAAGAAGTTTCTCTTGTATAGTATAAACGGGCTAATTTTACTGATGGAACTTCAAGTAAATCAAGTTGTGAGGACCTTAGTGTTCTGGCTGGCTTATGAATTCGAAGTAGTGCGTTAAACCAAAAATCAGAGGAAGCAGCACGTAATTTAAAGATGGTCATACCTATCTTAAAAATTATACGTTCTGCCATAGGGAGCCATTGAAGTCTGCTTAAGACTGGAGTGATATGATCATGCCGTTTAGAAGATGACACTAACCTGGCTGCTGAATTCATCAAAAGTTGAAGCGAACGAATTGAATTTTTAGGTAAACCAATATAGAGACTATTACAATAGTCGAGATGGGGAAAAATTATGGCTCGTACGACCATCAAAAAATCAGTTTCATACAGAAGATGTCGTAATCCTGCTAACAGTCTCAATTTAAAGAAACCCAATTTCACAACGGATCTAATCTGTGCTCTGAATGAAAGAGTTGAATCGATCAGGATACCTAAGCTCTTGATTGGTTTAGAAAGAGAAAAAGAAAAATTCTCAAAAGAGATAGTATCAAAGGCAGGTTGAGAATGAGGACGGTGAATCAACAATATAGATGTTTTACTAGTGTTCAATAAAAGTTTATTGTGTTTCAACCACCGAGTAATGGTTTTCATGCATAAAGATAGCAGTTCAACTGTTTCAGGTAAGGAATTCTGAACTTTAATATAGAACTGGATATCGTCCGCGTAAATTTTATACCCGTAGGTAATAGTGGCTAATAGTTTAGTAATGGGGGCCAAGTAAACATTAAAGAGCTCAGTAAGGGAGCTGTGGGAGCTGTGGGAGCTGTGCTGTCAGAGTTCAGCCAGCTTCCACCCGGGGACAGTGCCCTTCATACAGTTGTGCGTGCAGATGGGCAGACACGGCCACTGCAGTAGGTGCTTTACACCAAAGAAGTGCGTCGAAAATTACCCTTAGGTGTGAACCATGTGTGCAGCCAAAGGCAGCAAGATTTTATGTTTTTGTCCTCCCAGCTCCCCTGTCCTAGCAGTGAGGAGAAAAATTAGTATCCACTTTACACCTAATTACAGATTCATATATAGTGGACTGTAGACATATGGATCTACTCTCAGTGATGTCACTTAACATCTTAATTCAACTCTCCTGGTCAACAAATTCATTTTTATGTAGTGCTTATCTATCTATCTATCTATCTATCCATAGCTAATTGTGTGCATGCATATATTCATAAAACATAAACCTATCAATCTCTCTCTCTATAAATACACTCATACAATTGATCAAACAATCATGATGTGATCAACTCATCAATGTATTTATATATTCAGATTACATCGCCCTTAGTTTATTTTGGACTGGTCTTACAGAAGGAGTACAACTCTGGACAGCTAGTCACTGACCTTTATCTCCGTGAGAGGTAGTATTTGTACAGTCTCTCTATATACATGTGCACGCACAATCAATAAGCAGACTGAAACCATCATTAGTGGCCTAATTGCTGTTCTCTTGTTTGCTGGGTCCTGGAGGAACAGGGAGATAGTGACTTGTCCAAGGTCACAGTGTCAGTGGTAGAGTAAGGATGTGCTGCCATTTTGAAAATGATATGGAAACAAAATTTGTTGTGTTCTGTGTCATTTCCAGTCCAAAAAACCCCATAATCAACAAAAAGACAAAATGAAACAACTTTTTTTTCCCTATGAATGGTGATGTATTTGGTATTGTAGGCTGATAGGAATGCTCTGTATGTCTGTTTTCACATTTGTGGATACTGTAACACTGATGCATCGTAAGCTGATTTAGGTTTGTTCCTGGTCTCGTTTTCATTTCCCAGGTTCTCTGCAGTGCTTGATCTGTTGCTCCTGGGAGCACTGTAGAGGCAGTAACTGAAGTTATCTGCCCTGTTCATTTGTGCTGCCTGTGTTTGGGTGAATGTTGAGGGCTGTCATCTGTAGCCAGGGAGTCAGCTGGGTCTGCCCTTGGAGGTCAGGCTGGCACATATTGACTGTCACCGGGTCAGAGGTCAGAGCTGCTTAGCCTAATTAGAACCCTGGGGAGGAGCCTGGAGCTAACCTTGGCTCTGTATGATTTTCTTTTTTTTTGTAATGTGGAATATTATTCCAGATGGCAGTTTAAACCGCAAAGCAAATAAAATCTTTAAAATCAGATCCAGGGGTGGGGCTGTAGAAAAGTAATGGGAGAGGGAAGAGTTACAGACATATTCAGAAGGAAAGCGCATCTTCCCACTATCTTTTGAAGCTCTTCTAATGAGCCAGTTGAGTGGGGCAGATAAAACGCTGTTACAGAGGTAGAGCTAAACCAAGAAATCCGGTTTTGGGCTGTAGGGATCACGGGCATGCCAGGACAGCCATGCATCTCAGCTGGGCTCAAAGGGCAGAACTGCAGCCCAGCAGCACGCACTGCAGCTTTCCCAAAATGTCCGAGTTGCTTTGAGTGCCGCCTGGCTCATTTGCCTGTACTTTTTTTTTTGGCCTGAGTGTAGAGCCAGAGCTCTAACGAGTTCATCCTTTTCACGAGCTTAGTTGCTTCTTGGCTGGATAGAACCAGAGCCAGGGTCTTGCTAGTGGGCTCTGTGTCCCAAGGAACAAGCTGGTCCAGTTGTAGTAGTACTTTGTGGCATGGAGGGTAACCTGCATTTCTGCTTTTCTTGCAGGTCCCGGCCCACAGTGAGGTACTGGATTAGCTTGTTCCTTTTGACATGGAGCCGGATGGCAGGCCCAGGTCTGGGGTCCATCTTGGCTTTGCCCCCAGCCTCCGTGGAGGTTGCCATTACTGTCCCATACTACATTCTGAGCCATACGTTCTTATTTCTTCTCCTTCCGTATATGTACATGTGAACTATTGAGCTTTCAGAAGAGGGTGCTCTTTCCTGCCCCTGTAATTGATGTAAAGGATGCTCAGAGAACCTGCTTCTCCTTTTTTGTTTGCATCCTACTGTTTGTATTCACGGGTTTGCATCTGGAATGGTTCTAATCTTTGTAAAAGTGCATTTTAATTTTACTAGAAACCCAAGCCTTGCCTTTATTTTCCTCTCTGGCTGAAAGCGGCTGCTTACTTTTTCATCCCCTGGTGAGCAACTAATCCAGTGAGCAGGACGCTCTCCTGTGCAAGTCTGTCATTTTAGTGGGGTTATGCAGGAGTGAAGTCTTCACCCCACCAGCAGTCCCTGCCCCTCCACTTTCCAAGAGGATATAAAATATCAGCACTGGAAATGTGTTGAGTCTGCACAATAAATGCTGAGTAAATCACTGGAAGTCAGAGAAGCCAGGGCATCCTGCTGAAACAAACAGGCCGAGCGCACTGTTTAACATGCGTGCCCACTACCCCTTATACTGTAACGGATTTAGTGCGTCAAAAACGCATGGCCAACCCCACCCCAGAAACTAATATCGCTCATCACATGTGCTCATCACCCGGGATACTGAAAGTAAAACGTACGACCAAGGGCGGAGTAGCCCCGGGAAGCTTTTCACTCCTTCTTCTTCGGAGTTTGAACAAATGTGTGACCAAGCCACACATTTTACGCTCAGAAATTAACACCTGCCCAATATTAAGTCAGAGGAACCAAAAATGTAAAAAAAAAAAAAAAAAAAAAAATAATAATAATTAAAATAAATGTGCCTGCTGGTCAGGTTAGGAGAACGGGTGCCCAGTTTTACCGCTGTCCGTTTTCCTAACTGAAGGCTGTCGGCGAGTTCGGAAAACCGACCCTTGTAAAATTGAGCATCGGTTTCCTGAACCCGCCGACAGCCACCGCTCCTGGGTTGCCGCTAATAAGGAGGCGCTAGGGTTTGCGCTGTCGTCCCTAGTGCCTCCTTTTTAGTGCGGCCCCCTCATTTAAATACAGGATCGCGCGCTGAGGAGAGGTGGCTGGGTGCGTGTCGGGAGAGCGGGTGTTGAACACGGAGCGCCCGATCCCCCGCGCTTCTGACTGAATCGGCCTATGACAGTGGGCAGTCCTCATTTAGGCGGGGAAAAAGGGACTCTCTGAAAATTAACCTGGCTGTGAAAGTGCCTGCAGGCTTCCACAGCAGCTCGTTTACTTTTTAGCCGGGTTCAGGGGAGGGGTTTTTGGGAGCACACATTGCATTTTCACGTGTATGTGTGCTCCCTTTCCCAGCCAAATTAAAAACAGGGCGCAAAGCAAGCCGACCACTGCTGCACATGGACTTTTCTCTTTTGGAAAACTTGGACGAAGCTCAGGGGCTTTGGACCTGGGTAAAGCTGTTTTGAAACCTGCCCTCATGGTTCTGGTGTGTGGGGTGGGCACGGCTCAGATGGTTTCGGGCTCAGACTGTACAGCTTCGTGCACTCCTGTCCTGAGCCACTGGCAGAATAGTCCTACTAACTCCTCAGATTATGAGTGATATGCCAAGCCAGCCCTGTGCATTTTTTAGGGTGGGGAGGTTGGGTGGGAAGTGCTTTTTGTGCTTGTTTAAAAAAAATAAATAAATAAATAAAAATGTGCTTAGGGATTGGTTCAGTCCATCCATCTGGAAGCACAGTGAGAACAGAGCAAAAATTCTCTGAGGAGAAGTGGCAGGGCCAGGGGTCTGGCATGCTGCCTTGCTGAAAAAGACATTGATCCAGTAAAGGTGAGGGTGTTTTTGATAGGGCCAAAGCTGAAAAGTTCTGTAAAATCTCTGTATAAGCTTTCACCTCCTGTTCTCTCTTCTTTGAGCACCCTTAGATTTCTCAGAGGGATTTTTGTTGGTTGGGGGTTATTTTTGTGTGGGATTTTTTTGGTTACTGCAGATATTTGTGGAAGGGAGACTGAGAACTAGGGCAGTCTGTAGGTGTGACACATGGTTCAGAATTATCTGCTTGCGTGTAGAGGTGAGGGGGATAAGAAGGAAACCAGTCGAGGGGGTGACTCGTGGAGGTGCCAGGAATCTCGTCCCAAGACACAGAGGCTGGCAAAATAGGTGCCGTGGTTGGGCTTTAACACGTTCCAGGTTACATGGGATTCAGTGGTGTGCTGTCACTTTCTTATCGAGGGGCCCTCGCCAGGCCTGCTCAGCTCATTGGAAATACTCTTACGTTTTCCTGGACTAATTTTAACCAGAGATTCCTGAGAGCCCCTGGGAGCCTCCTCCAGCACTTCACTGCCTGGCTTATTTCTAGATGAGTTTCCTGTGCTTTGCGTTTGAGCAAGTGAGGACAAACTCCTAAATGTGTCTGAATGTGGAGTGCTTTTCATCGTTAACCCTATCTTCGCTGATTCTGTTCAGATTCATATTCTTCCCCCCACCTTCCCCTCAGTGTGTAAGTTCTCTGGCCTTCCTCATCCTGGCCTTCCTCATCTTCCACCTGCGCTTGTGTCTTTGGCACCTTTGTTGTCCCTGCTGGGTGATGGCAGGGGGAGTCTCCAGCACTCTGCAGGTCCTAGGTTTCCCGTGGGGTGGCTGCGAGGCCGTGGTGTCCAGCATGCCAGGATCCAGCGTTCTTGGGTCTGATTCTTACGATAACTTGCAGACCAGTGGCGTCCGTGGCCCCCCCCCCCCCCCCATGGGCCAGCTCCACCAGCATGCAGGTTTCAGCCTGTTCCCAGAGCGGGTTAAGCTGAGGCTGCGGCATGGATGTGTGTGCCTGCCTGGGGCTGGGGAATCTGTCCAGGAGTGCAGAGGGAGGGAACCAGAGCTCCCTTTCTAACCTCATTATGAATGCTGGATTGAGGTTTGGCCAAGCACAAAGTGTTTTCTTTATCTCTTTATTTAGATTCAGATAGATTCCTCTGGGAGGGGGAGAAATGCTTTTTGACAGGGAGACTTTTCAGCAGGGAGAGACAGAAAAAAGGAGTGAAAGGATTTCTGTTTACTCCCACTAAATACCAACTGTAGGAGGGCTCTGTCCGGGGGGGGGGGGGGGGGGGGGGGGGGAGTGGGAAGGTTGCAGGTGGCTTCAGGTTATTGACATGATAAGAAGGAATCTGAATTCTGGCTGTCAGCGCTGTACATGTGTTGGGTACACGTGGCAAGCCCTACAGGAGTGGGAGGCAGGGCATGTGGGACCTGAAAGCAGGAGGTTACCCGCAGCTTTAAACCAGTATGTGACTGCTGGGATCTTCCTCACAGGCCCTGCCTCCCACAACAGCTGACCTTGGCTAGCAGTCAAACAACTGGTTAGCTGGTGAGCAGCCTGGAGCAGACTGGGAAGAAGCTGGCCAGCACGGGGCTTGGGGTGACTGTCCCATTTGCCATTCTGTTAGGCCTTGCCCTGGGGCTAGGGATTGTTGGGATTCACTTGGCTTTCATGGAAATGGGATTTTCAGTGACTTTTCTTTTTTCACTGTGCTATTTCAGAAATCTGTTCCACCTGGGGTGCAGGACTGGCAGCTCATTTCCGGTTCCTGGACTTGTGTGAAGGCCCTCTAGAGGGGTGGGAATGGGTAGAAAAAACCCCCCATACCATCCAATTGCATTTGGGGGGCAAACTGAAGCACAGAGAGGTAAACGACTTTGTCCTCTGTTTTCTAGCACTTAGAGCAGTGGGGCTGGAAAACCAAGGAAGCCAGAGTTCAAATCCTGCCGCTGCTGCTGCTCCTGGTGACCTTGGGCAAACTTAGGGCCTCATTCACTAAGCATTTTTCCTATAGACTCAGAATGGGAGAAAAGCCTTAGTGAATCAGCCCCTTAGGTTGCGAGCCCTCTGGGAAATACACACAGTACCTGAAGGCCACCCGCTTTGAGAGCGCCCGAAAGATGGAATATAAATCAAATAAACAAACACCTCCCGGGGATGGCCAGGGGAGCGACAGGTCCTCCTGAGTCCTATCTTCAGAAACAAATGTAAAATAAAAGTGTGTTCTGTGTAGCTTTTTCTTCTGCTGATGGTGAAATAGCACCGTGTTGCTTCTCCCCTCACCCTTCAGTTGGCCTAGCACAAAGGCTGGTGCAAGGCACTGAGATGTCAGACTACCCCCACCCACCCCTCTTTCCCATTTAGTACCTTCCATGAGGTGATGCTTCTGCACTAAAAAGCTCAGGCAGTGTTTCATATACTGTGCGTGTTATGATGGGTTTCCAGTTAGGCGTGTGGTGATCCTCTGATGCCTCTGCATTGTAATTGGTAACATTTTGGTAGTTATTCCTCCTCTGTCCTCTTTGGGAAGGTGTCCTGATGTTCTGGTGCTGGAAACATGCCTACAAGGAGGTAGCTTCCCAAATGTTTCCCAAATGCTGTGTCTGTTGAGCATGTTGGGATCCTGTTTGGATGAAGTACCCTCATAAACATGCAAAGTTTGCATGTCAGTCTTACGGTTCCAGGTAAGGTGTAATCTAGTCAGCGCTAGCTTTAATTGCAGTGATCCTTTTTGTATGACAATGCCACCATTCCAGTTTTCAGCAGGGACGGGATTTCCAATATCTAGAGTATAGGAGGGGGAGGAGTGGGGTTGGGGGGAAAACATTGGAGGGCATCATCACCATTGTCGCCTACAGAATTTTCAGAAGCCAGAAGAACACTAAAAGCAATTTTCAAATGCCATTCACCTGCATTAAGTGGACTTGATGTAAGTAAAACCTACTGACAATTCAGTGGCATGTATTGTAGCACTTTCAAAAGCCCACTTACACGGGTAAAGTGCATTTACATATGTAAAACCCAGTTTTAAGCATTCAAATGCTTTTTGAAAATCAGGCACTTTGGTTTTTATTTTTGGGGATGGGCAGGTGGAGGTGACCGTCATAGAGCTTTGTGATTCATGGGTGCAGTGATGGCACGAGATGACTCTGTGTTGGGAGTCCGCAGGCTTTACTAGTCTTCTTTTGCTGGTGATCTACCGGATGTAGAGAGGGCACTTAATTAAGAAATAAACAATGAAAAGTGGACTTTCGCCTTTATTCGAGTATCCCTGGCCCTTACGGAGTCAGTGAACATTTTTACCTCAAATCCCTTTAGGTAACCTCCCTTCCTGCATATCTCTCACTGGCCCCCTCCTTAAAAACCAATTCCCAAAGCTACAAATAAAACAAATGTTGAGTTTTTCACTTCAACTGTGGAACCATTTCAAGGTATATCGCAACACTGGTGGAAGCGCCGTCGCCCTTCAGTGATCCTTCCTTTCAGAAAACCTCGAGGCTTGAGATGAGGGATGAAGACCCCTCCCTCCCCATCTGCAGTCAAGGCGGGAGGGGGACTGGAGGGGGGGAAGCAGAGAGACAGACTAGGCCAGTGGCGACCAAAGATCCAGTCACACTTGACGTCTGTTGGCTGGCCTTTGCGAAATGAGTTGATGGGTCCCAAGCCGCCGATCCGAGACAGGCAAGTTGGCCATTGCTGTGTGCCATCCAGGCTAGCGGTGTCCGCAGAGAAAGCAGGTTGCGGAGTAGGCATGGGAAAGCCCCATCCTTTGCCTCAAAAGGGGTGGGTAGAGGAGAAGGGGCAGTGGCTGGGCAGGATGGCACGACTGCTGTCCAGAGTCCACCCTGCTGTGCCCTGTTCCGAATCCTGCTTCCCGGGGAGAGGAGGACTGCTTGCTTGTCCTTCCCATCCAGTGAGACATTTATTTATTTACTGTCGGAATCCCAACACGCCTCTTCTGCACAGCACAGTCAGCAGAACTGTTGGCTTCAGAAGCAAATGCTCACACGCAGCAGTCGCAGGGAGGTGGGGAGGAGAAGCAGCAGCAGGTAAAGGTCTTCCTGACACCTCCTTACCTGCTGCAGTGCTGCGGACCCTGCTGGACCTCTGGCTTTGTCCCCACTTTCCCACCACTTAAAAGATACTTTGTGTGCCAATCTCTTGCTTTCCATTGGTGCTTTTTGGCCCGCCCCTCCCCCAATCCAGAGATCTGTTTATATGCAACATGGCAGCCAAATTCTGATAAATACCTCCACGGTAACAGGTCATCGGGGCATGGCAGTCATTGGTAGGTTTATTTGGTGCTCCCCGGTCCCTCCCGTCCCTCTCCATGAATACTCCCCCCCCCCCCCCCCAACTTAGCTTTCACCTCCGCATTTTGGGCAACTTGCACCGGTGATGCCAGTACTTGGATTCTATATAAGTGATTTCAAATCTCCAGTGCAACATTTTTCAAGAACATTGAACGTGTGTGTTCTTTCTCTTACTCTCTTTCTCTATCCCTCTATCTATAATTGTTTAACCAAGGTTGTTACTTTTTATTTTCATTGCAGCTGAAGGCAGATGGCTGATAAAGTAACAACTGTCATACTCCCTTTTTGGTTTTTTTTTTATCGGCATGCTGTTTCAAGGAGGAGACGGCTTTAATCCTCCATCCAGAGTTCCAGTTTTTGATGCAGCCGGAAGTGGCTTGTTAGTTTGGCCCAGGTGGGCTCATAATTGCTTTCCCAGAGGCTGCTTCCATTCCCTTCCCCATCATTGATTTTTGCTTGTTTGGTTTTCCTTTTAAGAGTGCTTGTACTCTCCCCCCAGCTTCACGGTCGCAACTCCCCCCTCTCCCCCTCGAGCATGAACCCGTCGGTGGATCATTTTGGAGCTTCCAGCTGCAGGCTGGCGGGGCCCTCTTTTAAGAAGCTGTCGGCAGACCTGGACAGGAGCAGCATCCTGTGGAGACAAGAGTTAGATTAGAGGCTCTGCTGGCCCGAGCCCAGAACAGCTGCTTTAGCTGCAGCGTACCCTGTCCCAGTTTCCAGTCTGCACTCCTGTGCGGATTTGAAACAAAATCAAGCTAATGCCAGAACGTAGGGGAGTGGAGGGAAGTGCCTGGGGATACTAACCAGCTGCAAGCTCTTGATTCTAGGTTGCGGGTGGGGTGAAACGGGGGACGGGTTGGCAGCAGGTAGGCAGGAGGTAGGAGCTGCATATGTCTCTGTGAAAGCAGTGTGGGGAATGTCTTGGAGGATACAGGAGTCTGGTCTCAAGCTGTTTCTTTACCAAAATGTTATTAATTCCAACATAAACCAAGCAAGGTCGCGTGTTTACCTCAGCAGTATTTGAAATAAGGGTGTGGCAGTTAAACATAAGCAGTTTTCTCATAGTTCTTACATGTTTTTCCTCTCTGGGATCTCCCTGTTCCTTCCTGGGCCTGCCTACATATCCTCTTGCTAAAGGAAAAACCCTGGGACTAGGATTCCCATCCTGTTGGTGGCTTAAGATGGACCAGGCCAGATACCTGGAGCCAGTCCCTTAAGGTGTTCTTAGACTCCCTGATGTATACTCTTTCATGTACCCTCCCTCTCAGCTCAATCTTCCTTATCTGAGTGCCTGATTGTACCAAGGATACCTCCCTGGAGTGAGAGTCAGCACCATTTCCTTTCCTGTTCTGTGTTGTACTCTGAAGATAATTGATTGAAGTGCCAAGAAGCACTTCATCACTCGACCATTGGACTTCTTGCAGTCTACGTGAGGGATTGGTGTTTCATCACCAGTGTAAACTTGCGCCCCAGCAGGTAATACTGAAAAGCCTGTAATGCCATCTTAATGGCTAAAGCATCTCTCTCTGGGCATTAGCTTTTTATTAATGAAGGCTATTGGGTATTCCTGGCTTTCTTTTCCTTGTGCCAGTACTGCTCTTAACCCTACCTGCGATGCATCTGTCTGGACTGTGAAAGTCTTGGAAAAGTCAGGGCTGAGTAGAACTGCTTCCAAGGATAGGGCCTTCTTTAGATTTTGGAAGGCCTCGTAAGCCTCTGTGAGCCAGCTGGCCTTCTCTGGAGCCTTTTTCAATAACAGACATGTGAGGGGTTTGGCCTTCTCTGAAAAGTTTGGTATGAACCATCGGTGGTATCCAGTGAGGCCTAAAAAGTCTCTCACCTTACTCTTCAGCTGTGGAACTGATACTCAGGTGATTGCTTTTATTTTCCATGCCTGGGGGAGTGGGCCTCCCATTTTCCCAGGAAGTATCCCAGGTGCTATATCTCTTGACCTCCTAGCATGTACTTCTTGGGGTTGGCCATAAACTCCACCTTCCATAGGCTTGTAAATATTGCGGTTAGCTGGGTTAGGTGTGTTTTCCAGTCTCCATTTTAAATGGCAGTGTTATCAAGATAGGCTGCCACATAGCCTTGGTGTGTACATAGAAGATGGTCCACTAAGTGCTGTAATGTAGCTGGAGCTCCATGAAATCCAAATGACAGTACTGTAAACTGGAACTGCCCCTCCCAGTGTTAAGAAAGCTGTCTTGTCTTTCATGACTGGTGTAAGAAGGACTTCCTTTTTCAAATCAAGTGTGGAGATGAACTAGACCGACGCAGTCTAGTCTCCAGGCCTCATTGACTTTCCTGATGTTGATACAGAATCATAAGCTACCATTCAGTTTAGGCACTAGTACAATTGGCGAGGACCAGTTGTTATTGGATTCCTCTATTAAGCTGTGTTGGAGCATTTCCCTCACCTCAGCCTCGACAACATGATGTTTAGCTTCTGGAATCTGGTATGGTCGTTGTCGAACCACCACCCAGGCTAGGTGAGTTTTTCCAGTCATACCAGAAAAGACATCCTTATTCTGGTTTACCAGTTGATCCAAATCCATCTTCTCAATATTTTGGAGTTGCATGTTGCCTTTTCCCTATGGTGTGTATTCTCTCCTTTTCCTCATCTCGGTAGCAGCACTGAGGAATGAACCTTTTCAGGGCTAACACAGCAGTAAGGTGCGGAGGGGCGGCAGTGTATCCTGGAATAAAAAATAATGAATGAATCGCATTCTAGGTAGGAAAACGGGAAGGACTTTGTGCAAAAGAACTATGGGACCAACTTTCAGCCAGCCTGGGGAGCCTCTAACATTACAGGCTTAGCCAGTGATCTGAAGCACATTTGGTCTGCAGCTGAAAATTTTCCTAGATTTAGGTGGCCAAAATTTGTCTGGCTAGATTTAGGCCTGCCATGTATGTGGCTGGGGTTGGCCGCCTAAACTTATTAGCTAGCTAGCACTGGAAATCAGCATTAGATGGCTACATTGTGGACCTGCCCCAAGAATGTCTTGGTAATTGTGCTTTTTTTTTTTTGAGCAAATAAATTTAGCTACTCAGTGGGGGAACCATTTTTAACAGCAGAGGTTCAACTGGCTAGCTCCCGACAATAGCTAGCTTAAGCACTTTGAAAATATGCCCCAGTGCAGTTAAATTTGTTTATTGTGGTATTTCATATGGTGCTTTTATCTGAAGCATCTTTCCCTGTACGTACGGATCAGTCCAGACTGCTGGGTTATGCCTCCCTTCCAGCAGAAGGAGACAGAGAAAAACTTGTGAGGCACCCCCTCTTCTACTGGTGTGAACCTGCGATTCCTCAGTATCTCTCTGTCTTCAGCAGAAGAACCTGCGGTCCTGATCCTTTAAAAAATAAAAAAGAGTAACAAAGTTTGCCTTCGCTTGAGAAGGTTATTGTGCCTTTAAATTGTCCTCTGGCTAGATCAATTTGTTAAAAAAAACAAACAAAAAAAAAACATCATCAGGAGGTGAGCAGTGCAAGTCCTCCGAAGGGGTTGGAGCCTGTCCCCCTTGATAGAGGCAAGGCTGGGGTTGGGGACCCTGTGAGCCTATTTACCCGGAGCTGGTCCTTCACACCGGTGAGTTGGGGGATGTGCCGGTAGGCCGGTCCCTCCCCCTAACAGCCCAGAGACGTATACATTCCTCTGGTGAGACCTGTGCTGGTTGATTTGGTCCCAGGGACGTTTTCCTTCCCCTGGTTGAGGGCAGCGTGCAAAAAAAAAAAAACAACAAAAAAAACCCCAAGCACTTAGCTGCCAGGTCTCCCGGGCATCCGGCGGTACTATTTTGCCGGTTTTTTATTTCCTTCGTCACAGCTCCTTGTGGGGATGCCGCGGGGATCGCGATGCTTTGCCTGCGGGAAGCCGGCTGCGTGGCTCTCCCATGATGGTCTCTGCCCCCGATGTCTTCCCGGCGGTGAGGGCCCGTCGGGGGCGTCTGGGAATGACAGCGGGGCGTCTCTATCGCGGTCCCGAGGTGCAGGGAAAAAACTGCATGCTCGGAGGCCCCGGCCTGCCCCGTTCCCGATTAGTGCGGAAACAGTGGCCAATTTGGGTCCTCCTCGCTCCAATTCAGTGCTGTGCTTGGGGGAAGGGTATTTCCCTCTGTAGCTTTCGCCTCAGGGCTCAGTGCCTGCTTACCCCCTGATTCGAGTTTGCCCCGGGGGCGGGGGGGCTTTAAAGAGACAGCACCCTTTTTCATCGCAGTTTGTGCTTTTATTGTACAAAGCGTATCTTGAGGCAGAAGCTGATTTTCAGCTGCCGGAGCCTCCACCAGCGAAGGTGCCCAGACCCACTGAAGGCCAGGACTCCTCCAGAGTTTGGACGGTCCGTGGGTATGCGGACAAGTCGGGGACTCCGCTATCCAAACAGCCGGATCTCTCCTCGCAGGATCCTCCCAGCAGGGACGCAGACGAGGAAGCTAATAAGTCCATCCTGGTGGAGGGAGATGATCCGCGGGTGCACAGATTATTTTGAAGGGATGAGCTTGATCCTATGATTCCTCATGTTGTTGCGGAGCTGGGGATTCAGGCTTCGCAGCAGGTTTTAGAGCCTTCCACGGTGGATCCCGTCCTGTCGGGGCTTTGGGCTCCTCCTAAGACTTTTCCGTTCCACCCAATGCTGTTGCAGCTCATGACGCAGGAGTGGGACAATCCAGAGGCCAGTCTGCGAGTAGGACGAGCTATGGAGAAGCTCTATCCGCTACCGGAGGAGTCGTTGGATCTTCTCAAAGTTCCTAAGGTGGACACGGCCGTTTCGGCCATCACCAAGTGGATAACAATTCCAGTGGCAGGAGCAGCTTCGCTGAAGGATCTCCAGGATCGGAAACTTGAAGTCCTTCTGAAACGGATTTTTTAGTTATCGGTGCTTGGCGTCCGAGCGGCAGTCTGCAGTAGTCTCATGCAGCGGACAACCCTGAGATGGGTGCAACAGTTGCTCACTGTGCAGGAGCTCCCCCCGGCGTGTGGAGACGGCAGTAGCATACACCGGGGATGCTTTGTATGATCTCCTTGGTACTCCCTTGCGCATGATGGCCTCCGTGGTTTCGGCCAGGAGGCTTCTATGGCTCCGCAGTTGGTCCGCAGACGTCTCTTCAAAATCTGAGTTGGGAGCTCTTCCGTTTAAAGGAAAATTCTTATTTGGTGATGATCTGGAACATCTCATCAAGTCCCTAGGGGACAATAAGGTGTACAAGCTTCCTGAGGACAAGCCTAGGCCTTCTAGGACCTTCGGTTCATCTCATCCCCGTTTTCAGGGGGCAGCAACATTTTTGTCAGAGCAGAGCCCCTTCCTTCGCTCCACGACAACCGTTGGCAAGGTCTCAGTCTTGGGCTCAGTCCTTGTGCGGCCGAAGACCTCCCTGTGATGGGGTCTCTCAGGGATCTTCTGGCAACAAGTCTTCCCAATGAAGGTGCACCGACCCACTCCTCCGATCCAGTGATAGGAATGGGTCAAGATTACTTCAGACCAGTGGGTTCTAAGCATCATCAAACACGGCTATGCTTTAGATTTTGCTCGCCCGCTGCAAGACCTGTTTTTGGTGTCTCACTGTGGGTACCGGGCAAAACAAAAAGTGATGAATCAAACACTGTCTCGGTTGAAAGCCCTGGGAGCCATTGTTCCAGTTCCTTTACCCTTACCGCTCATGGAACCCGCCAGAGCCATTCTCAGTTGGTGGTTGGTTCCCAACCATTTACAGTGCGGGGTGTACCTGGAGGGAACCCCAGTGGGTAAATGTAACGACGGATGCCAGCCTCTCCGGTTGGGGGGCGGTTTGCCAATCGCAGTCGGCGCAAGGTCAATGGACACGTCAGGAGGCAAAGTGGTCCATAAATCGCTTGGGAACAAGAACAGTACCCCTGGCGCTGCGCAGCTTTCTCCCTCTCATGCAGTATCACTCAGTGCAGATTTTGTCCGACAATGCGATAATGTGGCATACATCAATCGTCAAGGGGGAACAAGAAGTCGTCCGGTGGCCGGGGAGGCGGACAAGCTGATGGTCTGGGCGGAATGTAGTCTCGCTCGATTGGCGACCTTACACATAGCCAGGGTAGACAACGTGCAGGCAGATTTTCTCAGTCATCAGCGGTTAGACCCCGGAGAGTGGGAGCTATCCGAGGAGGCATTGCAGTTCGTATCTCGTCACTGGGGTGTGCCTCATTTGGACTTGATGGCGACTCGGCGGAATGCAAAAGTAGCTCGTTTCTTCAGTTGCAGACGGGAGCCCGGGGCGGAAGGAGTGGATGCTCTGGTTCTTCCATGGCCCCGCGACATTCTGCTTTTCGGTTTTCCTCCCTGGCCGTTGGTAGGCAAGAAGAATAGAGACCCACCGAGGGTCGGTCAACCTCGTAGCCCCGGAATGGCCACGGAGGCCGTGGTTTGCAGATCTGATCAACTTGGCAGTGGACAGCCCCTTTTGTCTCAGTCATCTTCCGAATCTTCTTCGGTAAGGTCCAGTATTTTTCGATCAGGCGGCTCGCTTTTGTCTAGCGGCGTGGCTTATGAAAGGAGGCAGTTGAGAAAGAAGGGTTATCCTGATTCAGTCATTTCCACCCTCCTACAGGCACGAAAGACATCTACTTTGCTCACATATGTTCGGGTCTGGAAGGTTTTCGATTCCTGGTGTACCGGCTTGGATGTGTCCCCGCGATGAACCTCCATTGTTCATATCCTTGCTTTCTTACAAGAAGGTTTGAAAAAAGGCTTAGCATACAGTTCTCTCCGGGTTCAGGTAGCGGCTCTGAGCCATTTAAGGGGAAAGATTGATGGGAGTCCCTTGCAGCCCATCCTGACGTAGCGCGTTTTCTGAGGGGTGCTAAGCTTTTCAACCCCCCAGTTCGACCAGTGTGTCCTTCTTGGAGTCTGAATCTGCGGGAGCCTTTTCTGCGGATTTCCGATTCAGGAGTGTCTCTTCGAATGGTACCCTCCTTTCTACCAAAGGTTGTGTCAGGTTTTCACTTGAATCAGTTGGTGGAGTTGCCAGCTTTTCCAGATTTGGATTCTAATTCCCCCCAGGCTCACGACTTGTGGAAATTGGATGTCCGACGGATTCTCCTTCGTTATTTGGAGGTGACTAATGCTTTTCAGTTGTCGGACCATCTCTTTGTCTTATGGAGCGATCCTAAGAAAGGAAACAAGGCATCCAAAGCTACAATTGCCCAATGGTTGAAGGAAGCTATAGCCTCGGCATATATATGTCATGGGCGGACAGTGCCGGAGGGTCTAAAAGCTCATTCGATCAGAGCTCAGGCATTTTCTTGGACAGAGAGTCAGTTGGTCTTGCCAGAAGAAATTTGCAAAGCGGCTACTTGGAAGTCTCTGCACACGTTTGCTAAGCATTACTGTTTGGATGTCCGGGCTCCGACTGTTTTGGCAACAGTGTTCTTCGAGCGGGACTCTGCAGGTCTTACCCCATATAGGGCAGCTTGGGTATATCCCAGCGGTCTGGACAGATCCAAGCACGTACAGGGAAAGGAAAATTGGTTCTTACCTGCTAATTTTCTTTTTTGTAGTACCATGGATCAGTCCAGATGCCCGCCCAGGGTGTTCTGATCTGGAGAGTACGTTTTGGTATATGTATTTGTCTATACAAACCATACAATGAAAATTACATTGCTTGTAAATTTAATGTTATATTGTGGGATGTTGGAATAGTGAGGCTGGGATCTTAAGGTACTGGATGATGTGGATGGGGTTGATCATGATTATAGACTGCTGAAACCTGAGGGTGTGCGATGTTGGAATAGTGATGAATGAAGCGAGGAAGGCTGGGATTTGAGGGTATGGAATGGTAGATGGGGTTGATCATGGTTAGAGAGGGCTGAGACCTGAGATGTTGGAATAGTGGTGAGTGAAGCTTGGAAGGCTGGATTTGAAGGTATGGCATGGTAGATGGTGTTGATTATGGTTAGAGAGGGCTGAGACCTGAGATGTTGGAATAGTGGTGAGTGAATCTAGGAAGGCTGGGATTTGAGGGTATGGCATGGAAGATGGGGTTGATCGTGGTTAGAGAGGGCTGAGACCTGAAATGATCAGTCCTAAGAAAGAGGGCCTAAGAAATCAGCCCTAAGAAAGAGGGCCCTCTCGACAGCAGATCCTCATCAATGGAACACATTACCACCAGACCTCAGACAAGAGTACTGTCCATCTTCCTTCAAAAAAAGACTTAAAACATGGCTATTCAGCCTAGCCTTCCCTGACTCCTAATGCTCTTCTTCCCATTCACCAGATTCCAGCCTTCACAGTCTCCTAATTCTTGCAACCTCTGACTGTTTATTCCTCCTCTCGTTCTACCGCAATTCGCTCCCACCTTGTTTCCCACCCACCTCCCCAAAGCTCTCCTCCGAGACATATATTTATGAGAAGTTAATTGATATGATAGGATATGTTACAGTTTACAATATGTTAAGTTAAAATTCATTTCATATTTTTATGCCTTCCTTGTTTTATGTAACGCTCCTAAGCGAATTTTGTTGTTATTATGTAAACCGGTGTGATTTGTATTCGTACAGGAACTTCAGTATAGAAAAATTAAAAATAAATAAATAAAAAAAATAAAATGTTGGAATAGTGGTGAATGAAGCTAGGAAGGCTGGGATTTGAGGGTATGGCATGGTAGATGGGGTTGATCATGGTTAGAGAGGGCTGAGACTTGAGATGTTGGAATAGTGGTGAGTGAAGCTGGGACCTGAAGGTATGGGATTTTGGAATACGAATAGATGGTGTTGTCATGATATAGAGGGTTCAGGATGGACAGTAGTTATGGTATTTGGTAACCATGATGATAGCATAGTTCATCATCCTTCCCTTTCCCCTCTGGAAGCTGTCATGCAATAAATATGGTAGCCAGATTGTTGCACTTCCACCCGTCTTCTGCCCTCCCCCAACCAGTAGCTGGCTGCAGGTGCAGTTTTGAAGTGCTTTGATTGTAGAGCACATTGGGATCGTGATAGGATGAATGACAGCATAAGGCCAAAATTATTAATCTTTGGAATCGGATTTTGGCACAGTCCACTATTGCTTACAGTCCCCTTGATTTTGAACCACCTCCCTCCCTCTCCCTACAAAAAAGATACTGGGAGGGAGGGATGAGATGGCATGCTTGTATTTTTAGAGCAGGGAGGCGAATGTAGAAGGAGAAGATAGAGAGAGAGACTTTCCCTTGTCTTTGGGATTGCAGACTCCTTAGTTACGTTCCTGAGGCTTTTGGAAATCATAATGTTTCCCTGACGTGTAAACAATCTCTGCAAGATGATTGTACCTCTTGGGGGAAGAGAGACTGCAGTGTGTGCACGCATGTGTAGATGAGGGCGGGGCCCATGAAGCACGCAAGATCTAGCAGAGAAAGGACTGCAGCGAAAATCTGTGTGAGCTGTCTCCCCTTGTGAGAGAGTTCTCTGGCAGCAGGAAGATGGGGTGTCCCGGTGCCCTTGCAAGTGAAGGTTTAAAGCAATGGCAGTACAAAACATGAAAAAGCGAGTGAGCGTGTATATCATGATTATTGTGGTTGTCATGATTTGTGTAGCACATACAGGAGGTATATAGCGCTATACAGAGACACACACAATAGACAGCCCCTATTCCTTAGAGCTTACAATCTAGTCAAGATGAACTGACAAGACATACAGACAAGAAATGGTATATATTTATTAAAGATGTAACAAGTTTATGAAAATATGGCTTACGGCTTCCATCACATTGACTGTTCCGTGAAAGCTAGCCTTTTCGAAGTGACGTTTGTAGCAAACGTTTCTAATTTTAATGCAAACATGTACCATCTGAGCTTTGTCTATTCTGACACTAAGGAATATTACAAGATACCATTTTTAAATCAACCACCTGGTGTAAACAGACATCATTACTGAGATCCTTATTTTCTCTGGAGGCAAAATTACTTGTTTTTAAGCTGTAGGTTGTTTCATTTTTAGGGGGAGGGGGGAAGGGGGATGTTGGTGTTCCATTGACTCGTCACAGTTTTCCAGTTCCATCTGAACCAAGACAAAGATCTGGTAGGGATGTGCCTTTGTTTTGTTTCATTACTTTATGCAAATACATTTTTTATGTATGTAAATCAATATTATGTGCATAAAATCAGTTTTGTGCATGTATATGAACAACTCCCTTTCCCCATGGCTGTGATTGCAGATGCAGAAACCTGGCCTGGGTATCAGACCGTAATCATGGCAGTCAGTGTGCAGTATATACACTGAACCCCAAGGAGAACCCATAAATAAATAATTTTAATACAGAAGTCCATTTAGATTTGTTACATATATGCATTCTTCTACTTTAAACAGTGCAGAGAAAACAAAATTATGTACACTCCCCGTTTCCCAAATAACTGGACAGTGAACAGATCGGAGAGGCCTATATGGGAAGAGTAAGATGGTCTCCCTCTCTACTATTGCTGGGGTAAGGGCAGGCAACCCTAACCCTCTCTCTTGTGCCAGGTTTATAGTGATGTCTTCATATTTCATTGGTTTCTGTTTCATTTATTTAACTCCATTACTTCTGATGTTATGTTATGTTGCACTTATAAATTGCCTTCTTTGAACCAACAGTCAACCCAAGGCGATTTACAGGAAATAGGATAATATGATAAACAATCAAACACATATTCCATTGATTTGTGTATTGTTTACATTATGTTGTCTATTTTAAGGGCAGGTCGCAATATAACAGCAAAAATTATTATTCTGTGCATGGTCTCTCACTCTCGCTTCATCTGTGAGCATTAGCTCTTGGTTAGAGCAGCAAAGATCAGAGACAGAACAATTGGAAAAGTTGATTGTGTTCGTAGAATGGACTTTACTATGCATGTATTTTTTTTTCCATAACTGCGTGTTTCTTTAGGACTGTGGTAGAAATGTATCAGTATGGGAAATGAAAACTGTAGAGCTGCTCCTGCAAAGCATAACAGAAGAGAGATATGTTGTGTATTAAACAGAAAGGAAAAAGTAACTTGGACAGAGCTGCTCGTGCATAGCACTGTAGCATTGATTCATGCTGTAAGGCAGTTGTATAAGTGTGTTACTGTCCTTGGTTGAACTGCTGTACTTGGGGGTGGCCAGTTGGCTCCATTCTTTCAGGACAGACCAGATTTAGAAAACCGCCTCCTCCTATCCTGTTGCATGCATGGACTCGTGGTTCTGATTTCCCCCTAGCAAAAAGCCCAGGGGATGGTGCTGGAGAAGGGGTAAAGATGGGAGGGATCATTCCTTCCTTTTTCCATTGTGCCGGCATGTGTATGCTGTTTCTGGGAATCCAGACCAAGTTTTACCTATTCCGAGGAAGTGGAATGATTTGGCCTGGGGAAGGGTGACAGGCGGGGCTGGAATTTGCCCAGGCAGTTTTCTCCTGCACCTTTGGGCATCCAGCTCAGTCAGGACAGATTCTACGTCATTCCCAGTCCTGGGAATCAAACCAAAGACTTCTGTGGCTAGAGTGTAACGGGATAAACATCCTGCATGAGATTAAATGCACAATTGAATCTTTATGGGTATAAATCCCTTGTGTGTTGGGGAAGACTATAGTGATAGGAATATACTATTGTCCACCTGGTCAAGATGATGAGACTGACAGTGCTAAGAGAAATTAGGGAAGCTAACCAAATTGGTAGTGCGGTAATAATGGGAGACTTAATTACCCCAATATTGACGGTAAATGTATCATTGGTACATGCTAGAGATATAAAGTTCCTGGATGGAATAAATGACATTTTTATGGAGCAATTGGTTCAGGAACCAACAAGAGAGGGAGCAGTTTTAGAGCTAATTCTCAGTGGAGTACAGGATTTGTTGAGAGAGGTAAAGGTGGTGGGGCAGCTTGGCAACAGTGATCATAATATGATCAAATTTGAATTAATGACTGGAAGGGGGACAGTAAGCAAATCCACGGCTCTTGTGCTAAACTTTCAAAAGGGAAACTTTGATAAAATGAGAAAAATTGTTAGAAAAAAACTGAAAGGAGCAGCTACAAAGGTAAAAAGTGTGCAAGAGGCGTAGTCCAGATGTATTCCACACATTAAAAAAGGTGGAAAGAAGGCAAAACGATTACCGGCATGGTTAAAGGGGAGGTGAAAGAAGCTATTTTAGCCAAAAGATCTTCATTCAAAAATTGGAAGAAGGATCCAACAGAAGAAAATAGGATAATGCATAAGCATTGGCAAGTTAAATGTAAGACATTGATAAGACAGGGTAAGAGAGAATTTGAAAAGAAGTTGGCCGAAGAAGCAAAAACTCACAGTAAAAACATTTTTAAATATATCCGAAGCAGAAAGCCTGTGAGGGAGTCAGTTGGACCGTTAGATGATCAAGGGGTTAAAGGGGCTCTTAGAGAAGATAAGGCCATCACGGAAAGATTAAATGATTTCTTTGCTTCAGTGTTTACTGGAGAGGATGTTGGGGAGGTACCCGTACTGGAGAAGGTTTGCATGGGTAATGATTCAGATGGACTGAACCAAATCACGGTGAACCTAGAAGATGTGGTAGGCCTGATTGACAAACTGAAGAGTAGTAAATCACCTGGACTGGATGGTATACACCCCAGAGTTCTGAAGGAACTAAAAAATGAAATTTCAGACCTATTAGCAAAAATTTGTAACCTATCATTAAAATCATCCATTGTACCTGAAGACTGGAGGATAGCTAATGTAAACCCAATATTTAAAAAGGGCTCCAGGGGCGATCCCGGGAAACTACAGACCGGTTAGCCTGACTTCAGTGCCAGGAAAAATAGTGGAAAGTGTTCTAAACATCAAAATCATAGAACATATAGAAAGACATGGTTTAATGGAACAAAGTCAGCATGGCTTTACCCAGGGCAAGTCTTGCCTCACAAATCTGCTTCACTTTTTTGAAGGAGTTAATAAACATGTGGATAAAGGTGAACCGGTAGATGTACTGTACTTGGATTTTCAGAAGGCGTTTGACAAAGTTCCTCATGAGAGGCTTCTAGGAAAAGTAAAAAGTCAAGGGACAGGTGGCGATGTCCTTTCATAGATTACAAACTGGCTAAAAGACAGGAAACAGAGAAAAGGATTAAATGGACAATTTTCTCAGTGGAAGGGAGTGGGCAGTGGAGTGCCTCAGGGATCTGTATTGGGACCCGTGCTTTTCAATATATTTATAAATGATCTGGAAAGAAATACGAGTGAGGTAATCACATTTGCAGATGATACAAAATTGTTCAGAGTAGTTAAATCACAAGCAGATTGTGATAAATTGCAGGAAGACCTTCTGAGACTGAAAAATTGGGCATCGAAATGGCAGATGAAAGTGCAAGGTGATGCATATAGGGAAAAATAACCCATGCTATAGTTACACAATGTTAGGTTCCATATTAGGTGCTACCATCCAAGAGAGAGATCTAGACGTCATAGTGGATAACAGATTAAAATCGTCTGTTCAGTGTGCTGCGGCAGTCAAAAAAGCAAACAATGTTGGGAATTATTAGAAAGGGCATGGTGAATAAAACGGAAAATGTCATAATTCCTCTGGATCGCTCCATGGTGAGACCGCACCTTGAATACTGTGTACAATTCTGGTCGCTGCATCTAAAAAAAGATATAATTGCAATGGAGAAGGTACAGAGAAAGGTAACCAAAATGATAAGGGGAATGGAACAGCTCCCCTATGAGGAAAGACTAACTAGGTTAGGACTTTTCAGCTTGGAGAAGAGATGGCTGAGGGGGGATATGATAGAGGTGTTTAAAATCATGAGAGGTCTAAAACGGGTAGATGTGAATCAGTTATTTGCTCTTTCAGATAATAGACTAGGGGGCACTCCATGAAGATAGCATGTGGCACATTTAAAACTAATCGTAGAGAGTTCTTTTTCACTCAGTGCACAATTAAACTCTGGAATTTGTTGCCAGAGGATGTGGTTAGTGCAGTTAGCTGTGTTTAAAAAAGGATTAGATAAGTTCTTGGAGGAGAAGTCCATTACCTGCTATTAATTAAGTTGACTTAGAAAATAGCCACTGCTATTACTAGCAACGGTAACATGGAATAGACTTAGTTTTTGGGTACTTGCCAGGTTCTTATGGCCTGGATTGGCCACTGTTGGAAACAGGATGCTGGGCTTGATGGACCCTTGGTCTAACCCAGTATGGCATGTTCTTATGCTCTTATGTTCTTACCTTGCATCCACCAGGCCATCTCTTTCCTGCTTGCTTTTTTATCTTTTATTTTTTAAAGAAAAAAACAAATCAAAACTAGAAGTCCATAGCTGCAACGTGGGGGAAAATCAGGACTGTCTAAACCTTTGCAGGGAGAGGAGGAAATGCAGCCAGCTGGTAAATCAGTGCTTGCATAAAAATTACAAAAGCTCCTGGCCAGTTTGGAAAGAAATACTGAGTTCCTTATACAAACGATGAAAAGAAAAATAAACAGCACAAAGAAAATTAAATCCTTAAAAAAAATGTTTGTTTTTTTTTTGTTTTGATTATGGGTTTCTATTTTGCTCTCTTTACTTGGACAATTTTTAACTTTCCCTAGAGGATAAGGAGGAGAAAGAAAAATAATTGGAGACTAGAGACAGAGGTGACCTCATTTCCCCTCCTACTCTCTCATGTGGCTTTGAGAGTAAGGACTGCCCTGGAGTAAGATGCACGCAACCCCTGGCAGAATGTCAAGTGAAACTTGGGTAAAACAAACAAAAAAAAAAGGTCAAAGAACTGGATTAATTATGATAATGTCAATTATTTATAGAATACTGTGAGTGTATACAGTGCAGTTTGAAGATTAATCTGCTCTTCCTAGGAAATTGTATTCTCTGTTGGTGCTTGCCTGCTGATGCATCTTGGTATGTTTTCATACCTTAATTGGGCAGAGCAGTGGTCACAGTCATCACTTTCTCCTCCCACACCTCCTCCCTCACCTCTGAGATTCAAGTTCCATTCCTCCTTCCACCTAACCAGTGCAGCATTGTGTTCCTGCAGTTTTGCTGGTACCAGAGAATTCAAGCTACACATCCTGTGCTTCACAGAGACCTGGATAGGCGAAGGTGACACCGTCACCCTTGCACAACTCTGCCCACCAGGATACCAATTCATCCCCAAGTTATGGGCCTAGGTGAGGGTGTTACTATGATCTCTCATCACTCTTTAGCACTTGCAACTAAAAGAATTGGCAAATCTGATTGCCTTCTAGTACAGTTTCAAGATGAAGGACCTAAACTTGTCCTCATCTACTTCTGTCTAGGTAATCAACCTGACTCCTTTCTCAAACTCTATAAACTCATATGTGACCTTGCTACCACTATCCACAAACTCCTGGTCTTGGGAGACTTCAGCTGTCATGCTGAGGCCCCTCCAAAAGAGAAAATTATCAGCTTCCAATGCAATATGGAAGATCTCAATCTCACTGAACTAATCAAAGTCCCCACCCATAAGGGTGGTCACACTTTTGATTTGATATTATGCTCCCTCAATGTGAATATAGATCCCAGCTCAATATAGGTGAATCCTGTTTCCTGGTCTGATCATTACCTAGTGTGAGCCACCCTCCCACTCCCAAATCTACCTCAGCTAGCCCTTCCATTCAAACCTTTGTTGGAGTCATTTTTTGTTACTTTTTGCTGAGGATGTATATAGAGGTTAGGCTGTATGGATTTAGAGTTTTCACCCAGACACAGACTAGTTTGAAGGCCACAGGCCAACTTCTAAGTGAACTCCTATTTACTATCTTGAACTATGAAATGTTTACAAACAGGCAAAAGTGTTTAGTTATTTCACAAAGTCTATGATGAGAAAACTAGCAATTAACTTATACTAAAGCCTGAGAGAGAAAATGAAGGCAGCACAGCTGTTTCTGAAAACTGATAAGAACTCAAAGGGAGGGAACGCTGTTGCTTTTTTCAAGCGTTTGTAGTGTATAAGGGGAAAAAGAGAGAGAGAGCCTTGGTCGTGATAGTACAACTGATCCTTTCGACATGTAAGCTTTTTATATCTATGTAGCAATTGTTATTTCCCATCGATAGCAGGGCTGAATTAGCCATGCTGTCATAGGAACTGTCAATCAGGCCCAGGAGGTGGAGCTTCAAAAGTGATGTCAGAGCTTTGTTCTGAGGCTGCGCGTGAGTTCCCGTGCTGGAGTCGACTCTCCTCAGTCTGATTTTCCACGCGCGAGATCGCACGCGGAGCTTCAGACCTCCTCAGCTCTGAAAAGGAAAAACTTCACAAAAAGACAAAAATCACCTAAAAAATGAGGGAACACGGTAGGAAAGAAGGAGGACGACCATCGGGGTTTAAACCATGCCCCTGCGGCAAGGTCATGTCCATCACGGATGGGCATGACCGCTGCTATCGGTGTCTGGGCCCAGACCACCCGATGCAGACCTGCCCGCTGTGTGGCAAAATGTCCCCCAGGGCGCGTCGTCAGCGCCACGAGAAGATGACAACGCTGACGGACCGTAGATAGGGCTTCTATGTTCCACCCTCTGAGGCCCAATCTTCACCGGGACCGGCCGCCCCGACGCCCCCACAAATGCATCAAGCGTTGACAGCCAGGTCGGGCGCAGAGCATGGAAAGAAGCCCAAACATGACAGGCCTCCAGGCCGAGACCAAAAACGCGCCGACCGCCATGGTCATGACGCGTCGGCGGCATCGGTGAGCCAGACGGCTAAACGACCCGTGCCACAAACCGAGGCTTCGACCAGGCCACATGGTGCGCCGGCGTCGCGAAACGCCTCATCGGTGCAGACGCACGGCGCATCCACATCGGCGCAGATGCAAGGCCCTCCCTCATCGGTGCCGAGACAGAGCGCATCTTCACTGCGCCAACACACGGTGCTGCCACGCTGACGCACGGAACATCTAGCATAATGATGCTCGACGCGGCGCTGATGCCGACGCAGAAGCGACCCTCGAAGACGACACCCACCACGAAGACGCATGAGAAAAGGAAGCATGCGTCGGCGACACCGGGGGACAAATCATCAACGCACCCGCGGCGCATATCGACGCAGGAGCACGGGAAAAAACACAGAATGTCTCCCATACGTCTGCTCCCGGCACCAGCGATGCAAGCATCAATGCCGGGACTGAAAGCAGCTTACAGGACGATGCAGCCCTCAGGGAAACCACAGGGGACACCGTCTACTGTACATTCCAGCTGCTCTGGATCGTCGATCCCGTCCGAGAGCGAGGCACAACACCATGTTACATCTGTCTCCTCGGGATCTTCCTCACCATCCCTCCAGGTTTTCTCAGATCTCTCCTCTGCGTCGCACCACAGGTCCACAGGGGTTGTGCTACAGGAGCTCCTCTTGAAGAAACGTAAATTATCAAAGTCTGCCCGGGTGACCCGTAACCTCTCACCACCGCCAGACTCGGACATCCTTAAAGCGGTGATACCACCAGGACACCCCTCGGCTTCGCCTCGCCCTCCGATACCTCCCCAAGCAAAGGAGGCCTTCTTTAATTTATCCATGGCTCTCTCCGGATTCTATGAGATCATGCAAGCTTCCTTCCATATTCCAGGTTCCTCGCCAAGCGGGGATGGACAATCTCCACATCCCTCCACTCACAAATCACCTTCAAGATCGAGGTCGCCGTCTCCGCGGGCCCAATCCCCGTAGTCACCAGGGTGCCACCTGCACCAGAACCCGTCATTAGACCAGTCTCTCCGGTGATCCCTACGACATCCTCGGATTCCTCCACGGGATACCCCTCCGATCTGGGAGAGGGCCCGGTGGAACCTTACTCCCCACCAGAGGACTTAACATATCCAAAGTTTTTGGATAAGATGGGTAAGACACTGAACATACAAATCCAGAAGGTGCCAGACCCGAGGGCGGACACCCTTGGCCTCTTAAAGATTTTTGACCTACCATCAGAACCCACTGCGCTACCCGCACAAGAGTTACTCAATTCGGTTCTAGAAAAATCCCGGGAGACACCCTTCATACTCCCGCAGTGTCTCGGAAGACAGACCTCAAATATAAGATGCAGCCGTTCCCGTATTATGCTACCCCTCAATTACCACATGCTTCCATCGTCATGGAGTCCGCCATGGCGAAGACCAAAAAGTCCAAACTTCACTCTGCAGCACCCCCGGGATGGGATCTAAGATCCTTGGATGACTTTGCGAAACAAACTTTTCAGTCTTCAATGCTGGCAGCTAGGATCAACCATCACCACCAATTTTATATAGTACAGTACATCTACGAGTTGATCCAACGTGTGAAGGACATGTTCCAAGTTTCAGAACCCGGACCTCATAAGAGACATGGAAGAGACCACCGGGCATCTCTTGCGGACAGTATATGAGGGATTTGAGGCCTCCTCGCGTACCTCAGCAGTGTCGATCGCAGCGCGACGTATGCCCTGGTTTAGAGCAAGTTCCATCAGGGATGATGTACATGACAAATTGTCTAACTTACCCTGTAAGGGAGACAATTTGTTTGGTACCAGTTTCCAGGAGACTGTAGCCCAACTTAAAGAACAGTCTGTGGTGGTCCAATCGCTCACCGCCCCGCATCTGTACTCCTCATCACGCAGATATTATGCTCCCCCTAGGAGGCAGCCTTTCCAACAGAGAGCATACCGGCCGTATGCGTCATACAGACCTGCTTCTTACCAACCGCAGGTTCGGCCACAGAACCAGACTTCACAAATTCGAAGGGGTCTCCCATGCCCTCAACGCCAACAGGCTAAGCAACCGACCACCTCCAATAAACTGGCCCAGTCTTTTTAACTGCACCCACGCCACCATCAGAGAAAGTGTTAGCAGGGAGCATACAGAAGCACATCCAACATTGGCAAGCCATCACGATGGATCAGTGGGTACTGGACATTGTTCGTCTCGGCTACCGAATCCCCTTTCCCTCTCTACCTCAGCTCCCTCACTTGTCATTACGAGGGACCAAGACCAATCTTACCCTCTTGGAAAGAGAAATTTCCACCCTGTTACAGCAAAGAGCGATTCAAAGCATTCCACCATCTCATCAGAACACAGGGTTCTTCTCCCCCTATTTCCTCATACCCAAGAAATCGGGGGATCTCCGTCCCATCCTGGATCTCTGAGACCTCAACAGATACATTGCCAAAGAGAAGTTCAAGATGATATCCCTAAAAGCCATCTTACCGCTGATACAACCCAATGCATGGATGTGTTCGATAGATCTCAAAGATGCATACACTCATATTCCAATGCATCCTTCCTCCTGGCAATACCTATCTTTCCAAGTCAACAGCCAGCACTTCCAATACAAGGTACTCCCCTTTGGTCTCTCAAGTGCATGGCAGTGGTGGTGGCGTTTCTCAGACAGCAGGGCATAATAATATTTCCGTATCTCGACGATTGGCTAATTGTGGCTTTCACCCAATGCACACTTCGCCAACACCTCCACGACACAATCAATTGCCTCACCACATTGGGCCTAGTAGTCAACTATCAGAAATTCCACCTGCAACCGTCTCAGCGCCTTCAAATCATAGGGGCCTGCCTGGACACGGTCAAATACAGAGTATTCCTACCGCAGGACAGATGGTCCACCATGCGCAACCTTTTTCGTCGTCTCAAGTTCACCCCATTCCCATCGGCCCATCAGGTGTTAACCGTCCTAGGGCATATGGCGGCATCAATTCACACAGTGTCCAACGCACGTCTCCAAATACGGCAGATTCAGTGGGATCTCAAGAGACAATGGAAACAACATTCACAGCCGTTGACATACAAACTACGCTTGATGAAGGGCATGGTCCAAGAACTAGACTGGTGGCTACAATGCTCAACACTCACCAAGGGCGCCCCGTTTCTCCTGCTCCCGCACAATGCAGTACTCACCAAAGATGCCTTCCGCAAGGGATGGGGAGCGCATCTCAACCACCTGCAAACTCAAGGTCTATGGACCAGACAGGAGCAGTCCTATCAAATCAATTTCCTGGAACTACGAGCGATACGATACACCCTCAGAACTTTTGTTGCTCACCTCCAAGGTCACCGGGTAATGGTGTATATGGACAATCAAGTAGCCATGTTCTACATCAACAAACAAGGAGGATCGGGCTCTTGGATACTATGCAAAGAGGCCCTCACCATCTTCAACTGGGCAAACAGTCACTCTATCCACTTACAGGCAACTTACCTACAACACTCAAGCGGACAAATTGAGTCGAGTATTTCACCCACACGAATGGTCCCTCCATCCCGAAGTAGCGGAAACCCTCTTCCACAAGTGGGGAAGACCCTCGATAGACCTCTTTGCCACCGAATTCAACTGGAAGGTGGTCCATTTTTGCTCCGTGTGGCCCAGCCTCTGCAGGGACGCCCAGGATGCTTTTCTCATACCATGGACAGAACCGCTGATGTATGCGTTTCCACCGATTCCGCTCATCACATGTACTCTACAAAAATGCATGCAGGATGGGGCTCAACTAATTCTAGTAGCACCGGCATGGCCTCGACAGCCATGGTACACACATCTTCAACAACTATCATCAGACACACTGCTGCGCCTACCGCAACATGAAGACCTCCTGTCACAAGAGCAGGGAACCCTGCTCCACCTGCTCCACTCGTCCCTGCATCTAACAGCTTGGAGGTTGAACGGGTCTTTTTCACTGAACAAGGTTTCTCCATCACAGTCCAGGATATAATGTTAGAATCCCGGAAACCATCCACCAGACGCAGTTATCAATTCAAGTGGCAGAGATTTATTTATTTATTTATTTATTTAGGATTCTTATATACCGGCATTCTTGTATAATATACAAATCATGTCGGTTTACAATACAATAGAACAATCGCAGCAGATATGCGACATGGTGCGGCTCCAAGGGTTTAGACGACTCACCTGTACTCCGGACAAGTTATTAGACTATTTACACACCTTCTATACTGCAGGTTTTGCCACTGCCTCAGTCAGGGTTTACCTAAGTGCCATTGCAGCCTACCATAGACTCTTGGACGGTCAACCGATTTCATTACATCCGTCCGTTTCTAGATTCATGCGAGGTCTCCTTCATCTTCGTCCACCAGTCTCCAAGCCTCTAGTACCCTGGAATCTCAATTTGGTTCTAGAACAATTAATGTTACCACCATTTGAGCCAATAGATTCGGCGCATATTAAATACCTCACTTGGAAAGTAGTATTCTTAACAGCAGTTACGTCGGCCTGACGCGTAAGTGAGTTACAGGCATTGGTACATTATAGCCCGTATCTCTAATTTTTCCACCACAAGGTTCTTCTACGAACTCATCCAACTTTTTGTGTAGGGGATAAGCCCCTGGGTTCAAGGCCCCAGGTATAATCCAAATAATTGTGTATTTATATGAGATTAGCTCCCCAGGTCAGAGCCCTTGGGCAGGATACCAGTGTGCACAGTCTGAACCCGTAACAGCCTTCTACCAGCAACTTCTCTATCACAAGTGAGAACCTAATGGAACTCCTCAAGCCCCCATTGATTCATATAACCAGCAGAACTCTTAATACAACAATGGAACAATGAATTCACTTCTGCCTTTGAGACCCTAGCCCCTCAATCCCCATCCTACCAGACTCCCCAGGAACTCCCCTGGTTCCATAAAGGTGGTCTTCTACTCAAACAGTCCCATCAACTTGAACTAAAATGGAGAAAACAAAAAACTGAGACCAACCTATGCATCTACAAGGAGCACTCAAAGAATTATAAAATAGCCACTCAACAAACAAAATAAGATTACATCTCCAAACAGCTAGAACAATCAATGAACATTCCAAGCCTAAACCCAAACACAGTTACCACTTCAGCCAAAGACTTTTCTGAATTTTTCCTGGAAAATATTCAAACTATTCACTCTTCTACCATTTATCCCTCCTCTACCCAAATGATTTATTTACCTCAGACAGCCCCTCAACCATGTCTGCTTCTCCCTCAGTCCCAGCCATATGAACTCTATCAGACCAGTCTCCCCCAAAGAAATAGAAAGAAATCATTTAAAGGATCCGTCGTTCCACCTGCCCATTAGATCCAGTGACCCCCTAAATACATCTGCGACTTAAAACAAAACTTAGTCTCCTGGATAACCACCATAATAAATGCCATGCAGACCCAAGTCTCCCCGCCTCCCCCACTGATAAAGGCCATAATCAGATATATCTGGAAAAAACCTGGCTCTGACCCAAAAACTTTTGACAACTGCTACTGGGTTTCCAGCCTGCCCTTCCTAACAAAAATAGTGGAAAAAGCATTGTACTTCCAACTCCTAGACTTTCTTGAAGAGAGCAACATCTTCCATTTCCACTAATATGGATTCAGAAATGGCCATGGAATAGAATCTATCCTACTAGCCAAAACCAATAGTATTCACATGAATACCGACCAAGGCGGCAACTCCCTCCTAGTCCTACTAGATGTCTCAGTTGCCTTTGACACGGTCGATCACCAACTTTTAGTGAAGAAGCGTTCTTGACATTGAAGACATTGTTTACTGAAGAGGATGTTGGGGAGGTACCGTAATGGAGAAGGTTTTAATGGGTAATGATTCAGATGGACTGAATCAAATCACGGTGAACCTAGAAGATGTGGTAGACCTGATTGACAAACTGAAGAGTAGTAAATCACCTGGACCGGATGGTATACACCCCAGAGTTCTGAAGGAACTAAAAAATGAAATTTCAGACCTATTAGTAAAAATTTGTAACCTATCATTAAAATCATCCATTGTACCTGAAGACTGGAGGATAGCAAATGTAACCCCAATATTTAAAAAGGGCTCCAGGGGCGATCCGGGAAACTACAGACCGATTAGCCTGACTTCAGTTCCAGTGCCAGGAAAAATAATGGAAAGTGTTCTAAACATCAAAATCATAGAACATATAGAAAGACATGGTTTAATGGAACAAAGTCAGCATGGCTTTACCCAAGGCAAGTTTTGCCTCACAAATCTGCTTCACTTTTTTGAAGGAGTTAATAAACATGTGGATAAAGGTGAACCGGTAGATGTAGTATACTTGGATTTTCAGAAGGCGTTTGACAAAGTTCCTCATGAGAGGCTTCTAGGAAAAGTAAAAAGTCATGGGATAGGTGGCGATGTCCTTTCGTGGATTGGAAACTGGCTAAAAGACAGGAAACAGAGAGGATTAAATGGACAATTTTCTCAGTGGAAGGGAGTGGTCAGTGGAGTGCCTCATGGATCTGTATTGGGACCCTTACTTTTTAATATATTTATAAATGATCTGGAAACAAATACGGCGAGTGAGATAATCAAATTTCCAGATTACACAAAATTGTTCAGAGTAGTTAAATCACAAGCAGATTGTGATAAATTGCAGGAAGACCTTGTGAGACTGGAAAATTGGGCATCCAAATGGCAGATGAAATTAAATGTGGATAAGTGCAAGGTGATGCATATAGGGAAAAATAACCCATGCTATAATTACACAATGTTGGGTTCCATATTAGGTACTACAACCCAAGAAAGAGATCAAGGCGTCATAGTGGATAACACATTGAAATCGTCTGTTCAGTGTGCTGCGGCAGTCAAAAAAGCAAACAGAATGTTGGGAATTATTAGAAAGGGAATGGTGAATAAAATGGAAAATGTCTTAATGCCTCTGGATCGCTCCATGGTGAGACCGCACCTTGAATACTATGTACAATTCTGGTCGCCGCATCTCAAAAAAGATATAATTGGATTGGAGAAGGTACAGAGAAGGGCAACCAAAATGATAAGGGGAATGGAACAGCTCCCCTATGAGGAAAGACTAAAGAGGTTAGGACTTTTCAGCTTGGAGAAGAGACGGCTGAGGGGGGATATGATAGAGGTGTTTAAAATCATGAGAGGTCTAGAACGGGTAGATGTGAATAGGTTATTTACTCTTTTGGATAATAGAAAGACCAGGGGGCACTCCATGAAGTTAGCATGGGGCACATTTAAAACTAACCGGAGAAAGTTCTTTTTTACTCAATGCACAATTAAACTCTGGAATTTGTTGCCAGAGGATGTGGTTAGTGCAGTTAGTATAGCTGTGTTTAAAAAAGGATTGGATAAGTTCTTGGAGGAGAAGTCCATTACCTGCTATTAAGTTCACCTAGAGAATAGCCACTGCCATTAGCAACGGTTACATGGAATAGACTTAGTTTTTGGGTACTTGCCAGGTTCTTATGGCCTGGATTGGCCACTGTTGGAAACAGGATGCTGGGCTTGATGGACCCTTGGTCTGACCCAGTCTGGCATATTCTTATGTTCTTATGTTCTTAAGGCACAGCCCTCAGTTGGTTTCAGTCTTCCTGGACAATAGAACCCAGTCCATATCCTGGGCAAACAAATCTTCTTTACCTAAAAATCTAATCTGTAGCGTACCTCAGGGTTCAGTGCTTTCCCTGATCCTTTTCAGCATTTACATTTGTCCAATTTGTGATCTCATCCAGTCTTTTAACATTGAATGCTATCTTTTTACTAATGACACCCAAATCTGCATTAAGATAGGATCAGACCATTGCTAGTCATAACTGCTGTCTTACAGCAGTAGCCCAATGGTTCAGTAACCACAAATTCACTCAGTCCCTCCAAATCAGAACCTCCTCTAGCTCAGCAAATGAGGGTACCCCTTATTATCCCTGCCCTCCCTATCAGGAGCTACCCTACCCTAAGCATTCAGTACAAAGTTTTGGAGTTCAACTCAATGACAAATTTACAATGAAAACCCACATCTCAACGGTGGTTTATGCATGTGTGCCAAATTTGCCAACTTTGCAACTGTTTTGACAAACATAACCTTGCCACCATAATGCTTATATTAATAACCAGCTACCTAGACTATTGCAATTCTTTAATCCATGGCATCTCACAATATAATTTCAGATGCCTCCGACTCCTGCAAAGTATAGCTGCTAGGATCCTAGTAGGGGCAAAAGCAACTGACCACATAAGACCATTATTAAGTTAACTGCACTGGCTCCCTGCTGAATACAGAATACAGTTCCAAACTCTTTGATTCATCTTTAGGTATATAAACAACTTAGCCCCAGACTCTCTCTCCCAACTTCTCACTCCCTCTAGAGATCTTTGTTACTCTAAAATGGGCCTCCTTTCCTCTTCTATGGCTTTTGCCAGATTAACTTGCACCAGACTCCGAACATTGAGCTGCTATGCCCAAAATTATGGATCAAGATACCACTATCTCTACACTTTGAGATATTTTACTTCATCTTCAGGAAAAGAGCTAAGGCTTGGCTATTCTCTCAGGCCTTGCCCTAAATCCACTTCAGAAAATAACTGTGATAACTGTAATAAAGACTATGACAGAGACTACCTTCTGTTTTTTGACTGTTGGAACTTGATCATGAAACTGTGTCAATAACCCCCAAATTCACTTAAAAAAACTGTGACAATAATGATAAAGACTTATATACCACTTCAGAATATGCCCCCTTTGGTGTTTCCTTCCAGTCACTGTAACTATGATGCTAACGCAACTGGAATTTAACTATACATTTGATTGTAGTATGCCTTGAGACCAGTTTGGTAAAGTGAAATACCAAATATTCATAAATAAATAAATGAAGTGGGTTCTCTTCAGGTCATGACATCACTGCTTTTTTTTTTCTTGGACCAGTGGATGAATTATCCGGAGACTGACGGTCAGGATCTGAAGATAGTTGAGCTACTTGGTCTCAGGAACTCATGTCTGTCCATTTTTTGTGTGTTGGTCCAGTGAAATATTTCTTCATGGAGAGAGTGGTGAATGCCTGGCATGCCCTTCCAGAAGAGGTGGTGTGGACAAAAACATTAAATTCAAAAAGGCATGGGATAAGCACTGTGGATCCCTACAGAGTAGAGGTTGGAGATGAAGAAAAGGGTGCATGGGGGATATTCTGCATGGAGCGGCAGTTACTACCCTTAACAGAAGGCATGGGGATTACTACCCTTAAAATGCAACATCACTCTGTGCTTCAATGGGGGGAAGGTGAATTGGATTCAGACGACAGCCAACACTGGGCCTTGAATTTTATGGTCCGGAGTAGTGATACACAGACATTAGGGATAAAGCTTAGTACTGCTTCTATTGCCAAGTCCAAATGCAAAGCACGTTCAAGCAGCGTTATCTGAATTATCAAGAAGGCTGCTCACCCCGTAAAAATGTTGCTAGCAGTAATTTTGTTATGGGTGTGACAGTTGCTTAGTTTCGATCGTAAATATTGCTACCCTTAATATAAGGCTTGGGGCTAACCTGCACAGAGCGGCAGTTACTACTGTAAGAAAATTGCTGGGCAGACTGGATGGGTCATTATTATGTTACTATGAAAAGGTTGTCAAGACCTGCAAAGGAATCCCAGTGACCTTTTTTTCAAGATGCTTAACCTCCTCCTGATGCTAATTTTTAATCCTAGGGCTCTTCATCTTGGAGAAGAGATGACTTAAAGGGAATATGACAGAGATTTATAAAATAGTGTGTGGGATAGAACAGGTTAATAGGGAATTCTTATTTATACCATCAAATAGTACCATGACTAGGGATGCTCCTGGAAACCAGGGCCAGATTTTGGCCAATTTGCGCCCTGGGCAAAAAGCACCCCTCCACCACCACCTGATGGCAACTCCCCCCCCCCCCCCCCCCTCCCGGGCCTCTCTTTGCCTGTGATGGATTGGGATCTGCTGCGGCCACTCTGCACTGGGTTGAGTGGTTGAATGGTTCTGGCAGTGCCCAAGGCTTCTCCCTAGCTCATGGTTCCCCCCAGCAACCGCCCAGCTCGCCCACCCCAAAATCTGGCCTTGCTAGAAACTAACGCACAATTTAAGCTATGGAAATTGTTGCCAGAAAATGTGATTAAGGTCAGTAGTATAACCGAATTTAAAAAAAAGGTTTGGACAGATTTCTGGAAGATAGGTCCATAAGTAATGCCAGGCAACTTGGACTGGCCTCTGTTGGAGACAGGATGTTGGGCTTGGTGGATCATTGGTCTTACCGAGCACAGTGGTACTTAGGTTTTTATGAAGCCCCTTTAGAGTGGGAGCTTCCTGTGAGTTCTATGTGCACTGACAGGGCTGTACACGGTTACCACCAGTATTGTCTCTGTTTCAGCTCCAGCCCCCATAGGGAATGCAAGGATTTTATTGGGTGGCTCATGCATATCTTTAAGATACACTTGTGTGGCCTTGCAGATACGTACAGTAAGTTTAAATGTTTGTTAATGAGATAGTGTTGGTTAGTTTGGCTTTGTCAGCTTTGTCTTAGAGTATTTTTTAATTTAAAAAAAAAAAGTGCGGGTATGTATATACAATATAATCTGTATTTTACTATGGAAATTGTTTCCCAGGCTTTGTTAAATGTGTCTGGGTAATTTCTTTTTTTTCATTCTGCTTCTGTTTTTCATTGTCTTTCTTTGAAATTATTTTGCCTTTTTATATATTTTCACCCTTCTCTGTTAAGTTTTCTTTCTCTCTTCTTTCTCCTGAATTCTGCTGGAGTCTCTGACAGTTCTCTGTATCTTTGGCACTACTTCGTCCTCTGTTATTATTTTTTTTTTTTGTCCTTTTCACTTTTTCACTCCTGCATGTTTGGTCTCTCTCTCTCTTTCCCTTCTCCCATTGTCTCCCTCTCTGCTTTCGTCTGCCCCACTGTTTCCCAACTAGTGTGCCCTGACATACTGGTGCGCCTTCAGATGTGATCAGGGGTGCAATGGAAAAGTCACAGCTGCCTGATGCTCAGATCCAGGCTAGCACCTGGGCTCTGCTCTTAGCATCTCACAACAGCAAGAAACACCAGTGGTGGCTCCTTTGTAAGACCTCTTCCTATCTACAGCACGAGCCCTAGAGTGTGGTAATGAATGGGCAGTCTACAGGGCATGGAGAGCTGGGCCCCTGTTTTATGCTGTACACAAACCCTCTTCATCTTCCCTGTCTTGAGCCACCTTCCAGCCTTTATCCTATGCACAATGTCCATTGGTACAAGCAGCTGGGGAGCGTTTCCACTGAGCACTGGAGGTGATTCACCCTGAGTATTGAGAGCAGCAGTGAAGGAGCTCTGGCAACCACATACGGCAGCCAAGATAAGTAATTAAGCTTGCTTCCCGCACCACATCAACTTTTCCCTTGTCCTGCACTTGTCTAAGGAGGGAGCAGCTCCATCATGATGGGTTCAAATGTGTGTCTGTCCCATCACCCTTCTCCCTTTTTTTAAAATTTTAATTTAGAAGACAGACAGCGATTCCTTAGCTCTTCTTTTGGCCATATGAACCTTGTCCATGTTCACTCCTCCTCCATGGAAGTTGGTGCTGCACACATCAGGTTTGTTAATGAAGGTGTGACTCTCTGTCACTCTCCCTCTCTATTTCTGCTTTTTTTTCTAACCTGCCCTCACCCTCCTCGCTCCTCCGTCCCCTGCCTTTGGAGCAACTAGCATGGAAGGGGGAGGGGGGAGGAAGGGAGTTGAGGAGGGTAGGCACGAGGAGTCCTACGCTGCTTATTTGCATGCTCTCTTTCACTTGGGGCCCAATTCACGTGTTTTCTTATTTTTTTTCATGGGAAATGACAGACGTAAACTCTGACCTGCAACCTGGACATCCCAGCCTCAGGAACCCCTCTTCTCTCTTGTACAGTCCTGGCTAAGATCGCCTCTTTCTTCCAAGCGGCTGGAGAGATCGCTGGGAAGAATGCCTCTTACCCCCTTCTTGATTTATAAAAAAACAGGAAAGAACCCGTCAGTTCTGTCTATTGAGCACAAACAGAAGTTCAAATGCAGGCAACTTAAATTTGTTTTTTTTTTTTTTTCATGCTCATTGGTGGGAAAGATTAAAATTATGCAAATCCTTGGCAACCGGCTTTGGCAGAGAGATAAGGGGAGATGTTCAAGTTGGTTGGCTGCTTGTTAATTCTCCCATTGAAAAGTAAATGAGTAGGGAGTGCTAGGGTGTAAAATCTTTTTTTTTTTTTTTTTTTTTATTGGCCCTTTGCTGTTTGTGTGGGAGGCCAGAACTGCTCACAGAAATAAAGGTACCCTTAAAGGGACAGGGTCCTTCTATGAGGAAGACTCTTCAAGGAGTGGCTTGCCCGCCCAATTGTTCTGTGGACCATAGGAAAGAAGTCACCACTGGTAGAAGGCTGTCCTGGTAGGCCACTCTGTTTTCCATGTTGTCTCCCTAGTGGTACGATTGCCCTCCGTAAGCCACCTTGGTCCACTTGGTCTCCTGTGCAGTGGAAGTCACTTTGGGACTTTTCTTCGGGCAGAATTTCTGGGCTCTGCACCTTTGTTCCTCTTGATGTGTTACAGCAGGCATCTGATGAGTTCTTTGGTCAGAGAGAGAAAAAAAATATTTGTTGAGATGTTTTCTTTAAACTATAGAGCAACCTGGAACACGTTCTGAGTTCACCATGGACAAAAAGCAACCACTAGGAGCTAAGAGCGCCATAAAGCAAGGGTTCCCAACTTTTCTGGGGGCACAGACCCCACATGCTTCTATTTATTTAAGTTTTGCACGCAGTTATAAGCCATAACAAAAGAAATAATGACATGCATGCCAGAATCGTTCATAATGTATGCAGCTTCATATTAAATAATGCTCACTGATCTAAAATGATTACATTGGGAGGGCGGTTTCTAATGCTGTTTATCAGTTGCCCTCAGAATGGCAGGTTGGGGCTAGCAGTAGCCTCCACCTTATGCTCCCCCTGCAGTGGTGAAAAGGAATTCATGGGCTGCGGTTCTGAAAGGTTGCAGGTTGGTGACTGATGTGACCTGGCAGAAAATTGGCATTGGTACCTGTGGGCCTGCAAGCTCATTTTAAAAGAGAAAGCATTCAGTGAGTTTCCCTTTTGAAAGCTCGGGCCAGAGGGGGAGAGTGGGTTACTCTGTAAGAACATAAGAACATGCCATACTGGGTCAGACCAAGGGTCCATCAAGCCCAGCATCCTGTTTCCAACAATGGCCAATCCAGGCCATAAGAATCTGGCATACTTTGCACTTGCTTCGAAGCAGGTGCAAAGGCACGCGTGAAAGTATGCATGAGGATTTCACAATTAAATCCCCACATGTTCTCCCCCCCTGCAGGTACAAGAATACATGTGATTCACAGAGTGGGCATTTTTACTCTCCATGGTGGGGAGTGTAGTTTACACCGGTGAACATGTGTTTACCTATATAAAAAGCTTTGAAAATTACCATCCATGAAAACTGACCCCTTTCAGCCTGCTTTTTTGAAAGGAAGAAGGCTTACCATGTCTGTGTTTGCATCCTTAAATAACTTTTGTGTTTTAATGTCATATCTACACTTACACATGACAGTTGTCTTCCTCGCGCTTCCTTGATCCCTACTGGTCATCTCTTCCTCCTGTCCCCCCTGAACCATGGTGGTCCTCTGCGCCTCCCTCTTGATCTCTGGCAATTATCTCTCCCTCCCTCCCTCTGGTCCAGCATGATTCCTGGGGGGGAGGGGTCCTCTTCCCTCCACCAGTCTCTTGTGGTCCTCTCTCCCCTGATAGGCTGCCATCCACTCTATGTCCTTAGCCAGGTCAATCATGGGTTCTTCTCTCCCTCCTTATCTTCCTTTTCTTCCTTCACTCCTGTCTCATGCTTTCTCCCCTCTCCTTCCCCTCATACTGTTAACCGTAGTCACCTTTCTTCCTCTTAGCCCCTCCTCTCTCTGTCAGGCTAGTCAGGCAGTGACGAGAAACGCTCCTCGTTGCTGTGTTTGTCTGCATTTGGCAATGGCCGTTGAAAGTTTCAACAGCCGCAGTCAGCCCCTCTCTTTCGTTCCTCCTTCTGGCCTATAAGAATTTGGGATGAAGTTTCAGAGGGAGCAATGGGCCCCGCTCTTACTGTCCTGGCCTGTGGCAACAGCTCAACTAATTGGAGTTAGCAGCAGCCACTCTTTTTCTCCCTGGTTAATCTTGCTTGCGTCCCTTCTGGCAGACCTCCTGTGATGGTCTCACAAAGCCCAGGTTGGTAACAACTACTGTGCACACAATGTTTATCCACAATAACCAGGGATGGGGACATCAAGTATCTTCTGCAGCAGTGGTTTTCAACCCAGTCACTGGGACACACCCACCAAGCCAGTTTTTAGGATATCTACAGTGAATATATGTGAGAGATTTGCATGTGTTGCCTGCACTGTATGTGGATCTGTCTCATACATTTTCATTGTACGTATCCTGAAAACCAGACTGGCATGAGAACCACTGTTTTACATTATATCATCAGAGTCCATAATTAATGCCCCCGGACCTCCAAAGTTAATGGTAGAGTTATGCAGAAGTGTTATTTCTGGTGGGGAAGGGAGAACTTGTGTGCAACTTTTATGGACCTCAGCACGAGGAATCTGGCAGGCTCTCTGATAGTGGTAGCTAGATCATATTAACATATTAGAATCAAAACTGTAAGCAGGGATCTGTCTGGCAGAGTGCAAACTCTATAATTAACTAGAAGTTATAGTGGAAACATAGGCACTCATGCAGTCTGGTCTGTTTGGCAAACTATGCAGGGGACCTTGGAGACTGGATGTTGCTAGCTATTTAGATTATTACAAACTTTGTGGTTAGGCATGAGAAAGGTGAGTGCTGGAAGGAACTAAGTGGGGATCTTATATTCTCACAGGACAAGCAGGATGGTAGTCCTCACATATGGGTGACATCATCAGGATGGAGCCCATATGTACCTTTTCATGGATGACACTAAGAAGGATGAGATCTTTGGGGTAAACAGAGACCCAAAGTTGCCTGTATCTACAGCAAACACATTGCAAGGGACTAAAGGAGAATCACTGTGAAAAGCAGCTTCTAACGGGGCTGTTTCACTTGGAGGCGCCAGGTACTAAATACTGACCATGGCCCTACTTCTCTTTTGGCCAACGCACGCTGTGCAGGCTGCTCCTCTTCATCATGTGGGTCTTACTGTAATGCATTGGTTGCTGTTCAGTTCGAAGTTAACAGTCTGCTTGGAGTTAGCACTGTTATTGATCTGATGCCTGATGGGAGGAGCAATCAGATAGTTGAGGGTGGATCCTTGGACCAGTTGCAGATGACCACGCCCCCGGGGAATGACCCCGAGAGGGACCACCGGTCAGGCTCAAAGTTAGAAGACAAACACACACTAGTTCTTTATTAGACAGTATACTGAACCATCAGAGATGGCAGTAGTGAGCTGGCAAGCCCAGCTGGGCTGTAGTCCCTCAGATACTGGAACAGCGATCCCTGGAAGCTGAGCTGAAGAGAGACTGAGATATAGTGAGTAGGTAGGGTATACAGATGTAACACTCACACAATGTCCCAATGAAGCCCAGGAGTTGGAAAGTATAGGGTCTCAAGGAGCGAGTACCTGGTTCCAGGGAAAGCTCAGAGAGAACGATGGTAACTCACTGATGTAGCTGAGATAGTTGGTAATGAAGACTTCCAGGCAGAAGAGTATACGAAGTAAGTCTGGGATAAGGGCCCTCGAGGAGCGAGTACCGGTTCCAGACTGTCACCTGAAAAAGCAAGGAGAGAGCGAGGCCCCCGAGGAGCGGGTACCCCTAGTAAGTCCGAGGAGGCAGAGTAGCTTAGGTAGAGAAACCCTTGCTAACTCGATGTGTTAGCAAATTCTGAGACCTTAAATATCTGTCGCGGGTGACGTCATCTTCGGGGGATGCCCCTGAGGTTCGCGCCAATGCCGGTACTTCAATCGGGGTCGCGCCATGCGTGCGCCCCTAGGCCTCCAGGAAACATTGCGGTTGCAGCGGCGAGCCGGTCCGGGAACGCCCGAGGACAAGTGGTAGGAGAACACCGTGGTAGCCAGTCTTCCCGCGGATGGAGAGGGAGGCGCCAGAGAGGTAAGGAGGGCGGAGAGAGGGCGTCAGGCACCGACGGACACAACAGTTGCTCAGAAAGATTCTTGGCTATTCAGCTAGCTTTCCCTGGGGCGATAGGGTCTGTCTAGCATCTCTCCTTGGTTATGGCACCCTGTGTCATTGGGCATCGGTGAAACATTTTGCGTCTTGTATTAAAGTTTGAAACAAAGAATGCGAAAAAGAAAAACATAAACACTCAACGAAACACAAGAATACCCGCTTAAAGCTAATTGAAAGGTTTTGTTTTAATTTTTAATGCCTGTCATGCTTGTGGCCAGTCAGACTCGGAATTGGTACCTGATATTAAATGTGGCCAGCTGCTTTGTCTCCTCAAACAAGAAGGGTTTAAACTGCTCAGAGCTGGTTTTAGACTCAACAGTGTCATCCTACACCCATACATCCCATGTTTATTTAAATTCTGTGTTCTTGCAGGGGAAACAGCCAGTTAAATGCTTTATAGCATTTAAATTAAAATAAAACGGGATGCTTGCAACCATTAATTTTTCGAAATTTTTTTAGTCCGAACAGTGTCAGCTCTGCTGGTGGCTGTTGAGGGCCACAGGTTGGGGCATAGCTAGCACTGTCTTCATTGTTGAGTAAAAGTGCAGCTTAATGTCCACCTCCATTTACTTGGGATGACATTATCTGGAGGGACTGAAAGTCCTTTTCATGGTTGTGACTTCTTGGTTTCTTCACTGAAAAAGCTGGAAAGAAGGCTTGAATGCAAATGAGATTGAAGATTTTTTTTTGTTTTTATTTATTTATGTAGCAAGTTTGCTTACCATTAATGGTATTTTCTGTAGATGGCAGGATGAATTAGCCATTACATGTGGGTGACCTCATCTGATGGCACCGAACAGACTTATCTCTCCTAGCTAGTAGAGCTTTGACCTCTACTGATCATGTGCGGGAACTCCCATATGGATGTTGCCTCATGACTCTCCTCAGTCTATATCATAGCGAAATCTAGCTACATAGTCAACTTTCCAGGGAGGTGGGCGGGTATCTATGGCTAATTCATCCTGCTATTTACAGTAAGCAAACTTGCTTTTTCTGCCCATAAGCAGGCTGAATTAGCCATTACATGTGGGGAGTCCCAAGATGAGGGTTGCAGCAGAGCAACTACTAAATAGAAACCCTGACCCCACCATGGAAAGTAGACTATTTTGAGAGCAGGTTACACTAAACTGCTTGTCCAAATTTACTGCCAGTCCTTGAGAGATTGTCCACATAGTAATTAGATGTAAATGTGTGAACTAATGACCAGGTTGCAGCTTTGCAAATAACCTTGAGGCGTACTTCCCCAAGATGAGTAACAGGAGAAGCTATAGCTCTCTTGATGAACTTTGACAGTCTGTGATCTGCAGTCCTACTACAGCAGTGCTGAATGCATTCTGCTATGCAGTTTGACAATTTACCTTTGGTGACTGCAAGGCCAAGTCTGTTAGGGTGGTATGAGATGAATAATTGTGAAGCCTTGTGGTGCGTCTGAATTCTTCTCCTACATTAGGCTAAGGCTCATGTACAATCTAAGGTAAGAAGGGCTGCTTCTCTTTCATGAACATGTGGTCTCGGAAAGAAGGTAGATAGTATGATGGATTGATGGATATGGAAAGCCGAGACAACCTTGGGTAAATATTTCGTGTGAGTGCGAGGGATTACTCGAGTGGAGTTCGCTGACTCCTCTAGCTGTTGCACCTACGATGAGGAACACTTATTTCCATGTCTAGAACTTAAGAGAAGCTGTGGCTAGAGGCTCGAGAGGCGGCTTCATGAGTTGAGAAAGGATGACATTCAATTCCCAAGGAACTGGAGGTTTCTGTTTTGGAGACTTAATATGGTACAACCCTTTCACAATTCTCTATATCAGTGGATGAACAGAGAGGGGCTTAGAGTCCACTTAAATATGGTAGGCTGTTATGGTGCTCAGATGTATTCTCACCAATGATGTGATGAGTCATGAGTCAGAAAAGAGGAGCCAAGTATGTTAGCAAATGCTTAGGCTTGTTGGAAAATGGGTCCAAGGAATTCTTTTGGCACCACTTGGAATATCTAATCCATTTGAAGGAATAGCTCTTTATAGTGGATGGCTTTCTAACTGAAACCAAAATGTCTTGAATTGCTCTAGGCAAAGAGGCAGAGATAAACAATTACTGAGAATTCAACATCCAAGCTGTTAGATTGAGGTATGGAAGGTTTGGACTGTAGAGCATTCCTTTGTCCTGAGTTAACAAGTTAGGGTCTGTCCCCAGATGTATGGGGGGATTGCTAGAAAGTTGTATGTCCGTCTGGTTCACACTAGAGCCGTAAGCATCAAGTGAGCGTGGTCTTGCAGCAGCGGTTGTACTGTTCTGGCACTCAACAGTATTGGTGAAAAAAGCGCAAATGAAGCTTGCTCCCCAGTTGAGGAGGAAAGCGTCCTGAGCCAGACTGATGTCGCTAGGTAGAACTGAGAAAACTGATCTAGTTTTTTGTTCTGCTCTGTCGCAAACAGGTTGTTAGGTTTGTGGATCCTTAGGCTGAGGCAGGATTGGCACAACCTGCAGGGAGGAGCCCACCGTCAGCAGGCAAACCTGGATGAAGCAGAGACCCAGCTGGAACTTTGCCTATACTAGCCCTCTTTCCCCTCGGGTTCAGCCTTTGGGTACTGGGGCCGACAAGTCTTAGATGGGATCTCCATTAAAGACTGAAGAGGAGGTTCTTGGATAGCAGGGTCGTAGGCAAATGGCGATCAGGCGTATCTGGGAGCAGACATTGGTTGGTGGCAGGCAACGGTCAGACATAATCCAGAAGCAGGCAGTAGTCGGTGGCAGGCAGCGGTCAAGTGCAGTTCAAGGTCAGCCAATGGTCGGTGGCAGGCATCGGTCAAACATAATCCAAGATCAGGTCGAGGTCAATCCAGGTAACCATCTGAAGGGAAGAAATGACAGATAGGAAGAATGGGTCAGGCAAGGAACACTGAAAACCACGCAGGACAGGGCTGGAGATGAGACACTGTAGCAACACGCTGTACATAGGGGTAGTGGGACCTGTTGCTGAGGTGTGTTGCTGCTGGAGGTGAAAGGGCAGCATCGGTGATGTCATCTGTAGGGGCCGCAGGGACTTTCCTGCTGCGGAACCCAGAGTCTCAATATGTGGATGAGACAATGGTGCAAGGAAGAGGGATTCAGCTTTGTAAGGAACTGGGGAATCTTTTGGGGAAGGGGGAGTCTTTTCTGAAGGGATGGGCTCCACTTTAACCAGGATGAAACCAGGCTGTTGGTGCTAACCTTTAAAAAGGAGCTAGAGCAGCTTTTAAACTACAACAAAAGGGAAAGCTGACAGTCACAGTAGCGCATGGTTCGGAGGGAGGTATCTTCAAAGGATACTAATGAAGCATTAGAATTAGGGCATCCCAACAGAGAGGTTCTAATAAAAGGAAAAGTAGTTCATATGCCTATGAGTAAAGAATCACGTGAGCTAAAAGATTCCAAATTATCCCTTTCAACTGAAAAGAAGAATGTTAATACAAACAAAAAACACACTTTGAAATGTTTGTATGCCAATGCTAAGAAGTAAGATGGGAGAGTTAGAATATATAGCAAGGAGGATAATCAATGGTATAGTGCTATATCAGGGAACAAGTTATATCGCAGTGATAGAGAGGACCAACTCGGTGGGGAGGGGGGGGGGCTTTATGACCAGGATGGCATAGAGTCCAAGAGGATAAAGATCCTGCAAGAGACTTTGGGGTAGATTTTATAAAAGTACCTTTATTGCGAAAGTTACGCCTGCCCAAGGCAGGCGTAACTTGTGCGCACCGGGCCGGCTGCCGGCGCGCCATGGTCTGGTCCGGGGGCTGGTCCTGAGGCTGCGACCATGCCCCCGGAACGCCCCTGATGACGCACAGGCCGCGACACGCCCCCCGACACGCCCCCGATGACGCGCCGGCCGCGACACAACCCCCGACACGCCCCCCAGGAAAGCCCAGGACTTGCGTGCTTCCCGGGGCTTGTGCGCGCCGCCGAGCCTATGCAAGATAGGCTCGGCACGCGCAGGGGGTGGTTGGGATAGGTTTTCGGGGGTTACGCACGTCCTCCTGGACAAAATGGTCAGACAGATGATGAAATTAAGAAAAATTAGGGAAGCTTACCAAATTGGTAGTGTAGTAATAATAGGAGATTTCAATTACCCCAATATTATCTGGGTAATTGTATCATCAGGACATGCTATGGAGATGAAGTACCTGGATGGAATAAATGACAGTTTTATTGAGCAATTGGTTCAGGAACCGACTAGAGGAAGCTATTTAGATCAAATTTGAATTAATGACCAGAAGGGGACAATAAGTAAATCCATGGCTCTAGCACTAAACTTTCAAAAGGGAAACTTTGATAAAATGAGAAAAATAAAAAACTGAAAGGTGCAGCTACAAATGTTAAGCTTGTACAACAGACATGGACATGATTAAAAAATACCATCTTAGAAGCGCAATCCAGATGATTTCCAAGCATTAATAAAGGTGGAAAGAAGCTGAACGATTGCTGGCATGGTTAAAAGGTGAGGTGAAAGAGGCTATTTTAGCCAAAAAATCTTTCTTCAAAAGTTGGAAGAAGAATCTAGCTGAAGAAAATAGGAAAAAGCATAAGCATTGGCATGCTAAATTAAAACATTGATAAGACAGGCTAAGCAAGAATTTGTAAAGAAGTTGGCCATAGAGGCAAAAACTCATAATAAAAATGTTTTTAATATAGCTAAAGCAGGAAGCCTGCGAGGGAGTCTGTTGGACCATTAGAAGATCAAGAGGTTAATGGGGCCCTTAGGGAAGATAAGGCCATCGCGGAAAGACTAAATTAATTCTTTTCTTCTGTGTTTATGGATGAGGATATTGGGGAGATACCCGTTTCGGAGACAGTTTTTAAGGGTGACGATTCAGATGAACTGAACCAAATCACAGTGAACCTGGAAGATGTAGAAAACCATATTGGCAAATTGACCAGATGACATACACCCCAGGGTTTTGAAAGAACTCAAAAAATGAAATTTCAGAACTATTAAAAGCAATTAGTAACCTATTATTAAAATCATCCATTGTACCTGAAGACTAGAAAGTGGCCAATGTAACCCCGAAATTTAAAAAGGGCTCCAGAGGTGATTGGGAAACTATAGCCCAGTGAGCTTCTCTTCAGTGCCGGGAAAAATCATGGAAACTATTATAAAGAGTAAAATCACAGAACATTTAGATAGACATGATTTAATGGGACTCAGCCAACATGGATTTACCCAAGGGAAGTCTAGCCTCAGAAATCTGCTATATTTTTTTGAAGGGGTGAATAAACATGTGGATAAAGGTGAACCGGTAGATGTGGTGTATTTGGATTTTCAGAAGGTGTTCTACAAAGTCCCTCATGAGAGGCTTCTAAGAAAACTAAAAAGTCATGGGATAGGAGGCAATGTCTTTCCGTGGATTGCAAACTGGTTAAAAGACATGAAACAGAGAGTAAGATTAAATGGCCTGTTTTCACTGTGGGAAAAGGTAAACAGTGGCGTGCCTTAGGGATCTGTACTCTCGGTCTCCGATACTGTAATAATGCTAGCTGGAAAAAACTTCTTAGAAACGAAGGAATATGGGCAGAGGACTCCCTCTGGGGTGTGTGACTAAGGACAGCCCTAATGTCCAGTGAAGAGGCATTGACTTTTAGAATGAAGGGTCGTGTAGGATCAGGATGACGCAGACAAGGCTTGTCTGTGAAGGCGTTCTTCAAGTTCTGAAATGCCTTTAAAGTTTCAGGTGGCCAGTCTTTGATATTGGCACCCTTGCGGGTGAAGATAGTGAGTGGAGCTGCCACAGATGAGTAATTTGGGATAAACTGATGATAATAATTAGCAAATCCCAAGAATCTTTGTAGCGCTCAGATCTCCTCGGGATGAGGCCAATTCATGATGGCCTTCACTTTGGCAGGATCCATGTGGAATCTATTCTGGGGAAAAGGAAGTTCCTCTTGTTCAAAAAGATATTTTTCCAACTTGGCATAGACGTTCTCTCGCAGACGGAGGACAAGGTGGATATTTCATCAGTGGGAACTCAGTGTCTAAGAAAAAATGAAGATGTCATCTAAATATACAACCACACAGGAGAAGAGAAGGTTGCAGAAAATCTCATTGACCATTTTCTAGAAAATCGCAGGGGCGGTGCAGAGCCCAAAAAGCATGACTAAGTATTCGTAATGTCTGTCACGCATATTAAATGCAGATTTCCACTCATCACCAGCCTTGATAGGTATAAGATTATACATTCCCCTGAGATCCAGCTTTGTGAATATCTTAGTGCTTTGCAGGCAATCAAAACTTCTATTAATAGAGGTAATGGGTCCTGGTCCTTCTTTGTGATGGTGTTCAGGCCATGGTAGTCGATGCCCAGCCTAAGGGAGCTGTCCTCCTTGGCAGCAAATAAGAACCCAATGTCTGCCAGAAAAGAAGATGGACGGATAAATCCACGTTCTAGATTTTCGCGAATATAATCAGACATGGCCTAAGTCTCAGGAAGAGACAGGGGGTAGGCTTGTCCACGTGGGAGCTTATTTCCTGTGACAAGTTCAATGCCATAATCTTAAGGGTGGCTTTGTGGCAGAATCTCAGCCTTCTTCTTTGAAAAGATGTCTTGATAATCAGCATACTGCGGAGGAAGACCTGGACATACTGTAGCCACGGTCATGGTGCAAGGAGATTCAGTGTGTTCTAAGCAGGGGTCCGAACACTCACGGCCCCATTGAGCAAGTAGCTCAGTTGAAGTGGGGTTGATGCTGCTGGAGCCAGGGTAGACTGAGCCTTTCCAGATGTAGGAGGCCGGTGCCGTAGTTAGAGTAATTTGACCTGGAATCTGTTGATGGAAGAGATAACTAGTGGAGAGGATATCCAGACCGTGGGAATTAAAAGTTACTCGACGAGTTCTTTCAGGATGAAGTTCCCTCCAGCGACAGAATCCGTAAAAGCATGTGGAACCCAGCTCCAGGGTCACAGGAACCAGTAGTTGGGAGCAGGAACGGTGAGACCTAGGGTCATCTTCCCACAGGACCCTAGGTGTTGAGGTTTCTCGACTTCAATGGATGTTGAGCCAACAAGTGTCCTCAACCAGCACAATATAAAGAAAGGCCCTGCTGCCGGCAGTGAAGCCTCTCCTCTAGGGCTAAGCAGCAACACACTAGTTTCATGGGCTCTTCTGACAATGTTGAGGTGGATGGAGGAGCATTCGGGGTGAGAGTGGGTTCTGGAGTCTAGGTGCCAAAGCAATGATCCTTCATGCTGGCTGAGTCTCACCAGCCCTTTGTTGTAGCCAGCGGTTGATTTTCCCAGTCAGGACTATGAGTGCCTCTAATGAGGTAGGAAGATCTTGGGCAGCAAGCTCATCCTTGATCTTGGGCACGAGACCTTCAACGAATATAGCAACCAGACTGTCTTTGCATCAATTTAGTTCAGTGGCTAAAAGGGCCACACTGCCCAAATGCAGCCCCCCTCCCAATGTGCCAAAATGTCCCCAAGACAGACCCCTGCCCACCCTCCGTAGAGGCGGCTCAGTATGGGAAAAAGTTTAAAAAATAGATATAATAGTCATGCCCCTCTTCCCTCTAAGTTTTGTAATTATACCCCTGATCCAAATACGTCCCTAACCCCCCCCCCCCCCCCCCAGTAGCAGCTTACTCCATCCCCCACACTCTCCCTTTAGAGAGCACCTAGTGGTCTAATTGGCCCCCCCACACTTAGCCTAACATAAAAAAAACCTTGATGGTTTACTGGCTTGCCTCCAGACCGCCCCCCCTTAATTTAAGAAAGTGACACTGGTGATCCAGTGACTCCGGATCACCACATAGGTTCTGTGCCAGTCAATGCCGTCTTTCAAAATTTTGCCAACTGGCCTTTGCCCCTAAAGGATTCCCTATGGATGAGCTGCTTTGCATGCATTTGGAAAGTTTATGCATGCAAAGGAGCTCTTCTAATAGGGGACAGATTTTTATGCAAAATGTTGCGTGATAATCGCAGCAATATGGGTATATCTCATTATAAACAGCATTTTTGTGCAATAATCTCTGATTTTTTTGCATTATATCCTTATTGCAGCTTAGTAAATGACCCCATGTGTTAGGTGCCTATTTTCAGCCAAAGTTAGAAGCCTTAAGTTTTCAGCCAAAAATTCACATAAATTTAGGGACCTAAAAGGCTCATAAATTTAGGTCTGCTGTTCATTTACCTAGTCTTAGGATCTAAATTAGGTGCCTGCTTCTGAAAATCGGTGCTCATCTCCTATGTTTTCTTATCCAATTCCACCTCCATAGCCACCCACTTTTTAGGATCCTAAAGTTAGAATCCTAATGAAACTAGGAGGCAGATATTCAGCACCACTTAGCTGGGTAAGTTTCGACTTATCCGGTTAAGTGGTGGCAGGTTGAATATCTGCCTGGGTCGGTGCCCACCACTTAGCCAGATAACTACTTATGTGGCTTAATAGTTAGCCGGCTAAGTGGTGGGCGGGGAGAGGGATTTCTAGGAAGGAGTTGAGTTCGCCGGATAAGTTATCCAGCTAACTCTAGTATTCAGAGTTAGCTAGATAACTTATCCGGCTAACTCTAGTCGAGCCATAGACCTGTCCTAAAGTTAGCCGGATAGACTTATCTGGCTAACTTTAGGTTAGCCTGGTTTATACAGTGCTGTGCCTGTGCTGTTGAATGTAGACTTATCTGGCTAATTAGCCGAGCTGCACAGCAGGTGAATATGGACCTCTAAGAGTCTAAATTTAGGCACGTAGGACTAGTAAATTTTCAAAAGGACCAATTTAGGTGTCTACCTCCAAAGTTAGGAGCCTAAACTGTTTGAAAGTTGGCCCCGGTGTATGTTATATCTAAGGTGCATGTATAGTGTAATATATTCCACTTAAAAAGGTTATACAGCACACATTCCACACTGAAAAGTTACATAGTACAAATTATATACCGCAGAGTTGGCAATTATATAGTATGCCGGCTATTATACATATGTGAAGTGTACTAGGGTCAGTGGTGGCGACGGTGGGCATTGAAGGGGTGAAAAAGACAGGTTTAAAAGTTCTTAGGTAAAAAAATCATTTGTGAGATGAAGCCTCTGGGTCACTGTTTTCAAACTGGTCCTTGGGTACTCCTCCCTCCACTGTTGACTTTACAGGACATCCCTTATGAATATGTATGAGAGTTAATCTGCATACGCTGGAGGCAGTGCAAGTAAATATATCTTGTGCATACTCATGAGGAATATCCTGAAAACATGACTGGCTGATGGGGGAAGGCGGGGAGCCAGCTGGACTGGTTTGAGCATTACTGACTACCAGCTGAGTGTGGGCTTCTCCCTCACTTCCATTCATACCCCTTCTGTTTCATAGCAAAGGAGGAGATTTGGATGCATGGAACAGTTGCTCAGAGGAGATGCTGGAGGGAAAAAAAATAACAGCATTGGAATTCAAGAAGCCAGGGAAATGCCTGGAGGATCCTTAGCAATTGGAAAGCAAGAGTAAAGCTGGAGAGTTGCAGGAGTGCAATAAGAAATAAAAATGAGCAGATTGAATGGCGCCTTGGAGGTCTTGTATCGAGATTCTGGGGTGACTGTGAAGCTCCATGTCAAGGGGAACAGGCTAAGCCAGTCCTGGTTTTGCCCCCACTTGCATGCAGGGAGATGTAGTTTCTCTATTTTTGTTGAAAAATCAGTTGGGAAATCAGACCTACAACTCCCTGCATGCTGTTGGGCAAAACCAGGACTGGCTTAGCCCATCCCCCTTGACATGTGGCTAAATATGGTTACCTGTCTTTCAGCTGATGTCATATTTTGCATCCTTTGGCAACTCCTATCTTATTTCACATTCAGTTAATTACATATGAAGAAAAGATTGTGCAAGTCTAGAATGTGTTTTCTGTAACTGATGTTATTAGACATAATTACTCTGTGTGCATCTTACTGACATTGGCTATGGACAGAGCACAACCTGAGCTTTCCATCCGTTTATGCGTGGTGCCTGAATATATTTAAACACGTGTTGATTTTCATTAACCCAGTACACTGAAATGATCCAGACTGGAAGCTGTAGAGAGTAGTTAGCTTGAGCAACTCCAGGATCCTTGCTTTTTTACATAATGACTTTTTCTACCTGAGGGATGCTCTCATCTGTCATCACAAAGCACCAGGAAAAAACAAAGTTTATGGTTCATTGAAGAAGGAAAAGGGGGTGGAGGGTAGATCTTTCTTTTCGAGCAGCAGCAGAAGTGGATGAGGTTAGAAAAAAATAAAAGACCTGTGAAGTGTGTTATCAGGAATAGGAGAGTGCGTTTGGCCACGCTAGGTAAATTATTGCCAGACTTCCGTTATTAATTAGCAGAGGTATCAGGTTATTGAGCATGCCTCAGCCACGATAGCTCCTGAAAGTATTGCCGCCCTGTGCCGCATAGTAGCGGGGAGAGGGGTTTGAAATGTTCCCTTTGTAAACTGCAGAGTAGAGCAAAGGTTTCTTCCCAACCCCCCCCCCCCTCCCGGGGGCCATGAGGAGCATCTCACTTACAAATTGGGTGTGGTGGGGAGCATGGAACTAATGTGAGAGAAGAGGGACAGGGTTAACTGCAAGAGCTGCAGGGCCTCATGGAACTTGTCATAAATATTAACAAGGACGGGAGCCTGCCTCTCCTCTTAGCTTGTTGGGTAGTGTGTTAGGAAAAATAACCATTTGGTGGAGGAATGCCTCCAAGCTGCACATGCTTTGGAATGATGTCCAGTCTGGGTCAGTTGTATGTATAAGAAAGACGAATCCAGGCACATGTATGTGTCCTTATATTAGATACATACACACACACACACACACTCACACAACACACACATAAATTGCAGGCATGCACAGGTACAAGTATATTATCAGGCACCCATGCATTTGGAGATGCACACACAGATATGAGCAAGGGAATGCATTGGGAATGCATACATGGAAATGAATGTCCATACAGGAACACGCCAGCAGGTGTGAACACAGACACGATTGAGACATGTGCTTATGTATATGCAGGTGCATACATATATGCAGTTGTCGGGCTCAAGTTAAAGACATTTTGGAGGATTTTACTTCTAAAAGGGCCTTCTCCTCCTCTTAAATTTCATCCTTTGGTCACGTCAACAGTGGAAGTACTTCTGGCTGAAGTAGTGTATAACACTGTTGATAAACTTTCAAAGTAGTTCTCAGTGTGGCATTTCCAGTGTGTGCAACATATAGTAACATGCCGGCAGCAAAAAAGATGGCCCATCCAATCTGCTCAGTTTTTTTCTGTCCACACTGCCAAGGAAATATTGCAGCTGCCAGCCATAGAAGCTCGACTGCTTCCTTATCTGCTTAGTTTTTCTTTTCTTCCTCCTGGGTAGGTAAGCCTGAGTGTGACTGTGCTGTTGGGCAGACGTTCCTGGACCAAAGCATTTTGTACTGTCATGGTCGTGGCGACTGGCGGTTATTGCTGGACAAGAACCAAGAGAAAGCTGGGAGTAAAACAGAGACAGCACAACGCAGAGAGGTTCAGCGGCCTGTAGGGAGGCATACGCTGGAGTATTGATCTTCCAGAAGCCACGCCATATTTTGTAGTTGGTGGAGGAGTGTGGGTGGGGTGAATGGAAGCTTGAGCCAATTATCAGCTCTGGTCACTTGCCTAGCTCCCCTTTCCCACCACAGGTGGGCGGGTGGACTCCTGGAAAATGTCCACATGCTTAGCTACCCAACAGAGCTTGGTGTGCCACTGCCACTGGATGCTGCTCTGTCTGCCACCGCCTGCTACTGGCATCTCCCTATTTCAGACTCTCTGCCATCTCCGTGTTGTACAGCATCTTTTAAAATCTTTACCTAATTTGGTTTTCACAGAAATTTGTGCTTGTTTTCTATACTGGCACATATAAGCCAGGTGCCTAGATTATTGAAATTCGCTATATCTAGGCCTTCCACAATCCACTATCCGACCGTTTCAATTAATTCAGAATTCAGCAGCCCGACTCCTTTCTAACAGCAGCCCCTACGATCACATATCACCAGTTCTTTACCAACTTCATTGGCTTCCAGTTAAATGGCACATTCAATACAAAACCTTAACCATCACTCATAATCTGATTTACAACAACAGCTCCACCTGGCTATTCGCTATATTACATGGTACACCCTTTGTAAGAATCTTAGATCTAAAAACAGACTCTACAGATTCCTTCACCCAAAGCCACAAGATTATCCATAACCAGAGAATGTGCTTTTTCCATAGCAGGCCCCATCCTTTGGAACACCTTACCACCTGACATAAGATTAATTGCTGACAAGAAAGCTTTTTAAAAAGCCCTTAAACATCATCTTTTCTTACGGCCTTTCCAGACTGCTGCATATTTTATTTATTTATTTATTTATTTGAGTTTTTTCTATACCGGCATTCACGGAATTCGTATCATGTCGGTTTACATAAAACAAGGGGTGATCAAAACATTATAAACGTGCATAAATATGAGAGTATACATTTAAACATTATAACAAGTTATAAAAGTGCGCAGAAAAATCAGTTACAATAAAACAAGGATGGTTCTAACTTGGAGAAGAAGCAGAGTATGATAGAAGTTTTAGCAAGAAGAAGAACAAGCAGTGTTTGGTATGTCTGTATCAGTTTAGTGGGAGCTAATCCGTCTTTCTGTATTTGGTGGAAGAGCATCAGTCAGAGTCCGGAAAGGCTTTCTTGAACAGCCATGTCTTAAGTCTCTTTCTGAAGGTTGGAAGACATGGTTCCTGTCGTAATTCTAAGGGGATTGAGTTCCATAGTGGGGGACCTGCTGTAGAGAAGGCCCTGTCTCTCAGAGTTATATGTTGGGTGGTATTGGCGTGTGGTACCTGTAGAAATTCTCTGTACACTTCTCTAGTGGGTCTGTTGGAGGAGTGTTTTTTGAGAGCTATTTGTAGATGTAGTGGAGCTAGTCCATGGATGTTTTTGAAGATTGTGGTGAGGGATTTATGGATTATTCTGTAGTGTATTGGCAGCCAGTGAAGGTCTTTAAGGACTGGCGTAATGTGATCTCTTCTTCTCTTGTTGGTTAGAATTCTTGCTGCCGTGTTTTGAATCATTTGGAGAGGTTTGGTATGGGATGATGGGAGGCCTAGTAGTATAGCGTTGCAATAATCTATTTTCGCAAAGATTATTGCTTGGAGCACTGTTCTATAATCATGGAAATGAAATAGGGGTTTTATTCTTTTTAATGTGTGTAGTTTGTGGAAGCAGTCTTTAGTTGTTTGATTAATAAATGCTTTTAGGTTTAGTCTGTTGTCTATGGAGACTCCTAGATCTCTTACTTTTGAGATTAGTAAGTTGGCTGGCAGGTTCGTAGTGATTTTGCAGTTATCTGGTGAGATTAGCAAGAATTCACTTTTGGATTGGTTTAGGATTAGGTTTAAGCTGGATAGGAGGTCGTTAATTTCTTTGAAGCAGTTTTCCCATAGTTTTAGAGTTTTATTGATAGATTCTTTGAGGGGGATCACAATCTGGACGTCGTCGGCATAAATAAAGTGTTTTAGGTTCAATTTGTTTAGAAGTTGGCAAAGCGGGAGGAGGTATAGATTGAAGAGTGTTGGTGAGAGAGAGGAACCCTGAGGAACTCCTTGAGAAGATGGGTATCTATGGGATTCTTTGTTAAGGATTTTGACTTTGAAACCTCTGTTCTCTAAAAAAGTCTTAAACCATGTCAGCGCTAATCCTGCAATACCGATGTTCGCCAGCTGATTTAGTAATATGGCGTGGTTTACAGTGTCGAAAGCTGCCGATAGATCTAATAGAATCAATAGGAAGGCCTGTCCTTTGTCAAGGCCCAAAGTAAGGTAGTCCGTAAGTGAGATGAGTAGGGATTCGGTATTTGAGGCTTTTCTGAAACCGAATTGAGTAGGGAATAGAATTTTGTTTTCTTCAATGTAATCCGATAGTTGCGTGTTTGCTAGTTTTTCCATCACCTTGGCAATGAAAGGAAGATTGGAAATTGGACGGTAGCTGTTAGGATCTTTGGGGTCCAAGTTTGGTTTCTTGAGAAGCGGTTTGATGGAAGCTAGTTTAAGGTCATCAGGGTAGTAACCCTGTGTGAATGAGCAATTTATGATGTCCGCTAGAGTTTGGTTTATGGTGTCCGGGATTAGAAGTAGTAGTTTAGATGGGATTTGGTCGAAGGGATGGGAAGAGGGTTTCATTTTCTTCAGAAGTGTTTGGATCTCTGCGGAAGTGGTGAGTTCAAAATATTGGAGGGATATATCCTTGTTGTGGAGTACGTATGTGCTGGCTGTTGTGCCTGTATTGGGCTTAAGTTGAGTTAGAAGGTTCGTGATTTTATTACTGAAGAAGAGTGCTAGCTCATCCACTCTTGATTGTGCTAGGTTAGATGGTGTGTCTGGTGGATTTGCCTGAGTTAAATTGGAGACGAGAGTGAAAAGCGCTTTGGAGTCGTAGATGATGTCATGAATCTTATGTGCGTAATAGTCTCTTTTTGTTTTTAAGGTGGAACTCTTGTATGAGTGGAGGGCGAGACTCCTCTGCCTCTCCTTGATTTCTTATCTCCTTTTGACTACTCTATTTCGTTTTTATTTTGCTGTATTTTATGTTTGACATTATTTTATTTATTTTATGTTATTTATTATTTGTTAAATTTTATATTTGTGACTACATTATGCATGTTTTACTTGTAACCTGCCCTGAACTTTGGAGGGCGCGGGATATAAATACTTTTAAATAAATGAAAAAAAAAAAAGAAGGCTTATGAAACCTGTGTGTGTGTTTGTTTGTTTGTTTGTTTGTTTGTTTGTTTCCTCTTCCTAATAACGTTTATGTTCTGGTGTCCTCTTGCACACTGGATTTTTATTTTAGGCCAGGGTTCCAAGGGAATCCGGACGGGTATTTGTTTTTAATGCACATATATGTGTGGATACATTCTGGAAAGTAGTTCTGCATGGGATTTGTTTGTTCATTTGAATCAATGGCCCAGGTTGTGAAGGTTTTTCCTGCAGTGTATGTTTTTAAATAAATACAAATAAGGGGTTTAATTTACTAAGCATTTTCCCCATAGACACAGAATGGGAGAAAAGCCTTAGTAAATAAGGCCCAAAGGTTGCAGATTTTAATATCAAATACATATATAAGAATTTATTTTTTTTTTTTTACCAGGACCACCAGCTTGGGAGGGCCTTTCAATCTTAGTATAGTGAAAATAGTTGGAAATTCCACTGTTTCTACCTGCCTTCTTTACTGGGTGTTGCTTGCTTGCTTGGAAACCTGGCTTTAAAATGGAGCAATCCCTGTAAGCAGGGTTCCTAGAGAAGTATGCTTCTCTTCTGTGCTTTCCCACACTGCTCAGTGCTTGTGCATCCCACTGGCAGCTGTGATATTTTATTAAGTATACTGTGTGATGGATGATCTTTTATCTTGCTGATTTTATACTGTTTGATATTGTTATATAATGTTTTATGTGATGATTTTTTGTGCCTTGTTTATTTGTATTGTTTTGTCAACTGCTGAAGAAAATTTATATTAAGATCAACGAACTGTGACCACAAATAAATAAATAATGGCTGTTCTGCTGCTATGCCGATGTTGTAAGCAGTGAGTACTTGCACTGGTTTCTGTTTTGTCTTAATCTCCCCCATCCCCCAGGATGGACAAAATCCATTCTGCTGAACTCAACAGCAGGGAAAGGAAAGGTCATGCAAGCATTCAGCCCTTGAAAAGCTTCCTGTAAGGGCTCTCATTAGTAGCCCAAGTATTGCTTATCAGCAAACCTCCTCCTTATAAATTTTCTCTCTCTGTCAGCATGCATGCAAGGATTGCTGCTAGAGCATCTTCTCATTACAAAGGATAAAATGCTCAGATATAGGCAGATTTAATTCTTCTGTTGCAGCTACATGGTTTTTTTTCTAGTTGAATCAGTAAAATGGTTTGTGTTTATATATATATAAACAATCATTTAATATAAATCTGTCTGTTCTGCTTTGCACAAAGCTTTTTCTCCATACTGTCTCTATCTCTGTGATTTCCTTTCTTTCCTTCATGTGGGCTTTGGTGGAACATTAAAGTTGCATGACTCCCCCATCTTGTAGCCCAAAGGTGGCGCATGAAGTAGGGGGTGGGGGAGGTTGCCCAAGACGGAGAAGTAAGAACCGATGTGATTATAACTGATGATGCGGATTGGGGTGGGGAGGAAGCGGAAGGGTTTGGGCTTTATCAGTGGAGGAAATGATAAACGGTCTTCATGCGCAAGAAGTCCAAAAACAAAAATAAAAGTTGGTTTCTTTGGTCTGGGTCACAAAGTGCTGCTACTTTACACTGCAGGATGGTGATCAGATAATACCGGTATGAAGTTTTAATGTTGGACATAGGAAGGAAGGGGGTAATGGGTTAGAACTAAATATGGATCTTGTATTCATGTTTGGCCAGTAACTCCCAGAGGACAGACACACTCTGGATTCTGACTCCTTTTCTTCTATAAACTTTATTTAGATAAGTGGCTTACCTTCAGCTACATTCGTACTCAGCATTTGTCTTCAGTATTCACATCTTAGGATTTATCTTCAGTATTCACTATTCACTTCTCGGCACTGACTTTCAGAATTTAAATTCATTGTTTACTTTCAGTATTCACCTGCTTACAGGAGCTGCCTTCTCCTGGAGACCCAGGGCCTACCTGTTCCTAGCTGATCCCAGACTCTTATTCCTGCTCTCTGGGGATCCGCCCACCGAGCTACCTGTGTCTCTAGCCTTTCAGGTGGACCAGGCTAGATGCCTGATCCAGCGCCAGTTAAGGAGGTTTTTTTAGGGACAGTCCTTCACAAACCTTCCCCTTCAGCTCAGATCTGTCAGGTCGAGCATCTTTACTCTCCCTGGATATTTTCCAGGGAAGTGACTTCTCTCCCCAGTACGCCACCCTGGCCTGAGTTTGGGTTAACCCTTCCCCTACATTGATGGTTTGGAACAGAGCAAGCTCTCCTGTGTCTAAAGGTCCTTTCAACTTTAAAAGTTCTCTATACAGTTCTCTGGCCACCGTGCCAATTACACCAGGGGTAAGGGCTACAGGGTCACCACATTCCACTTCCGCTGGGGTCACCCTAAACATGCTCCCATGGTGAAAACCATCCACTGTGCCCTCTTCCCAGTGTTCTCACACAGTTCAACATATATCCGGTCACTTAAGCATCCCACATTGTTTCTTTTATTAAATTTAACAACAGCCCGTCTAATCAGTACTATTTTACATGAGTCCATAAGAAGCTCTGAGTTCCAGTCCTCTTCCTTGAGGCACATTCTCTCTAGAATCCCTTCTGCCAGGGCTTCCTGTATTCTTTACGATGCTGTTGCTATTTAGCAAGCTGTGGTTCTGCACTACCAGGAGAATTTTTCTCTTTCCCATGTGCTTCATTACCAATTTTCTCCATCTCTTTCTCAGTCTTTATCATCTCCTCTTCAAGCCTCTCTGACTGCCTCCGTCAGGCCTCTCGGCAGCACCTCAGTCAGGCTTCTCTGCCACCGCTAGTAGTTCTGCTTCTGTTTTAATTCCAACTTGAAGCAGCTCTTTTCCCTGGTAACCAGGGCTAATCTGGCTTGCAGGGGAAGAGAAGCCCAGTATCTGATTCAAATTTTGATCTGGCTATGTAAGGCTCAACCCAGGTATTGTTGTTTGTACTTCCTTACCTTGGGGTTTCGCCTCTTCAGAGCTGGTCTTAGGTTCATTCCCTTGGCTTCCACACTCTTCTACAACCAGTTGTGACTATTTGTGCAGCTCTAGTTTTGCTTCCACTGACTGCTCCAGTGGTACACTCTCAGGTTCTTTAGGCAGTTTAGTACATTTCTCTGAAGTGCCTTCCTCCCTTGGTCCTGCCAGAGCTGGGGTTTGGCTCTCATTTGTAGCCATGTCAGTGTCCTTGTGGAAGACCATCTCAGTAATGCTGGTTTTGGTGTAACCCGTGTCCTCCTCCTTCACACTGATCTCCACATCCCTATGCTTCCACTAAAAGAGTGGCGTCCAGGAGGAAATAATGAAACCAGAGAAGAGCCTGGGACTCTTGGAAGCAGTAGAGGAAGACCGGAAGGCTCATCTGCATACTGCTCCCAGCATCCCCTGGGAGAGGAGTCCAGAGGTCACAGCAAGCGATCCAGGGATTGACTTCCACAGCCCCAGCTTCCAGAGGCCCCGCACCCTTTGCAGTAGAGGAAGACCGGAAGCGCACGCCGAATCTCAAACCCTTCAATTGACTGAGTGAAGATTAATTTAACGGTGGTTAAAGAGGATTGGTAAGTATAGCTTTCAGAAATTTTTGAACTTATAAAAGTTTGGTGAAAGGTGAAATTGAGGGATATATTCTTTAGAGTTGTGTGTGTTTGAGGTAATAAGCAAGCCAGAGATAGTTAATTTTAGTGTCTGTCTTTCCTACCCACTCAACCCTTGATTTTTAGGCATGAGACACTTTCTCATTAAAAATCAATCAGGGTCTTAACTAAATCATACTATTGTACCAGCCCTTATTGAAAGTTTAAGAACATAAGAACATAAAATGCCATACTGGGTCAGACCAAGGGTCCATCAAGCCCAGCATCCTGTTTCCAACAGTGGCCAATCCAGGCCACAAGAACCTGGCAAGTACCCAAAAACTAAGTCTATTCCATGTTACCATTGCTAATGGCAGTGGTTATTCTCTAAGTGAACTTAATAGCAGGTAATGGACTTCTCCTCCAAGAACTTATCCAATCCTTTTTTAAACACAGCTATACTAACTGCACTAACCACATCCTCTGGCAACAAATTCCAGAGTTTAATTGTGCGTTGAGTAAAAAGAACTTTCTCTGATTAGTTTTAAATGTGCCCCATGCTAACTTCATGGAGTGCCCCCTAGTCTTTCTACTATCCGAAAGAGTAAATAACCGATTCACATCTACCCGTTCTAGACCTCTCATGATTTTAAACATCTCTATCATATCCCCCCTCAGCCGTCTCTTCTCCAAGCTGAAAAGTCTTAACCTCTTTAGTCTTTCCTCATAGGGGAGCTGTTCCATTCCCCTTATCATTTTGGTAGCCCTTCTCTGTACCTTCTCCATCGCAATTATATCATTTTTGAGATGCGGCGACCAGAATTGTACACAGTATTCAAGGTGCGGTCTCACCATGGAGCGATACAGAGGCATTATGACATTTTCCGTTTTATTCACTATTCCCTTTCTAATAATTCCCAACATTCTGTTTGCTTTTTTGACTGCCGCAGCACACTGAACCGACGATTTCAATGTGTTATCCACTATGACGCCTAGATCTCTTTCTTGGGTTGTAGCACCTAATATGGAACCCAACATTGTGTAATTATAGCATGGGTTATTTTTCCCTATATGCAGCACCTTGCACTTATCCACATTACATTTCATCTGCCATTTTGATGCCCAATTTTCCAGTCTCACAAGGTCTTCCTGCAATTTATCACAATCTGCTTGTGATTTAACTACTCTGAACAATTTTGTGTCATCTGCAAATTTGATTATCTCACTCGTCATTTTTCTTTCCAGATGATTTATAAATATATTGAAAAGTAAGTGTCCCAATACAGATCCCTGAGGCACTCCACTGTCCAATCCCTTCCACTGAGAAAATTGTCCATTTAATCCTACTCTCTGTTTCCTGTCTTTTAGCCAGTTTGCAATCCACGAAAGGACATCGCCACCTATCCCATGACTTTTTACTTTTCCTAGAAGGTTCTCATGAGGAACTTTGTCAAACGCCTTCTGATAATCCAAGTATACTACATCTACCGGTTCACCTTTATCCACATGTTTATTAACTCCTTCAAAAAAGTGAAGTAGATTTGTGAGGCAAGACTTGCCCTGGGTAAAGCCATGCTGACTTTGTTCCATTAAAAGTTTAATCATCCCCTTGTAGGACACTAGCTGAATAATTAGTAAATTCACCTGTAAATTTAAAGTACTCTCATTCCAACTCCCTTAGTATCCTAAACTTAACTAGGAACTTAATAAAACTAAGATAGGCAGCAGTCCAGCAGCAAGGGGCTTTCCAGTCTTTTGCATTGAGTGTCACATGTATGATTTTTTACCCGCCGGTGAGAGATTGTATGTGTGCACTCAATGCAAAGAGCTCCTGGCTCTCAGGGAACAAGTCCGATCTCTGGAGGCTAGAGTAGCATACAGAGAGGTACATTGATGAGACCTTAAGGACATAGTAGCCAAGTCCCAAATTTAGTCTGGCAGCCCCAGTGCTGCCTTGGATCAGAAAGGTCTCCCAGTAGGAGAACATTGTTGCGCTGGGAGTGGACCCTTGGCCTGGTGCAGGATTGGTACAGCCCTCTGTCGGACCCGGAGAGCACCTGCCACCAGAAGGCAGTGCACAGGAGGAGACAGAGGCTAGCTGGAGCTTCACCAATAGCATCCCGGGGTTCCCTCAAGTTGAGCCCTTGGTTACCCGGGCCGCTTGGTCTTAGGTGGGCCTCGCAGGGTCTCCTAGAGAGAAAGTTCAAGGGAGTGCCCACCACGAACAAGGGTGCGCGGTCGGTGTTCAGACGAGGAAGTCTGGAGGTCACAGAAGGCCAGAATAGAGTGTCCGACCGAGTGTATAGCTAGAATCAAGGCCAGAGTCTATATGCAGAATGGTCAGCCAGGCAGGGTCAGTAGCAAGGACAGTCCAGACGTAGTGAGGTTAAGCAGGAGGTCACTTCTAGGTGGCAGACGAGAGTAGTCGGTGTTCCAGTCAGAGGTCAGGTCAGGCAACGATCAAGAATAATCAGAGTTCCAAGCAGAGGTCAGGGCACGCAGCGATCAAAGAGAAGTCAGAGTTCCAGGCAGAGGTCAATTCAGGCAGCAATCAAGGAGTAGTCAAGAACAAGCAGAGGTCAGTACCGTGAGAGTAGTCCGAAGGGTACTACCAGGGATGGAGAGACGAAGGAGCAGGAGATGCTGGAACTGGAGACACAGGTGACACTGGAACAGGAGACACAGGAAACGCAGGAAGGCAAACTTGCTATCATGAAGCGATCAACCCGATTGCCAAGGTGAGGTCCTGGGAGACAGGGCCTCGCTTATATACTAGGCAGGGATGATGTCATCACTGAGGGACCCGGCCGGGTTTCCCGCGCTTGGCCCTTTAAATTGAAGGAGGTCGGCCGTGTGTGCGCCTAGGGGCGGGGCCGAGGATACGCTGTTGCGGCCCCGGCCCGCAGAGGTCTGCGGCCGGTCCCTCCACCTACCTCAGGGCTGCTCTTGGTGTCATGGCGTTCTGGCTGCGCCTCACTAGGCCTCCGCTCGACGATCCCTCCTCGAGGGAGACGCCGCCGACTCTCTCCAGCTGGCCCCGCCCCCTAGGCGCCCGCATGCAGGGGCTTGAAATTTAAAGGGGCCAGCGAGGGAAATACAGCTCCGTCCCGGCAGTGACGTCAGAGTTTGCTAGTTGCTGTTCTTCGTCCCTGGCTTCAGCCTTCGGATTGTCCCTGGCTTCAGACTTTGGATCGTCCTTGGCTTTAGACTTCGGCTCGTCCCTGGCTTCAGAATTTGGCTTCGTTCCTGACTTCAGACTTCAACTTCGGTTCCTGGCCTTCGACTTCAGCTGTCCCTTGGTATCCTGTTCTGCTCCATCCAGGAGACCCCGCCTAAGTCCAAGTGACTTGGGTCCTCACGGGCTCCTCCTGGGGGGACCTCAGGCTTCCAGTGGTGAAGTTCCAGTTGGTTTCCTGGCTCCAGCTTCCGGCCTCCTCAGGATTCTGGGATTCGTCCTCAAGTCTCATCCATCAGGAGACCGCACGTAAGTCCAAGCGGCTCGGGTCCTCACGGGCTCCTCCTGGGGGGACCTCGGGCTTCCAGTGGTGAAGTTAATTCGGTCTCCTGCTTCGCGCCGCCTACCGGCTTCAACCTCCACTGCGGGCACCTCGCGGTGCGTATTCACCAGTTCTAGCTGGCTCAAGGGTTCACGAAATTCAACATTCTCAACAGTTTGCAAGGCCATGGACCTGGCAGACATGGCTGGCCTAAAAGCCATTCCTGGAATTGCCCAGCAGCTACAGCAACAGCAGCTCTGCCTTGATGTCCTGACGGCAACAGTAGAGAGGCTGGCCAACCATCTAGATGCTGTACCTGCGGCCGTACCTCCTGCACTAGTTTCCTTGCCCAATTCCAGACCAGCGACACCCACACAACTGCCAGTACTGCCTAGGTACTTAGGGGAATCGAAGCAGTGTTGCGGATTCCTCAACCAGTGCTACATATGCTTCACTCTGCTGCCTGCTCAGTTTCCAGCTGACCTAGTAAAGACCTAGTAAACCCCTGGCCTGGGCCTCCCCGTTATGGGAACGTAAGGATCCCATTCTTGGAAACTTGGAACAGTTTGTTTCTGCCTTCCGACATATTTTTGACGAGCCTACCTGCAGACCTACAGCGGTTGTGGAGTTACTCCAGTTACGCCAAGGCACCCGTTCCCTTGCCGAGTACGTGATTGAATTCCATACACTGGCCGCCAAACTAGACTGGAGAGATGACCGTCTTCACGGTATATTCCTGGAGGGAATGTCTTCACGTCTCAAGGACGAGTTAGCGGCAAGGGACCTTCTGGATGACCTGGATAGCTTGATCGACCTGGTAGGGAGGGTCGACCGCCAAATCCAACATCAGTTCCGTGAGGGGAAGTCCGGCCATAGACCCGGTAACTTGAGGTCTACATTTCCTTGACCGGTTCCCTCCTCCTCTGCTTCTGCCAGCGCCCAGGGGGTGGAACCCATGCAATTGGGATGAGGCTCGATCTCGAAGAGGAGAGAAGATGTCGTCGCACCCAGGGCCTATGCCTATACTGCGGCAACAAGGGGCACTTTCTAGCCCAGTGTCAGGAGTGGCTGGGAAACGCCAGAACCTAGGTCTCATCGGGGAGCTGACCCTAGGTAATACCACTTCCGCCTCCCCATGTACCGTACCAGTTACCCTCACTTATCCCGGAGGTACCTTCGATACGTTGGCCTTGGTAGACTCTGGAGCAGGAGGGAATTTCATTCTCTCTGACCTTGTTCGGCAGTTACAGCTTAGAGTCCAACACCGATTTCCTCCACTCAGAGTTTCTTCGATCCATGGCACTCCTCTCCCAGGGAGTATCTCCACCTGCACCAAACCCTTGATTCTACGTACCGGTCTCTTACATTCGGAAGAGATCTCATTTCTCGTACTGGAGAGATCCATTCATGCCATTATCGGGATTACCCTGGCTTCAGAAGCACTCCCCCATCATCCACCGGGATACTCTCCAGATCGCATCTTGGGGTCCATCTTGTTTACCCCCTGCCTGGCGATGATTCCTCGACCCACGGTGCCACTTCTGACCACGCCCATGGCGCTTCCGTCACAATATCAGGATTACTTGGATGCCTTCTCGAAGGAGAAGGCCAAACTGCTCCCCGAACACCGGCCTTTTGATTGTGCCATAAACCTGGTTCCTGGTTCTACACCTCCCAAGGGGCGGGTTTACTCCTTGTCGCTCATGGAAACCCGAGCCATGTCTTCTTACATCCAGGAGAATTTAGAGAGGGTGGGGCCACTTGGCAACAGTGATCATAACATGATCAAATTTAAACTAATAACTGGAAGGGGGACAATAAGTAAATCTGTAGCTCTAACACTAAACTTTCAAAAGGGAAACTTTGATAAAATGAGGAAAATAGTTAAAAAAAAACAAAACAAAAAACCGAAAAGTGCAGCTGCAAAGGTTAAAGATGTTCAACAGGCATGGACATTGTTTAAAAATACAATCCTAGAGGCGCAGTCCATATGTATTCCACACATTAAGAAAGGTGGAAGGAAGGCAAAATGATTACCGTCATGGTTAAAAGGTGAGGTGAAAGAGGCTATTTTAGCCAAAAAAAAAATCCTTCAAAAATTGGAAGAAGGATCCAGCTGAAGAAAATAGGATAAAACATAAGCATTGTTAAGTTAAGTGTAAAACATTGATAAGACAGGTGAAGAGAGAATTTGAAATGAAGTTGCCCATAGAGGCAAAAACTCATAATAAAAGCTTTTTTTAATATATCCGAAGCAAGAAACCTGTGAGGGAGTCGGTTGGACCATTAGATGACCGATGGGTTAAAGGGGCTCTTAGGGAAGATAGGGCCATTGCAGAAAGACTAAATTAATTCTTTGCTTCCGTGTTTACTAATGAGGATGTTGGGGAGATACCAGTTCCGGAGATGGTTTTCAGCAGTGATGAGTCAGACAAACTGAACGAAATCACTGTGAAACCTGGAAGATGTAGTAGGCCAGATTGACAAACTAAAGAGTAGCAAATCACCTGGACCAGATGGTATGTATCCTAGGGTATTGAAGGAACTCAAAAATGAAATTTCTGATCTATTAGTTAAAATTTGTAACCTATCATTAAAATCATCCATTGTACCTGAAGACTGGAGGGTGGCCAATGTAACCCCAATATTTAAAAATGGCTTCAGGGGCGATCTTGGTAACTATAGACCAGTGAGCCTGACTTCAATGCCGGGAAAAATAGTGGAAACTATTCTCAAGATAAAAATCGTAGAGCATATAGAAAGATATGGTTAAATGGAACACAGTCAACATGGATTTACCCAAGGGAAGTCTTGCCTAACAAATCTTCATTTTTTTTTTAAAGGGATAATAAACATAATAAAGGTGAACCGGTAGATGTAGTGTATTTGGATTTTCAGAAGGCGTTTGACAAAGTCCCTCATGAGAGGCTTCTAAGAAAACTAAAAAGTCATGGGATAGGAGGCGATGTCCTTTCCTGGATTATAAACTGGTTAAAAGACAGGAAACAGAGAGTAGGATTAAATGGTCAATTTTCTCAGTGGAAAAGAGTAAACAGTGGAGTGCCTCAGGGATCTGCACTTGGAGCAGTGCTTTTCAATATATATATATAAATGATCTGGAAAGGAATACGACGAGTGAGGTTATCAAATTTGCGGATGATACAAAATTATTCAGAGTAGTTAAATCTCAAGCGGATTGTGATACATTACAGGAGGACCTTGCAAGACTGGAAGATTGGGCATCCAAATGGCAGATGAAATTTAATGTGGATAAGTGCAAGTTGTTGCATATAGGGAAAAATAACCCTTGCTGTAGTTACACGATGTCAAGTTCCATATTAGGAGCTACCACCCAGGAAAAAAATCTAGGCATCATAGTGGATAATACTATAAAATTGTCAGCTCAGTGTGCTGCAGCAGCCAAAAAAGCAAACAGAATGTTAGGAATTATTAGGAAGGGAATGGTTAATAAAATGGAAAATGTCATAATGCCTCTATATCGCTCCATGGTGAAGACCGCACCTTGAATTCTGTGTACAATTCTGGTCGCCGCATTTCAAAAAAGATATAGTTGCGATGGAGAAGGTACAGAGAAAGGCAACCAAAATGATAAAGGGGATGGAACAGCTTCCCTATGAGGAAAGGCTGAAGAGGTTAGGGCTGTTCAGCTTGGAGAAGAGACGGCTGAGGGGGGATATGATAGAGGTCTTTAAGATCATGAGAGGTCTTGAACGAGTAGATGTGAATCTGTTATTTACACGTTCAAATAATGGACTAGGGGGCATTCCATGAAGTTAGCAAGCAGCACATTTAAGACTAATCAGAGAAAATTCTTTTTCACTCAACGCTCAATAAAACTCTGGAATTTGTTGCCAGAGGATGTGGTTAGTGCAGTTAGTGTAGCTGGGTTCAAAAAAGGTTTGGATAAGTTCTTGGAGGAGAAGTCCATTAACTGCTGTTATTCAAGTTTACTTAGGGAATAGCCACTGCTATTAATTGCATCAGTAGCATGGGATCTTCTTGGTGTTTGGGTACTTGCCAGGTTCATGTGGCCTGGTTTGGCCTCTGTTGGAAACAGGATGCTGGGTTTGATGGACCCTTGGCCTGACCCAGCATGGCAATTTATTATGTTCTTATGTCCTGCTCTTCCCAGGCTGCCTTCTCTGTGCAGGCTTTAGAGGAAACCCAGGTTTCCCTGAAAAAAAAAAGTTCTCTCTCTCCTTTTTTTCTTTCTTGTATGAATTTGTTTTTGCATATGCTTTCAATAAAACATATTTCTCTGTCCTGAGGCATGGGTCTCTGGCTGTGCCTTACTTAGTGCAGAAATCCCACTTTAACACCATATGTAAGTTCCTCCTCAGAGCTTACTACAGCGGCAACTTGCAGACTGATCTGTTAGTGCTGTTTAGCCTGCTAGTTCTCTCCTATTTATTTTTTGGGGTAAGTTCTCTGTGATTTTTCTTGCAGGTTTTGCTATCAGGGGTGCACGTTGGTGGTCCAACCTCTCTCTCGCTCGCACTACCCGCGGCCCTGAGAAGCTGATTCCCTCGGGGCAGCACAGACAGAGACGCGACATTCCTCTGTTTTACAAAAAAATAAATAAAGTGAAAGTAGAAAGGGATTTTGAATCTCCTGATAGGGTCAATGCCTTTCTAAAAGTGAGAGAGCTTTCAGTTCGCTTTGCTCAGCGACAGTCAGTATTCGGGGGTGAATTTTAATTTTTGGAGACTTACCTAATGTTCCCCCCCATGCCGTGGCCGACACGATGTGGCATATGTGGAGAGCCCGGATCGCGTCTTTCCCGGTCAGGGCTCTGTACAAGGTGCCTCCCCGGCGGGGAAGGGCCCTTGAGTCCAGGGGCACTCTCTTCTGTGCGCGGCCATGCACGCCTGACTGCAGGGAGGCCGGCTCCGTTCCCGGGCAACACAGGAATGGCGGCCATTTTGTCATCAGGGATGCCTGCTCCACCACAGCCAGATGCTGCGGCAGACCTCGGCTGTTCGCCCACCCCGCCGTCTTACCCCAGTCCACCTCCCAGATGCGGAGCCACCTCCGGGGGACCCTCCTTCCGTGCCTCCCCCTGCCGTGCCCCCCCCCCCTCCCAGACCTCTTCTTGAGCTTATCATATTGATGCATAATGCTTATCTGGCTAGACAGAGCCAGCAGCAGGACTCAGTATTCGCCCCTCCGCCACACAAGGTCCTTAGACTGGGGGATACTCTAGCTGCCCCAGCCCCAGGGGTCCCTCTGGGTACTACAGGAGCAGTATTGCACCAGGTTCCAGGAGGATTACTTCCCCAAGGGCCAGGAGGCTCTCAAGGGCCCTCACGAGTTAGGGTGGTCTCGCCTTCAGCCGCACTGGACTCGACCCCTCCTCAGGACCCTGACGCTGACCCAGATCTGGATGATCCGACACCCCATGTGCAACTGGAGGGAGATGATCCACGAGTCCTGCGGCTTTTTCAGAGGGATGAATTGGATCCCCTTAGGGCCTCAGAAGGCAGATAAGAGGGGGGACCCCGTCCTGGCAGGCCTTCGCCCGCCAGCCAAAACTTTTCCGTCTCATCCTTTGATCCTGGAATTACTCTCCCGGGAGTGGGATGCTCCAGAGGCATCTCTTTGGGTAGGCAGGGCGATGAACAAGCTTTACCCGTTCCCGGAGGACTTCCTAGAGCTTCTCAAGATTCCGAATGTGGATGCATCCGTGTCTGCGGTCACAAAGAGGACAACCTTCCCGGTCACTGAGGGCGCCGCCTTGCGGGATGTACAGGACAGGAAGCTAGAAGTTTACTTGAGAGTTTTTGAGGTCTCTGCCTTGGGTGTCAGAGCGGCGGTTTGTAACTCTCCTATGCAGAGAGCAGGTCTGAGATGGGTCCAACAGCTACTGTGTGCTCAGCAGCTTCCTCCAGACGAGGCGCAACAGGCAGAATGCCTGGAGGCTGTAATAGCTTATGGGGCGGACATGCTGTATGATCTTCTCCAAGTGCTGGCCAGGTCCATGTTTTCAGCGATATCGGCTAGACGTCTCCTCTGGCTACGTAATTGATCAGCGGATACTTCTTCCAAGTCCCAGCTTGGTTCCCTGCCCTTCAAAGGGAAATTGCTGTTTGGGGAAGAACTGGACCAGATGATTCAATCCTTAGGGGAAAATAAGGTACATATGCTGCCAGCGGATTGTCCTCGGATACCCAGAACATTCAGCTCCACCCGGACCCGTTTCCGAGGTCAGTGGTGATTTTGGCAGTCCATACTGGTGAATCAGAGGCCACCTTCATCCAGGTCGTAAACCTGGTCTCATTCCTTTCATGGCCGAAGACCAGGTCGGGATGCCCTCTCTCAGGGAGCAATGTCCAAACCTTCCCAATGAAGTCTTGCCGGCCCACTCTTCAATTCCCAAGATAGGAGGACGTCTGTCTATTTTCTTCGAGGAGTGGGTCAAGATTACATCAGACCAATGGGTCCTGGATATTGTAAGAGACAGCTACGCTTTAGAATTTGCTCGACCCCTAAGAGACAGGTTTGTCTTCTCTCCCTGCGGTCCTCTGAAGAATCAAGGGATAGTACGCCAGACGCTCGACCGGCTTCTCGGCTTAGGAGCTATTCTCCTAGTGCCGGCGGCGAAACAAGGGTTCAGCCATTATTCCGTCTACTTCATAGTCCCAAGAAGGAAGGCTCTTTCCGCCCAATACTGGATCTCAAGATGGTCAACAGGGCTCTCAAGATACCATGCTTCAGAATGGAAACCTTGTGCTCAGTGATAGCGGCTGTGCACCGTGGGGAATTCCTAGCCTCCTCGGACTTGACAGAGGCCTATCTTCATATCCATATCCTGAAGGATCATCAACGTTTTCTGCGCTTCAAGATCCTCGGCCAGCATTATCAGTTTCAAGCTCTGCCTTTCGGCCTGGCAACCGCCCCCTGCACCTTCACCAAAATAATGGCGGCAGCCTTGCGGAGAGAGGGGATTCTGGTTCACCCATATCTGGATGATTGGATCATCCGAGCGAAGTCCGAGGCACAGTGCCAACAGTCGCTCGGCAGTGTCAACCTTTTTTCTTTCGGGACACTTGAGGTTGCTGGAATATCGAGTGGTACCAAGGGGTTCTGCTTGAGTGTCCCGAAAGAAAAAAGGTTGACACTCACTTCACTAGATAATGCTTAAAAAGGATAAACATTTCTGAAAGGTTGCTGGAATATCGAGTGGTACCAAGGGGTTCTGCTAAGCAGAGACAGTAGTGATCACCAAAAGACAGACACCATGAAGTCCTCCCACACCCCATCCTGGTACCTTATTTTTGAGCCACCGTTACAGAGTAACATAGTAGATGATAGCAAAAAAGCCCAATTGGTCCATCCAGTCTGTCCTGTTCTCTCTGTTCACACTGTTAAGGATATATCCTAGCTGCCAGCTGTAGAGTGCAACAGCTTGTAAAATAACACTCCTTATCCAGGACAGTTTTTATCATCTTCTTTATACTCCACCATCTTGGTGTGAAGGAGTGTCCCTGAAAACCCTCCTTAAACACTGCTGGACTAGGCATCTAGTCTGATCCATCTTAAAAGCTAGAAACACAGGTAGCAGATCCCTGGAGAACAGGAATAAGAGTTTGGGACCAGCTGAGAACAGATGAGCCCTAGGTCTTCAGGAGAAGGCAGCTCCTGTAAGAAGGTGAATACTGAAAGTATTTGGTGTCATACATGGGAGCAACGTCTGTCATAGACGTTGCTCCCATGTATGACACACTGAACACATGACAATCATGGGGCTACATGTAAATGTATCTGCATCCACAAGAATCCCCTGCCCCCTATCAATAGATGCAAAGCAGAACTAGGACATTTCCCTGTACAACTCACCATACAAAAAAAATATTCTGATTCTGGTGTCATCTCAGTAACAGCAACACAAATTCCATCTACTACTAGTTGCATTATAAAATAATAATAAAAAAAAAAAGATGTGTAGCAACCTGCCATTGCATAGCAGCATTAACTTCAAGAACTCAAAGACTAGTAGCCCTACCTTTGAAAAGGCAGCAGTGCACCACCAATACATATTTTATTGGGAAAACACAACAAATAAGACTAATACAAATCTTTACATGCTAGTAAAATATCTCATCTCGGTCACACTCACAGAGAGACTGTCCTTTACCACATACAGACTAGAAGGCCACAGATTACAAATGTGGAGACCAAGATGGGAATGCAAGGCACAGGCAACTGCCTAGGGCACCAAATTTTGAGGACGCCAAATATGCAGACCAGTTTCGGCTTGCTTTAGGGCTATGTGATGGCAGAGCTTCAAAGGGACAGTGCCGTGGCACTTTGCCTATGCACACTAAATTCCGACTTTGGGAAACCTCGAGATACCCCACTGCATGAAGTGCAGAACTGGAGAACTAGAAACAGAAATGCATTACTCCTGGGGGAATTTTGCGCAACTGCACCATGCAGAATTTGCACAGAATTTCCCTGACTCGATTCCAGCAGGAGCAAGAGGAGACAGATCTGAAGCCGATGCAGTTTTCTTCTTGCATTGCACGACTGGCTGAAGTCCCGTGCTATTCTCACAGGATTTTGAACAGCACGGGAGTTAGAGTGTGAGCCGTGCGGTATTCAGAAAGCCCTACGATGCATGAAGAGAATGGCAGTCTTGGGGGGGGGGGGGGGGGGACGACGACGACGATGATGGACGGACGGACAAGTTAAGAGCTGAGGCAGGAAAGAGAGTGATGGGAAGCGCTGGAGAGCCTTGTGAAGGTTGACCGAGAAGCAGATGAGGAGAGAGATGAATTGGTGGAGAGCTACTTCCAGTTTATCTCTGAAGGGCACAGGGAAACACTAGCTGAAGAAGTGGCCTCCTAGAGGAGGATGGGTCACACTGCTGATTTACCGCTGTTTTATCACTTTCATGGGTCCTGGGGTGTGCACTCAGCAGCACTTACTGAGGACTTAAGGCAGGACCCTGTGGGCTAAACAGAATGTCATACTGCTGTTTTAGTGCTGTTAATAGCAGCAGCATGCTGATGGTGGCAATGTATTGCTCTAAATGTGCAAGGGGGCAATGCTGGTGGAAAAATAACCTGGGGGGAGGGGACCTGTTTACTTGCTCTGATGGGAATGTGTGGAAGGGGGAGAACATACCTCTGTGTGTGTGGGGGGGGGGGGGGGCTAGAGTGTTGGAGGAGGGATGAGCTGGGAGGAGGGGGAGAGAGATTTGAAGGAGGGGTGAGCTGGGGAAGGAGGTGAGATTGTCGGGGGGAGTAGGAGAGAGAATGGGAAGGGGAGCGACCGTGTGTAGGGGGGAAGCAGTCTGTTGCCTAACAGTTAAGACTTCTGGTTTTCAGGGATTTTAATTTGCCAATCTACAGCACCCAAGAAGAACCGAAGACAGCACTAACTTCTTTTAACTGCAGTTATTTGCAGCAAGTGCCAGGGATGCCACTAGGTTGCCCCAAGTATCAGCAGCTAGAAGAAGTCTGCACTGCCTGTAGCTCAGAGCTGCCCTTGGATTGCTGATGTACTATTACTGTATTCCTGGGGGAATTCTGCACCGAAGACTGAAAATTTTCACTACAAATGAATTGCCACTTAAAGACAGTGATTATATTGCATTATTTTGAGAAATACGGAAGGCAGAATTTAGCAGAATTTTAAAATATTGTGCACAGAATTCCCCCAGGAGTAACACACTTCCTCCCACACTAAGCAAAGCACAAAGATAGAAGAAATGCACATTCCCAAAACTGACATATTATGGTTCTTGCACCCCATCACTACATCCCTCCATGCCCCACTGCCCCCATGATTCCTCACTTCTCACTCTCCTTCAGTCATTCCCTCACACACTAATATGCCTGCCCAGCATTACTGACCCCATCCCTCCCTGCATCCTGTTCCCTGTGCTCCCTGCCTCCTTTCTCCCCTCTCCCCATCACTGCCCATCATACCTCTCTCTAACCCTTCCTGCTCAGCACCACCTGTCCTCCTCTTTGCCCTGCCCAGCAAGCCCCATATCCCCTCTCCTCCACCTCTCCCTGCTCAGCAGCCCCAACCTTGGTTACCCCACCCTTCCTACCCAGCAGACTCCTGATCCCCTTTCTCCCCATGCCTTTCTTCCCAGACTCCAGATCCCACGTCTCCCTGCCGCATACCATCTCTCTTTCCCAGCCCCTCCTCCTGCCCAACAGCACCACATCCATCTCTCGCTTCCTCACCCCTCCCTGTGCCCAGTAGCACTTACACCCCATCACTCTTTCCCCCTTTCCCTTGCCCATCAACACCCACATCCTCTCTCTCTCTCACCCCTTCACGCCCAGCAGCTTGCCCAGGCTCCTTTCCTCCCACCCAACTCAGCAAAATCCTCATCCCCTTTCTCTCCCAGCCCTCCCTGCCTGGTAGCACCAACATTCTCCCCTTCTCCTGGCTGTCAGTCAGCAGAAAAGCCTCCAGTCCAGTCCATAATCTCCCTCCCTCTCTACTGGCAACAGATGAGGGTAAGAAGCATTGGGGAGAAGAGGAGGAGGAGGCAGTGCCATCAGAAGTCAGCAGTAGATTTATATGTGTAAAGCACACACGTCTCTCCCTCGTGCTACTGCTTTCTGTCACTTCCGGCCATGCAGGGTGAAGAGAACGTCAGCAGCATCACTGCCAGACCCAGTTGGGGGAAGATAAAACTGGAATCCTGCTGTGCCCAGAAGGTCAGGAGTTGGCGATGTCTCGCTCTGATCTGGGTGAAGGAGGAGGAGATAGCTTCCCACTAGGTCAGGAAGAGGAGAAAGAAGTGAGAGCAGGCTGGGCTGATGAGGAGAGTGCAGCCTCCCGCCGCTCCCAAGACTCTGTGACACTCCATTGTCCCGACACACCGGTTGAGAACCACCGATCTAATATATGTGTGCCTCTGTTCACGGTATTTCTCTTTCGTATGTGTTCTCTCTCTCTCTAAGCTTTCTATATCATACATATATGGGAAGAGAACTCTTTCAGCATAACTATAGGTCTGGATCCTACTGTTTCAGTCTGTACCTCCTTATAGTCATGCGATAGAGATCACACTTTAATACATAAGCTAAATGAGAACAGTCAATCGAGTCAGGAGAAAAGCAACGACAAAGAACTTTCCCGGGAAGGCCTGGATCCTGGGTGAAATGTGTTCTCTCTGGAAGCTCCAGGCAGGAGACAGGTAAAGGTGGGGGAGTGATCTTCAGGTATCAGCTGGAACACTGTCTCGACCCTGCGATGGTGGAGGCAGAGAGCATGCTGCACCTGAGTGAATTATTTGCTTGGTAAAATTGTTGCTCTCTTGCCTGATTGTTAGCATGGCAGTTTTAACATCAGCATTCACCATGGTACCCAAAAAGTCATTACAGAACAGAATAGGTTGGGGTCACCAATAAAATGTCAAAATGTTTGGCTCTGGAGTGACCAGGAGGCAGCAAAGAGGAAAGAACTTAAGTTAGGACAGACAGAGAGAGGAGAGAAGGCAAAGAAAGGCTTTTTGATATATGTAACAATGCTGTGCTCTGTGACGATCTGTTCCTTGTTTAGGTTGGAAGGCTTGGGAAGGATCTGTACTTTGTTACAGGTACTGTTGTCTCTGACTTGAAGGTTGGAAGGGGCAGAAAAGGGCCTGTACTGTGATAGTTAGCATTTTCTCCGTCTTCCTTTGGAGGGAGGGAGTGAAGGAGAAGAGATGCACTATAAAAGGACTCTGAGACATACTTCTGGCAGTTTGAATATGAGTCATGCTCATTTAACACAAACCTAAAAGTGCTTCACATTTATTCGTTTTCCCTGAAACGGGCAAGGACAGAGGAGGTTAGGCAGTGCATGAAAGAGATGGGCAAACGAAAGGGTGCACCTCCACTTTGTGATTTGCTGATGCCCTCTGGCCTTGCCCCATGCATTGTGTGTGCCAGGCCCATGCAGAGGAAGTAAAGGCAATGGCCCTGGATGCCACGTCCCATCTGGGTTAAAAGCTAAATCCTCTTTATGATACAGTAATCTTGTTTCTTTTCTGCAAGAGGAGAGGTTGGCTGAGGATTTCTCATGCAAACTGAAGTTAACAGAACATTGCAGCTCATCATAATGAAAGCACATCTTGTACTGCTAAAGTCCGTATCGATGTCTTGAACTGACATAAATTTGGGTGAGATGGAAGGAGAGAGTGAGCATTGCTTCAAAGCTACAGGTCAGTAATTCAAACAAGCCCCTGTTGGTGGTCAGTGACGGCCCAGGCTCACCATGTCTGTTGGAGAGGCCGGGCTTGGTGATGATTGAAAGTTGCCATCCGCTCAGCAGGTCTCGGCACCTGAAGCCCAAAGTGTCTGCCTTGTTGGGTATTAAGGCAGCTCGTCTCGCCCCCCTTCCCTCCTCCCCCCACCAGTAGATTTAGAAGTCTGGGTTATCCGCACATACTTGACCTCTGGTGTTGGTTGTGAAGAATGTTGGAAGCTCCTTTTGCCTCTGGGACTGTCTTTGTTGCGTGGAGGATGAGATCTTGCTGCAGTTCGGATGCCTTATAACTAACACTTCTCAGTTGTTACAGACTAGTCTGTCTCAGGAAACACAAATCCATACACTCTTCTGCTCCTCGCACTCTTGTTTCCTTTTCATCCCCTGAGTGTGTTATGCTGTTACTCCTTTGCGGAAAGGCTTCGGTGCACAGGTTTGTTGCTGGATGATCTCCTCCTCAGCAGGCACTGGAAGACCGTGACCCCTGCCAGGTATGAACTGGAGGTGTCATTTCAACATTCATTAGAGAAGATGCTACTAGCAGAAGGATGGGAGAAGAAGCTGAGAGGAAATTATTGTGTGTCCATAGTAAAAATCTTTAAGGATGGATAGTCATTTACACGAGATCTTACGTTTATTTGATCTAATCTGGTGTTATGTTGCCAAAATTTTAATGCCCCCCAGCCCCTGAGACTGACTGCATCAAATAATAAAAAAAAAATTTTGTTCTCCAACTATATCTATACCGATCAAGATATACTTTGGTTCTGGCAATTTTTTCTCTCTGTCTATGGTGGTCTCCTCTTCTCCAACCAATTCCCAGATCTGCCAAGGAGTTCATCAGTTACAAATAAGTTATGCCTGGTCTTGTGCATGCTGCTCCTCCGCTTCCACCATTGTCTGCCCATGTAGGCCATGCAGGGCAGTGACTTTCTGTACGTCAGAGAATGGGGCACTGCTCCCTGGAAGGCCAGTTTTGCTGCTGACCTGTGGCTGACCACAGGTTGGGACAGGAAGAAGAGTTAGCTGGCTCAGCCTTCTTCCCAGGGTCTGTGAGTGCTACTCTGGCAAGACCACAAGCTCTGATTGGCAGGACAGCCAGCCAGAAACCAAACCCTAATTGCAGAGACATTGGGCAGATGTGGTTTTAGATGACTTTTTAATTGTGTAAAGTAAAAATAAAGAAATGTTTTTGCCAAACCCTCTTGCATCTGGAAGTGTGGGTCTGTTGGTAGGGTGCTAGCTATTCTGGTGATGGCTGGAATTTTTGCATTTCAACTGTATGTTAGGATTCTGTAAATATCAGTTGGTATGTGAACCCTGGGCCGAAGTGAGAGGTGGTACCGCCCGTGGGGAGGAGCCCCGTGAGCCTCATTGTCAGGAGGCTAGGTCTCAGCTGGGGATAGACACTGAAGCAATATAGAGTCTTTATTAAAGAGATAGAAGCACTACCTGTGGAGTGGGGGGTGCCAGAGAGGAGGTCACACAGACCCAGAGACACAGGGTCGATGGAATAGGGAGTGCCTAGAGGGAATACCTCCGTAGCATTGGTAGAAGTCTGTGGAGTGGGTGCACCGAAGAGGTCTCCTGTAGAGATGGTAGTGGCCTGCAAGGTGGGGTACACCGAAGAGGTCTTGGTAGAGATGGTAGTGGCCCACAGGTTGGGGTACACCAGTAGTGTCCTCGGTAGAGATGATAACCCGCAGAGCAGGGTGTGCTGGTGAGGTCCTCTGTAGAGATGACAGCGGTTCACAGAGCGAAGTGCACAGTCGAGGCTCTAGGTGGAGGTGGCAATGGCCCGCAGAGCGGGGTACACCGGTGAGGGTGCTCGGTAGAGCCGGTAGCGGCCCGCAAGGTGGGGTGCGTCTGTGAGGTCCTCGATAGTGAGGTAACGGTCCGTAGAGTGGGTACCTCTGAGGGAGTCCTCTGTAGAGATGGCAATGGCCCGCAGCGCGGGGTACACCAGAGAAGGGACTTGGTAAAGTAAAAAGTGATCCGCAGGGCGGAGTACTCACGAAAGAGCAGTGTTGGTTCCAGGGAAGCCCCAGGGAATGGGGCAGGCAGAGTTCCAGGCATCAGGCACTCAGAGGAGCGGATAGCCAGGACAAGAGAGAGGCCCCCGAGGAGTGGGTACCTGAGACGTCAATGTCGGAACAGGAACTGGAATGCAGGGCCCTCAGGAAGCAAGGTGGAATTAGCAAGGATGAGACTCTTTGCCAAATCATCTTAGAGCAGGGCCAACAGGTTTAAATATTCAAAGGGAATGATGCCATCTGGAGGGGACGCCCCCGAGGTTCCCGCCATGACGTGGATAAGACTGGCCCATGTGAGCACGCGCCTAGAGGGACCTGATGGCAAGATGGCGGTCGGCGCTCTCCATGCCGACCCGGGAGGCCTGGGAGCTGTAGGCAGGTCGTTGGTAGCTAGCGGAGGCTACCAATCTACCCCAGGGAGTCAGGTAAGCAAAGAAGGAGGTGAGCAGTAGTGGTCTCAGCCGTCTGTGACCGGGCGTAACACTGTATGGCTGAGAGATTGGGGAACCTCCTCTCCATCTGATAATCATTGGTCCATTAGCTCTACTTCCTAGTAACTTAACCTTTGAATGCAAGGATGCAGCTGCTGGGCAGGAGAAGGTACTGTGCAGCGATGAGCAGAAGTGGTGGGTAAGAATTCCTCTTGCAAATCAAAACCGATATAACAGACCGTATGGCTTTCACCCCTAAGCATGCAGAATCTTGACTCTTTATGACAGGTGAGGGATCGGGCTTGGCTGGAGGTAAAAGCACAGATGATTTCTTTTCTTTTTTGGCCAACATCTGATTTCTGGGAGAGGGGCAGGGGACATGGGGATGGTAAAACCAAACAAACAAGCAAAAGAAAGATTGTTTTAATGTGCAGGAGAGAAATCACCTTTCAAAAGTTATTGAGACTGAAAATGAGATGACCTGTTGACCTTCAGTAATGTGCACAAAAAAAAAAAAAGCACAGTTGGCAATCAGCCCGATGCATTTATCTGATGAGAAAAATCTGATGAGTAAGCAGTGATCAGCAAACCACCTGACTGGAATGCAGACGTGTGCTGCATGTTCCACTGTCGAGGTGATGCACTCTCAGTGTATGGGTGTTGCACATCTCTTTTCAGTATACATAAAGCACCAGCGGCATACATAGCACTGTGCAGGCATGGGGTAGATGATGGTTGAGTTCCCAGCCCCCAAAGAGCTTATAACCACTCAGAATAGAGGTCAGGAAGAGAGTTTGGGTGTTGGGAGATTGGCAGAATTTTGAAGGACTTGAAGGATTCAGAGCTTTCTCTCAGCCAGTTAGTATGGCTAGCCCATAATAAGAAACCTTAGACTGGCTCCCATTAGTGAACTGGAATCACTGGTCTGGAAGGATGGTGCATGTAGTTAGGTGATGTCCACCTTCCTACCCTTTGCTACACTGAAGCTGCCTGAAAGATAGCTCTGAGGATTGAGTTTGACAAACCCCTAATGCCCCCTAACTTTCTCCTGCTTTGTCATCTGTTTCAGAAAGAGCATTAGCACTGAAGCAATAGTGTCGCCTCTTTCCTCCCTCACCAATCCCCCTCTCTCCCCTCTACCCTGGATGTTTTTTTAATGTTCCATCCTTCAGTCACACTGCAATTCTTCTTCCAAGGCACCATCCTGCAGCCCTTGTACCCTGACAAATCAGGCGGAAGATTGGAGGGATGTGCCATCGACAGTCAATAAACATAATCATTGCCAGCTTATCACAAGCGTGTGCTCCATGGCATAAAACCATTATTACTACACACAGATTTCCGTTTTGTCTTACAGGCATTGATGTTGCCTGTAATGGATTACTGCAATGTGCTTTACCTCGGTCTTCCAGCTTCAGCTCTAAAAGTGCTGCAGATGCTGCAGAATGTGGCAGGAAACCTCATCTCCGGGAGGTCTATGAGGGAGCATATTTCCGCAGTGCTTAAGGACTTATGACTGGCTACCAATCCAGTCATAAGTGACTTATATAGTACTTATGTTGGTCCATAGGTTGCTCTTGATAGACTCTTCCTTGGATTAATGCTCTTCTGAGAATTTATAATCCATCTCGGGCCTTGCGGTCCTGTCAGAGAGGACTACTAGTTATCCCTTCTGTGGGGCAAGCACGTTTTGTGGAAAGAAGGGAGTGGGCATGCTTGGTGGCTGCTCCTGATCTCCAGAACTTATTACCTTTTGAGCTACGGATTCTGAGCTATACCAAGACCTTTAAAGAATTGCTTACAGCTCATCTGTTTAGGCTAGCTTTTGACTGAGTGTTAACTGAGCTGTGTTCAGGTCATGATTGTACATGTCTGATTCATTTTTATGTTAATGTACTGTTTTCTAATTATGTAGGTACGGTTGTTCACTGCCGGGCTTCAGTATGGGCGGTTAATAAATACCCAATAAATACCAAAATCCCAGGCGACTCGTTTGTGCTATCTACTCCTGCTTTGGGTCTTTCTGTGATTATTTATTTATTCCCTTACCCCTTTCAATTTTTGCCAGGTGTGCTTTGAGATGGGGGGGGGGGGGGGCAGAATATCGAGGTTACTACTGACTTTATTACAGTAAAGGCACAATTGGAACATCCTGCATAGTTGCAAGGAATGTAGGTACTTTTTCTGCATGTACATTGGAGCTAATTTAATAAAAGCTTCCAGGTGGCGGAAAGTGTGCATTCTACAGGCACCTGCGTACTTTGTTCCTGCCACTTGTGTGGGCAGTGGGGGCGGGGTAAAATATAGAAACATAGAAATGACGGCAGAAGAAGACCAAACGGTCCATCCAGTCTGCCCAGCAAGCTTTCAAACTTATTTTTTTTTTCATACTTTTCTGTTACTCTTGTCTCTTTAAATAACTTTTTTGGTTCTATTTCCCTTCCACCCCCGCCATCGTAGATAGCAGTGCTGGAGCTGCATCTAAGTGAAGTATCTAGCTAATTGGTTTGGGGTAGTAACCGCCATAAAAAGCAAGCTACTCCCTGTGCAATTCAGTCCTTGTTGGTAGGTGTCTGAATGTAAACCATCTTTTCTTCATTCCCCCCTGCCGTTGATGCAGAGAGCTATGCTGGATATGCATTGAAAGTGAAGTATCAGGCTTATTTGGTTTGGGGTAGTAACCGCCGTAACAAGCAAGCTACTCCCTTGCTTTTATGTGGATGCAAATCCATTTTTCCACATTTCCTCTTGCCGTTGAAGCATAGAGCAATGTTGGAATCGCATTAACCGTGTGTATGTTTATTGAATAAGGATATTAATCTCCAGGTAGTTAGTGCACATAGTTTTATAAACAACAAGTACGTGTACTGTTTTCCTGTCCTGACCTACTCACTCACCACCCCATCCCCGGCATTGTAAGTACTATTTTTTAATCCAGCTAAAATGTTCCCACTGTACTTTTTAGCTGCTATTGAGGATGGCAGTTTTTAGCTTGGTCAATTTACCTGCTTCAATAACTTTGAAAATTGGCCTCCATATATAAAACCCCTCCCTCCCAAAAAAACCATCCTAAACAAATATAAAGAACCTTGTAGTAAGCTGTATTTTGTTCTGGAATTTTTTCCCCTTTTTGATAAATGAAGCAGATCCTCAATGCTCTTTGCTCATATCAGATGCAAATGATAGCTTAAATTGTTGGGGGGTTTATGTTGGGTCTCAAGTATTAAAGCCCAAATGATATGAAGCTTCTTGCTAGTGTGAAGTTCAGCTGAAAACTTGAGGTGAGCACGTTGCTTGGAAAACGGAATGTTCATCTTCCCCCGGGTACACGAGACTGAGGATGCTAACAAAGCTTCCATTTGGACTTCATTGTACCTCTCCTGGAATGTGATCTGCATGCTTTACCTTGCTTTCTAGATGTGCTCACGTCACGAGAGTGCTGTGCATGCCCCCTCTGTGATTTTGTTTTTTCTAGGTAGCTTCCAACAACCATCCCTGCACCCTTAACCACCGCATGCAACATTCATTCCCATGCAGAGATCCAAGTACCACGGCCCCTTATGTGGTAATTCCCCCACTAGCTGTCCCCAGTGCTTCTCTTCATGGTGTGCCAACAGATGGGGGCCGTAAGTCGAGATTGAAGGGAGGGTGGGAGTTTGAAGAGGTAACAAGTTATGGTCCAGTGGAGTCATGGTGCATGATTAGTTTTGCTGATTATGATTACTGAGATCACACTCTGGAATACGAGATGGCAATTTGAATTGGTAATGGGCCAAAATTATCCACATTCTTATTGCATGAATATCTGTCTCATGGAGTAGTCATTGTTGCGATTCCACTTGTGGGAGGGCCCCACGAGCAGCCTCACTCACCTCCCGACTCTGCCTGTGCCGGCGACACTGCTGTGTTCTTCGCAGCCCGGATGCCACCTTTAGTTCCTGAACGGCCTTGACGCCACCGGCTCCCAATGCCGGCTGGATCCTGCATCTATGATCCATGAGGCGAAGGAGCACCATCGATGCTGCCATGATTTTCGCGGCCTGTGGGACACTGACTTCCATTTCTGCTCCTGCCGGCATTCTCCTTAGGCGTGCATGTGTGCCATAGCCCCGAATTTAAAGGGCCTACCACGGCGCCTCCCGATGAAGTCATCTCCAGCCAGCCCTATAAAAGGGCTCTTCAGTCTTTACTCCAGGCCTTCACGATATCTCCAGATGTCCTGTGGTTGCTGGTCCTTCAATGCTTCCTGTTTCGTGTAGTCTTTAGTTCCTGGAGCGTGTTAGATGTCCAAGTGTTCCTGTTCTAAGTCAAATGTTCCTGTTTCTAAGTCAAGAGAGTTGCCTGTTTCAGCCAACCTGTGCCCGGATGCGTTCGCACGCCAGCAGAGTGGACCACGGCCAGCCCCAGGGTTGTGTCGGTCACATCGCGGCCCAGGGGCTCATGCTTTCGAGCGCCCGTTTGTCCGTGCTCACAACAGACACCTCAAAAACTGCAGTTGCCTCTTTAGTCCTTGGAGCTGGCAACTGCCATTTCTAGAAGGAAAATCTCTACAACCATTTGTGCAGGTAGCTTGGTGTGCAGCTGGCAAGCCGGAAAGTAGATCTGCCATCCTTTGCAGCAGTTCATGGGTTGATGTCTGAGATTGCTTTGTACCTCATCCTCTGCTGCGTACAGAAAAGATTTGTGCGTTTATCTATGTGTGGTGGTTGTGCAAGGGTGGGGGCAGAATTTGCAGCAGTTTGGTGGTTGCTAACATGCAGTTTTGTGGGACATTTTGCAGGCAGGGATGACATTTAGTTATGTTCTCTTGTTGAATGGTGCATGGCAGGGGTGAGCAAAGTGGGGGGCCCCTTCAAGAACAGTCTTGAAGGGGCGCCCACTGGCAACCCAATCAAGGAAGAGAAAACGTCTACGCTGTGAAGTCTTAGTGCCATGGAAGCACTGCAAGCCCAGAACATAGTGACATTATAAGCATGTCACGGCTTGGACATGGGCCAGGGAGAGGAGCTGCTTGTGCTGTAGCAGAACTGGACCTGGGAATGGCCACTGCCCCATCCTGGGAAGAGTTCCTGCTGCTGCCTGGTCCCTACCCTGAGAGAGGTCACAACTGCTGCACACCAGGGAAAAAAGAAGTGATACAGGGGAGGGGAATGGGCGAAGAGGCTAGAAATGGAAACTGAGGTGGAGGGGAGAGGAGGAGGAGGCGTGGGAGGGAAGAATAAAGGCAAAAAAAGTATAAAATAAGTTAAAGAATCAAATCAGAAAATAAAAAAGATGAGCAAACTAATACAAAACTCAAACAAATTGGAAAAATAGTGAAAACAGTAAAAAAGCAAAGAAAAAACATGGGCGAGGTGAGATGGAGTTTCTTAGCTCCTAACACATTTTGGTTGTCTCATACATTTTAAAAAATGTTTTTCTAGCCCTTAGCATTGTGATGTGTGTGTGTGTATGTGTGTGTGGTGTCCCTGTGTGTGATGTGGCCTGTCTGTGGTGTGTGTCATTGCTGTGCCTCTGTCCGTCTCTCTGTGGTGTGTCTGTATTTTTCTGTCTAGCTGTGGTATGTTTGCCTCATATGGTTGTTGGGTGTCTGTTTCTCTGTGGAGTGTCCTTGTTTCTCCGTGTCTGTCTGGGGATGGGGGTCCCTGTATGGGTCTGGGTAAGGGGTGTCTGCCTCTCTGCTCCCATGTGTATTATGTGAGCTTACACCTTTCAACAACGAAGAGCTACAGAATGAGAGCTTTTAGCCACTGTTGGCAGTGTGGCTGCCTGGCGAATACCCTTCATGTATGTGTGTACATATACATTATATAGTAACCCATCTTGGGGGGGGGGGCCCAACCAATCACATGAATGGAAGGGGGGCTGCGGCTCAAAAAATTGTGCTCGCCCCTTGCCCTAAGGAACTATTTAAGTTGACAATGTCAAAATACCTCTTTCAAAAACTTTCAGCCTTCGAATGCATTGAATTTTGGTTAATTTTTATGATGGGAGAGTCAGAAATATGAAGTGACAGTCTGTCTCAAAAAATATGACAACAGTCCATTCCAGGGAGCAATGATATTCTGGTCTAGTATTTGCTCTCCCAACAATATACCTGATAAGTGGTTTAAGACTGCTCCTGCGAGCAGGGAGACCTTTGTACTGCAGATTGAGATGTACATCAGTCATAATTTTTAATGTTTTTGTTGGTTTGGGTAACAAATTTGAGGGAGCTGCATTAGTTCTGGAGAAAATGGAATTCACTGCAGGTGATGATATCTTGTGCTGGTTGTTTTTTTTTTTCTTTTTTTTTAAGAGAATAGCTTTTTGTTGTAAGAAGGCCTAAGCGCTCGACATCTACAGCATTGCTTGTTTGGTCGTGATGTTTCACACTCTGTTTTTTTTTTGTCTCTGCAGACACTGAAACTGCCAGTTCCATTGCTCGGTGGGTCTTTCTGAACGGAGGCCTGGCTGAGATCGGAGATCGGTGCACAGGATGCTGAGCCCCTGCAGTTCGGGAATGGCATCTCTCTTCTCTCTTGTGACCCTTTTCCTCTTGCTTCTGGTGGATTGCAGTGCTGAAAGTAAGTAGCCTTTTTGTTTTTCAAAGTTTGGTTTACTTTGCCTACGGTCAGTGTGCAGCATTGTTCACCCCCTACTTGTGCAACCTTTTTACTCAACTGTGCTGAAAATGCCATGGTAAAAGCAGACTTAACTGTATGTCACTTATTGCAGGCATTCAGATTTCAAGGTGAAGGGTAATCTGCCTTGATATTGGCTTTTGTGACAACAGTTGATTGTTTTAAATATTCAGACTGGACAGCTTTGTGCTGTCCAGAAATTTCTCAGTATAAAAGGAGTTTTGTACGTTGCTATCAGGCATTTTCCAACACTGAAAATCATTTGAAAGGCAGGAAATCTGGAAAGGTACAGTCTGTCTTAAATTTTATTATAGAAGGGGGATCTTGGCAGGTTGGGCCGACAGATCAGAATTATATAAAGACAACATCCATGATATTCCAGACCACATAGGTCCCTTCCTCAGATTTGACCTCTGACAGCGTTCCACTGGTTTGACAGTCCAGTGGTTAATGGACTTGGTTAAGCTCATGGGCTCCTCCGCCATTTGATTGGATAGTACTGCACATTCTTTTCAAGTATTTGTGGCCTCTGGGGCTGGGGAGAAAGACTAAACCCCACATTGCTGTTAAAGGTGATTGTTGAATGGCTGGCTGAGAAACTGAGTTTGGGAGTAAGTTGCAGAGAAATAACCTTGTTTTTTCTGGCGGCAGAATATTACTGCAGTACTTGGCATGTGTGTGGGCGGTGATGTTAAGAGATGACAGGATAGCTGTCTGAAAGCAGGACGAAGAGGAGTACAAATAAAGAGGCCACACTAAAGACGTTAAGTGGAAGATCACATTCAGATATACTGTGGTTTTCAGTACTTACGAATTTAAGGTGGATTCTGATTAAATAGGGACAGATGGGATATTTATTGCCTGCCTGCCTGCCTTCCCTTTTGTTCCTGTTTGTATGTCTTCTTGCCCTCGTTCCGCACTCTCCGGAAACCTTCGGCCATCCCAGTCGCTAATAGGTGTTGGTGTGTCTCCATAACTCATTTCTCCGGTAGCAGCTTGGGCTCTGCCATTGCTGAGAATCCTGGCGATGCACTTGCACTCCCCTCTTCCACTGAAGGACGATAAATTAAGGCTTAGAGTCACCTTCCTCTAATGCCTGATTAAATTTAAAAAAAAAAAAAAGCTGCGGTGGCAACCTTGCAGACATATGGATCAAGCGATGTCATTTAATTTTTATTTATTTATTTAAAACCTTTTTTTTTTTTTCTTCAATTAGAATAAGGAGAAGAAAACAATCACTGAAAGAGAGAGCTAGAGGATGATGAAGAGGGAAGTCCCTCAGGACAAGGGAGTCTTAGGTTCTTGCGGGGTGGCACACTTATCCTAATACCACACTTGGTCATCAGTAGGAAAAGGGAGATAACTAGTGAGACCCAACCTGAAGTACTCTGTTCCTGTATCTTTTGTAAGGACATTAAGAATGTTAGGAATTATTAGGAAGGGAATGGTTAATAAATCAGAAAATGTCATAATGCCTCTATCGCTCCATGGTGAGACCGCACCTTTAATACTGTGTACAATTCTGGTCGCCGCATCTCAAAAAAGATATAGTTGCGATGGAGAAGGTACAGAGAAGGGCAACCAAAATGATAAAGGGGATGGAACAGCTCCCCTATGAGGAAAGACTGAAGAGGTTAGGGCTGTTCAGCTTGGAGAAGAGACAGCTGAGGGGGGATATGATAGAGGCCTTTATGATCATGAGAGGTCTTGAACGAGTAGATGTGAATCGGTTATTTACACTTTCAAATAATAGAAGGACTAGGCGGCAGATCCAGTTCTGCATGGGCCAGTCAAGCCCATCTAGGAACTATTCCAGAAACACCTGCCTGGCCACCTCAAGGGTTCTTTGCCTCCAGCTGCAGCCACTTCCATCCGGCCTCTTCCAGTTGACGGAACAGGTTTCTGAGGTATACCCAGCCTTTTGTAGGATGGGCGGTCTTGACTTCCGCATAGGTGGCCCTTTCATCTGGATTGGCTGCTTGAAATGCTGCTTGGCATTTGCTAGTGAGCAAGTTTGCCAGATGTGTGTTCTAGTTGGCTTCTGGCCAACCCATCATGTGGACGATCCTTTCAAAGGTTTTCAGGAAAACCTCCAGGTCCTCCCCTGCCTTCACCTTAAACAGGATGGGAGGTAATGGATTTTCCTGGGTCTTGGTAGCTTGCATGGCTTAAACAATCTGCACCAGCACCCTTTACTGCTGGGTGAACTGTTCGTGCGAACTTTGAGCAAATTTCTGAAGCTGCAGCTGGCCCTCTGTCAGGCTATGTATCAGCTGCTCTTCCACATGCACAAGCCGTAACCTAGTGAATCTCCAGGGAGACTGGATAGATACAGGAAAACAAAACAAAAAAACCCCAAGCTACATTTCTGGCCTGTCCGGCCCTTACTGATTAATTTCCTAGCTGCTTCAGGTGGGGCTAGCCCCCTTGGCCTGATACACCGAAGTCCCGTGTTTCCCCTGCAGTTAGGCCCCAGGAAAAGAGGATAAAAAACCTCTTCCTTCTTCTGTGACTGGACTCCTGTCTGGGTTCCTTACTTAAAACAGGAGTCCCATTCCTGCCACCATATGTGGTACCGAACATTGCGAGGGTAGCCAGAGAAGAGATTTCAGTCTGGACTCTGGCAAAATCTTTATTAATCTCTTTATTTGTAAAAAGTAACAGCCAAAACAACTTTGCTAATCTATGCAGTTCAACAACCAAATGTGACAGTGTAATTTATTGTTCAGTACAGTTCTCTTTCTCAAGGCTTCCTTCTTCCTCCAGGGACCCTTCTAACCCCTTTGGGCCCTGTTCTCTTATACCCACCTGAAGGGAACCTCTCTGACCTAGAATCCCTTGCTGCGTGAACTCTTAAGGAGGACTGGGCTTAAAAACACTTCCTTACAGGAGGGATTTGACTCCATGGGTAGGGTGCGGAGGTGGCTGAGAGAGGAGCAGAAGTTGATGAAACAGCTTGAGAGGGTTGAGTCCACAGGTAGAGTACAGAGGTGGCTGAGAGAAGTGCAGAGGTTGACGGGCCAGATGTGGAGAGCTCTGAGTCCATGAGTAGAATAGGACAACACAGAGGTCGCTGAATTGCAGAATTCCTGTGGCAAGCTGGCTGACTCCAGAAACCGGCCAGCACTAAATGAAAGGTTTTCAGGAAATGTGCTCAGTGTTGATTTATTGTTACCCTCATGCCAATCTTTCTTCCTCCCCCTCTCAGAAGTAATGAATCTATGAAGTATGCTTTTTTGCGGTAAGAAACTGTCCAATATTTCACCAGCAAATCATGTTTTCTGTTTCTTTAATCACTGGCTGGTGGTTTCTTCCTGCGAATCCCATGGATAAAGTGGAATGGGAAGGGAGCCAGAGATATTCTGTTGTAGATGTTGCCTGTGTGTTTGAGTGAGGTGTGGAAATTTACTGTTGATGTCCTTCTGTTTTATATTGGAGGAGGGGGGGCAGGATGTAAGGTGAACACACACTCATCCTCTCTCCTCATTCAGGAGCAACTCCTTAGTGTGGTCGTGAAGTTGATTTGAGGGGATGTGCCAAACTAATGCAGATAGCTAGAGGGATGTGTGTGTGCATATGGATATATATATATTTTTAAGTATGTGATTGTCAGCTGTCTTTACATTGTTAATTTGGGGGGTAATGTCTGGAGCATGTCCATGCTTGGAAACCACATACTGTGGACTGGAAAAAGTGCCAGTTCCAACATTTTGCTTTTTTGGAAAGTGCTGGTTCCAGACTTGGAGTGGGCCATGGAAACAGGAAAAAAAAAATTCCACATTCTGTCACAACTCCGAGTGTAAAAGTGCCATCTCCCATATGACCAAATAGACATACATGGGAACTCTCTTGATTTGGTCTGGAGACTCCATAATTCTGAACGAATTGCCGAAAACTCCAGGTCCCCTGCTGCATAAGGCCAGAAGAAAAACCGGCTGGAGGAGCACAGGCCCGAAGGAAGAGGACCATCAGCAGTGGCACCTGTGCTGCAGAAGGATGATGAAAAGTGTGGGCCTGCGCAGGAGGAGCAAGACGAGCAGGAGCATTGCCCCCGCCTCTCCCCCTCCCCTGCAAGGAAAAAGAAACTGCAGCCGCAGGAAGAGCAGCAGCGTTGAGCCGCGCACAGGAAATGAAACAAGGGCAGTGAGGGCCTGACGCTGCAGAAGAGGAGGAAGTGGCACATTTGTCTCGTGAGCCTGAGGAAAGAGGCGGCTCCTGTGACTAAATCAGGATCAAGGTGAGAAGAGAGAATGAGTATGCATGTACATGTATGAGAGTGCATATGTGTGGAAGAGGGAGAGAAGTGAATGAGTGTGTGTGTGTATGTGGTAAAGGGAGAAGAGTGAGTGTGCATGTGTATGAGTGAAGAAAAGTGTGCGTGTGTGAGAATGAGTATATATGTGTGTGTGTATGAGAGTGTGAGTGAACATGTGAGTATGCTAATGTGTGAGATAAACGATCTCAGGGTGACAGGAAATCAAAAGTTCCCAGGAATGCAAATAGATGCTCTGTAGAAATTGGTGTACTAGAATAGAGCAGAAGCGCTGGTCGGGTGGCCTTTGATGTGGCAGGGAGTATTAGCCAAGTGGTCCTGGGTGGTAGTAAGGCCCTAGCTTTCCAGCGTGATCTTTTGTCCAAGAAGCCTGTTTAGCTGCTTCAGCCAAGTGACAAAGAATCTCTGGTTATGTAAAGTTTTTATCCAAAGTCCCCTAAACCATTAATAAACTCAGTAGCATTGAGAGAGACAGAGAGAGCGAGAGAGAGAGAGCGAGCACTCCTTGGATATGGCGAGAGTGATCTGAATTATTTATTGTCCTTTGAAGTTGCAAGAGAAATTTCAGTCGCCTTGGGGAGTAATTTCTCCCATTCTGAGAGGGTTTCCTCATTTTAAGTTCATCTAGAGGGAGAGGCTCATTGAATTTTCTGCATAATTAATGAAAGTAAGTAGACTTTTTATTTATTTTTAAATTTATTTTGTGTACAGCCTCAGAAAAATCTTGGGTTATTTTTGTAATAAAAAAGAAAAGATGAAATTAAAAAAAAACATTCTCTTATCTAGACGTTCATTATGGCGTTAGATATTCGAGGGTGACATCTAGAAACTTGGAGGCAAATATTCCAAGAATCCTAAATAATTAAATTTATCCAGCTGCTTTCGAGGATCTGCTTTCTGTTCATCAATTCCTCCCTCATTCGGGAAGCTGCTAAGGGCAGACACATCAGTTAAAGGTTCATTCCCCCCCACCCCCCCTTTTATAATGAACCATTCAGCAGGGAATTAGGAGAGAGAGATTGTGTTGTTCTTGATCAGGAGGCGCACAGAGCTCTCGGCTGCTCCCCTGATTTTAGCAGTGTAATTTTGACATGACCCTGAAACGTAGTCAGGGCTGAATACAAGCAGGGCCTTAGGTTCTGGCTCGGCTTGTGAGATTTGTTGCGTTGCACGCAGAGATGGGGAGAGAGGAGGCTTGGTGACCGGAGAAGCCGTGGGATGTAGCTGGGGCCCGTCAGCTTGCCTCCCCTTCTGCTGCAGAGATGTCCTGTGGAGGTCAGGCCACCCGTCATAGCTCCTTCCCATGACGCCAGCTCACACGACGATGGATCTTCCTTGCTGTTTGTTTTGTTTTTTTTTTGTCAATGGGCATTTGGAGGGAAGTGGGGGAGGTGGAGGGAGGTGATCACTGGGATCACAGCATCTGGTTCCTAACCACATGGAGAACTTGTCACATGCCAGCAAGCTTCGTGTTGTAAAGGACCATTCCTGGTTTCTACCTCCAGTCACATCTGTGAACTTTCATCCCTGCCTTGCACAGAGAAACTGGAACTAGGGTTCTATAATGTGGGGTTGGAGGGGGTCAAACCGAGACTGTTCTTTGTTAGTAGGTAAGCGTCACAGTGAAGGTAGGGAGCCCCAGAGGCTCAAAGTTTCAGATTCCCTTGCCACTGGAATGCCCTTCTAAGTGTCTCCAGGTGCTGACTTTATTTAATGGTCACAGATATTCCCTGGTACATTGGGCACAGACCTTGAAGCCAGCGTGTGCAGCTTGCCTGAGAGCAACCATTTCTTTGACCGATGACAGTAGGGGACACTCTCCCTTGTAACAGAGTGCCTTTGGGTCCCTGTGCACTGCCTCTCCTGGGCCACTGAAGAGAAGCATTTTGACAGTAAGAGGAAGTGGCTCCAGTTGTGGTCTGCAATTATCCTGTCCGCCTTCCCAGAAAGGGCCAGCTCAGTAGAATAGGCTGCTTGTGTTTCACCAGTGGGCTCTGCACACTGCTTGCCTCCCCAATTACTGCTAATGGACTTTTTATGATGAGAAGATGGCTATGTTGGAAGCGGTTACTGACAGAAAAATTGAATATAATTCACTCTGTTTTTGTTCGTTCTGTCAAAAGCACTCCTTTTAATTTTATTTTTGCTGCAGTGTGAAAGAGGCTTCATATTCTGTAGCCATAAACCTTGGGAAATGAGACCGTCTGCAGGAAGGAGCAGGGAAAAGCTGCTGCGGAAATCTTTTGGGTCCTACTGAACGTCTCGCAAGGACGTGTTTCTCTTTTTTTCCCCCCAACCTTGCTTAAAAGACTCCTTAGGTTCCTAATGCAGCCATGTAAATTATTTCCCTGGTCGTTGCTCACATGCCTGCTTCTGCCTGCTTTCCTGTGTCTGCCCCTCGCTTCCCCTTCTGATCTCTTCTTATCTTTCATTCCGATCCCCGCAAGGTCAATGGGACCACATTTGAATGTAACGGGTAGGTGGGAGGGTGTCAGCCTTGGGTGGGTGGGGGAGGGAGGTGACTGTGGAAGGAAGGAGAAGAGACAAATTTAAAGATTTTTTAGCAGAGAGGGAAGGAGGGGAGAGGCCCAGGCTGGTGGCGATCTTGTTGTGTAAGTTTAAAAGATTGTTTTTAGGTTTAGGATGGTGCAGGGGGAGGGGTTAGAGGCATGAGGTAGTGGGGGTGGGCATTGAGCTAGGAGATCCATGACTTGTTTTTTTATTTTTTTTATTTTTAAGACTCTGAAGATATCTGGGTAAGTAGCTAGTTATCTGGCCACATGAGGCCAGATAACTTTAGGCCTAATCGGTCATATTCAACCAATGGCTGGTCAGGGTTAGGGTTATCTGGCTATATGTAGCCGGATAATTTTAAGCAAGTATATTCAGTGGGACTAATCAGAAAATTTTTCATTCAACGCACAATAAAGCTCTGGAATTTGTTGCCAGAGGATGTGGTTAGTGCAGTTAGTGTAGCTGGGTTCAAAAAAGGTTTGGATACGTTCTTGGAGGAGACGTCCATTAACGGCTATTAATCAAGTTGATTTAGGGAATAGCCACTGCTATTAATTGCATCAGTAGCATGGGATCTTCTTAGTGTTTAGGTAATTGCCAGGTTCTTGTGGCCTGGTTTGGCCTCTGTTGGAAACAGGATGCTGGGCTTGATGGACCCTTGGTCTGACCCAGCATGGCAATTTCTTATGTTCTTATGTTCCCTCTCTCACTCTTCTGCTGCCTCTTGCCCAGATTGCTGTGCCCCTTGTTCCATTTTGTGCCACCTGTCTCCTCTTTCTGTACTATTGTATTTCTCTCTCTCACTATCTGTCTTCTTTTTCCATGCTCTACTAATGTAACTCATATCAGGGTCCGTGTTCAGCCACTGTGTCTAATAGTCGGGCCGATACAGTAAGGGGCGGTAGAAAGAGCTGCGTTAGTGCCCGGCGCACCCACGTTTGCCGCACGCACAGTTCGGATCACCTAACGCTCGATACTGTATTTAAATGGCATGCAAATGCAAGCCGCGTCCAACGCGCGTCCATGAGCGCAATCCATTTTACTGAATAGGCGTTCATACGCTTTCGCTAGCTTGAGCACCCAAATTGACGGGCGCCCAAGTCAGCGAAAGCGTATGAACGTACGCCGTGATGTCGCGCACGCCCGTTCATGCGCCTCTGCTGACGAGCGGCCGTGCGTTCATCCATCTTCGCCGGCGGGGGCCACTGGAAGCAGCTTTCGCCGCCGGCTGCCCCCGGGAGGCAGGGGAGCCGCGGTGCGCGCCTCCGGAGGAGGGCAGAGAGGACTGTAAGAAAAAGTAAGTTAACTTTTGTTACACTTTATTTACAATATTTTAATAGCATGTCGAGTCGCTTTTCGCCCTTCGCCTTGCTTCGCGAGGAGGGGAGAGAGGACTGGGGCTGCCCCGGAGACCGGCGGCCAGGGCAGGTGAGCGGGGGCTGGGGGAAAGTTTGCCGCCTACCCTTACCCCTGCCTCTAACGCAGGGGTAAGGGTAGGCGGTAATTTAGCAGGTTAAAGACGCGGTTAAACTGCAGGTTAAAAAGGCGATAGTCGGGGCGCATGTTACTGAATGGGAGGGAATAGCTAATTCACTCGTTTACATATCATATACATGCCGCGGGCGGAAAGGGTTACCCGTTGATTTAAAGAAGGGTAAGGATGGGTTAAAAGGGATAGTGAATCGCGGGTTGGACTTACGCGGCCAAATTGTGAGTAAACAGCGGGTTAGAAACGGGGTAACTGCGGCCGCGCTTTACTGTATCGGCCCGAGTTTATCTTAAAGTTATGTATGACTGGCTAACTTTAGGACAGCCCTTCAGCCCGAGCAGAGTTTGCCGGATAAGTTAACCGGCTAACTTTGAATATTGGAGTTAGCCGGTTAATCCCCTCCCGCCCATCCCCAGAATGTCCTCAATTTACCCGGCAAAGTTCGAGAATTTAGCCGAGCAAGCCATTTAGGTGGATAACTATTACATTATCCATCTAAGTGGTGTTTGAATATGGACCTCGTCATTAAGAAAATAAGATTTGCCATACCGGGTCAGACTGAGGGTCCATCAAGCCCAGCATCCTGTTTCCAACAGTAGCCAATCCACAAGTACCTGGTGGGATCCCATTCTTACCCTATGTCTTTACTTTTTCCCTCTCACTTTGTTTACCTGCCTTCCTCCTCCTCTCTCTCACACATATACTCATTTATCTACAATATATAGGGCATCTTAAGCTGGAAACAGCTTGAAATAATTCGCCGCTTTCAGGACTGAAACTAGGGAGGAAATTTTGAAATGGGGTGTTAAAGGTCTAGAAATAGAAATCGTCCTCCCTTTCAGTCCTGGGCCTGACAGCAGCTTTCAAGAGGCAGATTCAGAGGCGCTACCTCTGTCAGAAGGTTTTCCACTCTTAACTAGCTGAAGAAAGGAATTAGCCCACTGTCCCCACCACCTTCTTCCCCACCAGTGCCCACAATACCCCCCCAGCTCTCAGCACCTGTATTCCAGTCAGGCCTTGCCTGGTATTTTGTCCCTCGCATCGTCAACCTCTGCAATTTTTACTCCAGCTGCCTGGGTTTAAAGCCCAATCTGTTATTTGTCTAATAATTTTTGAAGGTTAATGGGGCTTCCCTGGCTTTCAGTTCTGCAGAAGTTTTTCATTGCTGAACAAATCTCCCCATTCTCCCCCCGCCACCCCTCCTAACTACATAATCTTAAAGATTTCCTCTTAGATCTTCAGCCTCATCCCCCTGGACTCTAGCAGTCCTAGCTGGAAAGGGCCTGAGTTGACCTCTGCCTAGAGCCCACTGACTTTTCAAAATCTATATTATGATGCACGTTGGAGAAAGTGTGGTGGGGATGAGGGACATGTTGCAAGGATCCCCTGCCCCGTTGACATGCACTGCACTCGGTGATTCATGTGTTGCAGAGCAGAGCAAGTACATGGCCACTCTTCCCTCCACCCCAGCCAAACATTGGAACCTGTCTGAATGCAGGATAAACTTCTTATGTGGGAGGAGGGGGCAGAATCTGAGTGTCCTGCAGTGACGCTGACAGTGAGGATAGGATCAATTCCCCCCCCCAGGTGGCAGTCAGCTCTCATGGTTAAACTTAACATGACAGTCCACCCCTTGGGACATTTCCACCCTTGTCGTCCTGTTTAATACCAAAAGAGGGCAGATCTGCTTTTTTACCTTTCCCTCCCTGCCCGAAACATTACAGAATTCAACTTTGCTCTTCCCCCCTTCCATGCTGGATTCCTGCACAAATATTATCCAGGGCACATTGTTCAGGGTGGGAGGGAATGAAACGTGGACGTTTGTGTCAGGGTGCCAACTGACTTTTTCGGACTTTTTAATGTATTTCAGCAACTGGCTATCATTACTTCAGTGCTGCAGTGTACAAGAGGGCAGTGTCTGCTGGCTGGCTGCAGTCTCAGTAGCTGGGGGGTAGGGACGGCTGCATGAAAGACTTAAATTGTTTTCCGTGACATGGTGCCCATTGTTCTGAAGCACTTTTCCTGGAGGAGTGAAGTTGTGCTTGAGTCCAAGATGGATTCCTGCCTTACAATAAGTCTGGCATGGTGATTGATATTTGGCGGGGGGGGGGGACAAGACTGGGGAAAATCATGAGTGGAGCGTGTGCCTAATTTTTATTTTTAAAGGATTGATAAATGATTCAAAATGACCGTCTTTTCTCTGCGTAGGAAATCATCTTGCTTTGCTCGCTGGAAAGAACGTGCAAGGAGTAGAGGGCAGGAGACTTGGAGAAATTGCAAGGACCCTGAGACAAAGGGAGGGTGGCTTCTCATATCTTCATAGACGAATGGTCAGGGTCACCAGGCATATGGAGACTAGTTTTGTACCGAGAAAATTAGGAAAGCATGAATAATAAATTGGATCAAATGCTAAGGAGTTTCTTGTTAACTACGAGAGAGCTGGGGCATTGGCAAGTTTGAAACATTCCTCTCAGACTTGATATGAAAGCAGTCTCACTCATTAACTGCATCACTGCATTTGTGGAATGGAATCTCATGTCCTCCCCCCTATCACCTAGTGCCGCACAATGCCATGGAGTCTTGCGTATTCCCACCATCACTGGCCCCATAGACTGCAATGGTGTATTCTCTTCCCATAGCTGCCCCGTGCACGACAATGGATTCTCATTATTCCTCCCCTATCACTGGCCCCTTATTCTGCAATGGAATCGGGTGTTATCCCCCTATCACTGGCCCCATAGACTGCAATGGAATCTGGTGTTATCCCCCTATCACTGGCCCCATATTCTGCAATGGAATCTGGTGTTATCCCCCTATCACTGGCCCCATAGACTGCAATGGAATCTGGTGTTATCCCCCTAACACTGGCCCCATATTCTGCAATGGAATCTGGTGTTATCCCCCTATCACTGGCCCCATAGACTGCAATGGAATCTGGTGTTATCCCACTATCACTGGCCCCATATTCTGCAATGGAATCTGGTGTTATGCCCCTATCACTGGCCCCATATTCTGCAATGGAATCTGGTGTTATCCCCCTATCACTGGCCCCATATTCTGCAATGGAATCTGGTGCTATCCCCCTATCACTGGCCCCATAGACTGCAATGGAATCTGGTGTTATCCCCTATCACTGGCCCCATATTCTGCAATGGAATCTGGTGTTATCCCCCTATCACTGGCCCCATATTCTGCAATGGAATCTGGTGTTATCCCCCTATCACTGGCCCCATAGACTGCAGTGGAATCTGGTGTTATCCCCTATCACTGGCCCCATAGACTGCAATGGAATCTGGTGTTATCCCCCTATCACTGGCCCCATATTCTGCAATGGAATCTGGTGTTATCCCCCTATCACTGGCCCCATAGACTGCAGTGGAATCTGGTGTTATCCCCTATCACTGGCCCCATAGACTGCAATGGAATCTGGTGTTATCCCCCTATCACTGGCCCCATATTCTGCAATGGAATCTGGTGTTATCCCCCTATCACTGGCCCCATAGACTGCAATGGAATCTGGTGTTATCCCCCTATCACTGGCCCCATATTCTGCAATGGAATCTGGTGTTATCCCCCTATCACTGGCCCCATATTCTGCAATGGAATCTGGTGTTATCCCCCTATCACTGGCCCCATAGACTGCAATGGAATCTGGTGTTATCCCCCTATCACTGGCCCCATAGACTGCAGTGGAATCTGGTGTTATCCCCTATCACTGGCCCCATAGACTGCAGTGGAATCTGGTGTTATCCCCTTATCACTGGCCCCATAGACTGCAATGGTGTATTCTCTTCCCATAGCTGCCCCGTGCACGACAATGGATTCTCATTATTCCTCCCATATCCCTGGCCCCATATTATGCAATGGAGTCTGGTGTATTCCCCCCTCCCGATACTGGTCTGCCAAATTGCAGTGGAATCTGGTGTATTCGTCCCCCATCGCCGGCCCCATACAACTGCAATCAAGTCCAATTTAATGGCCTTGTGCATGTCAACTGAGTTTTCTTGACACAACCTTGCAGTCTCCAGTATTCTTTGTGAATGTTCAACAGTTTGTGTAAATGAGCTCGTCCTATAGCACGAGTATACTCCTGCCCTATCCTGTTTTCCAAGCTTTACTAGTCTTCTGCATCTTCTGACGAGCCTCATTCTGCAGCCCAGATACTATCGAGGGGAACAGAACCAAAGAGAACAGCAACGGGAAGAGAGAGGTAATGGAGGCCTGAGGGGGAGAGGCAGGTGGGAGAGGAGATGGTGATGGAGGAGAGAAAGGGAGCGGCAATAGAAGATGGAGGAGGCGGGCAATAGTTAAGGGAGTTGGGTGGGGGAGAGATCAAGGTTGAGTGGTTAAATATTCCTCATCTTTCAGTAAAGCAGTGCATCTCATGTCTTTGAAAATGCCTGTTCACCCTAGTGAAAAAATAAAAAGAGATTTTGAAAAGAAACACAGCATAGGGAACATTGGCAGGGAGACCAGAGAGATCACGCTCCCTCTCCCCTTTCTCACTCATTTTAAAAAATGCCCAGGCTTGAAAGAGTGACGCAGGCCTGTTACTATGGCGACCTATTGGTCCAAGCCTTCATAAGGTGCTGTTTTCCTGACTGCTTCAGCTTCGGCGTCTCCTCTAGGCTCTGTCCTTGATGGGGAAAAAAAATTCAGCTGGTTCCTTTAGCATAAGACAAACGAGAGAGCAGGGGGGTGGCTGATGAGAGTGAAGAGGAGCATCTAGGGTTGCCGTCTTTCTCAAGTCAGCCTGAAGAGGCTAATGCAGTCCTGGTTTTACTTCATCATGTGCATGGAAATTTAGGTCTGATTAAAAAAAAAAAAAAAAAAACAACAAAAAACTAGGAACGGCAACTCAGTGCATGCAGTGGGGGGTAAAACCTAGACTGGATCGGGCTCTCCAGGCTGATCTGGGTGAGGAGGGAACACTAGGAGTAAAGAAATGGATTTCCATCAGAGGACAGCGAGAGAACAGGGATCCTTACACAGGTCTTTAGAAATGATCAGCGCTATGGTACCAGAGGGAGGTGAGGGGCCGTTGGTGTTCTGAGCAGTAGCTTTCTCCTTTCCCACTCTTCTCCTACCTCACCCCCACCCAAGACACACATTTCTGCTGAAACATATTGCAGTCTGAAGCCACGACATCCCTCCTAGCCCATGGCATTAATATTTAAAAAAAATAAAATGGATTACTTCTTTGCAGCGGAGACTGAGACAATGACATTTAGGGAGGGGATGCAAAAAGCAAAGCAACAAGCTAAAGGCAGCGGTGAATTCCGAGAACTGAGAACCCTACCAGCAGTGGGGAGGTGGGGAGAGAGAGAGAGCAGGTGTTATCCAAGGGCTTGTGAAGTCATGGAGGTAAGAAACAGGTACCAGAGCAGGCCCACCATCTGCAGTGCTGTTGACCACGTTGCTGCAAAAGGGCAGTCTAGTTCAGACTTATTTTTTTTGTCAGACTTATTTTTTTTTTTTCTTTCTCAGCCCTTCTGTCGCTCCCTTCCATAGTCCACCCCATGATACATTTTTGGAGAGCAACATGCACCAGCATGTGTGGGGATAGGTGAGAAAAATCAAAACTGCACCAAAATAACATCTCAGGGTGACAAGGAGTGGGGTTGGCACTGTAGTGTTTGGGGTGCTAGGAATTTAGTTTGAGTTGCTGCAGATCTGGTGTGATTCAGGAGATTATAAATAGTCGGTTGTTTATGGACGTGTACTCCCAAATCTCCAGTCCGTGTCTGAAGCTCGAGAATGTGGGAGTGCAGACGGGAACAGACGTGCACTGAAATGAAAGTCGTATGCTCTGTACACGTGAAAGATTCATGTGCTGGCGGGGGCTTGGGACAGTGTCTGCACCCCACGTTGATGGTTTTTCTAGTTAGAGGAGTTTGTCTCCTCAGTATGGATGGCATCCACGTAGACCAATTTCTGTTTGTTGAATCAACTTTTTTGAGTTAAAAGTAGTCAATAACTTGCTTTAAAAGTAAAATTTAAAAAATGAGATGGTAGGCTGTTGACTTGTGGCTCCATACCTTTTGGTTTCCTTCCCCTTGTTAGTAGCTGCTGCACTTTTGATGTTGTCTGTATTGTATCACAAGATTCTTCAGGAGGGTTTATGAAGAACATTAAGCATTTGCCATGGTGGCAAGGGTGCTGGAGTCAGTCGTTCCTACATATGTACATTTGCACTTACACGCACGGGGTATATAAAAAATTATAGACTCATTTTTAAGATGCTGGCTGATGCACAAAAGATGCAATAACAAGCACAGGGGAGCTTTTAACAGGGATGGGTCACAGATAGTAAAAATTGCTACAAGAAACCTAGATTCTTTGCTGGTTGGGCATTTTTTTATGCTGCTAACGTAAGACTTCCCCCAACGGGAATGTGCACTTGAGGCTAGGAAGGCCACACTGGTTCCTTCCGTAGATGCCCAGGGCAAAGTGGTCTGAAAGTTAGCACCTGACGGTGACTCCTTTTCGTTAGTCCTGTGGAAGGTGAGCCAGCCTGCAAAGGATCCAGCTTCCTACAGGACTGTCATGGCTGTCAGAACAAATGCAGCCTGGTTGCCTTTGCTGGCTTGCGGGCCGATACAGTATAGTGCGCTCCGACAGAGTGCACTGTTAACCCTCTATTGGATGCGCGTTTTCGACGCGCTAGCGTTACCCCTTATTCAGTAAGGGGCCGAAAACACGCGTCCAACCCCCTGAACCTAATAGTGCCCGCAACATGCAAATGCATGTTGATGGCCCTATTAGGTATTCTCGCGCGATTCAGAAAACAAAATGTGCAGCCAAGCCGCACATTTTGCTTCGGGCACCGGGAAAGTGCACAGAAAAGCAGTAAAAACTGCTTTTCTGTGCACCCTCCGACTTAATATCATGGCGATATTAAGTCGGAGGTTCCGAAAGTTACCAAAAGTAAAAAAAAAAATAATAAATTTGAAGTCGGCTCGCGGGTTGAAAACCGGACGCTCAATTTTTCCAGCGTCCGGTTTCTGAACCCGTGGCTGTCAGCGGGCTCGAGAACCGATGCCGTCAAAATTGAGCGTCGGCTGTCAAACCCGCTGACAGCCGCCGCTCCAGTCCAAAAGGAGGCGCTAGGAACGAGCTAGTGTCCCTAGCACCTCCTTTTGCCTGTTGTTACCGCCGGGTCTAATTTGCATACTGAATCGCACGCACAGGAGAGCGGGCGTTCGCCCGCTTTCCCGCAGACTTTACTGTATCAGCCCGTTGGTTATTTTGGGGGGTGGGGGCGGGGAGAGAGGAGAGAGTGGTTTCTGTAAATATGGTATTGTTAAAACCTCAGTGCTACCTAAAGAAAAATACCGTTCCTCCTTCTCCCACCACCAACCCTGATAGAAACATAATATAGAAACATAGAAATGATGGCAGAAGAAGACCAAATGGCCTATCTAGTCTGCCCAGCAAGCTTTCATACTTATTTTTCTCATACTTATCTGTTATTCTGACCACTGAGATCAGGGCCCTTATTGGTAACTTTTTGGTTCTAATTTCCTTCCACCCCCGCCAATTGATGTAGAGAGCAGTGCTGGAGCTGCATCAGTGTGAAGTATCAAGCCTAATTGGTTAGGGGTAGTAACCGCCGCAATAAGCAAGCTACTCCCACGCTTATTTGTTTGCCCTGCCTGTGCAATTTAGTTCTTGTTGGTTGTTGTCTGAATGTAAATCCTCTTTTCTTCATTCCCCCTGCCGTTGAAGCAGTGAGCTGCACTGTATAAGTATTCAAAGTGAAGTATCAGGCTTGATTGGTTCGGGGTAGTAACTGCTGTAACAAGCAAGCTACTCCCACGCTTATTTGTTTTTCCAGCCTGTGCAATTTAGTCCTTGTTGGTTGTTTGAATATAAATCCTCTGTTGTTCATTCCCCCCCCTGCCATTGAAGCAGAGAGCTGCTTGGATATGCATTGAAAGTGAAGTATCAGGCTAATTTCCATCTGGAACTGAGAGGGGAGGGGCGGTGTGTGATCCTCGATTGAGAGACCCGCCCCCCCCTCTGATGTCACTGAGGACTGTGACGGACGTTAAACGGCGCCAGAACACCAGGCGTCGCGCGCTGAAGGGGCACGACAAAGGGGCACTCCCCTTTGTGCATCCCTTCGTGCATCCCGTAGTGTTAGCCATTCCCCATGTTCTTTTATATCCCTTGTTAACAATCCCCATATTTAAATGTTTAATGTATTTGACAAAGGTAACGCATAAGTTCCTGCAAATTTTGTTTAAATGTAAACCGATGTGATATGTAAAATCGAACACCGGTATATAAAAGTAAATAAATAAATAAATAATTTGGTTTGGGGTAGTAACCGCCGTAACAAGCAAGCTACTCCCATGCTTATTTGTGAATGCAGATCCTTTTTCCCACATTTCCTCTTGCCGTTGAAGCATAGAGCAATGTTGGAGTCGCATTAACCGTGTGTATGTTTATTGAATAAGGGTAGTAGCCGTCATTCCCGTAAGCCACCCCCATGCCTCTTCTCTTCATTTCATTTCATTCACATCCTCAAGACTTTATGGATCCACAGTGTTTATCCCACGCCCTTTTGAAATCCTTCACACTGTTGCCAGTCAAAAACAAACAAAATAGGAGCCACAATCTTTGGGGCCGATGCAATAAATGAGGCCGGTAAGTGGGCACTCAGTGTCGAGCGCCTGCTTTCCTAACATGCGCCCAGGCACCTCTCCTGGGTACGCGATGCAATATGTAAATGAGGGGTTGCGCTGCCAAGGAGGTGCTAGGGACAAATCCTAGCACATCCTTGGCAATGGGCGCCCAGGAGAGGTGGCTGTCAGAGGGTTAGGAAAACGGATGCTTAATTTTTCGAACATCCATTTTCCTAACCGGTACACAGCCACAGGTTAGGAAAATGGACATTTGTTAATTGAGCGTCCGTTTTGCTAACCTGACCACCGGCACTTTAAAAAAAAAATTTTTTTTTCACCTTTTGGTTCCTCTGACTTAATATCGCCATGATATTAAGTCAGAGGATGTACAGAAAAGTAGTATTTTCTGATTTTCTATACACTTTTTTGAACTGCTGAGAAATTAATGCCTGCTCTGGGCGGACATTAATTTCTGAGCGAAAAAATGTGCGGGTCAGGTGCACTTTTTTTTTTTTTTTTTAGATTTGAGGAGAATAACTAATAGTCTCATCAACATACATTTGCATGTGATGAGCACTATTAGTTTTGCGGGGTTTTGGACGCACTAATCCCCTTAAATCATAAGGGGCTGTGGACTGCGGGTTAAACAGTGCACTTGGCTGAGCGCATGGTTTTTCATCGGCCCCTTTGGTTTTTTATTTTATTCCTGGAGGATGTTTATTGCTGCATCTGTTTTATGTATTTTATTGGGTGTGTAATTCTTTTGTTTGTACATCACTGTGGGGTAGATTTTCAAAGGGTTACGGGTGTAAGATACACGCGTAACCCCCGAAAACCTACCCCTGCGCGCGCCAAGCCTATTTTGCAAAGGCTTGGCGGCGCGCATATCCCAGGGCTTTCAAAAATGGGCGGTCCGGGGGCGCGGCCAGGGCATTCCTGAGTCCTCTGGCACAGTGGCCGTGCCAGAGGTTTGAGCGCCGGCAGCTGGCTGATGTGCGCAAGTTACGCCTGCCTTGGGCAGGCGTAACTTTTGAAACAAAGGTGGGAGGGGAATTTAGTTAGGGCTGGGGGGTGGGTTAGATAGGGAAAGGTGGGGGAGGGCCAAAAAAAAAGTCCCCTCCAAGGCCGCTCCGATTTCGGAGCGGCCTTGAGGGAACGGGGAAAGCCATCGGGGCTCGGCGCGTGCAAGGTGCACATGTGTGTGCACCCCCTTGTGCGCGCATGCAATATTTAAAATCGGCCCCTTTGATTTTATTTATTTATGTATTTATTTGAACATTTTTATATTCTGCCACCTCCAACACGTTAAGGTGGATTACAGTATTCACATCCCATAATAAAAATGTAAAGCTTTTATGCATATTACAATTCACATAAAACACTAGAATAACAAATAAAAGTGAACCAAAAATAAAATCATGCATAATACATCAAAAATTACTGTTTACTTATTTTCTTTTTATTTATTTAAAAATTGATTATATTCCGCTGCCTCCCGAGATCAGTTTGGCGAGATTAAGTCAATAAACTAATATTAAATATTTTGTATATTTTATCCATTAGTATTTTGATTCCACAGAAATGCAGGCTCATGTTTTTCCTTGTAGCTCAGTAAAATACTTAACCTGATCCTCTCCCCACAAGCACACCCATACCCAGAGGTGACTTGATTCCTTACCTCACCATCTGTTTCTGCTCTTAAGTTTTTTTTTTTCTTTCACAGGCCTTCCTGAATTCATTAAGAAGCCAGCAGACCAAATTGGGGTGTCAGGCGGGGTGGCTTCCTTTGTGTGTCAAGCAACTGGAGACCCCAAGCCACGGGTAACCTGGAACAAGAGAGGAAAAAAGGTGAACTCGCAGAGGTTCGAGGTAGGAGCACTTTTTTTTGTTCCCTTTTGTTTTGGCTTGGAAGTTTCCTCCACTTCCTTTTGGTCTTCCAGTTCGTTTGGAACAAGGACTGGGATCCAGCACTATGGCTTTAATTGTAACTACCCAGGATCTGTTTATCCTATTTTATATCCCCCTCCCCTTAACTTACCAGTCTTAGCGTGGGCTGACCTGGACTGGGGGCCATAAACCAGGGCTCTTTCCAGAACCCTGCAATCTTATGCCCTAAATCTGGACACCAGGTGTCACAACTGTTCAGTGTCTGGGACTTCCTTCCCAGGAGACTGTGAATAGTGCCCAGGGAGTGGAAGTCTGGCTCAGGAGTCTGACACACGTGTTTCACATGGCAGCAAGCAGTGCTGCCAGTGAGCCCAAAAGTGCCAAGGGCAGAAGGGGATAGAAGTGGTTTTTTTTTTTGTTTGTTTGTTTTTTTAATTTGTAAGGGACTGACAAGATAAGTAATATATGACCTGCAGAAGTTATTAGGGCATTCTAAGTGAGTCCACGTGTTATCAGTAATTTGCATACCTTAAAACTGAAATGTCATCCTGTGTTTGCACACAGCTTGAAATTAAAACTAAACAGGAAAAATGTGTGTTGTGTATCCTGCTGACTGTTGTCTGATAGATCAGTTGTTGCCTTCCTATAAGCCAAATTGGGGGGGGAGTGGGTTCATTTTGTAACAGCCCACATAATAAAATCAGCAAAAATGTGCATCAGTTACATCAGTTTACCATGCAAAGTTCCGTGCGCAGATGTTCGCATGGATAATTATCCCACCCAAACGACCTGTGCATAAACTGCACCTGCTACAATGTATGGAAAAATTAGTTTGTCAGGAAATTTTATGCACATGCTTTTGAAAATCCAAAAGTATGTGCGCAAGTCCAACACCCCCTCTCCCCCCCCCCCCCCTCCCCAGGAACGCCTCCACTCAATTTGGTTAACCTTTGGCGCATGCAGGTCATATGTGAGTAAGTTTTACCTGCATATTGAGTGGGCAGCTTTTAACAGGCCACTTCTGTGGTTAAAGCACCATTTTACCTGCACAAACACCTTTGCAAATTACTCCCCCTGTCTTTTATGTTTCCTGTGACATTCTCTGTTATGATTCTGTTACCTACCGATGTTATGCTGCTTTGTTGCTGGAAGGACAGGCATTCTAGACTGATGTAGATGGGGGAGAGGGGCACACAACTGCTTTTCTTTGTGCCAGGAACTGATTCAGATGCCTTCAGTACATCTTTCTCTCTCCGCCCCCCCTGCCCCCATCTACACCCCCCTCTGCTGTGTCCCTCCAGACAATTGAGTTTGACGAGAGTGCGGGAGCAGTACTTCGAATCCAGCCCCTACGAGCTCCGAGAGACGAGAACGTGTACGAATGTGTTGCTCAGAATGCCCATGGCGAGGTCACCGTCAGTGCCAAACTCAGCGTCCTGCGAGGTAAAAGCTGTTTCCTCCTTTTTTGGTGCAGAATGAGGAGCGGGAGGAACTGAAGGGAGGGAGGAGGAGACCCAAGGAAAGAGAAGGGAGGGAGGAAAGGGGGATGAAGTGAAATGGAAGGTAGAAAGCAGGACCGAGAAGGAAAAGTCAGGCAAGAAGCTGAGGAAGGAGAATTTTGCAGGACTGGGCCACAAGAAAGCAGGGAAGAGGACAAGGCGTCAGTTGTGCGAGAGGGCAAGACAAGGACATGGAGGGTGAGATGGAGGGGGAAGGAACAAGGACAAGGCTATAACAGAAAGGTGTAATGGATAGGGATGTGCAGGAGAAAAAAATTGTTTTCGATTCGTTTTCGGGAGGTTTTTTTTCCATGAATTTTGGTTCATGGATTGTTTGATTCGTTTTCATTTGTGAGAAAAAAAAAACAGCCAAAAAACTAAAATGAGGCCTCCCAGGGCCTCCCGCCTACCTGCCCAAAAACATTCCAGGGCTGGAATCCCCCTGGCCTCCACTTACCCAGTCTGGTGGGGATCCTTTGGCTTCAGCTTAGGCCCAGGCCAAAGCTTCGGCCTTGTGTAGGCTGATGGAGCAGTAGGTTGCCATGCCTCAGCCTGACCCAGAGGCTGAGCCCTAATGCCTAGGCCTCGGCAGGGCTAGGGCCCGGACCGGGACCCAGGCCCAACACAGTGACCGAACAGGGTCTCGGCCCAGGGTCAGATCCAGGCCTCGGAACCTCTTCTTGGTCCTCTTCATTCTTTGGCACTTGCAAGCCAAATGACACCATCTGCTGGGGTTGCGCTGGAATTAATTATCTCTGTACACATTTCCGTACATCAAAATGGCTTAATCCGTTGGGATGAATGAGCCGGAATTAATTAACTCTGGTGCAATCCCCAACGGATGTCGTCATTTGGCTTGCAAGTGTTGAAGAATGAAGAGGACCAAGAAGAGGCTCCCAGGCCTGGGCCTGACCCTGGGCCTAGGCATATGCGTCTGGACCCGGCCTCCTGGCTGAGGCCCTGGCATCAGTCTTGGGTCCGGGCTGAGGCCCCAGCATTGGGACCCGACCTCTGGGTCCGGTTGCAGCATCGAGCCTGGGTCCGGGCCGAGGCACTGGTGTCGGGTCCAGGAATCTGGGTTGGGTTATGGCATCGTGCCTAGATCTAGACCCAGGCCCAAATCATTAGTTTAAAATGAAACAAATGAATAAAGTCGTGATCCCCCGAATGAAGCAAATTAGCCTTATTCGTCATGTTTGGCAATTTTGTTTTAAATGAGTGCCCATCCCTAGTAATGGACTGACGATGGAGATGGAAGGTGATAGTGCTGGATTGATTGATTGATTGATTGATTGATTGATTGATTTATACTATGCAGGGGTGCATATAGAGCAGACTTGTTAGGGAAGAGGATACTGAAGAGAGCAGAAGAGAGTTATGATATAATGGAGTAGGGGAGAATTAATTATTTGTATGAAAATCCTGTAGATCGCATCTTTGGGTACATAAGAACAGAATTTTTTCTTTTCTTTCATACACTAATTATTAAGCAGCTGTCTAAACCTGGGAGGAGAAGAAGAAGCAGCAATATTTGGTTTTCTTCATCAGCCTCAGTCTATTGGTTACTTGTACTACTGATAAGATGGGGGAGGAAGCAGGGAAACTCTTTTTTCGTGAACACTACTAGAATGATAGCCTCCAGTGACACTGGCTGGAGCTACAGAATTGTTGTGTGCACTTAAAGTTTGTGTTCCTCTGTGACCTGCAGCATCTCACTTCTGAGACATTGCCCTTTACAGCAACACATAGTTTAGTTGTTCAGAAGTAATGCCCAGCCCTTTGTGGAATCCAAAACACATCACAGCTGTACTCCAGGTGTAGCGAGATGCCCTGGGTGAAGCCTAGACAGTGACAGGACAGTACCGTGTGCTGTGAGAAGGATCAGAAAAAAAAACCAAACCACAGAATCTGTCTTGATGTGTCCTCCCACAGAGATTCCTACCTGCTTGCTAGCTGTGAGGGCCAGGATTTGTGTGAATACCTGAACCCAGGGAAAAAGCCTTTTTATTAAGGAAAGTTGGTATGTTTGTATGTGCGCTTGCAGGGGGGGCAAGGTGAGGGGCTAGGATATTTCTTCATACTACATTCTGCATGTAGGGTAGGGAAGATCAAGATGTTCATCGTATTACCACTGTGTATGCATGTGTGTAGGTTCTTACCAGGACCTCTCTTCCTATCATACATGTCCGTCCCTGTGTGATAGGAAGAGAGAGATATCCTTGTTCCCTGTACGTACCCAGATCAGTCCAGACTGCTGGGTTTTGCCTCCCTTCCAGCAGATGGAAACAGAGAAAAACTTGAAGGGCACCACCTGTAAGTACGGTGCACCACCTGCAGCCTCTTTCAGTTTTTCTCTGTCTCCAGCAGATGAAGGTGGCAGAACCTGTGGTCTGGTTCATCCTTACTTGGACGATTGGCTCATTCGAGCGAAGTCAGAGGAACTATGCAAGACGGCGGTTGCCAAAGTGGTGCAGACCCTTCACTCTCTTGGGTGGATCATCAATCCCACCAAGAGCCAGTTGTGTCCTGCACAAATCTTTGGTTTTTTTGGGAGTACGATTCGATACTCGGATCGGGAAGGTCTTTCTTATGCAGGAGCGGATAGACAAGCTGACATCTATGGTTCGTCGTCTCTTGTTCCTGCCAGTTCCCAGGGTCTGGGATTACTTGCAGGTGCTTGGTTCTATGGCGTCTACGCTGGAGTTGGTTCCTTGGGCTTTCGCTCATATGAGACTGTTGCAGAGGGCTTTGCTCTCACGTTGGGATCCCAAATCAGAGGAGTTCCAGATTCCCTTGCCGCTCCAGGAACCCACCAGGTCCAGTCTCGATTGGTGGCTGATTCCCGAACACTTATCTCGAGGGGTGGATCTGGAAGTCCCTCAGTGGATCATTGTGATGATGGATGGCAGTCTTTCCGGTTGGGGGGCAGTTTGCCAGTCTCAAGTGGCGCAAGGCCAATGGACACAGCAGGAGGCGCAGTGGTCCATCAATCATCTGGAGCGGTGTGATTGGCCTTGTGTAAATTCCTTCCTCTCATCCAGTCGGTGAGGGTACTGTCCGACAATGCAACAACGGTAACGTACATCAACCGGCAAAGAGGAACGAAGAGTCGTCCAGTTGCTTCGGAGGTGGACAAACTCATGGCCTGGGTGGAGCAAAATCTGGCCAGGTTAGCGGCTTCTCACATTGCCGGGATAGACAACGTTCAGGCAGATTTTCTGAGCCGTTAGCGACTGGATCCCGGAGAGTGGGAACTGTCCGAGGAGGTGTTCAAGCTCTTAACTCATCAGTGGAGAGCTCCCCACTTGGATTTAATGGCGACTCGGATGAATGCCAAGGCGCCTCGCTTCTTCAGTCACAGAAGAGAACATGAGGCGGAAGAAATGGATGCTCTTGTCCTTCCATGGCCCCGCAACATTCTGCTCTATGTCTTTCCTCCTTGGCCCCTGGTGGGCAAGGTCTTAAGAAGAATAGAGGCCCATCCGGGGACGGTGATCCTGGTAGCTCTAGAGTGGCCACGGAGGCTCCATCTGGGTCATCTTCCAAATCTACTGAGGAAAGGTACAGGCAAGCGACCAGGCAAATCACTTTTGTCTAGCAGCCTGGCTTATGAGAGGAGGCAGTTGAGAAAGAAGGGTTATCCGGATAGTCATTTCCACTCTTGCGGGCATGTAAAGCATCGACCTTTCTTACGTATGTCTGGGTCTGGAAAGTTTTTGACTCTTGGTGTAGTAGATTGAAGGTTTCCCCTAGGCACGCCTCGATAGTCCACATCCTCGCCTTCTTACAAGTGGGATGGTGAAGGGGTTAGCTTTCAGTTCTCTAAGGGTTCAAGTGGCGGCTTTAGGCTGTTTACAAGGAAAGGTGGAAGGAGCGTCCCTAGTGGCTCATCCTGATGTAGTGCGTTTTCTTAGAGGTGCAAAGCACTTGAACCTTCCTCTCCGAACTGTTTGTCCCTCTTGGAGTTTGAATTTGGTCCTTCGAATGTTGTGCGAACCTCCTTTTGAACCACTTAAGCACATTACTTTAAAGGACCTAACGCTAAAAACGGTGTTTTTGGTGGCTATCTGCTCGGCTCGGAGGGTGTCTGAGATTCAAGCACTATCTTGTCGCAAACCTTTCCTTAGGTTTTCAGACTCTGGCGTCTATCTTCGAATGGTACCATCTTTTCTTCCTAAGATTGTATCAGCTTTTCACGTGAACCAGTCGGCAGAGTTGCTGGCATTTCCGGTCTTGGATCAAGAATGCTCGCGAATTGAAGAGGTTGGATGTTAGGCGGGTACTTCTGCGTTACTTGGAGGTCACTATTGAATTTCGTTTGTCAGATCATCTCTTTGTCTTGTGGAGCGGTCCTAAGAAGGGACATAAGGCTTCCAAGGCCACCATTGCCTGTTGGTTAAAGGAAGCTATTGCTTCAGCGTACATATGTCCCGGGCAAGCGGTTCCGGACGGTCTTAAGGCTCATTCGCTTCGGTCTCAGGCTGCGCCCTGGGCAGAAAGCCAGTTGGTCTCCCCCCAGGAAATCTGTGGAGTGGCGACTTGGAAATCTTTGCATACTTTTGCTTGGCATTACCATTTGGACGTTCGGGCTCCAGACGCCAAGAGTTTTGGGAGCAGTGTGCTTCGAGCGGGGCTTTCGAGGTCCCACCCCATGTAAGGCAGCTTGGGTACATCCCAGCAGTCAGGACTGATCCGGGTACATACAGGGAAAGGAAAATTGGTTCTTAGCTGCTAATTTTCATTCCTGTAGTACCACGGATCAGTCCAGACGCCCGCCCAGACTAGAAGTTGTTCAATTTTGTGAGTCCGCTCGAATCCTTTTTCCTTCAATTTTACTGGCAGACTGAGTAGCAGAACGAAGATTTCACTGTGCTCTTAATCTGTACATAGTTTTTTTGCATTAGATTTGATCTAGCTATTGGATTTGGATTGCTGTTAAAAGTTAAAATTCAATTTCTGCTTTGATACTTTTTATACTGAAGGTGCCCTTCAAGTTTTTCTCTGTCTCCATCTGCTGGAAGGGAGGCAAAACCCAGCAGTCTGGACTGATCCGTGGTACTACCGGAACAAAAAATTAGCAGGTAAAAACCAATTTTCCTTTGCATTACCGCACTGTGTCTGTCTCTCTGTACGTGCACCATGGGAGGGTTGGAACTATTTCCATGCACACGTGCTGCTGTCGGTGATAACAGAGACAGATTAAATATTGTTGCATTTCCATGCAGCTAAGTATATGTGTGTGTGTTTCTGTTTGAAGAGAGGATGTAAACGAGAGGTATACATGGGAAAAACCTTTTTTCACCTTTTTTTTCCATTTTTGCATTTTAGTTTGCGCTAAAACCCAGAAACAAAATGCAGATATGTTGGTTTTTGTTTTGGTTGGGTTTGGAAATTACACAAAATGCAACAATAAATGTTGTTAGCATTTTGAGTGTCATTTTAAACGACTGTACATCCCTAAAGGAAACTGACAGAGATTTACAACTGAATTCTAAGATGGTGTCTGTATATTTTACTCCTGGTGGAATTCTGCGCTACTGCGGAATGCAGAATTTGCGCAGAATTCCTCCTTCCCGCAGATTTCCTCCCTCACCTCGCAGATTTCCTCCCTTGTCGCCCTTCCCGCAGATTTCCACCATCGCCTCACCAATTTCCTCCCTTGCCGGAAGACTATTCAAAACCGGAAGGACAGCGGCCATCGTGGGACAGGCAGAAAATAGCAGAGGAGACCTTGGGCATGCCACGAACAGAACGTGTTCCGCAGCACATGCTCCGTTCGCGGCGAAGATGAAGGCCCAGCACGCCGTTCGCGATGAAAAGGGAAGGCCCCTGTGTGCTGCGATCGGCACGCCCGGGCCTTCATCTTCGCCGTGAACGGAGCGTGTGCTGCGGGACGCACTCTGTTCGCGGCATGCTGGGGTCTCTGCTGCTATTTTCTGCTCAAGGTGAAAATGGAAGGCCCCCGTGTGCCGCGAACAGCGCGCCGGGCCTTCATCTTCGCCGCAAATGGCGCGGGTCCCGCAGCATGCCAGTGAGAGAGAATGTGTGTTGGGGAGGAGAGGGTGAGAGAGAGCAGGAGGGCGTGAGAGACAGCATGGGGGGGATGCCAGTGAGAGAGAATGTGTGTGGGAGAGGAGAGGGGGTGCGGGGGATGCTTGAGTGTGGGTTTCAGAGAGGGAGCCTATATGAGAGGATGTGTGTGTATGCGAGAGAGTGAAGGGAGCCTGTATGAAGGTGTGTGTATGTGGAAGGGACACACAGTGAATTTCTAGGGAAATTCTGCTCAAAATATTTAAAATTCTGTAACTTTAAGTAATAACTTTTTTCTTTAATAATTTAAAATGTAATTAATTAAAGACTGTCATGTTAATTGTGTTATTTTGACCAATATAAAGTTTGCAGAATTTTGCAGAATTTTCAGTTTTTGTGCGCAGAATTTTAAATTCTTTTGCACAGAATTCCCCCAGGAGTAGTATTTGTATCTACTATTATGTGTGTTCATGTACCTGTGTAATTGAGGGAGAGCTAGATTAGATTAATGCAGCGTCTCTGTGTGTGTGTGATTCTCTGTTTTTCATACTGTTGCTACAGTGCCAGTGGGTATGCTGCACTCTTGTGACTGAGAGTGAATGAGACCTTTGGGTGCTTCTCTGCATTGGGGATGGGGTGGAGCGGGAGGCCGAGAATCCTATTACAGCATTATGATGTCTATGTGTACCTCACACTTCCTCTTTTGTCCCCATGTGTGGCTGATGGAGGCTAGAACTCCAGATATGTATGTGTGTGTTTGTGTTGGCATTCTCTTCTTTCTGTGTTTGAAGGAGACTTGAGAATCTTACTGTACTGTAAGAATCTGCACCCCTGTCTCATTTTTCCTGTATGGCTGTGGAAAACTTAAATCCTTAATAAACTCAGCCTCTTCGTCTGCAGGAGCACTCACATTCTCATTCTTTTTCAGTGTCTGTGTGCATGCATCCTTTTGTGTACTTGAGGGAGACGAAGACCCTTGTGTTGGGGGATAAAGAAAACTTCAGTTGCTTGGGAGAGAAAAAAATTGCCAAGTTTGGAACCAAGTAGGGGTTTTTGATGCTCTGAGAATCGGTTCCACCACTAATCTGATACTTAAATCTAATCACGCCTCGAGCCGCAGTTGTTTTAATTAAACTCTGAGGAATTCTGCACAATGTGCTGGAAGATTAACATTTTTGTTTAATTAGAAACATTCAGTAATAGTTGTATGAGGCCTGGCCTCCGCCACACACACACACACACACACATAAACACACATGCGTGTGCATGCACACACATGCACGCAACCAGTTAAGATGGGTATTCTCAGTGTGGATTAATTGGTTCATGAAATTCACTAAGCATTTTTCCCATAGACACAGAATGGGAAAAAAGCCTTAGTGAATCAGGCCCATATATGGTTGAGCCAGGTGGCATTGTATCATTAGGAACATGAATTCTCATAATAATCCATCATGGTGCCATCAGTTTTTCAGGCATGTAGACTTACTGGTTTCTTATTGCACGCCAATAACATTTTGAAAAGTACAGGGATGTTTTGGTCTTCTTCTGCTTTCCTCTGAGCTTTCTACTTGTCCAGCCCGTTCAGTGCTGCGTTGCATACGGATAGTGATGCAGATAGAAGTTAAGATGATGAGCAGGAGGAGGAGTCACACCTGATCCTGCCTGTTTCTGTAAATTGCCTTTTAGAGAACTGACTGGTGGGGTGGTGAGCAGGAGGAAGGGGAGTGGCTTAAAGGAACACAACCCTAGGGATCTGTTTCCCCCACCCCATGTTCATCCTGTTCTCAGGGAGGCAAGGGCTGCATGGTGTGAACTAAATAAGGGATCTTGTATAGTCATCTACCCCAAAAGTGGTGATTAAGGGGGAAGATGTCAGAACTGTCCTGGATAGAGAGTGATATCTTAAAAGCAGTCATGCTTTGCGGCTGGCAGCTGGGATGTATTTTTTAAAAGTGTGCACAGAAATAACTGGGCGGACAGAATGGGATAGTTGGTCTTTTTCTGCTGTCATCTACCTTGTAAGTGTGAACCTTCCCCCCAGTCTCAAGCTCAGGACGTGGGCTTGACATAGGAAATCAGATCTCCCTTTCGTGGCAGTGTATAGGCTGCTGGTGGGTCTGCATCACCAGGCTGGTGTCTTATTTATGTTTCTTGTTAAATCCAAATTGTCTCATTTCTCTCTCAAAATCATTTTTTGACCTTTCTCTTTCCACCCTCTACCCCTTCTTTCTCTTAGTTTTGTCCATATTAAAAAGAAAAGAAAAAAATTGAAGCCAGTATCTCTATTAAAGATTAGTGTAATCTGATATTTTCTCTTCCTTTTTTGTGGTTTGTTTTTTTTTTGTAGAGGACCAGTTGCCACCTGGCTTCCCAAACATTGACATGGGGCCCCAGCTGAAGGTCGTGGAGCGTACAAGGACTGCCACCATGCTGTGTGCGGCCAGCGGAAACCCCGATCCTGAAATCACTTGGTTCAAAGATTTCCTGCCTGTTGACCCTGGCACGAGCAACGGGAGAATCAAACAGCTGAGATCAGGTAAGAACCTCACACCAGGTAGCAGTACAGAGTTAGCCTGCTCATTGTGAAGAAAAGGGGCCTCTCGTATTACCCGGCAGATGTGGTGCAAGGGGGAGTGGAATCCGGCCCTTGCACTCTGCAGAGGAATGCGCCATGCAAGGAAAAGCAAGATGAAGAGAAGAAAACTTTGGAAGAAGAATTCAGGCGCTGGGCCAAGATAAGCATGCTCAAGAAGGCTTGGACATTGCAGAAGAGGAGACTGGGCACTGGTGCAGATTGACCAAGCGCAGGGAAGTGGTCAGCCTCGTCCAGTGCTTTTGCAGGAGTCAGACAAAGGGAAATGCTGGAGAGAATGGCTCTGCGGGGGGGGGGAGAGAGAGATTCATAAAATAAAGAGCTATCCAGTGAGCTCTGGTGCAGACTGAGCATTGCTTGGGTTGTGGAGAAACCAGGGATGAGCCTAGGAAATGGCTCTGGTGTTGGGAATCTGAAACCACAGCCTGGCCCAGTCGGCTAAAAATGACACTGGAAAGAAGTTCATTCAGTTAATGGTGGGACTTCAGCTCAGCTGGCTCGGAAATCTGGCGAGGTGGAAATGTTAGCCTGGGCTGTGGACTACAGAAATACCATGCTAGAAAGTTAAAAAAAAAAAAAAGAAAGTAACTTCTTTACTTAAAAGTGTACTGTTTTCTCTATTGTTTGGGTCTTGGGCATGGCAGCAATTTTAAGTTCCTTCCCCCCTCTACACCTTGCAGACACTCTCTGGGAGCCCATGGGCTGCTCCTGTAGTAATCTCTTGATGTGTTCAGCTGATTGTTGAGCATCAAGTCTGTGTCCTGCTTTTGAATATGAAGGGATTTCTGCCCTTGAGGGCAGGCACAGTATTTTAACCACCTTTTCTGAGTCAGTTGGGGCTGAAGTGTGTCTCTTTAATAAAATAAAAATAAATACCTGGAGGTCTGGCTGAGTGCTCTGCCATGAAGAGGGTCCCTGGTTCTGTTCCTGAATGGGGGCCTTCAGCACCCCTGGCCAGCCGGGGCTGGGGATGCTGCAGAGCTGGGAGTCATGGTCGTTAGGTTTCAGAACCCATGGTACAGCATCCTGGAAGGAGCCCCGGAGCGTGGCTCCTGGACGCCAGACCATTGCTGCAATAATGAGACTAGAAACAATGGAAGAGGAAGGGGTTCTGTTAAAATAGGGGGGGAAGCCCCAGGTAGTTGCAAATGAAGGCTCAGGGCGCCAGAGTACCAGCTGTGGTTCCGTCTGAGCTGGAAGGAAAATGGACAAAGGAGGAACTACTGGGCCAAAAGAAAGTCTCCCAAGAAAACAGTTTTTTTTTAAAAAATGTTTTTGAATTATTACTTTAAATTTTAAACAAAAGCATCTCAAGTTCAGACATCTCCTGGTGATTAGAAACATTATCTGGAAGGCGGTTGTTCTTCTCTTTTATTTATATATATATATATATATATATATATATATATATATATCAAAGCCAATATTCAGCTGCTATTGTCTGAACAAGTTAGCCGGATAAACTTATTTGGCTAACTTGGTCCAGATATTCAGTGGCTTGGTTACACCACTGAATAGGCTTAGCTATCTTATAGTTAGCTGGATAAGTTTATCTGGCTAATTCCAGCTAACTAAGCCAGATAAGGGTGAATATCAGTGCTTATCCAGCTAAGTTAGCCAGATAAGTAGCTCTGCCCCAGAATGCTCTTGTCTGGCTAACTGTTTAGCTGGATAAACAGCAGCAGCCGCCACTGAGCACAGGCGAATAGTCAGGCAGCACCACTTAGCCAGCTAAGTCGGAACTGAAACCAGCTAAGTGGTGCTGAATCTTTTACAGTATTGTCACTGAACCCGGAAACTGTGAACCCTCCAATACCAGCTAAAAGCAGCCAGGGATTGGGGAGGGACAGAGGCAATCTACCATAAGTTTGAAAGAGAGAGCACCCATGAATGGCAAGGTTTTTGTTGTTGTTGTTTGTGGTCTGGCTTGACAAATGATTTAATACAACTGTCTTCCTTGTGTGACAGGTATCGTGTGATAGACTGTTGAGGGGGAAGGGCATTGCTGTTGCAGTGTTGGGAACAAAGATAGAAATATGGGGAGGGAGGGAACTTCCTCACCTCCCTGACCTGCCTCACGCTTTCAGGCCGATGCAGTATAGTGCACACAGCCGAGCGCATGGCTTTACATGCGCTTGGACGCGGGTTTTGGATGCGCATCCAAAATCCCTTATGTAATAAGGAGATTAACGCATCCAAAACGTGCGTACAAACCAGTTCATAACTAATAGCGCTCATCACATGTAAATTCATGTTGGTGAAGCTGTTGAGCTATTATCCATGTATACAAATAAATAAATGTGCACCTGATGCACATTTTTACTCTCAAAAATTAACGCCTACCCTGAAGCAGGCGTTAATTCTTGAGGAGCCCCTAAAGTGAACAGAAAAGCAGAAAATATTGCTTTTCTATAGTTCCTCTAAGTCAATATTGTGGCAGTATTAAGTCGGAGAAACTGAAAAAAGAGTAAGGGGAAAAAAAAACGTCGCCAGTAGACAGGTTAGGAAAACAAAGGCTCAATTAACGAGCGCCCATTTTCGTAACACATGGCTGTGTACAGGTTAGGAAAATGGATGCTCATGAAATTGAGCGCCCGTTTTCTTAACCCACACTGACAGTCACCTCTCCTGGGCACCCGCTGCCGAGGAGGCACTAGGGATGCTCAGTTTCCCCATGTGCCTCCTTTTTACTGCGGCAGCCCATTTAAATATTAAATTGGGCGCCAGGCAGAGGTGGATGGGCACGCGTTAGAGCATTTTACACATAGCCGTACTGCATCGGCCTGTTTGTCTTTGATGGTGATAGTGTTGGAGGTGCGAGTAGGGTGGGGAAGGGCATGTGGCTTCCGGTGAGCCTGAGCCGTAAATCTGAACATGTCCAGTGAGTTTTAGGGCACACGCCCCTACCCCCCTCAACCAGAAAAGTGCTTTTTTTTAACACGGGGTTGTATTGGTTTCTGTGTGTCTTTACCTAACCTGTCTGTCCAGCTGTCTTTGTTCTGTGTGTTTATTTGTTAAATTATTGTTATATGTTGTTTTTCCCTTCACCAACGTCAACTTTTTTTCTATTCAGAGCTCTTTCGATCTATCAGAACTTATTTATTAATAATTTATAGTTTAAACTGTACTTTAAAAGTGTGCTTTCTTTTGCTTTCTCCACAACGTCCTCGTTTTCTCTCTCAGCATTTCATGAGAGATATGTAAAATGAATTTGGTCGTCTTGGTCCCCACCAAACGGGTCTGGTTTTTAGGGTAACCAAAACTTGCAGATTAACCTGGCTCTTACGCTGTATGTTTGCCAGTATATCTCATGAATATTCCCGCTGTATATTCTAAGAACCCAAACCTTTTTTGGGGAGGAGGCAGGGGGCATGTGGATCAGGTTTGTGAATGAGTAGAACACGATAATATTTCAAAGGGTCACAAATGATAAAAGAAAAAAAACAAATTGCACACAACTCCCAGAACAGTAGGATTCAGGCTCTCAAGCCTTAACTCCATTATTTGCAGGTCAGATTTATCAAGCTTGCTGAGCACTCTTTGGACCAGTGTTCCCAGCCTGGAACAAGAGACACACTTAATCTGTCTGATTTTCTAGGGGAGGTGCAGGGAAATATATATATATTTTTTTTTAGTTGTAGCCTGTGCTAAATCAGTGTTTTCCAGACACACCTAACCAGTCATGTTTTCATGCATAAGATAGATTTGCATACCCTGAGTCTATCTCATGCATATTCGTTGCAGAAATCCAGCAAACCCAACTGGCTAGGTATGCCTCCAGGAGAGAGTTGGGAAACATTGGGTTAGACCGTTTAGTGCAGTGGCTCTCCACCCCGTCCTGAGGGTACACCTAACCAGTCATGTTTTCATGCATAAGATAGATTTGCATACCCTGAGTCTATCTCATGCATATTCATTGCAGAAATCCAGCAAACCCAACTGGCTAGGTATGCCTCCAGGAGAGAGTTGGGAAACATTGGGTTAGACTGTTTAGTGCAGTGGCTCTCCACCCCGTCCTGAGGGTACACCTAACCAGCCAGGTTTTCAGGATATCCACAGTGAGTATGCATGAGATAGATTTGCATGCACTGCCTCCATTGTATGCAAATCTATCTCATGCATATTCATTGTGGATATGGTGTGCCTCGAGGACTGGGTTTAGAACTCCTGGTTTAGTGCATGCTAAAATATGAAATAAAAAATATTTTGTTTGCTTTTTCTATTGTTTCATGTTGGAAACGAAACAGGAAATGTCCTTGATGTTTCTTTGACATTTCACAACAAAAGCACATCCCTATGGTTTTCAGGATATCAGCACTGAATGCGCATGAGAGAGATTTACATATATTGGAGAACCATCCTGAAAACTGGACTTGGTGTGCCTCTAGGGCTGGATTGGGAAACACAGATCTAGATCCTAACATATTCACTGGCCTGTTTTCCAGGCGCATTTGTTTCCACCATAGATTTTACTCCTGAATTCCCTTACATTTTCGTTCATTGAAGTGTGTGTGTGTGTATATATTAGAGATGTGAATCGTGTGATCGATCGTCTTAACGATCGATTTCGGTTGGAGGGGGGGAGGGAATCTGATCGTCACGGTTTTGTTTTTGTAAATATCGTGTAAATCGGGGGAGGGTGGGAAAACTACAACGCACCGCAGGCCCGAGAGTAAAAGATCACACCGGGACCCCTGCTCTGGACCCCAGGTAATTTAAGGCATTTTGGGGGGGTTCGGGAGGGTGGGGGATTTATTTTAAAGGGTCAGGGTGGGTTTTAGGGTTGTTTTAGTGTGCCGGTTTTTCCGCCCTCCCCCTTCCCCTCTCCCTTCCCCCGATTTACGATTTTTGACGATAAATCGGGGGAATTCCTATTGTATCGCGCTTCTCACGATTTTTGACGATTTAAAATATATCGGACGATATTTTAAATCGTCAAAAAACGATTCACATCCCTAGTATATATATATACATTTGTGGGGTTTTTTTGGAAATCTAGTTTTTGGATAAAAAGATACGTACATTACCTGTTATGGCCATATCCCACATTATTTAAAAACACATTTTTCCAACATTTGTACCTTAGGGTATCATTGAAGCATGGGAGGAGATACACAGCAGTTCTCCAGTTTAACATGCACATTATGTGAAATAAAAATTCAGAATTTATAAAAGGGGCATCTTGATGATTTTATCGGTGTTAAATGGCCAACTGAATGATCTGCAAATAAATAAATAAGCCCACAATATTTTGTATTGCCTAGTAGTATGGCTTTAACTTGAGGCAAGGAAGCCCTGTGTGGCTATTTCTACCACTTAGCAAGGGCACAGAATAATGTGGAGATAATAATCGCATGCAGTGATTTAAAAGGAGAAACAGCTAAAGGTTAAACTGAGGTAACATTTACTGTGGCTCAGCACCATAACGCAGGTTGGGCACTGCTATATTAACTGTTTGGTGCCCGGAGTTGGGAAACATTCACGCTAGCCAAAAATACCTTGCAGTTCCCGACACGTAGCCTGGAACCTGCAGGCTCTAAAGGGCAGAGGCCAAAATTTAAACTGGCCAAGTTGCCCCAGGACACTTTTTTTTTTTTTTTAATGCTTTCATTTACTCCCCCACATGTGCACCTTTAGGGCAGAATACATTTCTGATGGAAGTTCAGAATGGTGGGAAGGTCTGGAATTAAATTTCGTGCTTGCGCAGGGGTGAGGTAAGGTTAGCCAAATGGAATTTTTTTTCTGTGAGTCGCCCGATAAACTCGACACCTGTGTTATCTGAGGAAGGACTGAAATTCCCCTGTGATCTTATTGAACTGAATTGATCCAGAAGGACTATGGTTAAGTTATTAAGCTATATAAAAGGTACTTTTAGGAGCAGCAAATGCACCTTACAGTGGGGGAGGCAGCTGTCTTTTAAAACCTACTAAACATTAGAAGCTAATTAAATTGTTCCGATATTTATCACATGTTCTATTTGATTAATATCTAACTGGTTAACAACCTGCTTTTCTTTTCTTTCTCCATTGTTTTTCTTTAACAATCAGAGACCTTTGGTAAGTTATTTTTGGAGAGAAGAAAAAAATAAACCGCAGCTGAAGCCAACTTTATCCCTAGACTAATCTCATCTTCCCAGCTTACAAAAAATAAATAATAAAGACAAGCATGTTTGGCATTTTTCCTACTAACCCGTTTAATAAGAACACTTCTGCTCTTAATAAACCTCCAGAGGGGCATTGCAGGCCATAAATGCAATAACAGCACATGCAGAAGACCAGCCCCACCCACCCTTGAAAAAATTTTTTAGACATGCATCTCATTGGCTAGCAGTGGGTCCTGGAATTCCCCCAGTTAATTCGTGTCTTGTACCATCCTTCCCTGCATCCACAGGGAAGTCGTCTCCTGTAGCCATGGCTGGAGTTTCACATCTAAAAGGATTTTTTTTGTTTGTTTTTATAAATTTACATCACGCTGTTACTCACCAGACCATCTATGGACTAGAATGAGGTGGCTAGAAGGCTCTGTGCCCTGATGGACAGACTTAGACAGCCCTGGTTGTACCTCCATTGCAAGTAGGAAGATGTAGTTCCAGTTCCTCTGTGAACAGCAGAAGCTGCAAGTCCATCTATGTAAAGTGCCCTGTGACATAGGAGCTTCTTATCACTTTACCTAGGCTTGGGTGATGGCAAAATTAAAGGTCCATTTCTAGCGATAGGTCGGATAAGGATTTGGGGGCATTACAGCATCTTCCTCAGAGTAGCTTCTGGGGACGTTGGGTTTGTAATGAGGGTCCGCAGTGGTGGTGGTGTTGCAGGTACTGCTCTGATCCCCTTAATACTGTGAACATGTGAGTGCAGTTGCCGCGGTCGGAGGAGGGGCACAGCATAAGTTGAGGATAACAAGCATGTCCTGATGAAGGCTTGTTCATTAAGACAGTGAAGGGACTGCTCCTATCTTCCCACCCCGAGCCGTAAGGGACGGAGCTATACACGGACGTGACCTGGCAGAACATGGTGGTGGTACAGTTCCTGCAGTTACCATGGAAATGCTGCCTCTGCTTTGCACATTTCAGAGCTCAATTTAACCAGCATGGTGTTAAAAAAAAAAAAAATAAAAAAATAGCTTGATTGGGCTGAAGGCCCCAGACAAATGCGGTCCCCAGGCCCTTGTGAAACCTCAGAGCTCTCTTGGTTAAAAAGAAGGGACGGGCAAGGAATCTGCAGCCCAAGAGGACCCTGGCAAGAGGGCTTCAACTTCCAAGGGCATTCACAACCCTCAGTCGTTCATTCTATTGGCTCCCTTTTGGGCAACATAAGCCAGCAGTCACCTAACCTATGCTTCTGACAGAGAGTCACCTAACCTATGCTTCTGTCAGAGCGTTGGGGAGTAAACGAGTAAAGACATTGTTGCAAGAGACTGAGCAGACAGCATCACAATAATAGTTTTCCTCAAGCATTCCTCTGGTTATGTTGCCTTGTAAAAGAATAAATAAATAAACTAAATTCCCTGTACGTACCTGGATCAGTCCAGACTCCTGGGTTTTGCCTCCCCTCCAGCAGATGGAGACAGAGAAGTTTTAACAGACTCCGTCCTATACCCCTGAGGTGCCACCTAGAGTCTGTTAGTATTTCTCTGTCTCCAGCAGATGGTAGAGGTACAAAACCTTTAGTCTGGGTTTGGTGTTAGGTTTTTAGTTTGTTGGTATTCGTTCCTTCGGGAATCTTAAAAAGACAAGGATTTAGTAAAAAAAAAAAAAACAAAGAGAGAAGATATCTCTTTAAGCCTCCCAGGGGGTTGCTAGGTCCTGGGGTTTTGTCTTGGTCGTGCTGGTTCTTTTTTAGGGCCCCGATCCTAATTTAGCTCGGGGATCATGCCGCATGGTGCGGCCTGCGGGCCGGAGTTTGTACCGGTTGCTTGTCGGGAGGGGAAGGCTCTTCAGGGAAGCCGATTCCGGCGAAATCACATCGCAGCAGCTCTAGAGCACACAGGGACCCTGGGAGGGCAGAATTGCTGCGGCAGCCTCAGGACCCTTTTCTCAGCGCGGGTACTGAAGCCTTACAGTGAACGTTCAGGGAGCAGGAGAAGGCTGCCCTGGGGGAGGGGAGCTCACCGCCACCTCTTTCGCTGCTTCCTGCTGCCCCGGGGGGGGGGGGGGGGGGGGGGGGGGGGGGGGGCTTGCAGGCAGCTCAGATCTCTTCCTCAGAGGAGGAACAGGGGAAAGATTCGGATGAGTCGTCTTCCTCATTCTCCTCCAATTTTGTTTATTTATTTAATGATTTTTGTATACCGGCATTCATGTCAAAACATATCACGTCGGTTTACATCATAACTCAAATGCTGATTAATACATTTGCATTTAAAATAAGGAGGATAACATCTAAAACATATTCATGTAAAATAAAATACAATCTAAAACATATCCATATCACAAAAAGCTAAAATGAAACTAAAACTAAAACTGTAAATCAAAGTACATCCTAAAAAATATACAGACTGTACCGCTAAAAGTTGTAATAAAGGAAATAAATACAGCAGAGTCAATCCTTGTTGTTAAAAGCTTGATTAAAAAGCCAGGTTTTGACTCATTTTTTAAAAGCTCTAATATTAGTTTCCATCCTCAAATGTGGTGGTAAAGTGTTCCATAAGTTGGGTTCGGCAATGGATAATGCTCTCTCTCGTACAGTGTTCATATGTGCAGATTTTATTGTCGGAATCGGTAGTAACCCAGTATTAGCGGATCTGGTTACTCGTGCTGGTACATGAAAATGTAGCGCTGCATTTAGCCAAACAACCTTCTCATTGTAAAGAGATTTGTGTATTAATGCAAGAGCTTTGTATTGTGATCTGTATCCAATAGGGAGCCAATGAAGCTCTTTCAGTACAGGAGTGATGTGATCAAATTTCTTTATATTAGTCAATACCCTAGTGGCAGAATTCTGCAAAAGCTGTAACGGTCGTATAGTTGCTGCATAAAGCCTTCAAAGCATGGAAAGCAGCAAAGAGCCATGAGGTCCCGGCGCCGCCGGGACCTCATGGCTCTTTGCTGCTTTCATCATATATACCGACATGAATCATATATACTGCTTACATCATATATACTGCTTACATCATATATACCGACATGAATGCCGGTATATATGATGTAATCAGCATTTGAGTGATGAGGCTCCACAAGGATGTACGCTTGTGGAGCCTCATCACTCCACAAGCGTACCAAGTCACACAGTGGCATAGAAGCCCCCAAGGCCAAACGCCCTCTCCAGTCCCTTTCCGGTCCAGTGGACAGTTCAGATACGGATGGGGCGGATGAAGGGGAGTCTCCTCCGCAAGCCCCTGGTGAGGGACTGGATGCGGATCAGGATTACCAGCTCCAGCCGGCCAAGCCAGTGGGTGCTCCTCTAATGGAGGGCGATGATCCCAAAGTGGTCCACCTGTTCAGAAGGGATGAACTAGGTCCACTTATCCCGGCCATTCTGGAGGAGCTGGGCATTGAGGTTCCTCCGGAGGACTCACGGTTTGGGGCTATGGATCCAGTGATGGTGGGGCTCAGGGGTCCAGCTCGATCCTTCCCGTTTCATATGTCACGGATATGTTATGGATCTTTTGTTTAAGGAGTGGGACACTCTGGGCTATGGACAAGTTATACCCACTTCCGGCGGAGGCGCTGGACCTCCTTAAGGTCCCTAAGGTGGATGCCACGGTCTTGGCAATGACCAAGAAAACCACCATCCTGGCAACAGGAGCCACTGCCCTGAAGGATTTGCTGGATCGCAAATAGGAGTTGCAACTTAAAAAGATTTTTGAGGTTTCTGCCCTAGAGGTCCGGGCCACTATGTGCAGCAGTTTCATGCTACGAGCCAGTCTCTGCTAGATGCAGGATTTGCAAGCAGCAGCAATCCTTTCTGCGAGTGAGGCGGTGCAAGCGGGGTGCCTGGAGGCGCCGGTAGCTTACAGTGCTGATGCGCTTTATTATCTGTTACGGACGTCTGGCAGGACTATGGTCTTGGCCGTGTCCGCCCGCAGGCTGCTCTGACTTAGACACTGGGCTGCATATGTTTCGTCTAAGGCTCAACTGGGTTCCTTGCCCTTCAAGGGTAAGCTGCTTTTCGGGCAACAATTGGAGGACATGATAAAATCTCTGGGGGAGAATAAAGTCCAAGGGTTGCCAGAGGATAGACCCAGGACAAGAGGATCCTTTCCTCAACGGGCGAGATTTCGGGGAAATCGCTGGTTCGTCCTTTCGACAGGGTCCCGGCCGCCAATCTTCTTGAAATCAGTCCTTTCGAGGGTACCGGCCTGCCAGAGATGGAGCCCCACAATCTCATGGAGGTCCCAAGTCAGCGCAATGAAGCAAGGCCGGTCCACTCTTCCATCCCAAGAACAGGGGGGAGGTTATCCCTTTTTCTAGAAGAGTGGACCAACTTAACCTCAGATCAGTGGGTTCTTAGTATAGTAGAACACGGTTACTCGTTAGATTTTGCTCGGCCGATCCATGAGCGGTACATGGTTTCCCCATACGGGTACCACCAAAAACACTGGGCAGTACAAGACACTCTGCGGTGGTTACAGGACCTAGGTGCCATAGTTCCGGTACCTGCAGGAGAGCTCAGGCGAGGGCTCTACTCCATCTACTTCGTGGTGCCCAAGAAGGAGGGCACCTTCCTTCCCAGCCTAGACTTAAAGAGAGTCATTCGGACTCTAAAGGTGCCTTGTTTTCGGATGGAAACTCTTCGCTCGGTGATAGCATCTGTAAACAAAGGGGAATTTCTAGCATCTCTGGATCTGACAGAAGCTTACTTGCATTCCTGTACGCCCGGATCATCAGAAATATTTGCGGTTTGCGATCCTGGGGCATCGTTTTCAATTTTGCACTCTACCATTCGGTCTGGCGACAGCGCCCAGAGTCTTCACCAAGGTGATGGTGGTTGTGGCAGCGGCCTTGCGAAAGGAGGGGATTCGGGTACACCCCTACCTGGACCATTGGCTGATTCGAGCGAAGGATTGGATAAGTTCTTGGAGGAGAAGTCCATTACCTGCTATTAAGTTCACTTAGAGAATAGCCACTGCCATTAGCAATGGTTACATGGAATAGACTTAGTTTTTGGGTACTTGCCAGGTTCTTATGGCCTGGATTGGCCACTGTTGGAAACAGGATGCTGGACTTGATGGACCCTTGGTCTGACCCAGTATGGCATTTTCTTATGTTCTTATGTTCTTAACAGCGGTGCAGAGGGTGCTACAGATGTTGAGCTAGTTGGGTTGGGTGGTCAACCCCAACAAGAGCCACCTGGTTTTCTCCCAGTCCTTGGAGTTTTTGGGTGCTCGGTTCGACAGTATCTTGGAAAAGGTTTTTCTTACAAAGGAAAGATTGTCCAAGCTTCTCACTCAGGTGGAGTCCTTGCGATCCATGCCTCGTCCCAGGATCTGGGATTATTTGCAGGTCCTTGGTTTGATGGCTTCCACTCTCGAGCTGGTGCCTTAGGCCTTTGCACATATGCGTCCTCTTCAGTCAGCCTTGTTTTCCTGGTGGAATCCACTCTCCGAACAGTTTCATCTTCTCCTCCCACTGACGGATTCGGCCAGTCCAGTCTTCTTTGGTAGCTGTGTCCAGACAATTTACAGCGGGGGGTGGATTTGGAAATTCACTCCTGGATAGTGGTAACCACCGATGCCAGCCTCTCCGGGTGGGGAGTGGTTTGTCAAGGAACGGCAGTGCAAGGCCAATGGGCAAGAATGGAATCCTCCTGGTCGATCAATCGGTTGGAAACAAAAGCGGTTCGGTTGGCGCTACTCCTTTAGTAGAGGGGCGATCAGTGAGGGTACTCTCTGCCAAGGCGACGACGGTGGCTTACATCAATCGTCAGGGGGAACCAGAAGTCGTCCGGTGGCTGCAGAAGCTCAGCTTTTAATCAACTGGGTGGAGCAACACCTTTACAAGATTGCGGCCTCTTACATTGCCGGGGTGGACAATGTGCAAGCCGATTTTCTCAGCCGTCACCAGTTGGACCCGGGGGAGTGGGAACTCTCCGAAGAGGCCTTTTGTCTTCTGTGCACACACTGGACCATGCCCTCCATGGATCTCATGGCGATGTGCCGCAATGCCAAGGCTCCTCGATTTTTCAGTTGGCGACGGGAACCAGGAGCAGAGGGGGTAGATGCTCTAGTCCTTCCCTGGCCAAAGGACGTTCTGTTGTACGTCTTTCCGCCGTGGCCGTTGGTCGGAAATGTTCTGCGCCACATCGAAGCTCATCTGGGCAAGGTGATACTCGTGGCTCTGGAGTGGCCGAGGCATCCGTGGTTTGCCGACCTTCTGAATCTAGCAGTGGACAGTCCGCTGAGATTTCGGCCATCTCCGAATCTCCTGCAACAAAGCCCCGTTTGGTTCGGAGAGATAGACTGCTTTTGTCTAGCGGCATAGCTTTTGAAAGGCAGCGATTAAGGAGTAAGGGTTACTCGAATGCAGTTATTGCCATGCTCTTACATTCCCATACAACTTCTACCTCCCTGGCGTACTTTAGAGTTTGGGGAGTGTTTGAATCCTGGTGTCTAGACCATGAAGTGCAGCCATCCAGGGCTTCAGTTCCGGATGTTCTGGATTTTTTACAGGCTGGATTAGCCAAGGGGCTGGCATTTAATTCTCTACGAGTTCAGGTGGCAGCCTTTGGTTATTTTTGTGGAAAGGTGCAGGCGGTTGCGCTAGCATCTCATCCGGATGTGGCTCGTTTTCTGAGAGGGGCTAAGCATTTGCTTCCTTCTGTCCGGAACCCCTGTACTTCGTGGAAGCTCAACCTGGTTCTCCGCACCCTTTGTAATGCTCCTTTTGAGCCATTGATACGAGCAACCCTGAAGACTCTGACATTGAAGGTCGTTTTTCTTGTGGCTATCTCCTCAGCAAGGCGTGTTTCCGAGCTTCAGGCCTTATCTTGCAGGGAGCCCTTCTTACAGAGTTCTGAAGCAGGAGTGTCCTTAAGAACAGTTCCCTCCTTTCATCCGAAAGTGGTGTCCTCCTTTCATTTGAATCAGTCAGTGGAGCTCCCTTCTTTCGCAGGTCTGGATTCTTCTACTCCAGAGTCTAGGGATTTAAGGCAGTTGGACGTAAAGAGGGTGCTGTTGCGTTACTTGGATGTCACGAACAGTTTCCGTCTTTCGGACCATCTGTTCGTTCTGTGGAGTGGACCCAGGAGGGGTCTTAAAGCTTCAAGGGCCACTATCACACGCTGGCTAAAGGAAGCTATTGTTTCAGCTTACCTTGTTCAGGGCTGTCCGATTCCGGTTGGCCTTAAAGCTCATTCTACTCGATCGCAAGCGGCCTTGTGGGCAAGATGTCAACAGGTGTCGCCGCAGGAAATTTGTGGGGTGGCTACCTGGAAATCTACACACACTTTTGTCAGGCATTATCGTCTCGATGTCCGGGCCCCTAAGCCCGGTTCCTTCAGGGCCAGAGTACTCCAAGCGGGACTCCCTGGTTAGGGAAGCTTTGGTACATCCCAGGAGTCTGGACTGATCCGGGTACGTTGAGGGAAAGAAAATTGGTTCTTACCTGCTAATTTTCATTCCTGTAGTACCACGGATCAGTCCAGAGTCCCGCCCATGGGAAAACGGAGAGTCCACTCGGCCGGTAGTTAGTCATATTTCTGCAAGTTTACCGAATGCCCACCTTTCAGGGAAAGAGTATGGGCATGGTTTTGTTCATTGGAGGTTGTTTATGTGGAAGTTATGCTTTAATCTTTATGCTTGGGTACAGTGTAATACTGAGACTCTAGGTGGCACCTCAGGGGTATAGGACGAAGTCCGTTAAAACTTCCATGTCTCCATCTGCTGGAGGGGAGACAAAACCCAGGAGTCTGGACTGATCTGTGGTACTACAGGAACGAAAATTTGCAGGTAATTACCAATTTTCCTATAAAGCTTTTGTGCTGTCAGAGTTTGCCTATTTTATGGCATTCGGACAACTCATAGGATGCGATCTGTACTTTTCAAAACTCACTGCTTTAGACAATAAAAACAATACACTGTTTTTAGATGTGAAACTCCATGTGGAAAATCTGCCATCTCAGAGCTGGGGGACATTCCTTCAGACCCAGTTATGATGGGAGTCCAGTGGGCCATGGTCCTTTGTGACAGCTGAAATCTGTGTAATGATTCCCACCATCTTATCCCCAGTCTACCTCTGTCGTTCCCAACCCCCACTCACTCTCCATCTCTGCCTTTCTCCCACCTCACTCATCTTCTCCTTTGGAAAAAACCTGGCACTTCCTCCCCCCACCTTTTCCCACACCCTCCCTATGGTGCTGCCATTGTATGAAGGACTATCTTGGTTCCATTTTTATTATTATTATTATTTTGTTAAGATAATCAAAATAGATTTAAAAGTCATCTCTCCTCTTCCCCATAACTACATTTTGCATAAATTTGTGATAGTAGGGGAGATAATATATTGAATTATATCACCTGAGAGTACCTTGTCTATCTGTGATTTTTGGGAACCTTTAGGTCATCATTTTCTATGGGGTTTTTGCAGACTCATAGATCACCACTTCTAGCTCTGCCATGCATGCCTGTTCAGGCTTTCTCAGTCCCCCTGAATTCACTTCTCTCTGTTCACATTCACACCTCACGTTGCTGCTGTTTAGCACTCTCCACACTACTAATTCAGCTTTCAGCACTTGCTATGAGAACCCCACCCCTACCTGCACCATTTGCCCCCTCTCTGTTGACTTCTGTCCCCAAGATAAATTTCTGGCATATAAAACCACTATTTCCAAAATTAGACTGCCGGAGGCACCACCAACCCACTGGAGCACAATGGCCGTTTGGGCTAGATGGCATCTCCAGAGATACAGAAAACGGGAATCAATTCCAACTATTGTATCATCCATAGCTGAAGTCACTGGGCATTTTTTTTTTTGGCTTACCTAGTTGATTCCAGAAAAATACATTGGTATTTTCTCTCCCTCTGCTCCTACCTACCCATCCCTTCTTTTTCTGGCTATATTGAATGATTTTTATTGGAATGTCTCTCAAAAGTACTCTTTTTATGGGAAAGTGGACATATTCATATTGCAAGAATCTGTGGGCCTCCATGCCCACAGCTCCAGTTATCAACTTATTGTCAGTAGGGATAATAAGATGTACAGCCTTGCTACTTACATCAAGGAAGGCCATATTGCAGCTGCAAAAGACCTAAATTCACAGAGACCCCTACCCCATCTCCATCAAAGTAAGCAAGCAGATCATTATGAAGGTAATTTTCAATAACGTGCATAAGTCAGTGTTGTCTAAAGTTAAGGCTGTATTTTATATACTATATGCCAGCAATCATACGGTTTATTAAAATGCCGTGTATCTCTGCCCCGAAAAAATGTATGTAAATGTCAGTGTGCACACATTCTTTAAATGCAGGGATCCACATAGTTTATTTACCTATTTTATAAAATTGATAACTCTGTTTATGCATAGAGGCAGGTATTTTATACGCATACGCTGCTTACGAAAATATTTATGCTTGTACTTTCTATCACTGATTCACCTAGACCCTCCACCACTTAGCCCAGACCTCCCATCCAAAAACTGCTGACAAAATACAAATGTGATTTCATTTCTTCGACTCAAATACCAGGTGTAAAAGCATGCAAATTAAGCCTACATTGCTTGCAAAATACTTGTATGCATACTTTCAAACCCTGCCTTGGAATGCACTCTAAATACGTTCTTTTTAACTTGCATAGTAGTATGTGCGAAATGGGAAGTACATGTGCACCTGTTACCAGAAAATTAACTTACCATGCACAACACAGCATAACTCGTTGAAAGTTGACTCCTATAAATCACTGTAAGGCACCATAGTACCTGTGGCTCAATTCTATATTACAGCTTACAGTACATCCAGTTGTCTACATTGGTGATTTTAACAGTGACCACCACGTGTGGTATCGTACGAGGGCAGCTTTCAGACTTGGCTTCCATGCATCATTCCAACCTCAAATATGATGTCAAGCAACCTGGTACTTTCATTCTATTTTGTGGATGAAGGTCTATACTGCCAACCTTTGCTTTACGACTTACGATAATAGTGATTGATTGCTGTTTTGCCCCGGATAAGCGTTGTCTGTTTTTTACCTCACTGTCAACCGTGTATGTCTTATTCTTATCAGCCCTGAATTAGCATCAATAAATTCTAAGGCAAAACTTCGCTGGAATCTTTGGAAGGTCAACTGGGCTGCTTCAGCAAATATAAGGATATTGTTATTATTTGGTTCTCACATCTCGCTGAGAATTATAATAGTTTTTCTCATCTCCTTAAATTGGTAGCTACAAAATTTGTTCCAGGAGTTTCAGAAAACCCCACATGCTTTGCTGGACCCCAAAACTGGTAGACTTTTGAAGGCATATCAATAAAATCAGAATCCTGCACTTTCTGATTTTCAGAGTGAAGGTTACCTCAAAAGATGGCAGGAAGCTGCCTTACGGATAAAGTCAATTTTACTAATTCACATCTAAAGTAAACTCAAAGATGCTAGCCAACAAAGAAGATAATTAAAAGGAGAGTAAAAACAGCCCAGAGAAGACACTTCTTTAGTCCTTATACACAAGAGGAAGTGGACAGTGCTCTGATAGCAGTAAGAACTGGGAAAGCTGTAGAAGCAGATGGGATCTACCCAGAATTTCTCAAGAACATTGGAACATAAGGGAGAGAAGTGGTTAGCAAAACCATTTACCAGTATTCGCAATAGATGGTTAGTATCCCAAACATCTGGTGCCAATGAAATGCAGATCCGTCACCAAGGAAACTTCTTGGTCACCCATGCAGCTATTCACCCATTGCTAAGCAATCAGCTTCATATATGGTCTTGGAATTCCTAATGTTAAAGAGACTGGAACTGACCCTGGAACACTTCCTGAATAGGGATGTGCTGTCATTTTGAAATAACAGGGGAATAACAACCTTTGTTGTTTTTGTGTCTTTTTGCCATCACACAAAAACTAGCAAATGTTTAATTTCTGTTTTAGCAAAGACTAAAATGACAAAGAAAATGAAATACGTAAATTGTAAACCAAACTATAATTGTTTTCCACGCTCTCACCCCTTTTCCAGAAGAGGTAGGCTTCCATATGGTTTGTGGTCGTTTGAGCAGGTTCTTTCACTGAAAGGCCTGAAGACGGAAGCCACTTTTGTGGCCCTCTCTCATGCCTATGATTTAGGGTGGCACACAGGAATGATGCTGAAACTCTCCAAAATCATGCGTTGTGCAAAATCCTTCCAACTATTCGCTGCAGGAAAGGAGGAAAAAGGGAGATATAATAAAGACATGTAAATACTTCCAAGGATTAAATGCATAGGAGGTAAGTCTGTTTCAATGGAAAGGAAGTTTTAGAATGAGGGATCCTGGGATGAGGTTGAAAGGGGGTAAAATCAGGAGTAATCTAAAGAAATATTTCTTTATAGAAAGGGGGGTAGATGCATAGAGCAGTTCCCCACTGGAAGAGGTAGAGACAGACAGCATCAGAGTTGAAGAAAGCATGGGGCAAGCACAGAGGATCTCTGAGTGAGAGGAAAGGATTGTAAAGCTAAGTGGGAGATGTAGATGGGCCATATGGTCTTTATCTGCCACCAGATTCTGTTTCTATGTAAATAATTCCATTATCAGTAATCAACAGTTCCAAGTACATTTTGATGATAAAATCAGCCACACATGCATAATTAAGAATGGACCCCCACCAGGATAATTCCTTGTCTCAGCTTCTGTCTATCTGATCTATTACCTTCTGCAGTGTCATAGCCTTATACATGTTGAGATAGATATGGATGATATTTTAAATTGGAATATATATTAGTTTGCATTTTATCGTTCACAGGATTGGAGTTGGATGATGTAGGTGGGGACTGTGAGGAGTAGGCAAGGTTGTTTTCTTATTGTACCACACTTCAGTGCTGGTGTTGATGTAATGTGTATAATTCAATTTTAATAAATAGACAATTTGTCCTTAGCTTGTCAAGCCAAAGAATTTCAAAACATTGAGCAAGCACTTACATCCATTTCTGCAGTTGACCACTTTCACAGCAAAGCTATCCTTGACTACATGTTAACTTACCGACAGCATCTCCAGAGCATTGGCACCCAGGTTAACAAAGCTAGCACTCTGTGCCTTAACTCATTTGCCAGGGTACTTCTGTTCTATCTGGCCCAGGAGCACGCATGCAAATGTAGATATTCATCTTTGGGCAGCTATGAGAATAATTTCTGGAACGCTGAGATCAATGCAGCTTGAATGACTCCCACTGTTAGCCCATATTGAACCTCCCAATGTGTGCAGGGAAAATAACCTTCTCAAAGAATGTCACTCAGCGAAGGTCAATGAAAAACAATTCCATTGACACAGGACCTTGAAAATCCTCCACAAACTCACTTAAAATGTGGCATTCCTTACTGGCACATGCTTCATATCCTAAAAATGGAGGCCAGCCCCACATTCTGACCCAAGTAAGGAAATTTCTGGTTTTAATCTCACCTGGAGAATTTGGGCAACCAGGAAAGATGCAGCTGGCTACTTCAGAAATGAAACACTAGGAGCAGCCCAAATTGAGATTGTGGCTGTCCTAATTAGACTATTGCTGGCTTGGTGAATTCATGTGCTCAGCATTTCATTCCTGATAGCATCTCAACCATTCATATAGCCTCACCTGAAGTCCTGGAATGGATTAAAGATCTTGAGATTAAACTATAATATACTGCTTTTTCCAGCCATACAAAGAAAAAGACCATAATGCTGTTTTTTTTTAAACCCACTTTGATAAACCTTTTATGTCTGCTCATCCATACTGCAGTGAATCTGTATGGCTTCGGGATTAATTAAAGAGGTGGGACCCAAAACTGATAGCATTTTAAAACAATTTTCACTCTGGAGCAAACTGGGGGGAGGGCCAGAGGGGGAGTGGAGGTGGCCTTGGAGAAAGAGAGACAGAGGAAACATTTAACTCTGCCAGCAGTTTTTAAAAATCTTCCTTTTGCGATGGCTAGGGATGTTTAGATTTGAGTAAAAGATTTAGATGGGTCTCATATCTATCTATCTATACATACACAGTGCTATATTTCTGGAAGAAAAAGGTGCCAGTACTCAAATGCAAGATGTATATTATTTTTTTGGAGGGACCACAAGGCAAATGAAGCAGGAGGAGGAAAAAGGTACTGGTACTGAGTACCCCTTGGAAGAAGAGCCCTGGTTTCCTCAGCTGTTCAGTTCTGCAATGAAGTTGGGATTCTGCTTTCAATGTGATCACAGCCTATTGCTGCAGAATTAAATTGGATGTCATAGGTTCAGCTTGTGACTTCACTCCAGGAGCAGGCAGCTGGCCAGGACGTAAGATGAGAGAAAAGTGTGAGATGCCAACCTACTCACAACTGAAGAGACTGCTCCAGCCTTTGGCATATTCTGTTTGAATGGCCTCAGCATCCTGAAGACAGTCAGAAATCTTCAGGGCTGACCTAAAACATCCCAATATCTGTGACATTATCAGAACATATTCATAAATCTCTTCACATGTTCAGAAAATATATCCCAGTGTCTTTTGTATTATCATGATCAATATCCTTCATGTTGTCAGAAAATCCTCACTACTTTTGGGACCCATTAACTTTTGCATTGTCTGTACTCCATAACCTTAGGATCTGTATCCATAGGGCCCAGATATATTCTCACATGATCCTGGAGTGATGTATCTGAAAGTTCCCCTTTAAAGCAGTAATCAAGCTCTGCTCCCTCCTATACCCATCCCTTTCCTTGTTTTGGAATTGCATTCTTTCTGTGCCCTCTTCAGCACTGGTGATCAACAAAGTCCACATTCAACTAACATCTGGGAACTGCCACAGCAGTGGTGCTGACAGAATGCATTCTGACTACAGAACCTGGTATCCATCCCTCCCAGCCATCACCCCTCTCCTGACATCCTTCTCCCCTCACCCCCTCCATCTCCACCTGCTTCTCACAGATGGCAGATACTTCCTTTTGAGTCAAAAAAATGAATTTGAGATGGTTGCCACTGTTGAAAAACTAGTATTTGTAACTTTCTTGCTGCTCTCTGAAATCTATCCTGCCAGTGCTTTAATGGAGCCTGTAACCAGTTCTCTCTCCTCCCTTTATCCTGACAGCTAACCAGCCTGCTTTATTAACCCAAGCTAGTTCCTAACCTTAACTAGTTGCTAACCTTTTGGCAAGTACCTAACCTTTAACTAGAAGCTAACTTTAACTAGTACCTAACAATATAACATTTTCCTTAACCCCACTTCCCACCCCTTTGAGAAAAAACCTAAAATAAACTCCCCAACCCATAACTGAGAATTGTAAGGAATAATCATTGTTTACCTTCTGTCCTGGAAATAGTGCATTAGCTGGGGAAAGACAATGGAACCATTTCCTGGTAGATGCCTGGAGAGGACCAAACAGCTGGAGCTACTGCCTTGTTTGGGGGCTGGATTGTTGCGGGATGAGGGAGTAGTTCATTGGTTCTAGGACTCAACTTGCGCTTTATTTTCAGGATTTGGTTACAAATTTTCTCAGTACGTGTGCAGTGAGTCAATATAGCAGTGGGGGGGGGGGGGGTGATGAAAAGAACTTCCATTGTACAAAATAAATAAATAAAAGGAAGATGGTTTCCAGGAAATGACATCACCATGCAGTATAGTGGCAAAATGCAAGGTTGAGAGTCCGAGCTATTTAGATCATTAACTACTAAAGTATTCCTTTTTTTAGCATTTTGTTTTAATGTCAGAAATAATGGAATTAGAACCATGACAAGATAAAAAGTAGGAGGGGGTTTTTTTTAGCACATGAAGAGCAGTGAACAGATAAGCATTTCCTCCTCCAACTTCAGCTCCTAAAAAGATTTAAAAATGTTGATGAGATTACCTCTTTAACAATTACAGGTTGGGAATAATCCTGGGTTTCCTGGGGCTGCTACATGCCTGAGCTCAGTAGTACTTTTAGAAGTTAAGCTGTTGATTGGTTGGTGTTGGAATCTAACCAAACTCCCTCCTAGACTTCCCCTGGGTTCTCATACCGGAGTTTCCCCTTTAGCCTCTCCATTTGCGTGGAAAAGTCTTGAGGTTTGCAGGGGTGGGTTTGATTCCTTGGCCAGCGGACAGTAGAGATTCACTTGCTTAAACTGTGATGATTCTGCTTGCCCTGGCTAGTTGAAGGGTGTTGGTGACTGCCCTTCACTTGTTTCTCCTTGTCCACGTCCAGAGGTCTAGACAGGACTGCAACTCTTGCTAAGTGTGTTTGATGTCATGTCTTCCTTCCTGGAGCCATCTTCCTTGACTCTGAGGCCTTTTTTTTTTTTTTTTTGACTGGCAGTCCGGGAGATTCGGTTTGATATTTTTGTTTTTCACACCTCTTACTTCTCTTCTTTGCTTCCATTACAGAATTTACTCCGGTCCGAGGTAAGAGGATCACCAGTCACCCATGCCAATAATCTCTCAATCAATACATTTCTCGCCTTTCAACGTCCTGTTTATTATAACCCCTGGTCAGATTGCAGTCTACAGTTTCTTGTAGCTCCTGTCTCTGTGCTTGTGACTTTTATTGTTATTATTTATTAAGTATTTTTTGTTTTTTTGCATTGGTGGTTTGTTATGATGGCTTAAGAAGCAGTCTACATTCAGAAAAGGCAGCCTTCTTGCATATCCTGGAAGAAACTGAATAGACCACCCCCCTCTGCCTGGGTTATCAGCTTTATTGCAAGATGCATGTCCTTCCTTATCCCTTTCTTTTTCTTTGGAGTCTCTCTCCCAACATTGTCGTCTGGAAGAGTGCAGAGGAAGCAGATGGAGCATGCGTGATGCGTGATGTCAGTAGAAAAACTAAAGGGCATCTATATGGTGCTGTGAGGGCGGCTTTCACAGACCCCAGAGGGGAAGGGAGTCATAGTAATTGTGCAGTAGCGATACTTCGTGGCCAGGCTCAGGATTCTGGAAGGAGCTGCAGGCTGTGGATCCTGGCTGAAGAATGTCTGCCATAGCTGGAGGGAGGGGGAGGAGAGTTAAAAATGGGGGAAATCCCCAAGTACTTTTGAATGATAGCCATAACTCAATAGGCCAGTTAAGTTGAGGTGGAAACCCAAAGAAGCAAAAGGAAACTGTGACTTAAATATCCTTGATTTGTTTGGGGTTTTTATGAGCCATGATGAATACTCCATTTATTTAGTTCCCATTGCTGTTCAGGAAAACCCATATATTTCAAGAGGTTTGCCCTACAGACATACATAGGGAATGAACTAGAGTGCATTTTGTCACGTGGTTTATGGTTTCATACCCAAAAAAAAGGGGGGAAACCAAACAAATCAATTGAAAAACGAAGGCTAATAATGTGAACATAAAGTCCTCTTCCGTTGAAATTATTTAAATTTTTCTTTAAATGTTTTTTTAAGTGTCAGCAAGCCAGATGGCATGTTCAACTTTCAATGAACCGCCCGGTCTATTCAATCATCCACCTTGTTTCTTTTTATAATGTGCCAAATTGTGCCAAATAATATATACCAAATAAAGTCTATCAGAATTATTATAACAGTTCCCAATTCCTGATGGTTATTTATCTCAAACAACGCCCGACACGGCCGGTGTTTTGCTTGGCAAAAAGCTTCATCAGGGGTCCATTGTAGGGAATTAATTCTATTTGTCTAACGGGCCAAAATGGCCTCATAAATACTGCAATAAAATTAAATAATACCTAATTTTAGCAAAAAATCTTATGTTTAAACAAAATATTAATACTCATCTGCACAGCTTTTTTTCTGCATTTAAAATACACCACCTCATGTAGATCTACAGTAGTGTACTTAATTCAATGTCCATGCAAAAAATTCTATGTTGGAAAAATCTCTCGTATGTTAAAAAATAGGATGATAGAGCATCGATCTGCCCTTCTACATCGGAAGGAAGGTGTTCCTTTAGCGACCCACTGCAAGGAATTTGCCCATAATTTTGATGAATTATTTTTTTGTGCAATTGATCAACCCCAGGTTGGATGGCACGGTGGCAATCCAAATTTGAAATTACTGCAAGCGGAACAACGCTGGATTTATAAACTATAAACAATTTCACCACTGGGGCTAAACACAGAACATGATTTCAGCATTTTTTTGTGAATTATTAATCATTAGGTAGAAGGCAATGCTTGATCATTTTAACCTTTTTCAGGTACATCATTGACTAACTCACAGCAATGTAGTTTTCTTTTAGGTCGACTAATGCTAAGCAGACTGAATGTGAATTTTTCCTCATAAGTCTTCATTTAGGTCGTCTATTAATCTATTGGAACAGCGGTTGCAGTCTTCTTTCAGGTCGACTAATTTGGAGTGACCTTTGCGGTCCATCGAAGGTTTCGTTCATACAAGGCTGTGCAGATGAGTTTTAGTATTAATATTTTGTTTAAACATAAGATTTTTGCTAAAATTAGGTATTTAATTTTATTGCAGTATTTATGAGGCCATTTTGGCCCGTTACACAAACAGAATTAATTCCCTACAATGGACTCCTGATGAAGCTTTTTGCCAAGCAAAACACCGGTCGTGTCGGGCATTTTTTGAAATAAATAACCATCAGGAATTGGGAATTGTTATAAGAATTCTGTTAGACTTTATTTGGCACAATTTGGCATGTTATAAAAAGAAACAAGGTGGATGATGAATAGACTGGGCGGTTCATTGAAAGTTGAACACGTCGTCTGGCTTGCTGACACCTTAAAAAAACATTTAAAGAAAAATTTGAAAAATTTAAATAATTTCAATGGAAGAGGACTTTAATTAAATTATTGTTCACATTAGTAGCCTTCGTTTTTAAATTCATTTGTTTGATTTACCCCCTTTTTTGAGTATATTATATGGGTAAACTTGGTGGCTATATTTTTTGCGTTATGGTTTCATACCTACATCCACTGTACAGAGCACACATACTGATTGATTCCTTGCTCCCACATCCGTCTTTGTCCTAATATTCATAATCCTATGGCGAGACATTTTGGTTTCATTTTAAAGTTCATGCTTATCAGTCCTCTATATAAAGGTGATGGCATAAGAATGTGGTAAGTTTGTGTAAGAAGTTTAATTCTGAGCCTCATAAAGCTACATAGGTGACATTTGTATTTGACTCCCGAAATGGAATTGGTGACCCCTTTTAAGACTTACTGAGCTATTGTCATCTTCATGGACCAGTTGAGTAATATATCAAATTTTGTTTGGGAGCCAACTGCCTACTAATTTAGACAAAATATATAAATAAAAAAAAAGCCAACCTCTTAATATTGCAATACCAGACCTCACAGCTCAGCTATCCAAGTGGTGACGATGAAGGGCTGGTTCTGGTATCTCTCTTTCCGATTGGCACAATGCAATTAGCTTATTGACATTTACACAAGTTGAAAGAAATAGTTTGGGGGGGGGGGGGGGTTTGCCCAGAAGTTGATTTCAGGTCTATAGGAACTATTCTCAGAAATCTTGATGCTGGACGAATCTCAAGGAAGGTGAAGACTCTGTGATGGTCTTATAGGGCGGAGGCTTGCCTTCTTGTCAAAGGTATCATTGCTTGAGGGGTTCTTGAATTAGGGGTCTACGGGGATCCCTGCCTGCATATGTTGCTGGGCACCCACTTCAGGGTCAGGTTTTGTGGTTGGAGGAACTGATAATGCAGGTTTGGCTGTGATGCCACTGCTGCTGCTCTTCGGCTATAAGCACAATTGTTCACAGTCTGATTTTGGTAATGGCAGTACTTTCGTTAATGACTACCAGGAGAACAAAGTTTGGTCCTGTGCCATTTTGTAATGTCTTTGCTGCTATTTTTCTCTTTCTCACCAGGTGCCTTGCAGATTGAGAACAGTGATGAGACGGACCAGGGGAAATATGAGTGTGTGGCCACTAACAGTGCTGGAGTGCGCTACTCTTCACCTGCTAACCTTTATGTGAGAGGTAGGGAGCATCTCAGCTCTGCACACAGGATAATGCTTAAAACTGGAAGGAAACCCTGCCCCTCAGGGTTCCTTTACTAATCGAGTGACAGGTCTGCCGTGGAGTAGATTGATGTTGGTTCACAGACCTGGAGCTGCTTGGGAGAAAGGGAAGAGCAATCAGCTATAGAGCTCTGTCAGTGAGACCAGCAACTCCTCAGTATGGGCTGAGTGCCATCCTGCTGTTCCTTAAACATGTCTACTCACTGTCACCCCCGCCCCCCCCCCCCCCCCCCCGCTCCTATAGAGAGGTACAGTATGGCTCAGCTCCATCCCTCATGCACACTCAACATTTGGCACCATGCAGGTTCAGCTCTGCCCCTCACATGTGTCAAACTCTGGGCCCCATGTACGCTCAGACCTGCCATGTGCCCCCCTTTACTCTGGCCTTACGGATAAGTGCTGCATGTGCTTAGCTCCATCCTGCGTGCACACGTGCTTGGATCCAGGGGGACATCTCGTTCATGGGGGAAGCCTCCTTTAACCCATGGCGGTAATACCTCAGTTTATCTGGTAAAGGAATCGCTCACTTACTGGAAGTCCTACAGGACTTTACCCTTTGATAGTAACCCATTTGTCTTGTTTTCTTTTAAATTAATTTACTAGTTGGGGGATGGGGTAGTCAAACTGATCATATTTCAGAGATAATTTTCTTGTACATAGGGATAGATTTGCCTCCATTATTTCCAAATTATAAAGGCATTAAGCAGAGAAGCCCTCTTCATCAGCAGTAGTCAGTTCCATCCTGAAACCGGACTGAAGTTTCTGCTCCTTCGCCCATGAGAGAGAGGGCTGTAAGCAGAGCTCTTGTCATGGTGCAATGACTTCCGTGTGCATGTTGGCTCTGTCGCTTGCCCTCTCACTCGCTCTGTCTCGCTGGTGCTCACTCACTCACTTTCTCTTACTTCCTCACTTTTTTGCCCACTGCCGTTCACTTGCTGACTCACTCCACAACCATTTAAGTTGGTAAAGAAGGTTAATGCACTTAAGAGCTTTGAAGCTAACCGTTTTGCAGAATATAATGTTACCTGCATTGCTTTGGCCCATCCTGGGCACAGCTGGTGTTTTGCAAAGCAATCTTTACAGCTCAGAGTGAAAACTTTGGCTTCTTTCAGATGCTAAGGAAGGGTTAGAAAGAAACTGAAATCACCTGTGGCTTATTCTGAACTTTTGCAGAAACTCTTGGCTGGTGATATTTGGCCAGGTCTGGGCAAACCTTTGGTTAATGAGAATGCCTAGAGTGCTGGATCCCTTTCCTTCCCTCCCCCCCCCAAAAAACAAAAAAAACCAGTAGAGGGTAAGCTGGGCTTAGATTTGGAGGGTTATCTGGCTTTTAACTTGAGTTAAATAGCACAAGTAAGGGCGAGAGCACAGGCAGCCATCTTGTTCTCCGATGCCTGGGTTTGTCTCAATATGTCTAATTATTATTTTTTCCTCCATTTTACTTCCTGCTTTTTATTTTTACTGAAGGTAAAAAAAACATAGAGAAGGTAGCATGTTTTTCGGTGGTTGGGGGGAGGGTCAGGAAGAGCTGAATTTAAATGTTTACAACAGTTCTTACAATATCTCTTGGACTTTACAAACCTTGCTGGTTTGATTGACCTGTCTGTGTTCATAGGTTGGAACACTTTGTCTCTTTAAGAGAGTCTTTGTAAGTTACAGCCATAAGAAATCTGTCTTAAAAAAACTTAAATACATATTAAGGAGTGAAAGGGCTGATCTTTTTTTTTGCAGTCAGTGTGAGCTTGGTGGTCAGCAGAGTTTGTGCCCAGGTCTAGAGTGCAGTTAACCCTATAAAGCCTGTTCACTGGGGTGAGACCCAGGTGGTGCTTGGTGGTGTTTCGCTGTACGGGCCTGAGGCTGGTCTACTCCTGGGGCTTCCATTCAACCTTTACAGTATCGATCCTTCCTTGCCCTCTGCCCTCCAATCCCACCAACCTGGCTTCCCTCCCCCTTTTCCTCCACCCAACCCAGAGGAGCCTGACTGCTCTGTGCAAAAAAAAAAAAAAAACCATGAAAACTACAACAGAAATCCAGCCAGGAGAAGGAGGGAAAGGAATAGAACACAAGCATGGAAAGAAAAAAGAAGGTTGTTAGTAAATTTTTTTTTTTTTAAGTGAAAAGAAAATAAAAGAATCGCTTTGCAGCTGAAAGCCTTGAGAAGGCCTTTTTTACTCTCTCTGTGTTTCCCCTATTTTTTCTCTTCTCCTCATGTCATTGTGTTCCGCATCAAACCCCCTTAACATCCCTCAGAGCTACGAGAAGGTTGGTGTGTTTTTTTTCTTTTTTACTTTCTTTACCCACATTTTTACATTCTTAAGAACAGAAAAAAAAAAAGCAAGAAATCTTTAAGACCAGTAAAGGCCCGCTTGTTCTCGGGTCTTTAATTAGTGAGATGAGTTGCATTGTGGGCCTCTATGCATCCTTTGGTAATGTTGCTGGGGGGAGGAGGGGTGTTTGCATTTTACGTCGTCATGGTAACTTGGCGCTCGGACATTGAGCCTGATGCATGATGGGAGAATGTAACTATCTTCTCTGCATGACACTTTTTTTATATTGACTTTATATATATATATGTATATAAATATATGTATATATAATTTATGAATAGTTTGTGTTTTTTTATTTTTTTATTTTCACTTTTTGTTCTGTTTTGGTTTATGGCTCTGCTCTGCTGTAAATAGTTGATGCATTTTTGAAAAGCCAGTGTTCCTGCCCTGTTTTAGCAAATCATCCCAGGCCTAAGAAGTCGCACAGCTCTAACACCTGTCCAAGAAATCCAAGACCTCAAGAGTGGAGGGGGAGGGAGGGGGTAGGTGTGCCTTAAAATAGGGATCCTTTGTATAATTAGTAGGAAATACAAACCAGTAGCCAATTACAGTACCATGTCTGTGAAGTGACCCTGCCCTGTCCCCATTACCTGGCAATTCTTTCTTTTTTTTTTATTATTATAAAAAGGATAAAGTTTAGTGCTGCCTGGCAGGCATGTTGAATAAATGCACATCTCCAGAGTAGTTGTCCCAGCCACTGTCCATATCGCTAACGAGAAAATGATGCAGTTCATTGCATTTATGGAGTTGGCATGGTGGCCGCCTTTCTGCAGTTGAATTCAGTCAACCAGGCAGAAGATGGTATCTGTGGGAGGTTTAATCAGCCAGGCAGGCTATGTAGCTGGTGGAGGTTTACCTCAGCCTGTCCATGGCATCAAGGGGCTGTTTGATCCACCAGGCTATACATGACATCTCTGGTCAGTTTAATGAGCCACAATGAGTATATATGGAGGGTTTAATCAATTGAGCTGGGTTTATGGCATCTACTGTTCTAGCTGTTAGCAATTAAGCTAGTTACGTGACTGATATCAGACTCCTTGCAGAAGCAAATAATCGGGTGTGCCAGCCTGAAGAGAGAGGAGTCCAGTTCTTCAAATAAAGTACAGGGAGTTCTGTCAGCCCGCAATCCAAAATCATCAGCGCGCCAGTCTCCTCGCGTATGCCCTGCCCATAGAACTGGCCTTTCCTCGCAACTCTTCCTCTCCCAGCACAACTGTCTCCTGACTGATACACACTGGAGCAAAGAAACACCAGACTGGACTAAGCTGACAGACTCTCCATTCCCACCTCTCATGATAGACTTTCCTTTTAAAAGTGACTCATCTTCCCGCCGCTCACGGTCTCCACCAAGCATATCTTTCCTGGTTTCCCATTGTACAGGTATTAAAGTTGAGTGATCACGTGAGAAATCCAGTGCAGAATGGACAAAGATATACTCTCTTCTGCCTTTTTTTTATTTCTGTCTCTCCCTCTTCCTCTTTCCTGATACTTTATATGTGTTCTGTGCTTGAACCTTTTTCTTTGGGATGTTTTAGTGTTGCCGCGCTTTATCTCTGATTTCTTTTCCTTGTACATTCTTTCTGTCTTCCTAGGATGTGCAATAGGATCCCGTGTTAAGCCTTTCTATTTCCTCTCTTATGATGCCTTGTTCTCTTCTGTCCTCCCTGTTTTCTAGGATATGATGATATTCTGTATTCAGTGCCTTCTTTGCTTGCCTTTTCCTTCCCACTAGGGTAAAGTAGTGATCTGTATTCTGTGCCAGGGGAGACCCTTGGTTTTTTTGTTTTGTTTTTTACTTTTATCGGGCACAAAAGCATAGAAGTACTGAACTGGGAAATGTGTCACTTCTGAGTGTTGATCAAAAGGCTCAACTGAAGCTTTAAAATACTGGTGGAGAGGAAAGACAGAGACTTATAAAAACAGCAGAAGGAGAGGAGTACATTTTGAACCCAGAAACTCAGCACAGTTTGACACCAGTACAACACTGAGCACTTTTTTCCTGTGCATGATAGGAAGCTGGCTTCAGGGAGAAAATGTTGAGTTTAAGGACTAAATAAATAAAAAGGGTTCATACACTGCATGGCTGCCGCAAAGCTTCCCTCCCCTGGAAATCTGCATATAGATAAAATAAACACTTTGAGGTCAATATTCAGACATAGCTGGCTGAGTTAAGACTTATCCGGCTAACTTAGCTGGGATATTCAGCAGGGCAGCAATGCTGAATATATCTGGACAAGTTTAAAGTTAGCTGGCTAATGTATCTGACTAACTTTAGACCCAGTTATGCCTCAGGCGTACCTCTTTTTTTTATCCAGCTAGGTTTTAGCCAGATAATGACTTATCCATCTAAAATCTAGCCAGGTAAGGGGCTGAATATACCCAAACTTCATTTAGACAGATAACTTTAAATTATCTGTCTAAATGGCTTTGGATTATTGGCTTCTTTATTATTGGTTGCATCCTTAAGGATTGCCTTTTTTACTGGGTGACTAAAAGGGCCTTCTCCCCAAAAATGTCCCTTTGGCACTCTCAAATGTTGTTAGAAATATTAAGACCACCTCTTGATAAAGTGAATTTGTTTTCTAAGTCCCAGCTTTAAGTGTATACCTATTCATTAGCACTGGGGTAGGTGTCTGAATTCTGGACAGTAAGACCACCTGGTATTATAGAGTAAACACGGGTGAAATTGACTAGTTTTGTGGTATGTCTTTAGGTTTAGAATGAGAATTAAAATCTGGATACATTTCAAACCAAACCAGACCTGCCTTCAGTTTGGTTCGATAGTGCGCAATTTGGAGGAGAAAATGGAAAATGATGCTATTGCCTTTATGAGACCATAGAGAGTCAGCAGGTTGCAAACTTACCTGAGGAAAGCTGGCCTGGGTGGGGGGAACCATAGTCTATCTTATGCTACATTCTTGGAGAATCAAATGAACTGGTTCCTAGGACAGAAATTGGGTAGGATCTAGAAGGTGTACAAAGCACTTGGGTTTGTGGTGGGCAGCTAGGGTTCTCTCCAAAACTCCTTTTCCTTACTATGGACTGAAGTTTTGCTTTTTCAGTCACTTTTGTTTCTGCAGATGGATTTCTCAAGGGTACCTGGGAAGGAGGCTATACCGTGCAGGAACAATGTGCCTTGCTGAGTCTAGAGAAGCTCGTCCGTGTGCCTGCCTGCATCTCGTTCACCTTTGCACTGCTGGTTTCTTTGTTTTAGGGAAAAAATATTAGATTACACCTTGTCAAATTAAAGAAGGAAGAAAAATCCACTTTGACCATTACAGCAAATGTAATAAGTGTTGCCTGAAATTCATGTGGGTTTAGATGACTTTGCTGTTGTGCCATGTAGAAGTCATGTAAGTGAAGCAACTGGCTTGTCAGTCAGCTAATGTTTTACTTAAATGAAAAAGAAAATTAAAATATGGTAGTGCACAACCCAAGTCCAGAGAGGGCGGTGACTGGCCAACAAAAATGACATCGGACATGGATAGTGATGTGTTGGTCTGACCTGACAGAAATTAGAAAGGATGGCAGGGGCTTCTCTTGTCCTTTAAGGGTCTCAAATCAGAATGTGAGCAGAATATCAGCTGGAGAAACCCAGCAAAATGAAAACTGGGAATTAGGAAGAGCAGAGGTTTGGTGGTGGAGGGGAGATGCCCTAACAAGGTATTTTTGTGGATTCCAGCCCTTCTGAGAGCAGGGCAAAGAGAGAGAAGCCAAGGGAAAATGCTGACAGGTGTAATCTAAACTTCACTAATAATGTAGAGGCTGCACATTATTTTGGCAAACCCTCCCTTCCTCCTACCCCTTCCCCCACCTCATTTTGGAATAAGACAGAATGGCTTCTGTCGCACCAAAATGGCCAATAATGTCCGCCTTCTCTCACTTCATTTGGAGCAGCCTGCTTGCTGAGTGTCAAAATGTGCCATTGTTTTGAGTCTTGGTAATGCTTCAAAAGCTCACGTCACTTCTCTTTCCTTATTCCTTCCCCCCTCCCCTTTAATTCTTTTGGGTTTTGTTACTGTGAATCAGGGATTGAAATTCTCAGGATACTTTTCTTCCCTGCATGACTCTGCCCCTACCAGTACTCAACTTGCTGGAAAATAATGTCGCTACAGGTCCTGAAAGCCCTCTGACAAATGGCTCTCACAGAAGACAACGCCAGGGTCTGAACTGGCAAAAGAAACACAGGAATAAACTGGAGAAAATGAAATCTATTGAGAAAGTGTTGTGAAGGCTCCTTGATTTCGAGGCTTGACTCTACAGATCTTACCTTGATGTGCTCATTGGATGCAGTAAAAAGTGCCCTCCTTCCCCACAAACCCAATTCCAGCCATTTATTTCCTTTAGCAGGTTTGGAGGTTACAATCTGCTAAATTTTGAAAACCCAGTTCAGCATGAAAGTAAACTTTGATCTTTGCTTGTGCAGAAGGAGCTATGCTCTTTTCCTCTGAGAGCCAGCTCCTTTCCCAAATGGACTTAAAGACTGAAAAAGATTGCCCTGTGAGAAGCAGGAGAGTGGCCCCTGAAGGTGTGAGGGAGAGGCTGAGGGAGAAATGTAGGTTGGGTGGGGGAGGGGGAAGAGGGCTGATTTTGAGTCCTGTCGCTGCTGCATATTCCCTCCTAAATTAGTTCCCATCTCTTAAGCAGCTACAGGTGAGATCATTTGCATACAGAGTGAGTGTGCTAGGCTTAAACGCACCATGTGCCGGGAGGGGAAGCCTCTCTCCCCTTCTTACTTTTCTGCTCCCCTAGGAGGGGAGGGCTTTTATCACAGCTAAGGCCTTCTTTTGATGACATCTTAGTGGCAGAACATTCAAAGCAGGCCTGATATGGGTCTTTACCTCCTGTTGTTCTCCTCTTATAAGAAAAAAAATTCTATCTTGTATGTACATCAAGCCCTTTAAAGAGTGAAATGCACCTTTTAGTCTCTTTTAAGGTGAAAGCTAAAGATTAGAAACATCGTAGGGCCCTCCTTTCTTGCCATACATGGGTTAATTTCCCTGCATTAGAAAAGACAGAGAAGTGAATCCTCTTGGGTGCAGCTCTTGGGCAGATCACGGTTCCTCTCCCTCGCACATGTTTTCCCTCTCCCACCATTCATTCCGTAGATGCCCAGCTTCCAGTTCCTTCTCACCTTGCATACCCTCACCACTCGTCTCTCTTTTCTCTCTTCCTGTCTCCTTCCTATTCTGCTGCCCTTTGCCCGGGCACCCCCCCTTTCTGGGTGCATGTCTCCTCTCTCTCACTGGCCCTTGGCTTGCCTATCTCCCTTCATCCCCAGCAGTTACCGTGTAATGACCTTTCAGTGAACTGTCTGTGCCGAAGAGCTGCCGGCTGCCCTTGAACAAGAATCAATCGGAAGCAGCTGAACTCCAGGGGAAAGACAGGATGCTTCTGAAATGTCAAACCCGCCAGAGACTGCAGAGCAGAAATGCCCCAGCCTATTCTCCCCTGCCTCACCATTTGTTATTGTGAATGTAGTGTGTGTGAGTGTATGGGGGGGGGGGGGGGGGGGGAGTGAGGTGGAAAAACCCCGTTTTAAGCATTAGACATGGCGGGTTGTGCCACGGCAAACAGGATGGCTTCTTGGTGACAGCTGTGGACCAACTGTTTGTTGCCAGCCCCTTGTGTCTGAGTGCTGGGATTCTCTTAGCCCTTTTCCTGATAGGAGCCTTGTGAGTTTTTCCTGAAAGAGGGCACTGCAGTGACAAAATGTGCAGTCTGCAAACCATGGGTCCAGTTTGCTAAGCATTTTTTCCCCATTGACACAGAATGGGAGAAAAGCGTTGGTGCCTTCAGGCTCAGTTTTCTTCTTACTGCTCATGGTTTAAGTAGGTTTTTTTCAATTTCTGTTGCTCTCCCTCACCTCTTTAAAGGGTGCTGTGCACTCTGTTTGCTCTGCGCCATTGTGAAGTTTGCACTTTTTCACATGTGGTCTGGTTCAAAACCTTAGGATTCACCCCCCCCAGGATAGCAATTAGGAGTGAATATTCAAAGCCATTTATAGGCACATAAAACAGCATTTATCTTAATAAGTTAACTTGCACAAGTTTTGTCCTCGATAGAACAGGTGTAACTTTGTGCCTGTGCCAGGACACGTATCCGGGACTTTTCAAAAGCAAGTTCACTTTGAAATGTGGGGTAAGGTAAGTCTGCATGTAAAAGTCACCCACAGACTTTACCCCTACCTGCACAGCTATAAAATTACCCTTCCTATGTACACGCCACCCCAGAAATGAAGAAAAAACCCCCAACATGTTTTATCCCTCCAAGCTTTTATTACAAGTGAATTGTACAATTGGACTTGTATTCTGTGAGTGTATGGTCTGCCCACCCAACTTCTACCTTAAACCATTAAATAAAAAGATAACCAGCTGAAATCAGGTTCTCCCCTTCAGACTCTGATATTCAGTATTCAAAACCCACTTTGTATATTTAGTTTTTCTTTTTTTTTTTTTCCTTTAATTCTGTTTTAATCAGTCTCCATTGGAAGTACTGTCTTGTCCTGTTTCCATGACAACACAGTGTTTGCATCACACGCTGGTGTCTGTCGTCGTTAATGCTGTTTGCTAATAGGATCTTGTCCATCACTGTTTGTTTCCAATCCCCTCCCCCCCCCCCCCCCCACAGCCCCACCCATTTCTCCTCCTAACGCCTCCTCTAGAAAGCTGCATATCATCTCCCCTCTTCCCCCAACCCTCCCTCCCTCCCCCTCTGCCCCTCCGGGTCTGTCTGCATGCCCTTCTGTTTCGTATCTACTTCTTTCCATCTTGTTTCAGACACAACTCTCAAAGGATTTTGCCGTGACTCTGTTTTCTGAAACCTGAGGGTTCTTCAGTTGTGGGGGGGTTAAAAGCCCCGCCCTGCCCCCAGGATCCCACCTCTGCCACCCGGCAAGACATATGGTCCAACCCAAAAAGAGGACAAAATAACTTGCAAGAGCAGGGCACTGGGTGGAATAGGGGATAAGAGTGGTGTGCATCGCTCCCAAAGTACATATCTGCCCTCCAACAACACTAGCCTTAAGGCCATCTGCTCCTCTGAGAAGGAAACAGGATTCAGCCTTGAAAATGCAAAGAAAATGCATTCTTCATAAATGTCTGTTGTCCAGTCATGTTTCCTTCTCAAGTCTCCTGCAGGGTAAAGAAAACCTTTTAGGCTTACCAAAGGGTGAGCATCAGAGGCCATCAAAGTTGTTAGTGGGAGCCCCTCTGAATGAGCTTGGGGTGGGGGGATCGGTAAACGGATACAGTAAGTATAAGCCTGTGGTTATGCATTGCTGGACTTCCTGCGGGGGTGTGCATTGGGGAAACTCGTCTGCGGGGAATGCACTTCGCGCTCCCACACATGCACACACATTCCCATTTAGTTTTTAGAATGGAATGGCAGCTCTGGTTGGTTGCTAAGGGAATAGGAGCAACAGAAAAAAGATGTTCATTAGCATTTGAGTAATCTAGCAAAGCAGAAGAGCAGACTTGGTTTCTAAGAGAAGCTTGCCAGAGCTCCTGCATGTCGTACAATACATGCTTCTACTCACTTCAGAACCCAGTAACCATAGCAACATCTGCCAAGCAAAGGGTGTACTCGGGAGTCTGCTCAGACAGACACAGAAACCCAGTTTGTCTTGCTGTTAGAAATATATTTGCAGACTAAGTCTCCCTGCCTGACGGTAGCGCAGACTGAGGGAGCCCCCCCCCCCCCCCCCCACACACACACACACACGCAGATTAGTAGTGTAGACTCAGGGAGGGGTCCCCTCCCCGTTTGATGGTAGTGCAGACTGAGAGAGAGAGACCCTCTTTCTTTCCCTGCTGACGGCACAGGCCGAGGGATTTCATTCCCTCTTAACATCTTCCTGTTGGGGGGGCAAAGATGGGACTTGTCCCAATTCCATCAGAGTTACAAGAGTGGGTGGGTTGGGGGTAAGGGGCTGAAATTTCACCATCCCTGATACCTGAGAGCTGATCTCCCTGGAAGCTGTGTCAATTGTGGGGCCAGTTTCAGAAAACGGAGCCAAGCTGATTCATATCCCTCCCCGTGTTCATGTTCTACTCTGTAAGGTCTGGAAGCTGCATCCACTTCTAAGTTAAGGAGATGCACAGAACATGTCATGTTTTTCCTCTAAGTTCATTACCTTGTTTTTATTATCCTATTTATTATTATTATTATTATTATTATTATTAATAATTCTGTTTATTATTGCACCAGGGCTGAGATGTGACAATATGTGTTACCACATTTGGTCACATCAGCTAATAAAACTATGCAGCATTAAAGTGGGTTTCCCCCACCCCGTCCCTCCTTTCTCTCTGTCTCTCTCTGTCTCTCTCTCTCTCTCTCTCTCTCTGTCTCTCTCTTGTATTCATATGGGCATTTGCTAGTGGCCCTCAAGTTTATATTTCTCTGCATTTTTATCTTCCACACTCTCTTATCTCTTTCTCTCTATTTATTTTACCTATTTTTGCATGATGTTTGTGACTCTGAAAGCTGCATCTATCGATGGAACCGTGTCAGATCTAAAAGAGGCTTCGTTAGGGTTTCTACACCCGAAAACCACAAAAATTTCATTAGAGTTTCTCATCTTTTTGATCCTTGGAGCTCCTCCTGGAGGCTCACAACTCACAACCTAAATTTTAGCACTGCTCCCATGCTCCCCCTCTCTCCTCCCATGTTACTTAATGCCAAGGTGGTGCTTTGGGCCAGGAGAGAAGGGATAAAGTTGGGAGCCCCTAATAAGGATTCTGATTTGATTCCTTTGGAAGTAATCATTAACTTGGTTCATCAGTTCTGAAAACTTTTAGTGTCCTCCTTCCCACTTTTCCCCCACTGGAAACAGGGTCAGAGGCTTCAGTGGTCCTTCAGAAAGAGGAAATCTCTTGTTAGACAAGGGAGAGTGCCAAAAAGAATCATGTTACCTGAGGCTTTGAACGTCTCAAGAGAAAAGAAAGTTTGGACTCTGGACTTTTTGGCTCTTGAGAAAAGGGCTCATTCAAGATAATCTCTGCAATGAGTCTCTGGTGAAGAAAGGCATCCTGAGGACTCCATAGAGTGGGAGAGAAGTTGGGCTGGGGGGAAACTCAGTGGCTTATAGGAGATTTCAATCTGAAACATCAGATCTGCTTTTAAAGATGAGAAATTGCTAATAAATTTTTGTGTATTTTTCTGTGCTGTGAGGGGTCTACTCTTGATCTATGGAACCCTGTTGCTATGAAATACGGCTTCATGTCTTACATATTATCTATTTTATATTGTTTGTGAAGTAAGTTTTTTTGAAGTTCTTTTTGTTTTTATTTATTTTTTGGTTTCATAAGAAGGTGCTGTCTGTGCTTATGGAGTTTTCCCACTTTCTTTTCTTTTTTTTTTTTTTTATTACCCTTGTGCATTTTATCCGCAGTTCGCCGGGTTGCACCTCGATTCTCCATCTTACCTGTCAGCCAAGAAATCATGCCCGGAGGCAACGTGAACATCACCTGTGTTGCAGTCGGCTCACCGATGCCATATGTAAAGTGGATGATTGGAGAGGAGGATCTGACCCCAGAGGATGATATGCCAGTAGGACGCAATGTCCTAGAACTTACCAACATCAAAGAGTCTGCAAACTACACTTGTGTTGCCATGTCCAGTCTGGGCGTTATCTATGCCACTGCCCAGATTACAGTGAAATGTAAGTGCAGAGGGGGAAAGCCCTGGATGTCACCAGGATTATCGCACAGAAATGCAGAGATGTAGTTGAGCCATCTCTTGTCCCAGGTGTTCCAGGACTACCTTAGGGACTTGGGAAGTTATATCAGTTTATTTGTCATTGGTTTCAGACTGGTGATTAAAGTAGTGGGACCATCCAAGATCTATTACAAAAATCACAAAGATCCTCTACCCAATGAAATCACTCCAAAAGCCACTTTCACTTTTTCTCCCCGGATTATGTACTGGAAATGTTACAGTGCTGAAGCGTGTCAAATGTTAATTTGATACCAATTATCAGAGCTAACATTTTACATTGACAAAAATTCAACAGACTACAAACTAACTCCCTCAAGTCTTACTCATAGAGCTTTATCTTACGACCCACTTGCAAATCTTTTGCTACCCACATTCAGATCCTGGCCCACAGGGTGGCGGGGGTGAGTGAGAGCCATGGATTTACACAAGCTAATTAAGACAAGACCATCTGGTTTCCAGCACTTATCCTGCCTTTCATTTGTCATGTCTGAAAGTGAAAAAAGGATAAAATTTCCTGGATGATGAGAGAGAGTCACACATCATTGAGGGTGAGGAGAGATGGGTTGGTGAAAGAGAACAAACCGAGATTGGGGGGGGGGGGGGGGGGGGGAGAAATGTGAAATTTGCATTCCAAATACAATAAAGTATTGTTATCTTAGACTAATGACTAGCATTAGAAATGTACAGTAGTAATTAATGGTACATTGTAATTATGAATTGTAAGAAAAAGAAAATAAGGCGGGGAAGATCCTTCCTTGAGGTGTTTGTGAAGTGCATTTTCACAGTATGTTATTAATCAGTAGATTGTAGGTCTGAGGCAGTTCCTTTATTGCTCAACTCAGGTCTCCAGATGTTTGAATATTTTCTGTTAATGGAGCAATAGCAGACAAAAGAAAAGGTGTTTAACACACGCACACTATTTAATGCCTCCTAATTTTCTCCAAGAAACTCTTGTTGATATTCTAGGTTCCCAAGACTGCCAAATAAGTACTGTTTGTCTTTAGTCTGTCTTTTATCTGACTATCCTATCTACCTAATTAATAGTTTCTGTTCTTTTTCCATTATATTCCCAGCATGGTGTAAATGGTGTGACAAAAGTGCCCCCTTACCCACCTTAACCTGTTGAGGGCTAGAAGGGGCTTGTGTTTCAGAACTTGAACCCCCTTCATGCTGCTCTTTCACCAACAGGGGTTGCACCTGCATTAGTGCAGTTCTCTTCCTCCCTCACTGATGCATCCTTTATGCATTCTAATTGTAGACATAAAGGCTAATCCACAAATTGTAGGTAATACCTTTCTTTTGGACTAATATAAGAATGTAAGACTTGCCATACTGGGTCAAATCAAAGGTCCATCAAGCCCAGTATCCTATGTCCAACAGTGGCCAATCCAGCTCAGATGTACCTGACTGGATCCCAAAAGATTGATAGATTCCATATTGCTTATCCCAGGGATAAGCAGTGGATTTCCCCAAGTCCACCATAATAATGGTTTATGGACTTTTCCTCTAGGAACTTGTCCAAACCTTTTTTAAACCCAGCTATATCAACAGCTTTTACATCCAGCTACACTAACAGCTTTTACTACATCCTCCGGTAACTAGTGCCAGAGTTGAATTATGCAGAGTAAAAAAAATATTTTCTCTTATTTGCCTTACGTGCATTTCCTAATAAAGTCATTGTGTGTCCTCTAGTTTTTGTACATTTTGAAAGAGTAAACAACCAATTTACATTTACTTATTCCACCCCAATCATTTTATAGACCTCTGTCCTATCTCCCCTCAGCCATCTCTTCTTCATGCTGAAAAGCCCTAACCTCTTTAGCCTTTCCTCATAGGGGAATTGTGATTCGTTTGCAGCTAGCTTTTGAAAATTGTACTCCCTTCATCAAATCTCTATACGGATGCAACCAAATGTCAGTGAATAGATCTGATCTTTAAATGGCACCCAATGATTCAAAGGGATTTATACAATATAACAATAAATAGATCACAAACCCCTCTTGGAAAGATCTTTTGCACAGGAATATATGCTACTGACTACCCTGGCATCGGGTGATGCATCTAACATAACCAAAATGTTTTTGCTACAATCTCTATGAATAGATCTGAGCATTAGCTTCCCATGTCATGGTAGCCCAGTTTTATATATATATATATATATATATTACCCCATACTAACAAAGTGAAATCAGGTTTGTAGAAATTTGTGCAAATTAATTAAAAAACCCTGAAATATCACATTTTCTTAAGTATTCAGACCCTTTGCTATGACACTCGAAATTGAGCTTAGGTGCATCCTGTTTCCATTGATCTTCCTTGAGATGTTTCTCCAAATTGATTGGAGCCCACCTATGGTAAATTCAATTGATTGGGCAGGATTTGGAAAATCACACACCTGTCTATATAAGGTCCCACAGTTGACAGTGCATGTCAGAGCAAAATCAATGCCATAAAGTTGAAGGAATTGTCTCTAGACCTCTGGGACAGGATTGTGTCGGGGCTCAGATCTGGGGAAGGGTACAAAAAATTGCTACAGCATTGAAGGTCCTGAAGAACAGAGTGGCCTCAATCATTCTTAAATGGAAGAAATTCAGAACCCTAGAGCTGGCTGCCTGCCCGCCGGCCCAAACTGAGCAATCGGGGGAGAAGGGCCTTGGTCAGGGCGGTGACCAAGAACCCGATGGTCACTGATAGAGCTCCAGAGTTCTGCTGTGGAGATGGGAGAACCTTCCAGAAGGACAACCATCTCTGCAGCACTCCTCAGGCTTTTATGGTAGAGTGGCCAGATGGAAGCCACTCCTCAGTAAAAAGAACATGACAGCCTGCTTTGGAGTTTGCCAAAAGGCACGTAAAGGACTCTCGGAGCATGAGAGAAAATTCTCTGGTCTGATGAAACCAAGTGAATGCTTAATACTTTTTGTCTGGAGGAAACCAGGCACCACTCATCACCTCCCAAATACCATCCTTATGGTGAAGCACGGTGGTGGCAGCATCATGCTATGGGGATGTTTTCTAGCTACAGGAACTGGTAGAGTAATCAGGATTGAGAGAAAGATGAACAGAGCAAAATACAGAGAGATCCTTGATGAAAACCTGCTCCATAGCACTCTGGACCTCAGACTGGGGCGATGATTCACTTTCCAACAGGACAGCGAGCCTAAGCACACAGCCAAGACAATACAGGAGTGGCTTTGGGGCAAGTCTGTGAATGTCCTTGAGTGGCTCAGCCAGAGCCCAGACTTGAACTTGATCGAACATCTCTGGAGAGACCTGAAAATAGCTGTGCATCAACGCTCCCCATCCAACCTGACAGAGCTTGAGAGGAACTGCAGAGAAATACGGGAGAAAATTCCCCAATCCAGGTGTGCCAAGATTATATCATCATACCCAAGAAGACTTGAGGCTGTATTCGCAGCAAAAGGTGCCTCCAGAAAGTACTGAATAAAGGGTCTGAATACACATGTAAATGTGATTTTTCAGGTTCTTTTTTTTTAATTAATCAATTAACACAAATTTCTACAAACCTGATTTTGCTTTGTCATTATGAGGTATGTAGATTGAGGAGGGAAAAATTATTATTCATTTTAGAATAAGACTGTAATGTAACAAAATGTGGAAAAAGTGAAGGGGGTCTTTATAATTTCTGAATGCACTGTATATTGTATGGGAAGGAAGATGGGAGTTTATATTCACTTTTAATTCCTATTCCCCACAAGTCAGATGGTTTGTTATAATATTGTAACTTCTGTGTTTTCAGCACTACCCAAAGCTCCTGGAACGCCAGTGGTAACAGAGACTACTGCGACTAGCATCACAATTACCTGGGACTCGGGGAATCCTGACCCTGTGTCTTACTATGTCATCGAATACAAGTCTAAGAGCCAAGATGGGCCATATCAAATCAAAGAAGATATTACCACCACCCGATACAGTATTGGGGGGCTGAGCCCTAACTCAGAATATGAGATTTGGGTGTCAGCCGTTAACTCAATTGGGCAGGGACCCCCCAGTGAGCCTGTGGTGACTCGTACAGGGGAGCAGGCACCTGCCAGTGCCCCTCGCAATGTCCAAGCACGAATGCTGAGTTCCACCACCATGATCATACAGTGGGAGGAGCCAGTGGAGCCGAATGGACAGATTCGGGGCTATAGGGTCTATTACACCATGGAGCCAGACCATCCAGTGAGCAACTGGTTAAAACACAATGTAGACGACAGCCTACTGACTACAGTAAGCAGCTTGGTGGAAGATGAGACTTACTCAGTCAGGGTCTTGGCATTCACTTCGGTGGGAGATGGACCCCTTTCTGACCCAATCCAGGTTAAAACACAGCAGGGAGGTGAGTTGCAATAATATAGTGGTCTCATCCTATTCAACTACCACCTTCTTCCTCTCTGGAAGTTCCCCAGTGGAGATCCAAAAAGAAATAGAATCCTGTATGGACTGGTATGGAATTGTTTGTCCTATATTTCCTACTGACAGTAATAAAATCAATAGGTAGCGTGCTGTTGAATGCATTGTAACTCTGTTTTGTAAATAAGTCATTTTAGTTCTTTGTTTTTTTGCTTTTATCCTCCCTTGTAAGGACTTGGCTTTTGTTTATCTCTCTCTCATCAGGTAGCCTACACACTTTTCCTTAGAAATTTTTATTTCTCCCCCTTCTCCCTCAAAGCCCCGATCCAAATATGGGCCATAATTTGCAGTAACCACATACAAAAAATTAGCCCAAAATAAAGGACATATAAATCTGGATCAAGGAAATATTTTAATCAGAAAGCATAAAGTGAAACCACTGATCCAAAATATATACAAACATTTTTTAAACAATTCAGTTTTTAGAAAAATAAATCAACCATGTTGTTACCCTTATGGCGAGATGTTAGAATGCCCTTCCGGAGGAAGTGGTGAAGTCTAAAACTGTGAAGGACTTCAAAGGGGCGTGGGATAAACACTGTGGGGCGGATTTTCATACTCCGCGAATAGGCCTACTTTTGTTTGCGCCTGGAGCGCAAACAAAAGTACGCTGGATTTTAGTAGATACGCGCGGCTCCGCGCGTATCTGCTAAAAGCTGGATCGGCGCGCGCAAGGCTATCGATTTTGTATAGCCGGCGCGCGCCGAGCCGCGCAGCCTACCCCCATTCCCTCCGAGGCCCGCTCCGAAATCGGAGCGGCCTCGGAGGGAACTTCCTTTTGCCCTCCCCTCACCTTCCCCTCCCTTCCCCTACCTAACCCACCCACCCGGCCCTGTCTAAGCCCCCACCTTACCTTTGTCGGGGGATTTACGCCTCCCAGAGGGAGGCGTAAATCCCCGCGCGCCAGCGGGCCTCTTGCGCGCCGGGCCGCGACCTGGGGGCGGGTACGGAGGGCGCGGCCACGCCCCCGGACCGCCCCGGGCCGTAGCCACGCCCCCGTACCCGCCCCCAAAACGCTGCCGACACGCCCCGAAAACGCCGCGACGACCGGGACCGCCCCCGACACGCCCCCCTCGGAGAACCCCGGGACTTACGCGAGTCCCGGGGCTCTGCGCACGCCGAGCCCTGCTCGCGTAAATCCGGGCGGATTTACGCGAGCAGGGCTCTTAAAATCCGCCCCTGTGGATCCATCAAGTCTAGAGGGCGTGAATAAAGAGGAGGTAGCAAAACACTGCACGGAGCGGCAGTAGCCACAGAGGCATTCACGGAGCGGGATGCCAGTGGTTGGTGTTCCACCTTCACGGAGTGGAAGGATGGAGGGCTGCCATCTCAAAAAAAAACAAAACAGGGGTGGGTAAGAGTATGGGGCAGGGGTGTGGCCTGCTTGTTACAGCGGTTGCTACCCCTAATTGAGCTGGATGTTCACTTGGATGCAGATACGGCGCTGCTCTCTACATTGGTGGTGGGGTGGAGGGGCATTAGGGCTGGAGGGTACTGGAAGCCAATAGTAACAGGTGGGAGAGAGAAAAAGGGAAATAAAAAAATGGATAAAGTGCGTAGCTTGCTGGGCAGACTGGATGGGCCGTTTGGTCTTCTTCTGCCGTCATTTCTATGTTTCTAAGTGAAACACAAGTGGAAAAGATGCTTTCATACTTTAACCTCCCCCCACACCACAACAAAAGTGTGTGTAAGGAGTCGATTTTTTTTTTTTAATTCTTTATTTATTGATTTTTCAAATACATAAACAAAATCATTTTTTGCTTATAAAGAAATACGTGGATACTTAATTATCATAATCACATTCCTTTACCCCCAACTCCAGGAAAATTTCTTATAAGGAAACTTTTAATACACATAAAAATAAAATAACCTGTTTGGTCTTAAACAATTTTTATATCACTTTTCAGTTTTTATTAAGTCCCACTCCCAGCAGAATAATTGGTAGGGAGGAGATTTGAAATCTTTTAAGGAAGCCCAAAAAAAAGGATTAACCAAATAATCTTAACTCATGGTGCACATTACAACAGTTCCATATCTACTCTTTACTGGGTTAGAATGTTAATTTCCCTGGCATCTATAAACTCTTTTAGTTACTCAGAAGTAAAAAATACAAAGCGTTCATCTCCCTTTGTTAGGAAACATTTACAAGGAAACAATATTTTAACAGTATAGCCCAGCCCCACAGCCTCGTCTGAGGTTTAAAAAACCCCGGCATCTGGCCTGCTTTGCTGGAGCCAAATCAGGGAAGATTTTTACTGCAGCTTCATGGAAATCAACCGGGTATTTCTTGAAATATGATTTCATCACCATGCCGATATCCTTAGTTGTAATAAACGATACCAGGATTATTCCTCTATTTATCACTTCTAAGGTAGAATCTTCTAAAAATCCTGTCAAGTTCCCTGCAAAGGGAACACTATTAGGATTTCCTGGACGTCTTGATATAGGGAGAAAAAAGCAAGAGTTAATAGATGGAAAATTTCCTTTAGCTATTTCCAGTTTATCCAGCAGAAATTTCTTCAGGGTAGTGTAGGGAATTTCCCCCACTACTCTAGGAAAATTAGTCAGACGTAAATTTAAATGTCTGGATTTATTTTCAATAAATTCCATACGTCTGGATATTACTTCGCGATCTTTAATCGCCGCTATCTTATACTGCTGAAGCTCATTGCCTTTCTCTTCCAAACCATTAACTTTCGCTTTTAATAAATCGACTTGGTTTTGTATATCTGCAGATTTTTGACAACTTTGTACATTAGACTATTCCATTTTATCATTCAAAGAGTTTATAGCTGTAGCCATCCCAGCCATAAAATCCCATAGGGAGTCTAGGGTCACCTGTGCAGGCCACGTTGGAATGGCGATTAACTCCTTCCTGTTGGTATTTACTGTGAACATACCTCTTTCCAGCCTTCCACTGGTTTCTGTTAGTCCCACAGTCCTTTGAACTTCTATCGGGCTCGATGTAGAGGGTCCTGATATCATACCGTCAGGAATCTGTGAGGGGCCCTCCGGAGTGGAACCGGCTTGAAACACCACCATTTCTCCACTCCTTGTCTCCTCATCTGCCCTCTGAACAGGCGGCTGCCTCTGCTCCGGGCTAAGAGACACCTCCCCTGCCGGCGTAGGCGGCTCTTCCACGCCGTCACGCACATCAGTTTCCTCGGTTCTCTGCTGCTGAACTGTTGGGTACATAAAGCCGGTTATCTCTAGCTGAAGACTTGTAGAAGGGGTCGACATGGACGGGTAGATCGTACTTTTCCCTTCCTCTTTGCAGGCATTATTCAGCAGTAATATAAAGTTCGAGAGAGAGCTCCAGCTTAAGACTCAATACGTGCGGCCATCTTGACTCCTCCCCCGATGGAACTCTTTTTGAGGAGTAGATTTTAAACAACCACACTTTCCCTGTACGTACCCGAATCAGTCCAGACCATGGGTTGAGCCTCCTATCCAGCAGATGGAGACAGACCAAAACTGAAAAGAGTAACCTATATCAGGACAGAGCCTACCCTGCAGGCCCCCAGTATTTGTCTGTCTCCAGCAGATGGATCAGCTCAACCTGCGGTCTCCTGATCTTGGCTAGTCTAGCCATATTTCCAGTTTGGGTATTTACCTTAGAGGATCAAGCAAGTACTTTTTTTGGTTCTGGTAAAAAAAAAAAAAAAAAGGAATTGTCTCTGTTTTTTCTTCTTTGGAGACAGCATTGTCTCCACGCTCTTGTTTGGCTTAGGGAGGCTTAGCCCCTTGTGTTTTCTTTCAGCATAGCCTAAGCCCCTGTTCCCGGTGCGCCTATAGGGGGTGAAACTGGCGGTCCAGTCATTCCCCCCTCTCCTAGCTGCCCTTAAATGTTCAGGAGATTTCTCTCCTGTCAGTGCCTTTAGGGCACTCACACACTCTTTTGCCTACTTTCCTTTTTGAAAAAAAAAAAAGAGGTAAATTAAAGAAATTAAGTCTCCCCACTAGCTCATTATTTTTACCTCGGGGCAGAGCTTCTTTATCGCTGGCAGCCGGATGCTCAGAGAAGAGCGTGCAGGGTTCAGTCCTCTGCCTCCACTCCTCCTGGCAGCGAAGGAGGGCCTAATCAGCTGATTTTCTCTGCGATCGCGGCTTCTCTTCACTGACAATGCCGCAATCGCACTGCTGCCAAGCCAGTGGGGAGCAGGCTGTGTTCTGCGTGTCTGCCAGGGGGGGAAGGCCCCTCCCAGGCAGCGCAGTCAAATCCAGCCCGGGGTCGATCTTCCAGGCACGTGGCCAGTCCGTTCCCGGGTCGGCAAACCGCGGGAATGGTGGCCATTTTGGGTGTTTTAGCAGCCCCCGATTCGGGACTGCTCAGTGCAGGGGATGAAGATTTTTTGGGTTCTCCCCCCGATTTAAGCCCCAAGCAACCCCAGGACGTGGTCCCTGACCCCCCACCCTCGTTTTTCTTCGGAATTTGTGCTCCTCGTGCACAAATCCTCCCTGGCCAGCTTGCAGGAGGAGGAGGACCCCTCCCCAGGTCCCCCGCCGGCCAAGCTTCCGCGGTTGGACCCTCCACTCCAGAGCCGCAGGGGGCTGTCGGTGGGGGTGATCCCGGGGGCCCCTTCCTGTCCAGACCCTCTGGCGCCTTTGGGAACCCCGGATCCGGATCTGACTTTGGATTTAGCGGGGACGCCTCCTCCTCTCGAAGGGGATGATCCCAGGGTTCTCCGTTTATTTCAGAAGGAGGAGTTGGAACCCATCATTCCTTTTGTCCTCCAGGAGTTAGGAGTTGAGGGTCCTCCGGCGGATACTCTTAGGCAGCACTGCCTAAGCACATGGACCCGGTCCTGGCTGGACTCCGGGCCCAGGCTTCTGCTTTTCCTTTTCACCCTATGCTCAGATTGCTACTCCTCCGGGAATGGGATGCTACCGAGGCTGGGCTCCGCGTCGGGAGAGCCATGGACAAGCTTTATCCGCTCCTGGAGGACTGCCTGGAACTGCTGAAAGTTCCCAAGGTGGATTCTTCAGTCTCCGCTGTGACCAAGCACACCACTATTCCGGTGGTGGGGGCTATGGCCTTGAAGGATGCACAGGATTGCAAACTCGAATTCCACGTTAAGCGTATCTTCGAGGTACTGGCATTGGGAGTTTGGGCGACTATTTGCACCAGTCTTATGCAGAGGGCTGGCCTTAGGTGGGTTCAGCAAATACTCGGCACCCAGGACCTTCCCCCTGCGGAGGCTGAGCAGGCTGAAAGGTTGGAAGGTGTTATTGCGTATGGGGCGGACGCTCTGTATGATCTTATCCATGTCCAGGCGTAAGCAATGGCCTCGGTGGTTTCAGCCAGACAGCTTCTCTGGTTATGCAATTGGTCACTTTGCCTTTTAAGGGTAAGTTGCTTTTTGGCGAGGACCTTGAGCAGCTCATTAATTCCTTGGGTGAGAACAAGGTTCACAAGCTGTCGGAGGACCAATCAAAACAGTCTTGAGCTTTTGTGCCTTCCCGGTCCCGTTTTCGGGGCCAACATCCATATGCACTTGGGGGCATGGTGCTTCTTCTCGGGGTTATCCTGCGCGGTCTCAGTCTTGGTCTCAGCCCTTTCGCGGTTGTCGGCCCTTCCGTGAAGGGGCACCTCAGCGTACCACCCCGAAGCCCGCTTCCCAATGAGATTCGGTCGACCCATTCCTCCGTCCCCAATCTAGGGGGTCGTCTCTCCCTATTCTTCGAGGAATGGGTCAAGATCACGTCGGACCAGTGGGTCCTCGAGATTATTCGAGACGGTTACGCTTTAGAGTTTTCTCGAGATCTGCTGGACCTCTATATAGTCTCTCCATGCGATGTCTGAAGCGGGAGGCAGTGGCTCAAACCCGTGCCAGGCTTCAACAGCTGGGAGCCATTGTCCCGGTCCCAGAGGCGGAGCTTGGCGCCGACCAGTATTCCATCTACTTTGTCGTCCCAAAGAAGAAAGGTTCCTTCCGCCCGATCTTAGACCTCAAGAGGGTCAACCAGGCCCTCAAGGTACCTCATTTTCGTATGGAGACCCTGAGGGCGGTCATAGCAGCTGTTCATCCCGGCGAATATCTGGCCTCTCTCGACTTAACAGAGGTGTACTTACACATCCCGATTCGCCCCGCACACCAGAAGTATCTCCGCTTCCACATTCTGGACCAGCATTTTCAGTTCCGGGCACTTCCCTTCGGTCTAGCCACCGCGCCGCGCACCTTCACCAAGGTCATGGTGGTGGTGGCGGCAGCTCTCCGACGGGAAGGAGTCCTAGTCCATCCTTATTTGGACGACTGGCTAGTGCGAGCCAAATCGGAAGTCCTCTGCAAACAGGCGGCCAGCCGGGTCTTAGCTCTCCTTACTTCTTTCGGGTGGATAGTAAACTTTCCCAAGAGCCATCTCCAGCCTTCCCAGGTGTTGTAATTTCTGGGGGCATGCTTCGATACTCGGGTTGGAAAGGTGTTTCTGCCCCGTGCTCGAGCATCCAAGTTTGTCGACCAGATACGCAACCTTATCTCGCTCCCGCTCCCAACGGCTTGGGACTACCTCCAGGTCCTGGGGACTATGGCCTTCACCATCGACCTTGTCCTCTGGGCTTTTGCGCATATGCGTCCGTTACAGAGAGCTTTGCTATCCCGATGTCAACCGGTGCCAGAACAGTTTCAAATGGTTCTCCCGCTTTCGGCCTCTACCATCGCCGACATACAATGGTGGCTTTTGCTTCAGCATCTTCTGAAGGGAATGCCTCTTAGGACTCCACAGTGGATCATAGTCACCACGGATGCCAGTCTCTCCAGCTGGGGGGCAGTCTGCCAGTCTCAGACCACTCAGGGTTATTGGTCCCCGGTCCAAACACGCTGGCACATCAATCGGCTGAAAGCCCGGGCGGTACGCCTAGCTCTTAAGGAGTTTTTACTTCTGCTCCTAGGCAAGGCAGTGAGGGTCCTCTCCGACAACTCCATGACGGTAGCTTATATCAACCGGCAGGGGGGCACGCAGAGTCGCTTATTGGCTCTGGAAGCCAGCCGGCTCCTTACCTGGGCGGAGCGACATCTGGATTGTCTTAACGGCCTCCAACATTGCGGGCAAGGAGAATGTGCAGGCCGATTTCTTCAGTCGCCAGCGTCTCGATCCAGGAGAGGGAGCTCTCGGACGAAACCATGACCTTGATCACCAACAGGTGGGGCTCTCCGCACCTGGACCCCATGGCGACTTTGACCAACTCCAAGGCCAACAGGTTCTTCAGCCATTGGAGAGAGCACTGTTTGGAGGGAGTGGATGCCCTTGCTCTACCGTGGCCATCGGATATCCTCCTTTATGTGTTTCCTCCGTGGCTTCTCGTGGGAAAAGTTCTCCAAAGAATAGAACTCCACGAGGGACCGGTCATCCTGGTAGCTCCCGAATGGCCCCGCAGGCCGTGGTTCGTGGATCTGGTCAATCTGGCGTCAGACAGCCCTCTGTGTCTCGGCCATCTTCCTCATCTACTACGGCAGGGTCCCGTATTTTTCGACCAGGCGGATCGCTTTTGTCTAGCGGCCTGACTTTTGAACAGCGATGGCTGAAGCGTAAAGGCTACAAGGAAGAGGTGATTACCACCCTTTTGCGGGCGCGTAAGCCATCTCCTTCGTTAGCTTATGTCCACATTTGGAAGATCTTTGAGAAAGTCTGTGCTGACTTGGGTGTCTCGGCGTGTTCGGCGCCGGTCTCCGTGGTCCTTTCCTTCCTTCAAAAGGGCCTCTCCAAGGGTCTGTCCTTCAATTCGTTACGCGTCCAAGTGTCCGCTCTCGGTTCTCTTCTCGGTCGTGTAGAAGGGCACCCCTTGGCGTCTCACCTGGACGTTGCTCGGTTCTTGAAGGGAGCCAAACACTTGAGACCCCCCCGTCCGACCCACATGTCCGTCATGGAATCTCAATTTAGTCCTCCGGGCTCTCTGTGTGGCTCCGTTTGAACCTCTCCGTCAGGCTACGCTAAAGGACCGTACGCTTAAGGCGGTTTTCTTAGTTTCTATTTGTTCCGCTCGTCGGGTTTCGGAGATTCAGGCGCTGTCCTGTCGGGAGCCTTTTCTGCGTTTTTCGGATTCGGGAGTCTCTCTCAAAACAGTTCCTTCCTTTTTGCTGAAGGTCATTTCTTCCTTCCATGTTAATCTCTGCGGAGGATGTCACGGGTCCCAATGGGGGCGATCTTCGCCGACTTGATGTGAAATGGGTGTTACTCTGTTATCTCCAAGTCACCAATGAGTTTTGATTCTCCGATAATCTTTTTGTCCTTTGGAGTGGTCCGAATAGGGGAAAACAGGATTCTTGGACTATTATTGCTCGGTGGCTGAAAGAAGCGATTGCCTCGGCTTATATTTGTCGAGGCCGGTCCATTCCTGAGGGCTTGAAGGCTCACTCCTTGCGCTCTCAGGCTACTTCGTGGGTGGAGAGTCAGTCGGTCTCTCCACAAGAAATCTGCAGGGCCGCTACATGGACATCCCTGCATACTTTTGCTCGGCATTATCGTCTAGACCTGCATGCTCCAGTTTTTGGTTCATTTGGGCGGCAGGTGCTTCGAGCGGGACTGTCTCGGTCCCACCTGGTTTAGGGAAGCTTTGGTACATCCCACGGTCTGGACTGATCCGGGTACGTACAGGGAAAGGAAAATTAGTTCTTACCTGTTAATTTTCTTTCCTGTAGTACTACGGATCAGTCCAGACATCCTTCCCTGGTTCTTCTTCCTTCTCTGCCGTCCGCTCGAAGCTCTTCCTACAGGTCTCAGGATGACTATCACCTATCATTATCTTAAGGACTCTGGAAGAATCTATATGATGTCCAAGGATATGCAAGAGCACTATTTTACAGAGTCCATTCCTTGTTCATAATTGTTTCGTCAGTTACTCTTTTGAGTCGTGTTTACTTGCTTGATCTTTTTACCAGGTTATCGTAGTTCTTTTCTGCTTTGACAATGGTTATACTGAAGGGCTGCAGGGTAGGCTCTGTCCTGATATAGGATACCTTTTTCAGTTTTGTTCTGTCTCCATCTGCTGGACAGGAGGCTCAACCCACGGTCTGGACTGATCCGTGGTACTACAGGAACGAAAATTAACAGGTAAGAACTAAATTTACCTTCAATCATTAAGCACCAAAAAACAATTGTACCAGACCAAAAACAGTTATTGTGTCCCCAAAACTGCAGTGAACATATGGTGGAAAACATTTTAAAAAACCAAACAAAACAAAACACAGATTAATATTTCCCTCACAGCATTAAAGCACCGCATCAGTTTTGCCCCTGACATGACCGTGTTTTGCTGTAGCTTTATCAAGGAGCTACAGTCAAACAAGAGCCTTCGGATTTGCTCTCTGGGAATCTTTTTTTTTTTTTTTTAGTTTTTATTATCAAATATAATAATAAGCATAATGACAATAAAACAGTTACAGTAAAGAATACCATTATGAACCTTAACATCAGAATTTCCAGTACAAAAAAAGAATATCTGTTATAGCTACCAATTGTAGACTAGGTTGGAATAAACAATAACCCCAAGCGATTGCACTAGACCATCTTTATAGCTAGCTATGGAGTCCCTCTCAGCCCTTTTTGTCCTCCCTCCCTTCCCCTGTATCTCTCCCCCCCCCTTTTTGTCCCTCTTGTACCTTCATAGGGGCCTTTCCATCCATGTTATATAGCGGATCAGTGGGGACCACATTCTATAGAATTTGGGTAGTGTGTCCCTTCTGAGGGCTGTTAATTTCTCCATATATTTATTTATTTATTTATTTATATTTATTTATTTTTAATTTTTATATACCGAAGTTCTTGTAGGGACTACAAATCACTCCGGTTTACATAAAACAAAGAACTGCTCAACAGAGAGTAGAGCTTTACATGGAACTGTAGAACATATGGAACAGTATAAATGGATGACAACTTAACATAGTGATAAATAAATAAAAATAATAGTTTAACTGGTAATAAATAAAGAGTTATATTATTTACTATAAGCAGTATAACTGTTTAAAGTAGAAATAAATATTAAGAATGCTAAATATATATATGAAATAAAGTGAATTTTTGAACTCAAAGATAGTTGTCCAGTTGCAGATTCATAAAAGTAGTACTTAGTACAGTGTCCATAATTAAAGGATACCTAGTAATTAGGAAGTCTATCCGTACAAATATATTGTATTTGTACAAATATATTGTATTTGTCAATACAAATATATTGTATTTGTCGTAATTTACCATATAACTGTGATAAAGTCGGTGAATCTGCGAGTTTCCACTGGGCTGCAATCAGCAATCTAGTAGCAGTCGCAAAAAAAGAAACATTTTCTGTGATTCATCATCTAATTCCGGGAATGGGAGCCCAAGTAACCAATATTCTGCCCGCATAGGGATCCGGACTCCCCACATTCCGCCTGCTATTTGTTGGCAATCACCCCAGAACCTTTGTATTCTGGGACATTGCCACTACATACGCCAATACGTGCCAATCTGAAAACACTGCCGCCAACAAAGGGGGGGGGGGGGGATCGGCCCGGGAGCCATCTTGCCACTCTCGCTGGGGAGTAATGCCAGCGATATAGAAGTTTATAACTATTTTCCATCATGGATGCGGACATCGAGAACCGTCCCAGGGTCCCAAAGCACTCCTCTCATTTAGCTCTATCCCACGGAGCTCCAAGATCCCGTTCCCATGCCACCAAGTGGGCTGCTCTCCCTTCCACACTATTTAGCAGCAATTGATATACCTTAGAGATTCCCTTCTGAAGACAACCCGCCAGCAGACAGTACCCTTCAAACATCGAGCATGGACTTTGTAGATCTTGATGTCCCGGGGTACCCAAAAAATGCCTGATTTGTGCATACACTAAAAAAAATCCTCATTTGTTAAATGAAACGTATCCTGCAAGTCCGCAAATGAGGCCATTCCTTGACGCCATACTTGACCTAAGTGGGTTAACCACTGAGCTTCCCATTGCCGGAAAGCCGGATTGCTCTGGCCCTCGGTAAAATCCCGAAGATAGCGTATATGGGACAGAGCAGAGTATTGTTTGGTACCAATCAATTTAGTTTTCCATTTTCTCCAAACCATTAGGGTAGATTGAGTGCTCGCAGTATGCTTGTCATAGGCAAGTACAGGGTGTGAAGTGGAGTCCCCCCAACCAGTACCTGTTCTATCTCAACCCACTTCTTAGGAGATTGTAAGTCATGGCAGTCAATAACAAATTTCAGTTGAGTGGCCACATAATAATGAAGTAAAGAGGACAAATCCAGACCCCCATCCCTCCGAGCTTTATAGAGTACCTGGCGCGATACCCTCGGAGGTCGTCTACGCCAAAGAAGGCGAACAATTTACGCTGGAGCGGGCACAAGTCCCCTGTCTGGAATGGACACGGCAGGGCTTGAAACAGATAACCTAATTTTGGTAGGAGATTCATTTTGACCGCAGTTATCCTGCTAAACCATGAGAAGGGTAGGCGGTCCATCTATCTAAGTCTCTCATTAAAGAGCGGATTAAGGGCCTATAATTCTTTGCATTAATTGAGGAAGATCTAAACTTAAATTGACCCCCAAATATCGTATGGGACCGGATGTCCACCAAAATGGGAATTCCCGTTTTCCCACCCGCAGAAGGTTATCAGTGAAATGCACTGGAAGAATCTCAGACTTGTTGGAGTTAATCCGAAATCCTGGCACCCTGCCATAATGCTCTATCATGGACGTTACCCGGGGCAGGGAGACCATTGGTTTGGAAAGGGAGAGAATAACATCATCCGCATAAAGCATAATCTTATATTGCTGCCCTCCGCAGCATAGCCCGTGTACATCCCCTGCTCTCCTCCTCCAGGGGTTCCAGGCTGATAGCAAAGAGGAGTGGGGAGAGTGGGCAACCCTGCCGAGTGCCCCGCCGGATCGCAGATGGCGCTATATAACTATAATTAATCTTTATACATGCAAGGGGATCGCTATACAACGCCCTAAGCCATACGGCGAAGGAGCCACCCAAACCTATCTTATTCAAAACGGCAAATAGATAGGGCCAGGAAACTCTTTCAAATGCCTTTTCGTCATCCAGTGTCATAAACACTGCGGGAATACGAGTAGAATTAGCAATATAAATTGTCTATTAACTTCCTTATATTATCCGATGTCGCTCTTCCAGGCATTAAGCCAGCTTGGTCGGCATGTATGAGTTGCCCTATTAAACCTCACAATCTTAGTGCCAGGATTTTGGCCAAAATTTTCAGGTCAAAATTAATAGGGAAATAGGCCAATATGAGGCACAACTGGTAGGGTCTTTCCCCTGCTTGAGTATAAGAGTGATACCCGCCACATTCCCATATGGGAGAATTGGTACCCCCTCCTGTAACTTATTAAACATAGCTGCCAGGGGAGCCCGCAATTGAATTCTATATTTTTTATAAAAGGGGTGTGAACCCATCCAAGCCGGGGGATTTCCCTGATTTTAAATCCTTAATTGCCCAGTCAACCTCAAAGGGTGAAATTGGTTTTCCCACATGGGCCTGATCGGCTTCTGACAACTCCGGCAGAGGAATGGTCTCCAAAAAAGCAGAAATGCCCTCTGCAGATGAATTCATCTCCGGCCGATATAGCTCCTCATAATGCTCCTGAAATCGAGACCGTATCTCTGGCTGTTGTAAAAGCATCGGGCCCAGTTTATGTTTAATACGATACACCATCTCTTTAATTCTCTTTTTCTGGAGTCGCCTGGCTAGTAACCTACTATTTTTGTCCCCAAATTCATAGTGTCGCTGCTTAAGGATATCCAGAGAGTAGGCGAAGTTGGCCGCGTCTAAAGCTGCAAGGGCCTCTCTCTTTTGGGCTACTAGTCTAACAGAAAAGGACCCTGGTTGGCATTTATGTCTCCATTCTAAGTCCCGCAAATCCTGCAGTAGGGTCTCTCTTTGAGCCCTTTTTTGTTTTTTATGATAGGATGCTATGCTGATGAGATGGCCTCTTAAGACCGCTTTCAGTCCCTCCCATATAGCGATAGGTGAGGCCCCGGCTACACTATTTAGAGTAAAATTAATCCTCTGTCGCTTCCATTATATGGTCCTGATATCTAGACTCCTTCAGAAGGGAATCATTTAGTCTCCAAAATTTTCGTTCAATATCCCGTGTCTTCATTGACAGCACCCAATAAATAGGTGCATGATCCGACCACGTGATTAGCTCGATATCCGTCCGAGATGTTTCCCCTACCAAATCTTTGGTAATGAAAAAATAGTCAATTCTAGTATAAGAATTGTGGGGGTGCAAATAGAAAGAATAATTTCTACTGTAGGGAAAATGTAGCCTCCAAATATCTACCACTTGACTAGTAGCCATAGAGCATTTCAGGGCCCTTCTCACCCTATTGGACGCCGTAGTGGCCCGAGCAGAGGTGTCTAAGGCGAGTGCCAAAGCCACATTAAAGTCACCTGCTATAATGATATTATGCCCAGGAAAATGAACTAACTGTTTGGTCACCTCTCCCAGTGTCTCAATTTGCTGGGATGGTCGACAAAAGATGTTTACCAACACCATTTGCCGATTATGGATAGTGGCCCTGAGAATAATAAAATGCCCTTGGGTGTCACAGTAAATGTCGTGGACTTGTACCATCAAATCATGCACAAAAAGAATTCCCACCCCACTATACCTCCGTTGGATCGAGGCAGGGGCATAAAATTGGACTGGATAATGCCAGGAAGTCATTACACGCTCATCCCTGCGACATAAGTGAGTTTCTTGTACAAATGCTATTGCTGCGGAGAGTCTCGTGAGCACTTTGATAAGCAACTGTCTTTTAAACGGGGAGTTCAGGCCTTTGACATTGAGCGAGATACACTGAAGATCACCCATTAAAATATCCAGCATCTGCTCCCACCATGACCCATAATACATACATATAGCTGAATCCATTCTCCATGTCGTGCACCATATATGCCCTCCCATTCCGTGACCTACCACCCGTTAAGTTCCCCCTATAGCACAAGGACCCTCCGAGCAGCATTACAAACCCCATCAGCCCTCCTAACCCCCTCTTCCCCACCCATCCCCCATCCCCATCCCCCTCCCCTCGTATCCAACCACCTACCATAGCGGTGAGCCCCTAACCAAGGAGGATAGCCCTACTTCCTCGCTCGCAGCCTATCTAATCCCACCCACAAGCCCTATATTAGGCCAGAGTGAATATGTGCTCCCAACAGATGTTCCCAATCCCTCCCCCGCCCTCCTTACACTTAGTGGACTTACGCAGTAGACAGCAAACTATAAGATATGGCAACCCCTAACATTGGTATCATACCTATAAGCTTTTAGATAGGATTTCTACATCTTAATTTAAATCTGTTATAGTTTTTATTGAATTAATAATTAATTATAGCTTTGTTACTTTCTGATATATTTCTTAAAAGTTTTTATTATTTTAATTGATCATGAATTGATTGTATTTTTTTTCCTAACTATGCTTTTATTTTACTTTACCATTTCTAGTTAATATTTGGAAAGGGTTTTGATATATTATGAGTTATTTTTATATTTACTTTTAATATTGTAAACCGTTTTGGTCAACATTGTATTGGTAAGATGGTATATAAATACTTTAAATAAATAAATAGTATATAACAGAGCATTACTGAACCAAAAAAACAACAGGTCAGAAAGCCGAACCCTCTTAAAATATAAGAATCAACTATCGAACCTATAAGTCCGACATTTACCCATCAATACCACCTTACTGGGAGGTTTTTAAAGTTCTCCCAAGTCCAGCGGCCAGGTCGCCAAGTCTGTTTACCCAAACACAAAGGGTTGACGTCCGCGTGTCTGCTCTCCGCCATTATCCATCAGGGGCTGCAGTCTTCAAGATGGCGCTCCCAGAGTGTCGTTGATTGGCCCTGTCGGGTTTCGGGTAAGACGCCGGTCTCCCTTCCCCACAAACTGCCATTGGGGCTGACTTAAAACTGTAGATTTCAGTGATGGTTTATCCATTGCCGAGACATCAACACCCGCAGCCTGCAGGATAGGGACCGCCTCCGCCACCGATTTTATCTGCGATGTTACTCCTTTTAAGGTGAAAGCTAGGCCCCAAGGAAAGACCCAATGGTACAGGATGCGCTCACTCCGGAGCAATGCCGTCAGCAGTTGTACCTCCCTCCGATGTCTAAGTGTGGCCAGGGCCAGGTCGCTATATAGCTGCAGCTCATGTCCTTCCCAACTAAAGGGGGACACCCATCGGACACAGAGCAGTAAGTCCTCTTTAATTAAATAGCTGTGAAGGCATGCAATTATGTCTTTAGGGGCATTACGGGGGGGCAGTCCCCAGCGCGCGATGGGCCCTCTCCACTACCACATCGGTGCGCCATGATTTCCCCCCATCTATGGATCCGATGCTAAAATAGCGGTGCAAATTTTCCGGGTAACCTCCATTGCATTAGTGTATTCAGGGAGCTCCGTCAGGCCTCGGATCCTTATATTGGATCTTCGAGACCGATTCTCGAGATCCTCTAGCTTCAAAAGCATTTCTTCCTGCTGGTGCTGAAGGTCGGCGACGTCGGTGGAAAGTGTCGCCACTCACAAGGCCTGCCCTTCCACAATCCCCTCAGCATCTTCCACACGGCAACCTAAATCCCTGATGTCCTGAAGGAGGCTCTCCATATTTGCATTGACATTGTCCTTGAAGGATCGGATATCACATTTTATTTCCGCAAACCATTTATCAAAGTCCTGTTTGGTGAGGGAATGCATGGCGGCATCACAGGCAGACTCAGTCAGTGCGGTTGAATCCGTCTGGTCCTCCTCTTTATGCCCAGCTGGTTCTCTGCCCAGGGCCGCAAAGCAGGATCCAGCAGCATCAAAGGAATATTGGGCTAGGTCAACCAGTTTTTTGCTAGCCATGACCCCTGAGATTCTGCGCTTCAGATGCGGCATTTCGCAGAGTTGGAGGAAAATACTTGAAAATTGCTGCAGCAGGAGGAAGAGAAACAGGGCTAGACGTCCATGCTGTTTGGTGACGTTATTTCCTCTTCGGAATCTTCTCTTGTAATGACCTCCCATGCATTACCATTATTTCATTAGATTAAATATTTTTATAAACTGCACTCATCAAAGATATTGATATGTAGGGAAGTTATCTAAAGAAGTAATATTTAAGATTTAATATAAATTGCTATTTGCAGACATGATCCAGTTTTCCATTTTTCCAAAAGTGCTTAAAGTTAGTCATAGGGAGGTCAATATTCAGAAATAGTCTGGGTAGCAAAGCTAGCCAGAAACACTTATCCAGCTAATTTTGGAGGTATATTCAATATTGCAGCTGCACTATTAAATTCGGCCGGCTATCTTAAAGTTAGCCGGCTAATTATAGCCGGCTAACTTTAGGGCAATTCTTTGGCCTGACCTAACTTACAGGTCGATCCAGTAAAGTGTGCTCCGTCGGAGCGCACTGTCACCCTGCTCTGGACGCGTGTTTTCCCTTACCCCTTATTCAGTAAGGGGAGGAAAACACGCGGCCCACCCGCGGCACCTAATAGCGCCCTCAACATGCAAATGCATGTTGATGGCCCTATTAGGTATGCCCGAGCGATCCAGTAAGTAAAATGTGCAGCCAAGCCGCACATTTTACTCTAAGAAATTAGCGCCGCCCAAAGGTCGGCGCTAATTTCTTCCGGCGCCAGGGAAGTGCACAGAAAAGCAGTAAAAACTGCTTTTCTGTGCACCCTCCGACTTAATATCATAGCGATATTAAGTCGGAGGTCCCCAAAAGTAAAAAAAAAAATAATAATAATTTTGAATTCGGCCCGCGGCTGTCGGGCCGAAAACTGGACGCTCAATTTTGCCGGCGTCCGGTTTCCGAGCCCGTGGCTGTCAGCGGGCTCGAGAACCGACGCCGGCAAAATTGAGCGTCGGCTGTCAAACCCGCTGACAGCCGCCGCTCCTGACAAAAAGGAGGCGCTAGGGACGCGCTAGTGTCCCTAGCGCCTCCTTTTCCTCGTTTGCACCGCGTCACCTCATTTAAATACTGGATCGCTCGCACCGGCAAAGGGCCGGTGCGTGCGCTGGGAGAGCGGGCATTCGTCCGCTCTCCCACGGACTTTACTGGATCGACCTGTTTGCCATCTAACTCTGAATATCAGTTATTTGGTTAACTTAGCCAGCTAAATTAACTCCTTCCAGTTACACCCCCAGAACACCCCTAACATATCCTGCTAAATTCTAGCTGCTTAACTTATCTACCCAAATATTCATTTAGCCAACTAACTTCTGAGTAAGTCAGCTAAATGCTTTTGAATATGGACTTCTTGATTTTTTTATTTGGTTTCTAACTTGCTACTTCATAGCCAGACTTTCAGTCCTTATTTCACTGTATGCAAAGTTTAGAGAGTTACGATGAGCGGGTAGCCTCTGACTCACTCTCAGCATTTCTCTTTTAATATTTACTTCCTTTTGTGTTCCACTGCACAGCCAGATATACCCATACCCAAAGCAATTAATCAGACTTCTGCAGAGATTTTGTAAGCATTACCCATCCTTTTCTGCCAGAGTTCACCAGAATTGTATGAGGAAAAAGCTGCATGCATAGAGCAGATAGAAAAAAAAAATCCAAATTTTAAATAAACCACAGTTTCATGTGTTTAGAAGCTAGTATGTCTTGAATTTTTGAATGAGAATGCTTTGTTGCTCGGGAAGAGGAAACCTCCTGTCTCATCTCTCACAAGCAGCTTTAGAATTCATGCTTGTCATAAGGACACCGATAAACTAAAGAATGCAGTGGGGACCATGATGTAAAAAAAGTGCTATGTGTATCTGACATGGAAAAGTAACATAGACATTGCCATTCTCCCACTTCCTCACTTTTCTCCCTGCTCTACGTTTGCCTTGGTCTTAGTTCCTGGTCAACCAATGAACTTCAGAGCAGAAGCGAAAACGGAGACAAGCATTGGATTATCATGGAGCCCATCCCGGCAAGAAAACATTGTGAAGTATGAGCTTTCCTACAAGGAGGATCTTGGCAAAGAGGTAAATATATCAGTTGAAAATTGGGGAGTCTGAAAAAAAAATATCCTGGAAAGGTGATTATGTACCAAAAATTATTAAATCCTTAAGGGGCATTGCAAAAAAGGCAAAGCAGTGGCAATGGAGCAGTGAATCAGCCAGCAAGATAAGGAGACATTGTACCAAACCTTGGCCCTTGATAGCTGCCAGCAGATCTGGTTTTCAGCATAAGCAAAATATGTAAATTAACCATTATCTAGAGCCACTGCATGCAAATAAATATTTTGAATATTCATTGTGGATATCCTATAATCGAGACATGTTGGCACCCTTGAGTTATAGAATTTGGGTTATTGCACAGAAGAATTTTTAGGATGCAAGTCTTGGCTGCTGAGCCTCCGTGTAACCATGAGAATCCACAGTCTGTTTGTGCGTCCGGAATCCATTTGTCTTAATTTGTAAGTGCCTCTCAAGGATTTAAGCATTCACCATACCATGGGTTTGTTCCAGGGCAGGCCTTGTTTAGGGAATTTAGCAGAGCAGACTGGAAGGCGTTAAGTGAGGATGAGTAGTGACCTGGTCATTTGCATTGCACCTTGATTGGATGCTTGATGCTCTCTGCCAGTATTAAACCAACTGTAGGAAGATGGATTGTGAATGAGGCTGCTCAGGCCCTGAAATGTCCTCCTTTTTTTTTTTAGCACACAGAAATGGATGGAATATATTTTTGAATGATTTCAGTGTAGCATATTAGCTTTCTATGGCAAACATTTGTCAAGAACTGCCATTTGCTTTCCATGAGCATGCTGACACATGTGTCCCCTATTCCTGAGCCTGAAAAGGTTTTTGGTGTATCTCATAAGTATTTTGTGTGATGGCCTCAGGTGTTGAAAAGCTTTGAACCGGTGACCTCCTACACGGTGGAAGGCCTGAAGCCAAATACGGATTATATATTTCGCCTAGCTGCCCGATCCCAGCAAGGCCTTGGGGCCTGGACCCCGGAGATCAGGGAACGTACCCGGCAGTCCAGTAGGTGTCTTTCCTTTCTCAGCCTTCTTTGAGGGAAAAAGAATGGTGGCGGATAGGGTTGGTGGGCATGGGATGAATTCTGTGTATGGCAGTAACCTCAGGAAGCAAAAACAAGAGTCTGTGGTTCTGTGAATGGATAGGCACACAAATCATGAAAAGATGTGCTCAAAGCACTGTCTAGGAAATGGAGAAGACAAACTGAAAACTTGAAATTTAAAGGGGGCAATTTTGAGTAACCCTTGCAAGGTGCAAGGTCTTTGCGTGCTTTTGTACCTGTGTACCTTTTATAGCTAATTTTCAAAAGAAATCTACATGGGTAATTTACTTTTTCTTTTAAATTACCTATGGGGTATGCAAATGCAAGACTACTGAGATATCTTGCAGCTGCTATTTCTGCACATCGGCTGTATGTTTTAAAATACATGCATTGATTTGATTTTCAAATCTAAACACGTATTTTAAAGCATTCAGCCAAACCATGTCTGCTGCAGAATAGCCCATTTTTGTTACTTTGAATGGTGCAATATTCACACAGGGGGATCTAGCTTGGTAATCTCTTAGTTACCTAACTAGATTACTGTGAAAAGGGTCCTCTGTAGGGTATTTGAATAAAGGAAACCTTTCAAAAGATAAGCCTGCTATTATTTTAAAATGTGAAATTATTTTTGTGCGTATTGGACACCAAATTTTAACCAAGCAATAAGAAAGCTTTTTCATAAATTTTGAACATTAAAAAGGTTAGGGACCCTTGTTTCATCAGAAAAGTTAATGCCTTTTATTTGGGGTCTTAAAAATATACTTACTACTCAATATAAATCCATCAGCTGTTAGTGCTGAGCATGCTCAGTTAAGGACAACTCCTCACCTTTTCTTTTTTTTATCTAGCTAGAGACTGGTCCTTTAGCAAGAGTGAGCTGAGTGATAGTCTGGCAGAGAGGAGCTCCAAGAGGTTTACACAGCCTGTGCAGAGAGTTATTGGGGAAAGGAGGGCTGATTTGGTACTAATGAGATGATGGTTTCTTGCATGTACATTCTCACTGTAACCATTTTAATATGTGAGGAGAAGTTCGAGGAACCCATGTTCTCACCCAGGGGATTCAGCATACTGGGCCCATAAGCCTTTGGTAATTTTCTCATGTGCTTTTGTCTGTTAGTATTTTGCACAATGGAAGTGAACTGGATTTAATTCCCTTCCCTCTTTTGAGGGCCCAGGCTCCATTCATACCTGGGGCATCTCCAGCCCTGTTCTATCCAGTGATGGTGTGAGCGGTTTCTCATGCTGGTGGTGGGGTCATGAAGTTTCATTTGGTGGGGGCTCCTGCTCCGTTTTCTCCACTGGTAAATCTAATCTGATTTCAGACACACTGCATTCTGACAGCGACTTGCTATAATCACTTGGTGTAAATATGAATGGTAAAGGTCATGCTGTGATCTTCAACACTTTTGTTTTAAGGGTTATAGCAAGTTATTTATTAACCACAGTAATGATCGTCCTTTATGCGACAACATACTGCCAGGCGATGGCATGCTGGCATTTGAAAATGTGTGTGGAGAAAGAACAATGACCGAGACTTTGCTGTTGGTGAAGATAACTTCGGATGAGTATTCCAGTGAGAAGGGAAATGGACCCACTCCATGGGGGTCATAAGCGGGCAGCGAATGATGTATGGAGCAGTTATCACTAGGCAAGGATGGGAGACCTGTATTAATTTCGGGAACGGAGTGTGCGTGTAACCAAATTCAACTGGTTTTAGTTTAATGGATTGGAACCCTTACCCTTTGCCCTGGGGATGGACAACCCTGGATGGCAATCTTTAAACCTGGACTTTTCACAGATCTTTGCTTTTAAATTAGGTGTTTTTCACTGCATGAGTGGCTGTGGCAGCTGTTCTCTGTGTTTTCTGTCTCCTCTCATTTCTAGTAAATCACTGGGCCGCAGTTTCAGTAGCCATGAGCGGAACTAGCTCAGAAATGAGCTGATCAGCCTGAGAAATTCCATCTCGCAAATCCTTAACAACTGGAAGCAGCTAGCTAACTCTTTTCCTTTCTTTTATGTAGTTTAATTGTTAGTTCCTTACTTACTTTTTTGCTCTTTCTCTCTGGAGGGAAGAGTGAGTGTTTTCCACATCAGAGAGACAGAGAGAGGCAAAGACAGAATTGCTCATCAAAGCTTCTCAAGGCCTCAGCTCCTTTTCAGAATTTTCTTTCTCCTTCAAATGAGTAAAAAAACTACTTTTCCCTTGGTTTGCTGAAACTCTGCCTTATTTTATTTTATTGGTCACACCAGTCAGTACCATCAGGAGACCAGATTCATGGATTGGCAGCAAACCATGAATTTAAGACATAATTAAAGAAAACAAAAAGACAAAAGGGTGTCCTGTCCTGTCCACACTCTGCTTCTGTTTGTAAGATCTTTTATGCCTGTGGTATTGGAGGGGTAGTACTGTGGTCTAGGGGAGCTGGTTGGGGTGTTTGTGTCCCACACATCAGATGCCACAGTGAGAAATGATGGTTGGAAACTGAGGCTAATGGCTATGGTGACAGTCAAGGCTATCTTGCAGAATCCTTTCTTTCAGGTTGTTAAGTGGGTCAGAGCAGAATGAAATCCTGTTTTCATTTTAAAGATCTGTCACAGTATTAGTATAAACCCAAGCTGGTGGGGTGAGACAGAATTTCAATTAAAGGTGACAACATGAATCGTTTTAAACTCTTCGATTTTGTAATGGGTTGAACATTTTTTCCTGGCTGGCTGATGGAGGAACAAGTCACTTCTCCCTGATTCTGGTGATATTCTTCAGCTGGGAGACGTTGGAGAGGCTCGGGACAGGCTCTGTGTCTTTCCTCTGTAGCCCATTCATTGCACTCTCTGGTCAGCTACATTACGCTCTGTCTCTGTCTGCATGGTCTTAAGAAAAGGTGCATCTCTAGCCTTCTTGCTGTTCTCCCTTCTCATTTTGAATGGTCTCACTCAGTCCCATCTTATTTCTGCATAATAACTTGTTTGTCATCATGTGATGTGATTTATCTGTGTTACTTGGCCTCTGCTGTTATGCACGTGCATCCTCACTAAGGCTTACGCCTACAAGCAGAATTGCGCGTCTTCATTCACGCAGCCATGTTGTCACCTGCACGCACTACTCCATTTTCACAACTCTGGCAGGGTGCCTGTCCCAGGCATCATAAAAAAAAAGTTAAATCCATTAAACTAAAGGTAAAGTATGTTTTTTTTTTCTTTTTGAAGTAGCTGGGTTTTAACTCTTTAAGTACCAGAGACATCAGTGATAGGCTCAAGTTGTGCTGGAAAAGTGTTAAGACAGTAACATTGCGGGTAATGTGAAATATTTTCTTCTGACCCTCCTTAGGATAGATTTTGTTACCGCATTGCAACAGCAAGTCACAGCTAAGCAATACAAAAACTATGAATGAGAGTATAAGATAATGTTTTGGTGAGAGGCGTTAATCAGAAGGATCAAGAGCAATGGCTTCCCTCAAACTTTTATTATTTCTCTGTAAATGTATGGTCAGAAAGTGCAGCGTTGCTTTTAAGCCATGAAACCTCTCTCCCACCACACACAGCTAAAAAAAAAAAAAAAAATCATGTTTCTCTAAAGACCAAAGCTGGATCTATGGCAGTGGTAATTTGCTGGTAGATAAGGCCCCTACAATAGCAAATGAGTATGCAGAATTCCCATTCTTCTATCTGACGAGGTTTATAATGAGGGAATATATTTGTGCACAGAAGGAGCAGAGTGGGAAGGGGACCATCTCTAAGTAAGTTTTAATATCTAGATAGAAGACAAAATTCATTCCCAGAATAGAAATCTTATTTTTACTTGGTTCCTTAGGTCATTATCTGTCTCCCTAAATAAAATATCCAAAGTCCGTGGTACTTCAAGGGTTAAAAGTGCTTCATTTTAAGAGGTCAGTAAGGGTCATTCTTGGGGCTTGGACAGTCATCTTAAAGCCTGTAAAAGAAACAGTTCAGGTGAGTACTGGCTAGTCTCGAGCACATTCATAAAACAGTCCACCTTGTCATTGCTGCTAACCCATATTCCTACTAGCTCATTGACTTAAATTCAGATTCCCGGCTAAATTAAGACAATCACCACCGTTCTCCAATGGGTTAGTCTCCAACCAGCTAAACGGAAGGAAAGGAGGTGACATTTTCTTTCCCCTTTAATCCTCTTGAACTGAGTTCTAGGATCTTATTTTTTCTGTCGGAATCTTGTTCGGTACTTAATATATGAACCACCCATCTTTTATCACCTCTCGTAAGGAATATGAAATGCAGGTTGGACTGGTTTGTGAAGGTGAGTTCAGTGAGTACCAGGCGCTCCTTAAGTAGTTTTTTTTTTTTAACTTACACCAGCACTAGGGTGCTGTCTTTATAAAGGTCACAGTGCTCTTGGCTTGGTCTTTGGGTTTGTAGCTGACCTGTCCTAAAGCAGCGCTCCAAGGCTGTGCAAGAATAGTGGATTCCCAAAGGAAGTGCAGTGGATGTATCCTGGGAACAGGCATTTTGCGATGCACCGTGCCTCCACGTGTCGGGGTGAAACTCTGGGTGCCTTCTCATCTCTGCCTCCATTACTGGGTTCAGCAGCCTTAGGCTCAGGATGGAATGGGGTAGGTGAGGTCAGACTATCTCTTCAGCGGGTTTTGGAATTACAGGGTTGCTTGCTGAATTTGTGAGATCTTTTCCCTCCTTCCTCTTCAGACAAATAGGACATATGATGCGGTTATCATTCTCTCCAGTACTCTATTGATACTTCCCACAGAATCCCTGAACGTTTTGGGGATAGCCTGGGGATGGAGACATTTTATACAAGTTAACTATATGATTAGTTATTATGGGGAAGGACTTGCAGTGCTGTCGCCTCTGAGTAAGGCAAGTAAATATGGATGTAAAAGAGAATGGATTCATGGTGCTGACCATTTTACAAGACAGAACCCTCTCAGGAGCTGAGTCTGACCTCTTAGTTCAGTTTCTCATGTTATTTCGTAAGAAAGTCTTTTAATTAGCAATTGACGAGGTGAAGGTAGGTAACTGGCTGGGATTTGCTGGGAGAAATAGTTGTTCCTTTCTTTGTGTTTTCTTATTTATCCTTCATTTCAGTTTCTGAAATTTAGTTTTTGCTTTTTTTTTTTTTTTTTTTTGTTTCAAGTTTGTTTCTTTTTTGTTCCAGTTTTATTTATATCTGGTTATCGATTTTATTTCCTTTAACTAGCCACAGGAGTTGGGCCTCCTCCTGTAGGGACCTAGGCCGGGGCTTTGTTGCTAAGGAACTTATTTATTGGTTTCAAACAGATCAACACTGCAGCACAGCAAACAGAATGGCCTTAACCATTTCACACCAGGAGCAGTTCTCAATATCCTGTTTGGGGGATTCTGTACGAAATGGCACGAAATGCTTACACATTCTCACTGACCCATATGCTGTGTAACCAATACATGTTTGTAAAACAGAAGAAGTTTTTAAATAACCCAAATAGTTAGAATGAGGCCGGGGCAGGTCTATAGGTGGAAGGAAAAGGAGGGGGAGGTTAAAATGTACATGACATAAAAAGGAATATTATCATTTCATAGGATTAAATCCCTGCAGAGGAAAAGGGGGGATAGGAGAAAGTAGATAGAAGGCATAACTTGAGGTGCAAAGACTGAATGGGCACAGTAGTTTCTCTTCAGAAAAGGCCTTCTGAAAACTCTGGATTAGACTATTATTTTCTTGTATTTTTGTTTTACTGTTTAAATCCCCTATTTAATTTTTGTTATGTTTATTTACATTTATTTTGCTTTTCTGTATAAAATTTTTTTTATTTTTAGTTTTTATCTTTTCCTTTTTTTCTTTTATCTTTCCCATCTTTTGTTTCTTCTGCTCCCCCCTCCTTCCCTCTCCCCCTGATTTTTCCCCTAATAGAACCATCTGCCCCCCCTCAAGATGTAAAGTGTGTCAGCACAAAGTCCACCACCATTCTGGTAAGTTGGCGTCCACCACCGGCTGAAAGCCAAAATGGTGTTCTGGCTGCATACAGTGTGCATTATCGAGCACTGAACTCGGAGAACTCGGAGCCTAAGGAAGTGAATGGAATCCCCTCCAATGCAAATCACATTCTCCTGGAATCACTGGAGAAGTGGACAGATTATCGTATCACAGTGATGGCACACACAGAAGTAGGACCAGGACCAGAGAGTTCGCCCTTCATCATTCGCACCGATGAAGATGGTAATTGCACATTTTATCTTTTTGCATAACATCTAATTTAGACGCCTATAAAATGCTTTTTTTATTCCTTATAAATCCACTTGCCTCTGCAAAGGAAAAAGGGTTTCTGTACATCTGATTGTTCCCCATCTTTGTTTCTTTTTTTTTTTTTTTTTGTTCTTCGGCAAATATCCACACTATTAGGGTCTTGGTTTATTGAGTTTCTTTCACTCTAGGGCCATAGCGAGACCCACACAGTGAGTCGAGTCTCAGAGTATATGGTTGACCCCACATCTCCTCAGACTGCTGTAGGATCCTTCCTGGAGGTGAAGAATCTTGGAGTTCACAATCTTACCTTTTTTGGAAGTCTGAGCATAGCCCATAGAAGCTTGAAGGATTTGCAATTTACAATTGCATCTCTTCACCTGGGGCTATAGCAAGAAATAGAGAATGAGGACTCAGTATGCAGTCACCTCTCTCTAAAATTGTTGCAGGGACTACAGCAATATTTGCACTAGAGTCTTGAAGGCTGGGACTACGTTTCTCCTTTTGGGTTTTAGAGTTTGCAATTGGTTCTTGCATCTGAGGCTGCAGCAGAGTCTACACTGCATTGTGAGAGGTTCAGAGTGTACACTTATCTGTCTTTTACCTCTCACCTAAAAATTTGCAGCAGTGTCCCGCACTATGTTTCAATAGTCTTACAGCCCATAAGCCTTACTCTCCTACTATGCACTCTTTCTAGGGCCTGAAGCTAGTGGATCTTGGCTAAGAAACATTTGCTCTTTCTGAATCTAGGAACCAAGAATGTGTCTTTATCCTTTCTAATATCTAAAGATTACCTTAGTTCCGTTTAGCTCTGGGTGCTTATTTTTCTGGGTTTGTAAGTGTTCCTGCAGGCTTTTGTGAGGATTGTTGAATTTATGGTAGGAAAGAGGGGCAAGCCTCTCTGTGCATTGGTTAATAAATCAATGAGTTGTCCTGTAGCAAATGCTGCTTGTGATATGATACTGTCTCTGGCTTTCATATTGAAGATGATAATCTGAAGGATATATGCTCAGTCTATATATGATGAATCCCAGGACAGGTGACCCTTGCTGCAGGCTTAGAAGAGTCTAGTCTCTGACCATTGTAGCACTCCGGATCAGAGTGTGTGTCTTACCAAAGAAGAAACCAATGTTGGATTTTGACAGTTAAACTACTTTGCTGAGGGGATGGAGGGAGGAAGGAGGCTAAGGGACCTGGTGGATTGACATAGTTACAAAGCCTTTCACGTCTAGGTTGTCAGCTCAAATCCAGCATAGATCAGTAGTGAACAAAAGTCATCAAAATCTGACAGCTGCTTTATGGCTTATGTTAATAGCCTCAATTCATTTCCCAAAGGACAGCTGTCTGCATTGTAAAAAAAAAAAAAAAAGAAACATTTATACAAATTGGCATCAATTGGTACCATACTTGGTAGCCTTAGAAGAGAGGCCTAGGAATGGGTGGGGATAAAAACAAGAGATCTCTTTTAACCTGAAAAGCTTCCAAACCAGACAGTTAAGTTAAATGAATGGAGCAAAGTGAAGGAAGGTTTTACTGCTATGTTCCAAGCTTTGTGAATAAGATCTTTGGTTTACAATATTGTCAGTTTGTAAGTTTTAGTACTGGTTGCTTTCACTGAGAACTTTTGAATGTAATGTTTATATGTAAAAAAAAAAAAAGAAATCTTAGAAGAGCTTACATTTCTGCTTTCTCATATTTTTGTTCTCTCCCTTTTTCCCGCTGCCAGTGCCCAGTGCTCCACCTCAAAATGTGGGTGTGGAAGTACTGAACTCTACTGCTATCAAAGTGTCCTGGAGGTCTCCAGCACGGAAGCGCCAGCATGGGCAGATCCGGGGCTACCAAGTTCACTACATCAAGGTGGAGAATGGTGAGGCCAAGGGGTTGCCCCAGATCAAGGATGTCATGCTGGCAGATGCCCAGGTAAGAAAGGCCAAAGCCAATGCTTTACTTAGAGAGATAACCCTAAAACCTATTCTGGTTACCACCAACATACAGAGTGGGCCCAAAATTGAAAGTTGGCCGGCTACGTTACAAGGGATATTTAGAATAGCCACGGTCAAGCCACTACTTAGCCGGATAAGTAATACCAGGCTAAGTTAAATCTTCTCATTAAATCTTACCCTCATAATTTATCCAGCTAAGGCTAAATATCGCTACTTAGCTGGATAAGTTATCTGGCTAAGTGGCGCCGCCCAGATCCTCCCACTGCCTGTCCACTTTCAAGTTAGCTAAGAGATAGCTAGATAAGTGACTTTTAGCTCTGGGTACTCAGTACTTATTTTCCCTGGGTTTGTAAATGACAGTGGATTATTGAACTTATGGTAGGGAAGAGGGGCAAGCCTTTCTGTACATTGGTTAATAAATCAATGAGTTGTCCTACTTATCCAGCTATCGAGCGCTGAACGCACTTTCAATATTGGGCCCAGTGTGCCTATGCCGGTGGCATAACAGCATCCTTTGTATCCTTCATCGTTCTGTCTATGAAGACCCAAGAGTAAGGAGTCAGCTGCACAGTTTCCATGCAAAGAGTGGATAGATTTTCATTTGATTATGCCAGCTTAATGCTTTAAAGCTAAAGGAGGTCAGCGCTGAATTTACTAATCCGTCATTATACTCTCTCCCCATACCCTCCAACTTTGCTTTGAAACCTTCACCTTCTCTTTGCTAGTGACAAGTGGGCATCTTCATAATTCTGTCCTCATGGTTCTCTTTTTCTTTCTCCCTCGTTTTTTGCTAACTCGAAACTCCTTTCCTTTCGTTTTCTGCTCAGTGGGAAACAGATGACACTGCTGAATATGTAAGTAGCAAAACCCACTAGTCCTCATGCAGACCCTTTCCTTCTACTGTGGTGGGGTTTCTTATTTCTTTTAAAACCTGGAACATTATTGGTTTCTGTATGTCCTGCCAGTGTGACCTGCAGTGCTGAATTCAGAACTAAAATCTCTAGTTTGAAACTAATTTGTGTGTGTGTGTGTGTATGTGTGTGCATGTGATTTTATGACCCTGAGTCTTGTGTTTGCACATATTATAATCTTATTTGACTCGCTCTCTGGGAATCTTCTATTGTGCTGTCCTCCTGTGCGTTATCATTATTTCATTAGATTCAATCTATTTTTATAACCTGTAGTCATCACAGATGTTTTGAAAATTATTATTGATATGCAGGGAGGTTACTTAAAGAAGTACTAAATAAGTGGGGGAACTGCCTGCCTAGTGTGGACCTTGTATCTAATTTTTTAAGGAAACATACACAGTTCCCTGTACATACCCGGATCAGTCTAGACTGTGGGTTGAGCCTCCTGTCCAGCAGGTGGAGACAGACTAAAACTGAAAAGGGTATCCTATATCAGGACAGAGCCTACCCTGCAGCCCTTCAGTATTTGTCTGTCTCCAGCAGATGGTACAGCTCACCCTGCGATTCCCTGATCTGGGCTAGCTAGCCTTTTCTTTGTCCCGGTTGGGTTTCTTTTCCCTTTAAAGGATCAAGCAAGTACTTTTAATTTGTTCTGTGTTACATATGGAAAAAAAAAAAAAGATTTGGCTCTGATGAATCTTTTCTCTCAGGAGAAGGCTCTGTCTCCTTGCTCTTGCGGGGCTTAGGGGGGGCTTGTTCCCTTGTGTTCCATAGCCTAAGCCTCTTTTCCCGGTGCTCCTATTGTGGGGTGAAACTGGTGGTCCAGTCACTCCCCCCTTACCTGGCTGCTTTTTGATCCGGAACGCTTCTTCCCTGGCAGTGCCCTCAGGGATGTGCCTGCCCCTGTCTCTAGCTTGCTGAAGTAAAACAAAAAAAAAATAATAATAATAAAGTGGGAGAAAAGCCCCAAGCAGGTCAGTTTTACTTCTGGGCACTTTTTTCATTTTTCATCCGGCAGCCAGGGTCTGATTGACAGAGAAGCATACAGGGTTCGTTCCTCTGCCTCCTCTCCTCCCAGCAGCAAAGATTTTCTCTCACAGCTGATTTTCTCTTCAGATCGTGGCTTCCCTGCATCGACTATGCCGCGATCCAACTGCTGCCTTGCCTGTGGAGAGCCCTCAACACGTCTTTCGCACGAGGGGCTCTGTTCCTCATGTTTGCCGGGTGGGGAAGGTCCCTCTCCGGCAGCGCCAGCAAAGCAAGCCCGGGGTTGCTCTGTTCCGCGCATGGCCAGGCTGTTCCCGGGTCGGCAAACCGCGGGAACGGCGGACATCTTAGGGGTTTCAGCAGCTCCCGATTCGGAGCTGCTTGGCACAGAAGATGCAAATTTTTGGGGGTCTCCCCCCCGATTTGAGCTCCGTGCGGCCCCAGAACGTGGTCCCTGACCCCCCCTTCCCCCGTCCGGCAAGTCTAGGCCTCGCTTTTTGTTGGAATTTGTGCTCCTCATGCACAAATCATATCTGGCCAGCTTGCAGGAGGAGGAGGACCCATCACCAGGTCCCCTGCCGGCCAAACTCCCGCGGTTGGACCCTCCGTTCGCTCCTGCGGCTCCGGATGCGCAGGGGTCTGTCCGGGTATGGGTGGTCCCGGGGGCCCCTCCCTTCCCGGACCCTCCGGCGACTCTGGGGACCCTTGATCCGGATCCGAATCTGGATCTGGTGGAGACGCTCCCTCCTCTGGAAGGGGATGATCCCAGGGTTCTCCGTCTGTTTCAAAAAGAAGAGTTGGAACCCATCATTCCTTTTGTCCTTCAGGAGTTAGGGATTGAGGGACCCCCGGCGGATACTCTTACTGCCGCGCTGCCAAAGCACATGGACCCGGACCTGGCGGGACTCAGGGCTCCAGCTTCTGCCTTTCCTTTTCACCCTATGCACAAATTGCTGCTCCTCCGGGAATGGGAAGCTCCCGAGGCAGGACTCCGCGTCGGGAGAGCCATGGACAAACTGTACCCGCTCCCGGAGGACTGCCTGGAAATGCTGAAAATTCCCATGGTGGATTCTTCAGTTCTGCGGTTACAAAGCACACCACCATTCCGGTAGTGGGTGCTACGGCCTTGAAGGATGTACAGGATCACAAGCTCGAATTCCACATTAAGCGTATCTTCGAGGTGCTGGCTTTGGGAGTCCGGGCAACTATTTGCAGCAGTCTCATGCAGCGGGCAGGCCTTAGGTGGGTTCAGAAATTACTCTGCACCCAGGACCTTCCGTCTGCTGAGGCAGAGCAGGCTGAACAGTTGGAAGGCGTCATTGTGTATGGGGCGGATGCTCTGTACGATCTTCTCCGCGTCCAGGCGAAAGTGATGGCCTCGGCTGTCTCCGTCAGACGGCTCCTCTGGTTACACAATTGGTCAACTTTTAAAGGCAAGTTGCTTTTTGGCGAAGACCTTGAGCAGCTCATTAATTCCTTGGGTGAGAACAAGGTTCATAAGCTGCCTGAGGACCGACCGAAACAATCCCGAGCGTTTGTGCCTTCCCGTTCCCGTTTTCAGGGCCAACGTAGATATACAGCTCGAGGCCGATGTGCTTCTTCTAGGGCTTACGCTTCCAGGTCTCAATCCTAGTCTCAGCCTTTTCGAGGTTACAGACCCTTCCGAGGCGGGCATCTCAGCGTACCACCCCGAAGCCCGCCTCCCAATGAGATAAGGTCGGCCCATTCCCCCATTCCCAAACTCGGGGGTCGTCTTTCCCTGTTTTTCAAGGAACGGGTCAAGATATACGTAGATATATGGCTCGAGGCCAATGTGCTTCTTCTAGGGCTTACGCTTCCAGGTCTCAATCCTAGTCTCAGCCTTTTCGAGGTTGCAGACCCTTCCGAGGTGGGCATCTCAGCGTACCACCCAGAAGCCTGCCTCCCAATGAGATAAGGTCGGCCCATTCCCCCGTTCCCAATCTCGGGGGTCGTCTTTCCCTGTTTTTCGAGGAATGGGTCAAGATCACGTCGGATCAGTGGGTTCCTGAGATTATCAGAGATGGTTACGCTTTAGAATTTTCTTGAGATCTGCCAGACCTCTATGCCGTTTCTCCTTGCGGATGTCTGAAGCGGGATGCTGTAGCCCAAACCCTTTCCAGGCTCCGACAGCTGGGCGCCATTGTCCCAGTTCCTGTGACAGAGCGTGGCGCCAGCCAGTATTCCATCTACTTCATAGTGCCAAAGAAGGAAAATTCCTTTCGCCCGATCTTGGACCTCAGAAGGGTCAATCGGGCTCTCAGGGTACCCCATTTCCGTATGGAGACCCTGAGGGCGGTCATAGCGGCTGTTCATCCCGGCGAATACCTCGCCTTTCTTGACTTAACAGAGGCGTACTTACACATCCTGATTCGCTCCGAACACCAGAAGTATATTCGCTTCCACGTTCTGGGCCAGCATTTTCAGTTCTGGGCGCTACCCTTCGGTCTCGCCACCGCTCCGCGCACCTTCACCAAGGTCATAGTGGTGGTGGCAGCGGCTCTCCGCCAGGAAGGAGTCTTGGTCCATCCTTACCCGGACGACTGGCTCGTGCGGGCCAAGTTGGAGGTTCTCTGCCAGCATGCGGTCAACCGGGTCCTAGCTCTTCTTACCTCTCTCAGGTGGATAGTCAACTTCCCCAAGAGCCATCTCCAGCCTTCCCAGGTATTGGAATTTCTGGGGGCCCACTTCAATACTCGGGTCGGCAAGGTGTTTCTGCCCTGTGCTCGGGCACTCAAGCTCATCGACCTGGTACGCAATCTTATCTCGCTCCCACTCTCAACGGCATGGGACTACCTCCATGTCCTGGGGACTATGGCCTCCACCATAGACCTAGTCCCCTGGGCTTTTGCGCATATGCGACCGTTACAGAGAGCTTTGCTATCCCACTGGCAACCGGTGTCAGAACAGTTTCACATGGTTTTTCCGCTTTCAGCCTCTATCATTGCCGACATACAGTGGTGGCTTTCGTTTCCACATCTTCTGAGGGGAATGCCCCTTCAGACTCCACAGTGGTTCATAGTCACTATGGATGCCAGTCTCTCCGGCTGGGGAGCAGTCTGTCAGTCTCAGACCACGCAGGGTTACTGGTCCCCAGTCCAATCCCGTTGGCACATCAATCGACTGGAAGCCCGGGCAGTTCGCCCTGCTCCGAGGCAAGGCGGTGAGGGTCCTCTCCGACAACTCCACTACAGTAGCTTACATCAACCGACAGGGGGGCACTCGGAGTCGCCTGGTAGCCTTGGAAGCCAGTCGGCTCCTGGCCTGGGTGGAGCATCACCTGGATTGCTTGGCGGCCTCCCACACAACGGGCAAGGAGAATGTGCAAGCCGACTTCCTCAGTCTCCAGCAACTCGATCCGGGAGAGTGGGAGCTCTCGGACGAAGCAATGGGATTGATCATCAGTAGGTGGGGTTCTCCCCACCTAGATCTCATGGCGACCTTGCGCAATTCCAAAGCCAACAGATTCTTCAGCCGCTGGAGGGAACACAGTTCAGAGGGAGTGAATGCTCTAGCTCTCCCCTGGCCCTCGGACGTCCTCCTCTACGTGTTTCCGCTGTGGTCTCTCGTGGGAAAAGTTCTCCAAAGAATAGAACTTCACGAGGGGTCGGTCATCCTGGTAGCACCTGAATGGCCCTGCAGGCCGTGGTACGCAGATCTGGTCAACCTGGCGTCGGATGGCCCTCTTCGTCTCTACCATCTTCCTCGTCTGCTTCAGCAGGGTCCCGTATTTGTCGAGCAGGCGGATCGCTTTTGTCTAGCGGCCTGGCTTTTGAACGGAGACGTCTGAGGCGTAAAGGCTATAAGGAGGAGGTGATTACCACTCTCCTGCGGGTGCATAAATCATCTACTTCTTTGGCTTATGTTCGCGTTTGGAAAGTCTTTGAGAATGTCTGTTCTGAATCGGGGGTCTCGGCGTGTTTGGCACCAGTCTCAGTGGTTCTTTCTTTTCTCCAGAAAGGACTCTCCAAGGGTCTTTCCTTCAATTCGTTGCGCGTCCAAGTTTCCACACTCGGTTCGCTTCTCGGTCGAGTGGAAGGGCACACCTTGGCGTCTCACCCAGACGTTGCTCAGTTCTTGAAGGGCGCCAAATACCTGAGGCCCCCCGTCCGTCCCCCATGTCCGTCCTGGAATCTCAGTTTAGTCCTCCTCTGCGTGGCTTCGTTCGAACCTCTCCATCAGGCTACTCTAAAGGATCTTACGCTTAAGGCAGTTTTCTTGGTTTCTATTTGTTCCGCTCGTTGGGTTTCGGAGATTCAAGCGCTGTCTTTTCTGCATTTCTCTGATTCTGGAGTTTCTCTCAAAACTGTTCCTTCCTTTTTGCTGAAGGTTGTTTCTTCCTTCCATGTTAATCAGTCAGTGGAGCTTCCTGCGTTCTCTGCAGAGGACGTCGCAGGTCCCGCTGGGGGCGATCTTCGCCGGCTTGATGTGAAACACATTTTACTCCGTTATCTGCAAGTCACCAATGAGTTTCGAATCTCCGATCATCTGTTTGTCCTCTGGAATGGTCCAAATAGGGGCAAACATGCTTCTAAGACTACTATTGCTCGCTGGTTGAAGGAAGCAATTGCCTTGTCTTATATTTGCCAAGGTCGGACAGTTCCTGAGGGCTTGAAGGCTCATTTTTTGCGTTCTCAACTACTTTGTGGGCGGAGAATCAGTCGGTCGCTCCGCAAGAAATCTGCAGGGCCGCTACATGAACATCCCTGCATACATTTGCTCGGCATTACCGTCTGGATGTGCATACACCGGTCTTTGGTTCTTTCGGGCGGCAGGTGCTTCGAGCGGGACTGTCTCGGTCCCACCCGGTTTAGGGAAGCTTTGGCACATCCCACAGTCTGGACTGATCCGGGTACATACAGGGAAAGGAAAATTAGTTCTTACCTGTTAATTTTTGTTCCTGTAGTACCACAGATCAGTCCAGACGCCCTTCCCTGGTTTCTTTCCTTTTCTGTTGTCCGCTCGAAGCTTTTCCTACAGGTCCCTGGATGAATATCACCTATCTTTATCTTAAGGTCACCGGAAGCATCTGTATTGATGACCAAGGATACGCAAGAGCGCTATTTTCCAGAGTCCGTTCCTTATTGATAATTGTTTCATTTGTTACTCATTTGAGTCCTGTTTACTTGCTTGATCTTTTTTCGAGGTTATCTTAGTTCTTATCTGCTTTGACAATGGTTATACTGAAGGGCTGCAGGGTAGGCTCTGTCCTGATATAGGATACCCTTTTCAGTTTTAGTCTGTCTCCATCTGCTGGACAGGAGGCTCAACGCACGGTCTGGACTGATCAGTGGTACTACAGGAATGAAAATTAACAGGTAAGAACTAATTTTCCTGTACTTTGTTTGAAGAGTGTTATGGGTTCAAAGTACACACAAAAAGAGTCCCAATCCACTTCAGTTGTATCCAACAGCAATTCAAAAAAACATCTGATTACAAAATTGTAAACTTTTCATTCTCCAACGGGGGTAAAGCCGACAGTCACACAGCAATGCATGGTTCGGAGGAATGTATCTTTGAAGGATACTAAAGAAACAGGAAAGTTAGGGCATCCCAACAAAGAGGTTCCAATAAAAGCAAACATAGTCCATGTGCCTATAAGTAAAGAATCACCTGAGAAAAAGGATTCCAAATTATCCTTATCAGCTGAAAAGCAGGTTGTTAATACAAACAAAAAACCCCAAACAAACCACTTTGAAATGTCTGTATGCCAATGCCAGAAGCCTAAGAAGTAAGATGGGAGAGTTAGAGTGTACAGCAGTAAATGATGAGATAGACATAATTGGCATCTCAGAGACATGGTGGAAGGAGGATAACCAATGGGACAGTGCTATAACGGGGTACATATTATATCGCAATCTTATGGAGGATCAACTTGGGGGGTGAGAGGTGACACTTCACAGTAGAATATGGGTAGAAATCCCTTGTGTATTGGGAAGAATATAGCAATAGGTGAATACTAGGGATGTGAATCGTTTTAGGACGATTAAAATTATCGTCCGATAATTTTAATATCGTCTTAAACCGTTATGGAACACAATACAATAGAGATTCTAACGATTTATCGTTATAAATCGTTAGAATCGTGAGCCGGCACACTAAAACCCCCTAAAACCCACCCCCGACCCTTTAAATTAAATCCCCCACCCTCCCGAACCCCCCCAAATGAGTTAAATAACCTGCGGGTCCAGCGGCGGTCCGGAACGGCAGCGGTCCGGAACGGGCTCCTGCTCCTGAATCTTGTCTTCAGCCGGCGCCATTTTCCAAAATGGCGGCGGCCATAGACGAACACGATTGGACGGCAGGAGGTCCTTCCGGACCCCCGCTGGACTTTTGGCAAGTCTCGTGGGGGTCAGGAGGCCCCCCACAAGCTGGCCAAAAGTTCCTGGAGGTCCAGCGGGGGTCAGGGAGCGATTTCCCACCGCGAATCGTTTTCGTATGGAAAATGGCGCCGGCAGGAGATCGACTGCAGGAGGTCGTTCAGCGAGGCGCCGGAACCCTCGCTGAACGACCTCCTGCAGTCTATCTCCTGCCGGCGCCATTTTCCGTACGAAAACGATTCGCGGCGGGAAATCGCTCCCTGACCCCCGCTGGACCTCCAGGAACTTTTGGCCAGCTTGTGGGGGGCCTCCTGACCCCACGAGACTTGCCAAAAGTCCAGCGGGGGTCCGGAAGGACCTCCTGCCGTCCAATCGTGTTCGTCTATGGCGCCGGCTGAAGACAACAAGATTCAGGAGCAGGAGCCCGTTCCAGACCGCTGCCGTTCCGGACCGCCGCTGGACCCGCAGGTTATTTAACTCATTTGGGGGGGGGTTCGGGAGGGTGGGGGATTTAATTTAAAGGGTCGGGGGTGGGGTTTAGGGGGTTTTAATGTGCCAGTTTTGCGATTTTTAGATTTTTCACGATTTTTCACGATTTTTCACGATATTTTACCCCCCCAAACGGCAACAATACGATTCCCTCCCCCTCCCAGCCGAAATCGATCGTTAAGACGATCGAGGACACGATTCACATCCCTAGTGAATACTACCATCCACCTGGCCAAAATAATGTGACAGACGATGAAATGCTAAGAGAAATTAGGGAAGCTAACTAAATTGGCAGTGCAGTAATTTTATTTGTTTGTTTGTTTTAGTCGTTCCAAAATCAGATGACAGCGGTTTACAATATCGGCTTACGGTTGCTGGGTCAACATTCCCATTCTTTTTCAATGCTCATATTCTAGGTCGATATAAAAGCATGTACATTTCTAGCAAATTTATTTTCTAGGCCTATTTCATACATAATCTAGTTCATCTCAACAATAAATGTGTATTCTGGGTCGTATTCGGTTCTTTCTTTTTCCAATTTGTGAATGATTGATTAATTTGTGAAATTGTTTTCTGTGTGCTGAGGAGGGAAATTTCTGTTTTTATTAATTGGTGGTCAGACCAGTGTATTATGTAGTAGGATGAATTAATTTTGCAATTCTTGTGATTGGCGAATATTAGGTCAAGGATCTGTCCTGCTTTATGAGTTGGGTTGGTTATAAATTGTGACCAGCCCATTGCTTCCATCGATATCTAGGAAGATTTCACTTGAGGAGTTTTTAGGTGTTATGTTTTAACTTGGGACTCTCCACAACAGGTGGGGTCTCAGCAGTGATGGACACAGGAGTCAGAGAATATTTATTATACAGCAAGGAGAAACCCGAGGAGTGGGTTTGTAACTCAGTCCAGGAAATAGAAGACCTGAGATGGATTCTCCGGTAGTGGTCCACAGGGTGGGGTAACCCGGGGAATCCTTCTTCTTAATAGACTTGGTACGTGGTAACTCCGGTAGAGGTCTGCAGCGTGGGGTAGGCCGGAGGCAGATATGAGTAACTGGTACAAGACAGCGTGAATCCGGTAGTGGTCCACAGAGCGGGGTAACCCGGAAAGTACTTGCTTCTTAGTATACCTTGTGTGTTGTAGCTCCGGTAGTGGTCCGCAGTGCAGGGTAGGCCGGAGGTAGGTGTTGGCACTGGCACAAGCCAGCGTGGATCCAGTAGTGGTCCATAGAGCGGGGTAACTCGAGAATCCACACAGCAAAACAGACGAGGTAGCAAGACTCACGAGGCAGTAGAGAATTCGTAGAAGCAGCAGCGGAGACCCGATGCAGGAAACTCACTTAGCTGGAGAAGGTGAGAAAGGCAGTAAAGGCTCTCCGGGAGCGGATAGCCCTGAGTGCAGCAAGGCCCCCAAGGAGCGGGTACCTGAGGCACTCAGACTGGAACACAGGAACAGCGATGCGAAGCGTCTCAGAGTAAGGAATTAAGCAAGATGGAATCCTTGCTAACTTGTAGGTAGGAAAGTCTGATAGGTTTAAATACACGTAGGCAGTAACGTCAAGCGGAGGGGACGCCCTTGAGGTTCCCGCCATGATGTTCAGCTTGGAGAAGAGACGACTGAGGGGGGATATGATAGAGGTCTTTAAGATCATGAGAGGTCTTGAACGAGTAGAGTTGACTCAGTTATTTACACTTTCAAATAATAGAAGGACTAGGGGGCATTCCATGAAGTTAGCAAGTAGCACATTTAAGACTAATCGGAGAAAATTCTTTTTCACTCAACGCACAATTAAGCTCTGGAATTTGTTGCCAGAGGATGTGGTTAGTGCAGTTAGTGTAGCTGGGTTCAAAAAAGGTTTGGATAAGTTCTTGGAGGAGAAGTCCATTAATTGCTATTAATCAAGATTACTTAGGGAATAGCCACTGCTATTAATTGCATCAGTAGCATGGGATTTTCTTAGTGTTTGCGTAATTGCCAGGTTCTTGTGGCCTGGTTTGGCCTCTGTTGGAAACAGGATGTTGGGCTTGATGGACCCTTGGTTGCAGATGGCTGCGACCTTTGCATGGCAATTTCTTATGTTTTTATGTTCTTATAAGAAGGGGGTAGGCGCGTGCATGCCCTAGGTCACTCCGGATTCAGGATGGTGCCCTGGATTGCCCTCGCCGTCCCGGGGACGCCATGGAGGTCGGTATGCAGAGGCGGCCATCTTGGCCAGAATTGGAGCTACTGGGCAAAATGAGGTGAACAGCAAAGGTCGCAGCCATCTGCAACCGACGGGCGCAACATTAGGTATGCTGTCTACATGTAAGTTAAAGTCCCCAACGATTATTGTGGATTCAGGTGATGGAAACGCTTTTGTGAAAATTTCGATTGGATTGAGCAATCTTTTCGGCGTGTTCTGGGTGGGCAATAGACAATACCTATATTTAATTGTGTTGATTTTAATATTGCCAACTCCTATGGCGGGATAATCTCTACTTTGTATGGTTTAAGTTTTAGTTGTTTTTTACTGATTATTAAAAGACCCCCACCTTTACGTTTGTGTCTGGGGAAGTGAAAGATATCATAATTGGGGTAATCAGTTTGATTTAAGAGGATTTTATCACTGTCTTTCAGCCATGTTTCTGTGATGTAGAGGATGGTAGGTTTTTGTTTTTCTAGTAGATCATTTATCAAAGGGATTTTCTTAGTCAGTGATTGGACATTTAATAATAAAAGAGTCAGCATTAGGCAAGGAGAGGTTGCATGAGAGCTGTTACTTGGATAGATCAGTAATTATAGGAGATTTTAATTACCCCAATATTGACTGGGTAAATGTAAAAGGACATGCTAGAGAGGTAAAGTTCCTGGACGGAATAAATGACTGCTTCATGGAGCAATTGGTTCAGGAACCAACGAGAAAGGGAGCTATTTTAGATCTAATTCTTAGTGGCGAGCAGGATTTGGTGAGAGAGGTAACAGTGGTGGGGCCGTTTGGAAATAGTGATCATAACATGATCAAATTGAACTAATGACTAGAAGGGGGACAATATGTAAATCTATATCTCTAACAGTAAACTTTCAAAAAATGATAAAATGAGGAAAATAGAAATAAACTGAAAGGCGCAGCTACAAAGGTTAAGAGTGTACAACGGGCATGGACATTGTTTAAAAATATTGTCTTAGAAGCGCAGTCCAGATGTATTCCGCGTCATGTAACTGGCATGGTTAAAAAGTGAGGTGAAAGGTTATTTTAGCCAAAAAAATGTCCTTCAAAAACTGGAAGAAAGATTAATCTTAAGAAAATAGGAAAAAGCATATGCATTGTCGAGTTAAATGTAAAACATTGATAAGAAAGCCTAAGAGAGAATTTGAAATGAAATTGGCCATAGAGGCAAAAACTTGTAATAAAAACTTCTTTAAATATATCCAAAGCAGAACACCTTCAAGGGAATTGGTTGGACCATTAGATGATCGAGGGGTTAAAGGGGCTCTTGGGGAAGATAAGGCCTTCACAGAAAGACTAAGGGGTCGATTTTAGAAAGTTGGCATGTATTTCCGTGGTCACGCAGTTCCCGGTGCACACACATGGACGTGGCTGTTTTATAACACACATGCATCGGCATTTCTGCATGTATTGGTGGTTACACATGTGGCCGGGCCCTTTAGAAAATGCTCACGGCGCACGCAGGCCGAGCCACGTGCATAATCGCTGGTATTTGTGCACGCGGGCCTCTTAAAATTCGGACATAAATTAATTCTTTCCTTTCGTGTTTGCTATTGAGGATGTTGGGGAGACATTTTTCAAGGGTGATGATTCGGATGATCTGAACCAAATCACAGTGAACCTGGAAGATGTAGTAGGCCAAATTGACAGACTAAAAGAGTAGCAAATCACCTGGACCAAATGGTAAACACCCCAGGGTTTTGAAGGAACTCAGAAATGAAATTTCAGATCTATTAGTAAAAATCTGTAACCTAGAGAAGGGCGACTAAGACGATAAAGGGGATGGAACAATTCCCCTATGAAGAAAGGCTAAAGAGGTTAGGACCCTTCAACTTGGGGAAGTGATGGCTATGGGGAGATATGTTAGAGGTCTATAAAATAATGAGTGGAATGGAATGAGTAAACATTAATCAGTTGTTTACGCTTTCGAAAAGTACAAAGATCAGGGGACACACAATTAAGTTACTGGGTAATATATTTAAAACTAATAAGATAAAAAATATTTTACTCAATGCATAATTAAGCCCTGGCATTTGTTGCTAGAGGATGTGGTGAAAGCTATTAGTTTAGCTGTGTTTAAAAAAAGGTTTTGGACAAGTTCCTGGAGGAAAAGTCTATTAACAATTATTAAGGTAGAGTTGCAGAAATCCACTTTTTATTCTTCAGATAAGCAGCTTGGAATCTATCTACTCATTTGGGATCCTGCCAGGTACTTGTGACCTGGCTTGGCCACTGTTGGAAACAGGATACTGGACCCTTGGTCTGACCCAGTATGGCAAGCCTTATGTTCTTATGTTCTTATGATCTTAAGATCCTCTCTTGAATCATTATACGACCTTATACCCTCAGGACCTTAATCTGGACAATCCATTCACCTGCTAGGAAAGATCCTCTCTTGTAGCATTAGCTCACTAGCTTATGCTTTTCCCTTAGTTATGTCTTTCAACATAGAACACTGTCATCTGTATACCCCACCAATACATCTCAACCTTACTTACCTATTACCTGCAGTTATCTTATCATCTCATTCATGTTATTTGACAAATTTTTACTGTCTATTTTATATATCTTTCACATTTATTTTAATATTTATTGATTTACGTTCTTTTGTTCAATAATATGTTGATTGTTTAATGTAACACCGCACGTTATCTGTTTAATACTCTGTCTATTGTTTAATGTAACGCCTTACCGGCGACAGTTTTGTTCTATGGAAACCGACTTGATTTGATATGTATATCGAGAATGTCGGTATATAAAAACTCTAAATAAATAAATAAATAAATGTTCTTATCATTACAATCATCCATTGTAGATGACAATTGGAGGGTGGCCAATATAACCCTGATATTTAAAAAGGGCTCCAGGGGTGATCCGGGAAATGACAGACCAGTGAGACTGAATTCAGTGCTGGGAAAAATAGTGGAAACAATTCTAAAGAACAAAATCACAGAACAATACAAGACTTCTGCAATGTATTACAAACACAAATTCTCAAACTTAGACTACTGCAGCGTTTAATGGAACAAAGACAGCATGGATTTACCCAAGGCAAGTCTTGCCTCACAAATCTGCTTCATTTTTTTGAAGGGGTTAATAAACATGTGGATTTAAGGTGAGCTGGTAGGTGTGATGTATTTGGATTTTCAAAAGGCTTCTAAGAAAACTAAAAACTCATGGGCTAGGAGGAGATGTCCTTTTGTGGATTGCAAACTGGTTAAAAGACAGGAAACAGAGAGGATGATTAAATGGTCAGTTTTCTCAGTGGAAAAAGGTAAACACTGGAGTGCAACAGGGATCTTTACTTGGACTGGTGCTTTTCAGTATATTTATAAATGATCTGGAAAGGGATACAACAAGTGAGGTGAACAAATTTGCAGATGACACAAAATTATTCAGAGTAGTTAAATCACATGCGGATTGTGATAAATTGCAGGAGGACCTTTCAAGATTAGAAGATTAGACATCCAAATGGCAGATGAAATTTAATGTGGGCAAGTGCAAGGTGTTGCATAAGGGAAAAATAACCCTTGCTGTAGTTACACGATGTTAGGTTCCATATTAGGTGTTACCGCCCAGGAAAGATCTAGGCATCATAGTGGATAATACTTTGAAATCGTCGGCTCAGTGTGCTGCAGCAGTCAAAAAAGCAAACAATGTTAGGAATTATTAGGAAGGGAATGGTTAATAAAACGGAAAATGTCATAATGCCTCTATATCGCTCCATGGTGAGACCGCACCTTGAATTCTGTATACAATTCTGGTCGCTGCATCTCAAAAAAGATATAGTTGCGATGGAGAAGGTACAGAGAAGGGCAACCAAAATGATAAAGGGGATGGAACAGCTCCCCTATGAGGAAAGACTGAAGAGGTTAGGGCTGTTCAGCTTGGAGAAGAGACGGCTGAGGGGGGATATGATAGAGGTCTTTAAGATCATGAGAGGTCTTGAACAAGTAGATGTGAATCGGTTATTTACACTTTCAAATAATAGAAGGACTAGGGGGCATTCTATGAAGTTAGCAAGTAGCACATTTAAGACTAATCGGAGAAAATTCTTTTTCACTCAATGCACAATTAAGCTCTGGAATTTGTTGCCAGAGGATGTGGTTAGTGCAGTTAGTGTAGCTGGGTTTAAAAAAGGTTTGAATAGGTTCTTGGAGGAGAAGTCCATTAACAGCTATTAATCAAGTTTACTTAGGGAATAGCCACTGCTATTAATTGCATCAGTAGCATGGGATCTTCTTAGTGTTTGGGTAACTGCCAAGTTCTTATGGCCTGGTTGGGCCACTGCTGGAAACAGGATGCTGGGCTTGGTCTGAACCAGCATGGCAAGTTCTTACGGATTTTTTTTTTAAAGAATTTTTTGTTGTAAAACATAAGGGGAAAACAGTTATTTCCCGTTAACCATGCTCATGATTTTCTGCTGTTTTTATTTTATGGGTAAAATTTCTATGGAAAATAATTTACATAGACTTGAAAATGCAGTCTCTGGCATTATTTTCCAATCCTGTCCAAAATATGCCCCCAGGAACGTCTCCCCTAAATGTGATTAAACACATATGTTGTGAAATAGGATGCATACTTTTAACCACTTGTAACATCACACTTAAGTTAGCCAGTAAATATGTGCATAAATTGCAACAATTTTTAAAGTGGACTTAAATAATTCTGATTTGAAAATTATCCCACCAAAACTAGTCATACACAATTACACCCACTATTTGGTGTGCTTGAATTTACCAAATTTATATACATACTTTTAAAAATGATAGCTATTCGTGTAAGTCCCAACCCCGCCCAGACTGCAACCCACTGGAGGGCCTCCCCCTACGTGCTTAAAAAGTACATGAATACATTGTTTCCATCTCATAGGTCTGCACCAGTCCAGTCCCTGACAAGTGGATCATTTCCCCTTACCAGCAGATGGAGGCAGACAACACTGTTTCTTACTGTGACATCACTGACACTACTTAGGCATGATGCTAAGCAACAGGAATCCAATATTTTCCCTGTACGTACCCAGATCAGCCCAGACTCCTGGGTTTTGCCTCCCTTCCAGCATATGGAGACAGAGAAGTTTTAACGGACTCCGTCATATACCCCTGAGGTGCCACCTAGAGTCTGTCAGTATTTCTCTTACTCCAGCAGATGGTAGATTGTAGGACTGGAATGGGATCTGGGATCAGACCCTGGGCCAGGCCGCTGGCTACGGCCAACAGTGCAAGCCCGACTAGCCACTTCTGGACCTAGCAGGAGCCTTAGTTTGGTGTGGCTGGGGAAGCAGTTGCTTGAAAAGCAAATTAAAAAAAAAAAAGGGAGACTATTTTCCTTCCCTTTTTTCTTCCTGAGAGGAAACCTGCCTGCTCTCCGCCCCCCCCCCCCCCCCCCCCCCCAGCACCTCCGCAGCCTCCTGCTTGTGTATGTGTTATAAATCTGTTGAGAATCTGCTAGGGAGTTAGCGATCTGATGTAAATCTGTAAGAAAGCTGTGCGTTAGATGGGAGGAGCAATCTGAATGAATGGCTCCTAAGAAGGAGGAGTCAGCTATCTTGTAGTGTCTCAGATTCTGTATATTCCGCTATGCTGGGAGTTAGGAATCTGTTAGGGTTCTCCGTGAGGAGTTAGCAATCTGTTTTAAATCTGAGATAGTAGTGGTGAATCCCTGGGCCGGTGGCAGATGACCACGCCCCCGGGAGGATATCCCGAGAGAGACCACTGGCTAGGCTTGAGTATGGAGACAGACACACATTAGTTCTTTTATTAGACAGGTTTTTGGAAACCACCAGAGGTGGCAGTAGTGAGCTGATATGCCCGGCAGGGCTGTAGTCCCTCAGGCACTGGAACCGCGATCCAGGATGGCTGAGCTGTTGAGAAACTGTAGAAAGTGAGTAGGTAGAGTAGACAAGGTTCATGAACAGAACTAGATGATAAAACTCACATAAGATCTCAAGGAAGCTCAGGAGCTGGAAAGGTTTAGGCCCTGGAGGAGCGAGTACCTGGTTCCAGGGAAAGCTCTGAGAGAGCGATGGTAACTCACAGTTGTTTGTAGCAGCGATAGCTTCCAAGCAGTAGAGAATCTTCAGAGTGTCCAGGAACATGGGCCCTTGAGGAGCGAGTACCGGTTCCTATCTGTAATCTGAAAGTAAAGAAAAGAGCGAGGCCCCCGAGGAGCGGGTACCTCTGGTAAGTCCGAGGAGGCAGAGTAGATTGGAGGAAACGTAGACGAATCCGTATCCGAATCCTCTTCTTGCTAACTCAGTTAGATAGTGAATTTAGAGTCCTTTAAATATTGGAAGTGGATGATGTCATCTCAGGGGGATGCCCCTAAGGTTCGCGCCCTTGCTGGTACTTCAATCAGAGCATGCGCGCACCCTAGGTCATCAGGCAACATGGCGGATCTGCAATGTCGAGCCGGTCCGGGGACGCCGGAGGGAGATGGAGACACCGCGGCAGCCAGCCATCCATCAGACCCGGAGGGAGTCGCCACAGAGGTAAAGGGTGAGGGCGTCAAGCAGCGACAGACGCAACAGTATGTCCTCTTCCGTAAAGTTTAAAAAAAAAGACAGAGCATAGAGGAGGAGAGGTCTGCTGTAAGACCCTGAAGACACAGCCATCTTTGGGTGAATTGGTTGCAGAGCGCTCTTGGGGGGAAGAGAGTTGTCCTCCAGCCATTTTGGCACTCCAAGGATGCTGGGGCCGAGTGGTTCACTTGTGCAGCAGCCGGGGGAAAGTGCTGGGAGGATGGGCAGGCCTGCCTGCAGCTCCCATAAGTGCGAGGCTTGTGCATAATCCAGGTTGTGGCTGAATAAAGGCCATGTGGTGAGTGCAAGGACAGTGAATGCCCCTGAATCTGTTTGATGGCTGGTTTAGCTCTCCTTTTTTCCCGCACAGTTTTCTGCTGGTGCCAAGCTCAGAGGGCCCTGACACGTGGTCTACAGTGAGTGCCTCTGAGCCAGTGGCCATTTATTCTGAGCTTTCCATGCATGCAGGCCTGGGGGAGTTGGGGCTTCGTGGGGTGGGAGTGGGACATGAAGGTCCTCCTGCTTTAGTCCATGGTCTAGCGGCCCTGTGGGGATTTTTCCCCCAGAGCTTTTCCTGTATCAGGCATTTTGTGCATTTGCACGGCCCGGGGAGGTCCTGAAGGGAACAGATGGGAAGGCCTCAGAAGTCTCTCCACCGGTCTTCTCCTCACAGGGCCTGGTCAAAACGGCAGAGGTAGCCATTGAAGCGCCTCAGTCCTCATGGGAGGACCCTGGGAGCACTGAGGATCCCAGGAATGCTAGTAGCTCAGTCTCCCCGGAGGAAAGACAGGTCCTTCTAGCTCTGGATAACGACTCTGTGATTTGGCTGAGATCAGATCGGATTTTTAATCGTGCAGGCGCTATCTTGTCTTTGTTTGGAGGAGTCAAAGCCATCGGAATTCCAGTGTGGGATCCTATCATTAAAGGAAAGAGGAAGTCCACTACTGCCTTTCCTCTATATCCTGAGATTTTTCTGGATTCTGGTAGTGGATGTTTTGGTTACCACCATAACGAGGAGTACCATGATTCCTGTGGAAGGTGGTTCATCATTAAAGGATCCACAGGATATGAAACTGTAATCTCCTCTGAGCAGTTTGTTCGTCTCTTTGTCGATGACAATTCAGACCTCCATTTGTTCAGTGCTGGTGGTACATGCCCTCCTTGTTTGGATCCAGTAGCTGCTGGAGAGCGAAGTGGTGGCAAGGATGGAATCCACCACCACCTTTCTGGCAGATGTTCTTTACAATTTGCTTCAGCGTTCCACTTGGTCAGTGATCCTCTCAGTAGTGGTGCAGCGCCTCCTGTGGCTGCACAATTGGGCAGAGGATTTTTGGTCCAAGACCTGCTTGGGCAAGCTGCCTTTTAAGGACCAGCTACTGTTTGATGAGGATTTAGACCAATTGTTACACCCCCCCGGCCGTGGCCACCCACGGCTGGCACAACTCATCCGGTGTCTTATTTTGTTCCTTGCTCCGGGAGTTCTCGCAGCCACAGCCAGCCACTGCAGCTGCGCTCCGCCGAGCCTCCGGGACTCCATGTGGCGGCCGGGACACTGCCGACCAGCATTCTGACCTGGGCCCTCCCTAGGCGCGTGTGCGCACGCCGCCAGCCCTCCTTTTAAAGGGCCTACCGCGGGAACTTCAGGGTTGTCCCCGGCTGATGACATCAGACCCCTGGGATATTTAAGGACGGCCTCTCTCCTCCACTAGCTGACTTGGCAAAGAATTCCTTGGTTCCTGCTTTGGTGCTTCGGCCCTAGCACTCCGGACCTGTTGTTCCTGCTCTACGGGTTCCTGCCTTGCTTCCCGCTCTATGGAATCTGGCTTCTGCACTCCTGCTCCAAGGGGCCTGCCCCATGCTTCTACCTCACGGGATCCTACTACTGCGCTCCTGCTCTTGGGGGCCTGCCTCAGCGCTTCTACATCACAGGACCCTGTCTCTGCATTCCTGCTCCTCGGGGCCTGCCTCAGCGCTTCTACATCACGGGACCCTGTCTCTGTGTTCCTGCTCCTCAGGGCCTGCTTCAGCGCTTCTACATCACGGGACCCTGTCTCTGCACTCCCGCTCCTCGGGGCCTGCCTCAGCGCTTCTACATCACGGGACCCTGTCTCTGCACTCCCACTCCTCGGGGCCTGCCTCAGCGCTTCTACATCACGGGACCCTGTCTCTGAGCCCCCGCTCCTCGGGGTCTGCCTCAGCGCTTCTACATCACGGGATCCTGCTACTGCACTGCCGCTCCTCGGGGCCTACCCCAGCGCTTCTACTTTGCAAGATCCTGCTATAGCATCTCCGCTCCACAGAGCCTGCTTCAGCACTCTGTTCCACAGGTTCCTGCTCTTGCACTCTTGTTCCATGGGGCCTGTCCCACGTGATCTGCTGTAGTGCCCCGGAACTGCTGCAGCACCTCATCCCTTGGTGCCTGCTTCTCTTCCTCCTTGAGGTCACCTCAACCTCGGACTGGACCTGACCTCCTTGATTCTCTCTGTCTTTATCTGGCTGTCTCTCTGGGACCAGCCACGCAGAGGCTCACCTAAGACCAGCCGGCCCCGGCTCAACCTGCGGGGAACACGGGCTGGTACTGGCGAAGTTCCTGTTAGCCTCTGCTCCCGTCCAGCCTCTGCTCCCGGCCAGCCTCGCCTCCCGCCTCCTGACGAGGCACTACCTGCGGGGTTGGCTCAACCCCGCAGGTAGTGCCAACCTCACCTCGGGTCAAGGGTCCACATTTCCTAACACCAATTGGTAAAGAACCTAGGGGATCCAAGCCTCACTGCTTCCCCTAGGACAAGGGTTGCTTCTTTTACTGGTCCAGAAGGGATTGTGGGTAGTTTCTTGCCTCCAGATGCTACCGACTGCGAAGAAATTTCTTGGTGCCACTACCTCTGCTCTCTCAGCTCCGAGGGGTCGAGGGCAGAAAACAGAGAACCAACTTCAGCCCCTCTGCAGGGGCTGGCAAGCCTGCCTCATGAGAGTCAGTGTGTCCCTTTGCTCTTGACTCCTATGGGGAGCCATCTGCAGGAGTTCTTCAGGGAATGGACCCACATAACATCCAATCAGTGGGTGTTGAAGATTGTTCGCTCCGGCTATGCTTTGGACTTGCAGCAAGCCATTCGAGATGTCTCTATGGTATCTCCTTGATCCGCTCCACCTGAACAGCGGGCAGTCTGTGAGACCTTGCTGAAGTTGTGACTCTTAGGGGCCATAGTACCAGTGCTTCCATGTGAGGGGTGGGGCACTTTTCCATCTATTTTGTGGTCCCTAAGAAGAACGGGACTTTTTGCTCTATCCTGGATCTCAAAGAGAGTGAACCGCAGTCTGCGAGGCACACACTTTTGCACAGAGACTCTGCGCTTTGTTTCTCACCGCTGTTTGCTAGGAGGTGTTTCTGTGTTCCCTGGATTTGTCAGAGGCCTATCTACACATTTCCATTCGGGAGCAAGATCAGCGGTATCTACGGTTTTGTGTCCTGCAGGAACATTTCTAGTTACGGGCATTGCCATTCGATCTAGAGACAGCACCACACGTCTTTACCAAGGTACTGGTTGTGGTAGCTGTGGCTCTCAAATCAGAAGGCATTATGGTCCATCCATATCTCAACGATTGGTTGATCCAGGTTCTGACCTGCCAGGATGCGGTGTGCATGTCTTGTTGGGTGCTTCAAGTGTTAGAAGGCTTGGACTGAACGGTCAATGTGGCCAAAAGCATTATTTTTCTCACCTAGTCCCTAGAGTGCTTGGGAACATGGTTCAATACTCAGATAGGCCAAGTTTTCCCTACAGATGAGCGGGTGTAGAAGATGCTCCAGCAGGTTCAGAGATTTATGAATCTTTTGGTTCTGTCTGCCTGGGATTATTTATAGGTGCTTGGTCTGATGGTGGTGACTCTAGATTTGGTTCGGTGGGCCAGAGCTCACATGCGTCCGCCGTAGGCATCATTCCTGGCCAGGTGCCCCACAGTCCCAGGACTGTGAGGTTCAGCTTCCTCAGAGTCATTCAGTGCACGAGTCGCTACTTTGATTGCTGATGTCCTCACGTTTGTTGAAGGGAGTCAGTCTGATCTCTCCATTCTGGGTTGGGATCACGACAAATGCAAGTCTCTTAGCTGGAGAGCTCATTGTGAGGATTAGGTGACCTAGGGTCACTAGATTCCGGAGGAGGCTTCGTGCTCCATCACTCGATTAGAGACCTGGGCCATTTGTTTAGCGCTTCTCTATTCAGGTTCTCTTAGACCATGTCATGGCGGTAGCTTATGTCATCCGCCAGGGAGCAACCTGGAGCCAGGGCGTGTAGGCAGAGACATCTCTTCTCTTCCCCTGGGCGGAGAAACATCTGCAGTTGCTGTTGACAGAGCATCTAGCCGGGCAGGGGAATGTTCCAGCCGATTTTCTCAGTTTAAATCTGTTAGCTTCCAGGCAATGGGAAATGAGCATGGAAATCTTTCAGATGATCTGATACTGGTGGGGGTCTGCCACAGGTGGATCTGATGGCAACCTGTCGAAGCACAAGGAGAGGTTGGTGTCATGCTGTTGGCTCACTATGAAAGCTCCTGGGCTGCAGCTACCTCCGCACGATGGTCCCGTGCTGGCGGTGGTGGTCCTGCACATGGGCAGCAAGCTCCTGCACATCGTGCCATATTAAATTTAAAATTTTATGTCTTACTTTTTGAGCAACACATACTGATTTTCTGTCATATCTTGCTAAAGCTCTATCACTTTATGTAACTGTATGCTCATTTGTTCTTCCCAGAAGGGTCTACTATCTTTACCGCCGCCATCTGTGATTCACCTTGAATCAACTAGAGATTCTTCTTTCCCCTAACAAGCCCCTGTGCTTTGGAATATCTTACCATCTGATGTTTGTAAAGTTCAGGAAGGCAATTAAAACTTAACTTTTTACACAAGCATTTAACATCGCCTCATAATTAATGTAATTTTCATTTGTCTGTTTATTACACTGTTGTTTTTTATAATGAATGAGTGGATTTTTTTTTATAATCATGTTTATTTTAATTTTTGAGCTGTAATTTTATGTTCTGTATCACCAGTTTATTTATTTACTCATTTTATTCTCTTTATGTATTATTGTACCCCCGCTTGGTTAACACGATTTACAGGGACTATATAAAATTTAAATAAATAAAAATAAATAAATAGAAAGTTGGATCAATTCTTCAGTCGACAGAGAGAACAAGGGTTCCCAGGAATCGATGCCTTAATATAGCCTTGGCCAGTGGGGGAGCTACTGTAGGTCTTTCCCCCGTGGGCTCTTATATGCAGGTTGTTGTGAAGAAAAGAACTGGAGAGGAACAGAGTCATGCTGGTGACACAGATCTTGAGATGCAGATCTCATATGGCTGCAAGTGGATCACCCTTGCATCCCCTGAGTTCGCAGAGTCTCTTGTCTCAGGGGCCGGTGATGATGGACAATCCGACTCCATTTGGTCCTGCAGTCTGACTCTTGAATAGCGGTGACTCCGCAAGAAGGAATATTCTTCTTGATTGATTTCAAGATTGTTGAAGTCGTAGAAATTGTTAGCTTACATTCGCTCTGGTGGGTCTTTGAAGTGTTTTGTAAGTCCAGGTCAGAATCTCCTTGGCGAGACGCTCTTCCATGTATTTTGGCCTTCCTCCAAGGCAGTGTGGACAAGGGACTTGCCTTGAGTTCTTTGAAGGTGCTAGTAGTGGCCATTTCGTGCTACCAAGGTTGGTTAGGTGGCATCTTCATAGCAGCTCATCCGGATGCGTCCCGGGTTTTTGAGAAGCAATAATGGCTGTGTCCTCCATTTCGGTCAATTGTGCCTTTTTAGGACTTCAATTTGATTTTGAGAGATCTGATGGAGGCTCCTTTTGAGCCCTTGTGACAGACTTCTTTGAAGGATCGGTCCTTGATGGTGGCGATTTGCTCTGCGAGGCAGATTGTGGAGCTTCAGGCATTGTCCTGTCGTGATTCATTTCTGGTGATTTTGGCGGATGTGGTGATCTTTCACTCAGTGCCATCCTTTCTGTCAAAGGTGAATTCTGCATTTCATGTCAATCACGCAATCTCTTTTTCGGCTTTTCCAGGAGGAATGTGGAACTGATTATCGTTCTTTCAGGGATTTGGGTGTGTGCAGACTGCTTCTTCATTGCTGGAGGTAAGTAATGAATTTCGTAAGACCGACTGACTCTTCTATACGGCGGTCTGCATAAGGATGAGGTGGCTTTGAAAGCTATTCTGGCTCGCTGGATAAAGGAGGCTGTTGATTAGGTGTATATGCTGAAGGGCAAGATGGCTCCAGAGCTGCTGTGAGCTCATTCCACCAGGACATTGTCAGCGTCTTGGCGGAGGTACACACGCTGATGCCGGCGGATATTTGCAGAGAGGCTACTTGATCTTCTTTGCATAACTTCATGAAGCCTATGGTGCTGCGGTTCTCCAAGCAGCTCTCGCTTCGGCCTGCCCGTGGTGGTGGAGCTTTGGTACTTCCCACTCATCAGGGACTGGACTGATGCAGCAGAATGAGATGGAAAGAGAAATTTCCTTTCCATTAGTTCTGCAACACTAGTCCAGGACCTGCTTGGGAAACGAGGTTGTTTCATCTTAGAATCTTGTTCAAACTGTCCTGATTTGGGACATTATTAATCTGATCTTAATCTATTCTTCCTTAATTGCTCTATTGCCTCTCCTTTTTGGTTTTCTAGTCTAAATTACAGGGGAGCTTCTTCTCAATTTTTGGTTTACATGTGGTTCACTTTTTATGGCTGGGGTCTAATCCAAAGCTTTGTCAGAAGGTTACTGGATTCCTGCTGCGTAGCACCACCCCTAGGTAGTGGCAGTGATATCACAGTAAGAAACAGTGTAGTCTGCTTCCATCTGCTGTTAGGAGGAAATAACCCACTCATCAGGGTCTGAACTGGTGCTGCAGGACTAATGTAAAGGAGAATAGCAGGTAAGAAAATCTCTCCTTATGTTGTAATTTTATGCACATATTGGTTGCACAGTTTTCTAAAGGGCCATTTCTGTGGGTAAAGTACTGTGTTACCCACAGAAGTCCCTTTGAAAATTGCTCTCTTGGGGAAGTGGGGGCAGATTTCAAAACTGGGATTCTACCCAGGTCAATAGATTTTTACTCACATTAATGCCTTTGAAAATTGCCTTTATGCCCTTTAAAGAAACTAGAGAAAAAAGATGTTGGTGCAGCTTTAGAGAAATGGAAATAAAAAACAGAGCTCGATTTCAGCACATCTCTTGGCATAGAGAGATGCAGGTATTGATTTTGTGTGCTGTAGGGCTTCCCAAAACCTGCTATTGTGACCCGACAGCCAGCGGTATCACCAGCATAAGCAGAGAGACAAATTTTGCATCCATTGTAGATCCAGTATGCAAATGTATTGCATGGGTATTCATTCTGGTAATCCTGGTTGTGGGATTACTTGGACAGGTATGTGAAGCCTGCTGTACAAGGGTAGTTGGTACCCTAGGCACCTCAGCTTTGTGCCCCCCCCCCCCCACACACACACAATTAACTTTAAAACATATAGGCCCCCCATCCCCCTTGAAGATTTTGGTAATTAAGTACAGCAGTCATAATGATGCCACCACCAGCCGTCCCAGAACAATTCTGTAAAACCATATCATTTGACATCATGCTTTTAAATATTAAATATGTGTATATCACAATTATGTTTCATAAATCATGTCACAGTGTCTGATGAATGTGTCTTCTGTGATTTTTGGGGCTGAACTGCAAAAAAAAAGGAGAAATACATAAATTAATAAATTAAAAGAAATCCATATCGCATTGCCTGAAGGTAACCCTGCAGTGGCTGGCTGGCCTGAACTAGGATGTTTCTCCTAGGACAAGCAGTATGGTAGTCCTCACTCATGGGTGACATCATCAGATGGAGCCCGGCACAGAAAACCTGTCAAAGTTTCTAGAACTTTGATTGGCCCACTGAACATATTCAGCATGCCCTGATCCATGCGGGGTCACTCTTCAATCTCTTTTTTCCCGCAGAGCTGTCGTCTCACGGTCTTGGAGCTCTAGCTCTCTTTCTTGGAAAACTGAGTTTTGGGCTAATTTTGTGATTTTTCCTGTACCTCTATGGTTCCCCCTGCCTTTGGTCAGCCTAGCGGTGTGGTAAGTTCCTTTTGTGCGGTTGGTTCCCGATAGTGGTGTCCTTCGGGGCATCATCAAGTTTTTGTCAGAGCCCCCAGTGTCCTAAGACAGTGTCCGTTATGGATCCACATGATGTGTGCATCCTTTGCTTGGGGGCGTCCCACGACATCCAAGGCTGCCATCTGTGTGACCAGATGATGTCCAAGGGCGAGCGTTCCCACCTGGACAAAATGGAGAAGATTTTCGGACCCAAGCAGTCCAAGTCCTGTACATCAGCGTCGGTGTCCTTGACACCGAAGGATCGTGGGGAACCAATGGGCACTAATCCCTCACCTTCCAGCCCTCTACTGGTAACTCAGGAGGAGTGGGGGGCTGGGGATTGGGCTTCTTCGGTCTCCTCAAGGTCCAGGATGTCTGGATCCTCACCATCCACCTTGGCGCCAGGAAAAGACTGGGCCAAGCACTGTGGAAAATCGAGGAAACATCAACATTGGTAACCATTGGTGCACAGAGCCAGGCTCGGTTTGGCACCGGTTCCTACCGCTATGCCCCGAAGCATCCATGAGGCGAGGAGGTTTTACCCTTCATCAATGTTGGGGCTCCTAGATAGTCCCCACCGATTCCATGTCAGGGGCCGACCTCCCTTGAGGCTCTGAGGAGGATCGCGCCATGCCTCCTCCTGCCCAGCTGGTCCTGGCATCGGCGACCTTCGAGGAGGAGCTGGAGCACTGGCTACAACTAGTGGTAGATCAAGCCCTGCAGAGATCGAGCCGGTGCCTCCACCCACGCCAGTGAATACGCCCTCCCTGCTGGAGCCGCTGTTGGAGCACCTCAATGCCCTTCTTGGTGTCCTCCCGACTCAGCTGGCTCTGGTGTGCCGGGGTCCATTGATGCCATGGGGGACACCGTCGCTTCCTCATCCTGATGCCGTCCTGGTTCATGGCTCCTCGGATGAGAAAGGCCCTTCGAGGCCAGTGGCACCGCCACACCTTCCCACTCCTCGGCCAGCCCTACCAGGTTTGCCTGCAGTTCCATCGGAGATATCTGGGTAGTCGGTACCAATGATGCCGATGTTACCTCGACCTTGGGGCGGGCCCAGGCCTTCATTTATTTATTTATTTATTTATTTAAATTCTTTTAATATACCGATGCTCAAGACCAGGTCTTATCGTACCGGTTTACAATAAACTAGGGGGAACCAGTTAACAGAGAAAGCAAAAGTTACATTATAACAGGGAACGTGGAACTAGGCTGTTAGAGAAAAGATAGGTTAAACAAATTCTAACTGGAGAGAAGGGCAAAAAGCAGGAGAGGGTGCTTACAGGATAAGAATTATGTACAAATTTACATAGAGTATATGAATTAAGCAAGTTATAAGATAGTGCAATTAGTCGAACAACAGTTCCTTTGAGTTGCGGAAATGGACGCATCCGTGGGGTATGAGACTCATCCGTGGGGTATGAGACATTACTCTCTGCATCAATGACAGGGGATGGCAGGAAATTTGAATCAAACAGTTACCAACAAGGGCCCTGAACTTGCTGGTTGATGAAATAGATAAGTATGGGAAAATAAGTGTGGGAGCTTGCTGGGCAGACTGGATGGGCCAATTGGTCTTTTTGTGCCGTCATTTCTATGTTTCTATCTACAGCTCAGTTACTTCGCCATGAGTAGATCCACTACGAAACCAAGATGTAGTATATGCTTTGGAGATGGCAGTAGATAAGATTTGAAGTACAGAGTGGTGATTTTTCATGAGTTCCACTCCTTCCCTTACCTCTGAAGAGATTTCCAGCACTGCAAGGCATATTTGCAAGCTTTTCCTACACATTCTCACAAAAAGATGAGCCCATAGCCATAAGAATCTGCAAGCATCACTAGCCATTACAGTGACGCTTGATATTATTTCAAGAGACTCACAGGCCACACACAATGCTTTTCATACTCCTCAAATCATATCATGTGATTGAACTCTGTTTCTCTTGAAGGAGTATCTCTAATTCCTGGGGCCCTTCTTATATGGTGTGCAAGTACCACATCATGTGGATCAGCAAAGTGTTGCACAGGACAGGAGCATAGCATTCAGAGAATGCTTCTTCCATTTCATCCCTGGCTCAATTCAGTGAGGACGATGCCCCTTGTGACCCTTGGGGTGCCAACACCTCCGATTCCCCCTCAGAGGATTCCGAGAGCTTTCCCTCTGACCCTTTTCCCCTGGAGGAATGGTGGAGGTCCCTGCCCAAGGATCTAACCTTTGCAGCTGCTGTTAGAAGAGGATGCCCAGCACAAGATGCTAGAGGTTCTCCGGTTTGTGGATGCCCCGAAGGAGGTGGTGGCCGTCCCAATCCATGACATCTTCAAGGAGCTGCTCCTCAGGATTTGGGAACACCCCCTCATGGTTCCGCGTGTAAATATGAAGACGGATGGGATGTACCTTGTCCAGCATGCCACCGGTTTAGAAGAGTGTCAGCTCCCCACCAATCGGTTGTGGTGGAGTCCGTGCTGAAGAAGGCCAAGTGTTCCCGGACCCAAGTCTCGGCTCCCCCGGGGAGGGAACAAAGGGCACTGAATGCGCTGGGTAGGAAGGTCTTTCAGGTTGCTATGCAGATAGCCCGCATAGCCTCCTACCAGCTCTGTTTGACGCATTACTCCCGCAACCTCTGGAAGCAGGTTCAGGAGGTGGCCGACTGCTAATGCAGGAAGCATGAAGTACGCTCCATATGCAATGTCTTTGAAATGGCAGCAAGAGTCGCGGCTGCTGGCATTGGCACCTGCCAAATGGCTTGGCTCCAGCCCTCGGACCTCCGCCTGGAGGTTCAAGAGAGGCTTGCCGACTTGCCATGCACTGGCAAGAATATTTTTGACGATAAGGTGCAGGATGTGGTGGCTCAGTTGTGAGACCACCATGAGACCCTCCAGCATCTTTCTGTCGGTACCTCTGACCCACCGTCTAAGGCCAGGAGGTCAACACGGCAAGGGTTGCAGCGATCATTCTATCATCTGAGGAAATATTACCCACCTGTGCTTTGCTCCTGCTTGCAGAGCATGAGCTCTCAGGGCCGTTCCAGGCAGCAGTGAGCACCCAAGCCACTGCCAGCTCCCCAGCCGAGCCGTGCTATGGGGTTTTGATTGGTGGGGAGGGAGCAGGAGCTAGCGGGCCATCCCCGTGCTGTGGGATGCCCCTGTTGGAGATTGGCTACGATTCTTTGTGGATTGATGGCCAGTGATCACCTCAGACAAGTGGGTTCTGTCCATAGTGTGGCAGGTGTACTGGCTGAATCTGTTAGATTTTCTGCCAGATTCTCCTCTGAGCCCTTTTTGGGGGCCATCAGTGTGCCAGGAGACCATCTTGCAAGAGTTCTCCACCCTAGTAACAGCCAGGGTGGTCGAGCCTATCCCCCTAGGACAGTTGGGACGGGTTTCTACTCCTAGTATTTTCTGATTCAAAAGAAAACTGGGGGCCGCTATCCCATCCTGGATCTGCAGGCCAACAGGTTTCTAAAAAGAGAAATGTTCAAGATGGTATCTCTGGGCACCCTGATTCCCCTCTTGCAAAAAGGAGACTGACTATGCTCCCTCGACTTATCACTCAGGATCAGGGCAGGTTGCGACATCCCAACCTCTGGGCCCTGTCTCTCACGGTCTGGATGTTGAGAGGCTAATTCTGCGACCTCTTGACCTCTCGGATGATATTTCCTGGTCCTGGTAGCTTCCAGAAAGCCTTCCACTAGGAAGTCTTATGGGCTGAAGAGGAAGAGGTTTTTGGTGTAATGTGAGCAATGTGGCCTAGATCCTTTCTCTTGCTCCATTCACAAACTGCTTGAATACTTCTTCTGCCTCTCGGAAGCTGGATTAAAAACCAACTCCATTAGGATGCACTTGAGCATGATCAGAGCTTACCATTAGGGTGTGGATGGCTCGCCCATCTCTCTGCAACCTTTGGTGGGTCATTTCATGTGAGGCCTGCTTCAGCTGAAACCTCCCCTGAAGCCTCCCGCTGTGTCTTGGGACCTCAACATGGTCTTGGCTCAGCTCACGAAGGCTCTTTTTGAGCCGCTGAGCTCCTCTGACCTGAAACTCCTGAACTGGAAGGTCATCTTTCTGATGGCAGTCACTTCAGCACACAAAGTCACTGAGCTTTCGGCACTGGTGACTTACCCTCCATATGCAAAGTTTTTTCATGACCAGGTGGTGCTCCGGACGTACCCCAAGTTCCTCCCCAAGGAGGTGACGGAGTTCCATCTTAACCAGTCAGTGGTCCTGCCGACCTTTTTTCCCAAGCCCCACTTGCACCAAGGCAGGTGGGCCCTACACAGTCTGGATTGCACGAGGGCTTTAGCCTTCTGTCTGGCGCGGACATAAGGTCATTGGCAATCCACGCAACTCTTCGTCTCTTTTGACAAAAATAGATTGGAAGTTGCCGTTGGTAAGCAGACACTGTCCAACTGGTTAGCGGACTGCATCTCATTCTGTTATGCGCAGGCGGGGCTGCAGCTTTGGGATCATGTCAAGGTTCATTCCGCCAAGCCATGGTGACTTCAGTGGCACACTTATGGGCTGTGCCTATGGAAGTGATCTGCAAGGCTACGACGTAGAGTTTCCTCCACACGTCTGCCTCTTACTATTGTCTGGATAGGGATGGCTGAAGTGACAGTATATTCAGCCAGTCCATCCTCAGGAATCTCTTTCAACTTTAAACCCAATTCGTCCTGCCTGTGGCCCTTTTTTCAGGTTCAGGCTATCTCCCTATGTTACCAACAGCACCACTGTTGTGCACGTTGGCACATGTTAGCTGTCTGTTGGTCTTTTTCATTTTCGGGGACAGCCTGTAGAAAGGGATTCACCCATGTGTGAGGACTACCATTCTGCTTGTCCTAGGAGAAAGCAGACTTGCTTACCTATAACAGGTATTCTCCTAGGACAGCAGGACATTAGTCCTCATGAAACCTGCCTGCCATCCCGCAGAGTTTGGTTTCTCCTTTGTTTAATATTTTATTTTTTCTTAATTTATGTTAAAGACTGAAGAGGGACCCTGCGTGGATGTGCAGATTAGTTTTCTGTGCCGGGCCCCATCTGATGATGTCACCCATGTATGAGGACTGACATCCTGCTGTCCTTGGAGAACACCTGTTACAGGTAAGCAACTCTGCTTTCCCCTTACTGCTCAACAAAATATGAACCACTTAAAGTATGGAAAAAATAATACATAGAAATATCCAAACCAACTTATTCCTTAATTCAGTTAAAAATATTATTCAAGTCTTTGATAGCCCTTCATTCATGGATGATTGTTGTTATGTCTATACAAAGATTATTAGCAGTTGTCCTCAATAAAATCATTGATCTAGATATATAATCTTTTCTTATTTTTTTCATTGATAATAAAACTATGCTTATGTAGATATATCCAAAGTATTTTTTGCTTCTAGAGTAATTACCCCTATAATCATGGGATCTGTTGTCAGGTTCATTATAGGATCTTGTACATGGAAAAACGTTTGGAAGAGATAAGTATTTGGATAGCATAGATCAATGATTATATTGGAGATGGTCGCTAATAGTCCTTGTATAGACATAGCAACAACTGTCCATGTATAAAGGTCTTGGATAATATTTTTAAGTGAAATAAAGTCCTCTTAATACTAACCATTCAAAAAAAACTCTAATTCTGTTATCACCTCAGTAACAGTGACATAGAGCCTCTCCAGATAAGTTGCCCCACCTCAATCCACCCACTGCCTGCTCCCAAGATATCCGGCTATGTACTTATGGGCCGATACAGAAAAACCCGTGGGAGAGCTGGCAAGCGCCCGCTCTCCTGGCGCGCGCCCAGGCCACTCTCCTGGGTGCAGATTCAGAAAAAATAATATGTAAATGAGGGCCCGCAGTAAAAGGAGGTGCTAGGGACACTAGTGCGTCCCTAGCGCCTCCTTTTTGACAGAAGCGGTGGCTGTCAGCGAGTTTGATAGCCGATGCTCAATTTTACCGGTGTCGGTTCTCGAACCCGCTGACAGTCACGGGTTTGGAAAATGGACGCCGGCAAAATTGAGCATCCGTCTTCCAGGCCGCGGGCAGATTTTTCATTTTTTTTTTTATTTTTGGGGCCTCCGACTTAATATCGCTATGATATTAAGTCGGAGGGTGTACAGAAAAGCAGTTTTTTCTGCTTTTCTGTACACTTTCCTGGTGCTGGCTGAAATTAACGCCTGCCTTTGGCTGTTAGTTTCGGGGGGGTTGGCCGTGCGTTTTCCACGCGCTATTACCCCTTACTGTATAAGAAGTAAAATTAGCACATTGAAAATGCGCGGCCAAACGGGGGCTAACAGTGTCTTCAGCCTGAGCGCACTTTACTGCATCGGCCCTTCAGTCGAATAAATACTGGTGGCCGCTGAACATAGCTGGATATTCAGTGACTGCCACTTAGGCCCTATATAGCAAACCTGCCATACCAAAACAAACACTACTCCCAGAACTCAAACAGCAACACTATCTATCAAAAGGCAACACTGCAGATACAGTATTTTACCGGGTCCTAGAGAATGAAGAAGTTGTGAAAATTCTCACTCCAACTGATAATAAAGCTTTACGCAAAAAAACCAGACATTGTGATAAGAGAGAAAAACACAAGAACAGCATTGCTAATAGAAGTGTCAGTTCCAAGCAAATCTTCTGTACAATATAGGGAAAGCGAGAAGATCCTCAATGATTCAATCCAGAGACCAAGAAAATGTGGCAGCAAGATTAAGAAATTTTCCCAATTGTATTGAGTGCCACAGGCCTGATTAAAAAGAACATCTAAGCGCACCTTGATATGTTGTCTATATAAATTACATCTTATGAACTCCAGAAGGAGGCTTTTTTTTAGCACAATTACAGAAGTGAGCATTAGCAGAAAATTTGAGAGATTCAGATCATATCCAACATATACTGGCTTCTGAGTGAGGTTCATTCCTATCACAGTTTGCAAAATGAACCCATTTGGACACAGTACCCTAAGAGAAGCCCTAAAACCCCAGTACACCTCATACTGGGAAAACAGAAAAGCAAAACTGGCACAGTTCTCTGCTCACTAGCAGAATTCCTCACCACAGCAACACACACAGAACACAGATTGCCACCAAATGCAGAATAAGTGACAACAAATTAGAAATAGAAATATGCAGACAGAATCTGAACTCTTCTCTACTCTGCTGTCCACTTTGATCTCACTCTCCCCCTCCTGTTCCCTGCAAGGAGGATGGATGGATGGATGGAGAGAAATAGGAGTAGAGGGGCTGAATTAGGGAGCTGAGTAGCTCTTCTGTGCTCTGTGCACACTAGCCTCACCCCCGCCCCAGCACAAGAGGACAGGTGAGTGACGATCAACAAGAGGGGAGGACATGGATTTTGGAGCAGAGTGGCTCTTCTTTGTTGTGTTCTGTGCACTTCAACCTCACCCCCTCCCCTCCTGGTCCTTGCATGGTGCCTAGGAGGGAAGAGGCTGGAGAAGTAAGCCCCTGCTGCCTAAAATAAGAGTCACTTCCTCCTGCTGCCCCCAGAATTACAGCATACTAGAAAATCACCTAAGTTCACTTAATGGAACAATCGGCCCTACTGATGTTGAGAACTCTTCATGATTTCTTTTCCCTGCCACTGACCCCGCTCTTGAAATCTCATGCTCCATATTTCATGCTACCAGAATTTAATAGGAGAAAAATGATTTTTTACCATGTCCCAATATCTCTATACAACATCCCTGCTTCCCCATAAGTTGAGCACAGTGTGTGTGGGAAGCAGTGCCATAGTGAGAGCTCACTGGTCTCATTTCTGGAGATGTATTCTAAGATCATTTTGTGTGATTCATCAGTGAATGTTTCTGCATGTTGAAAAAATTCAGGGTATTGCCGGAAGGTAAACCCTAAAATGGCTGGCTGTCCAGAACTAGGATGTTTCCCCTTACTTAGGTGTTTCTCTTTGTGATTCCAAAAACTAGGAAATGATCATTGCTGGTCTTCAGCCTGAAACCACATATTCCATTACTGTAGCCGCCTACACCATGAAGGGGGATGGTGCCCGCAGCAAACCTAACCTGATTGTGACCAAAGGTGCAGGTAAGGCACATCCAGACTGGTTAAAATACATTTCTCCAAGCATTCTCCGATGACCACATATTTTCCAAAACAGTAAAATTTCACAGCAGAGAAATGCCAGCTTGTTATACCACCCACCTAAAGAAACTCCCTAATTGCATCAAATAAGGAACACACTCCCCTTCATTTATGTAAAAAGTAAGTTTGTCACCTGGTTTTGTGAGAGATTCCTTGAATAACACTGTGTGCTACCTTATACAGTTATAAAAATAACTAGTCTTCCAAAACGAACAGGCATTAACATAGTTAATTGTTGACATTGTTGACTGAATATGAGAAATGCAGAAGAGTAATGTCACCAGCTACATAACACTTTGTTCCATTCTATAAGTACAAGTGATCAGCTATAAGCACGATAGAAAGAGGTTCAGGAAAGAATTAAAAACGTGGCTTTTCTGTCAGGCATATGAGAGTGACAGCTAAAAAAGGAAGCTGAAATCCACGTATTCTGTTCTTATTTGTTAATTTTAACTTGTTTATTTTTAGCTTATCTTGTTTTAGGGGTAATATTAAGATTTTAACTTTGTTTGTTTTAAGTTAATTTTAATAATATGATATGAGATCTTAGCAATTTTTATGTAATAATTTATGCTTACTTTCTGTAAACCGTAGCGATGGAATTTTACTGTGCAACGGTATAGAAAAACTGTACAAATAAATAAATATAAAGAAGGATGCAGCAATTCTTCTGAATATGGGCTGGGGGCAGTGGTGCCTGGGATTTGAATGCATACACAACCATTCTTTCATCCATGCCTGGAATAGCAGAAGGGTCATCTCCTGTTGCACAGGATAGAACCTATTGCAGAGGTCATACCATTGGATAGTGGGTTACAAACAAATCCACTGCTATCAATGGAGGAAAGCTTAGGAAAGCACTTCTAAGGCTTCCATGTCCCTGTGTTCCCTTTGCATAACATCCACATTTTAAGGTATGTGGGGTATGAAGACTTAGTCTAATATTTAACTGTAGGCAGCATGACGCCTGTCTAGTCATTATAGGGGGAGTCTTAAGTTTTGTATTGCTAATTCCTTAGTCATGGAAAAGACCACCAGTGTGTGTCTGTCCAGCAGCAATTTGTCTAATTTGGGTAGACGCATTCCTCACTTGACCTTTCAAAGGACTACCATGTCCTTACAGGGTTTCAACAGTGCAGATTACCCCAGTGATTTCTCAAAGATTTGATGGAATCATATCACTGCGGTTTTGGGCTGTAACTGCCACGCTCTATAGGTTACCCCAGTGCTTCACTTTTACCCTCTTGCCACAAGGGATCCGTAGATTGTAAGCCCTCAGGGGATAGGGAAATCCCTACAGTATCTGAATGTAATCCACTTTGAAATGCCAGAAAGCAGAACATAAATCTAAAATCTAATAAATCTAATAATAAATCCTCTGTATTTATTCCGCACTTTTTTGAATTCTGCTCCTCTTATGTTTTCTTTCCCTCTGATCTATGTCATCTGTTGTCATCTCTTCCTGCTCTGCATCTCGCAACCTTTCTCCTCCACCATGTGAAATGGGAAATTCCTGCTGTCCCTCCCGTGCACTGTAGCTTCATAACCCTTTCAGCCCCCTGTCCCTGCACCAATACGTGTACCTCAGGTCATCTTCCCCCTCATTCTGCCTCGTCCCTCCACGTGATACGCTGAATCGGAACTCATTGCTTTTCAGATCCTCTGTCATGCTTTTTCTTCCTCCTGCCCTTCTGCCCCCTTCCTCTTGCTTTTTGACCTGTCTTCCTGTTTCAATATGGTTTGGGCTCTTTGGAATAAAAAAAAACCTCATTTCTTTATTTTCAGTCAGATGCACCATACAATTCTTTCTTTTGCACTTTGCTCTCATGCTCTTTCTTTCTCCTCACTTTTTGTCCTTTCTCTCCCTTTCTTTGTCCTGTGCATGCATTTTTTTCCCTCAGGTTTTCATTAGAATTGCAGCATATATGCACATCAATCAAAAAGGGATGTTTTCTCCAGCAAGAACGGCTATTACCCAAAACTCAATTTCCCCTAACTTGAAATAGCTATTTAAAAAGCCCTTTGAGATGGCTGTAGCATTCTTATCTCATTCCTCGTGCTGATTCAGTGCCCCTTCCAAGAGAGAATGCAGTTCTTTCTTTATCATTCAGGGCTAGGGGCTGAATTTAAATACTATTTTACATCCAATTTTCTCCTTTAGTGTCCAAACCAATTGCAAAACAGAACACTTTCTCTTCAAATTATATTTTTTGTGCAAATGTAATATTTCGTAGCCTAGGTCATCATAGGAACATTTTTGTGATAAAATCCTAGACATAAAGGTAATAGTATTGTTTTTTTCTCTGTAATAACATTGTGTTTGTAAGTGTTTCCAAAGGAGAATTTTGCCATTTCCTTGTGAAAACATTTCCCATACTTGAAATCAAATATTTACATGCAGTAGCTTGCCTGTTGCAAAGCGTGTGGTGCATTTTATCAGCGTTCACAGGACTGGATCCTCTTCCTGTGTTCTCTCCGAGCTGTAGGGACCCCTGTGTTTTACTCAGCATCATTCCTGACCCAAAACAACTTTCCTGTCTTGTATTCCTCAAAGCTAAGCAGTAGATCCTGTTCCCATGAGAGTGCGTTTATCTAAAATACAGTCATTCCCCCACCCCTGGCTTTGCAATTCCTAAAGAACAGAAGAAAGTAAGGTCTTTAATAGCCGAGAGTGAGCGTAAACAGGCGAGTTGCCAGAATTAATCTCCTATCCGGTATGATTCCATCAAGCCCCGGGCCTGCAGATGTAATTCCAGATGGTGGCTGCCAGTTCATTTGGCATTTGCTCACTGACAGGAGTCATTAAGTGGGCCTTGGTGCCGAAATGCAGAATCTCAACGCACCCCCCTCCCCTCCCTTACAAAACTGATGGTTTGTGCTGGAAGCGGAAAGCCAGCTGAAATACTGTTGTTCTTGTCAAAAGCTGCCAGGTGACCTCTCTCTCCGTCCTTATATTTCATGTGGGCTACTTTGCGGTCTTGCTCTTCTCTCTGTATGTTTGGCTTTCACCAGGAGTCCTGTCCAGTGTGTGCTTCTGTTTACATCTGCTGTCCAATTTGTTTTTCTAGCCACGTGTCTCTCTCAGGGGTTTCCTTTTCTCTCCTGGGGATTCCTGTGTGGCGTTCCCTCTTTCTGAATCCCAGAGATCTTTGCCTGATTTTCTTCCCTCCTTTGTTATTCTCCGCTCACACATGCGCCGTCTCCTCTCTCTGTCTCTGCACAGGGCGCCCACTCTTTGTCCATATTTCACATCTCTCGGGGATTTCCATGCGGTGGATCTTCTTTGTGTCCTTGTATATGCTTACATTCCTCAGACGTCTTCTTCTTTATCCATTTCACTGGATCTCACAGTGCACTTCCCTTTTGGTCTAGATTTTCTAATTTCACATGGAGTTTTCTGTCTATGTATCCTAAACTTTTGGACATTTGAAAGGAAATTATCTATTAATGATAGAACCTTTTTAGGGGTGAATACGAATGTGAGGCTGTATTTGGTGATGAAATCTCCCAAGAAATAAAATAAAAATCTTACTTTAGGTTAGCATATATAGTGTAAAAGAAAGAATAGAAGACATGGAGATAGAAATTGTGCTGGGCAAAAGGAACTTTTTAATTTTAGATTTTAAAGAACCTGTGGTCAGATGCAGTTCTGTCTGTACTTTATCCTGCAAAATCAAAAGACTCTCCCTATTAAATGTTGTGACTAAGAGGTGAATGAATTTTAAAAGTGGGGGGGAGGTGTGCCAGAATCGGGAGACGTGCACCTACATGCGTGCATATCTCCCGATATTTATTCATTGATTGATTTTGTATACCGTCATTCGGTGGGGCCATCACAACGGTTCACATAATTACAATAGTATACACGAATATCTCACTTGAAATGAAAATAGGGGCGTGGTGTGAGCGGGGCATGGGCGTTTTAAGGCAGGGCCAAGAGCTGTGCGCGCTAGTACCTATCAGCCTGGACACATGCCCAGGTCCAGAGCCACGTAAATTTACTTCTACAGCAGAGGAGATGCACGTTTAAAAAAAAAAAAACAGGCATCTGTAAGGGGTTTGAGGGAAATGGGGTAACTGGGCAGGGGGGGGAATGCACGCTAAAGAACCAGGGTGGGGTTTGAGGACCTAGCTCTAGACAGGACGAACTGGTGGACAAACTGGTGAAACTGATCATGGCGTGGACATGCGCCTGTTAAAAATCTCCCCCATCCCTTGCACAGCTCAAACCTGAAAGATCAATTTTAAAACCCACGCGTGGGCGTCCATGTGCGTGTGGTTCCTGGCGCTCGCACACGCGTGGGTTTTAAAATTGCAGATTTAATAACATCTGTGCGCCCATGTGCGCATGTTTAAAATTGCAGATTTAATAACATCTGTGCGCCAATGTGCGCATGTTATAAAGTCTGCCATCCGCGGACACATGCGTGCCCAATTTTATCTTGGCGCATGCTTGTGTGCAAATGCTGACTCGCACGTACGGGGGGATTTCGGTAGATGCGCGTGGTGACGCGTTAGGCCCTTTCCCCAGTTCTCTCCCAGTCCGCTCCTAAACCCCCTAGCTAACCTGCCTCCCTTTTCTCCTATCTGCCCCAACCTCTAAAACCTCACTATCGTTTGTTTTTGGGTTTTTTTGTTTAATTACTTACCTGCTTTTCCGAGCAGCAGTAACTTGTGTGGGCTGGTCGGCTGATGGCACACGCTTCATCAGGACAGTGCGCAATGGCGTTGTCCCGGCCTGCCCATGCCCCACCCAAACCCCGCCCCTTCCCCAAAGCTGGTTCTTCCGCATGTACTGGGAGATATTCATGTGGCTGCAGGCGTTCGAAAATCCTCGTGGTGTGTGCGCGGCCCAGCCACATATGACTCTCCCAGTTTTAACACACATAGGCCTTTTAAAACTAGCCCACAGCTGTGAGCACCCACTTTGCAAAACTGGATACATTCATACATACATATGCCTAGGCTGTTTTAGAAGATACACACGTATGGATGCATATGTTATAAAATTGCTGCATCTCTGGGCACGTACATGTGTGCCTGCATGCCCGTTTGAAAGTTATGGTCCTTGAACATACATTTAAGAAAAAATCTATCCCAGCTTTACATTTAGGGCAGAGAGTTAATGCCGCAACACCTGCCGTCTTGAAGGCTTAGAAAAAATGCTAATTGCATTGCTCACACCTTAGCTTTTTAACACAGGTGAGGCACTCCTTAAGGGCCTTAAGTGACCCTGCCTGTGGCAAGTCCTTTGGCCATGTTTTTACCAAGACATAGGGAGGGTAATTTTATAACAGTGTGTGGTTGAGAAAAGTCCACATATGCAGACTTTACCCCAAATTTTCAAACCAAAGTTATGTCCATATTTTCATTTTGAAAATTGGCAGGTAATTGGCCTAGTACCTGCAGAGAATAACTCACACAAAGTTACATCTGCTCTTCAGAGCACATAATTTGTGCAAGTTAACTTAACTTGAATAATTTTTTTTTAAATCAGAAAACATACATGTAAGTTCCAACTCCAAAGTCCACCCCCTTCCCCTCCCAAACTTTGCTCCCCACTTTGCATAAATGTATTCATGTGACCAGGCCATATATGACCTTTTACATGCAGGGGGATATTTTTTAACAGCTGCTTGTGGTTGTAAAACATGGTTTTATGTGCATAAATGGCTATGAAAACTGAGCCGTAAGGGGGCGATTTTTTTCAAATGTCCGCATTAAGAAAAAGCCTACAGGTACTTTCTCTTTGAAACTTGCTCTGGGTGCAAAGTAAGCGTGGACATTTGCACCTGTTTATCTATGGCTACTTTTGTCATTAATAATAACACGCATAGATTTGGAAATGTGATCTACATGTGTTGTTTCCCCCACCCCCGGGATCGCCTCCTGTCGATATGACTAAAAGTATGTTCATTCTGGAACAATGTTGAGGGAGGGCCGTATTCAGGTGGCCTGAATTACACAGTCCAATCACTATTTAGAGAAGGTGTTCCGGGTGATGTGTTTTGGTTGAGGGAGGAAAGTTACACACGTAGATTGCATTTTCACGTCCATGCATGCTATTTTCCATTCAAAAAGTACCCTGCAAAAAAAAGCAAGTATTTTCAACATGAATGTTCACGCTGACTTAGTTTGAAACTTGCAGCAAAGCTCGCTGTTAAAAAGTACCTGGGGGGGGGGAGATTCAAGATGGCTCCCTGAACGGTCGCATACGAGGACGCCTCCGAGAGTTCTCTGAATTTCTTCAGAAAAATTACCTTTGAATTACTATGCCACATAAGAGAAAAGGGAAAGTAAGGGTATACCCACCTGAACCCTTACTTCCCTTAGGACAGCGGATTATATCACAGTATGCGACACCCATATCAAATATTGGGGTACCGAGCCCCGTTGGCGAGTTGGTAGGAGGAGGAACGGCTTCGCCTGAGGAGATATCGTTGCCCCAGCCAGAGCCGCGAGAACAGCCGAACGCACCTCCTCCAAGCAGCGCCGGGACGGCAGAATCGTCGGGGAGAGATCCCTTGCAGACGCCTCTGTCAGGTGGCCAGAACGCCGTTGCGTTGGACCGGGAGAGAGCCTCGATCTCCTCTAGTACTCCGGAAGGATTGGTGTGGAATGGGGAGAGTTCCCAAGGCCAACCGCATAGAGGTACATCAGGAACCGGAGAGACGGAGGAAGTAAGAACTTCGCGGCCCCCCCTGGAGATAGTCAAATCGGCAGTGATAACCATCAAATCGCTCTGGGAGTTGATTGTGAGGATGACAAAGGTATTTAATGAACTCACTCAAGAAACAGAAGAAAACACACAGAAATTTCTTGTATTAGAGAATAATATCAAATCGAAAGTAGAAGAGCAAACCAATGCCATAACCCAGGTTGGGAATGACCTAAAACAATTGTCTGGAGTGAATGTAGAATGTATGAAAAATCAAGCTATTTTTCAGCGGAGAATGGAGTCAGTGGAAAATTTTTTGAGACAGTTAAACATCAGAGTTATGAATTTTCCCAAAGTGGCTGGCGAGATACCAATACTAACTTTTAAAAGGTACCTGAGAGAGTTCCTGAAAATCCGAGAGGATCAAATACCAGCCTTAAAAAAGATATTATTCTTGAGACAAAGACAAAGCCAGATACAGATATCCCCATCGGGGGAAACTGGAGGATTTGAGAACTTAACAGATTATTTAGAGAATTCTGGGTTTGAAATAGTGGAAATTGTTTGTCTCTTTTTTTTCTGAGAATGATAGAGCAATAATAATGAGATATTATTTTAAAGCTATGAATGTTCCTTATTTGGGTGGGTTAATTCGTATTTTTCCTGACCTCTCTAGAGTTACTCAATTACGCCGAAAAAATTTCCTAACAATCAGGTCGATACTGTAAGACCGCGGGAGAGCGGACGAACGCCCGCTCTCCCGGCGCGCGCACCGGCCCCTCGCCGGTGCGGGCGATTCAGTATTTAAATGAGGTGACGCGGGAAAAACGGGGAAAAGGAGGCGCTAGGGACACTAGCGCGTCCCTAGCGCCTCCTTTTTGTCAGGAGCGGCGGCTGTCAGTGGGTTTGACAGCCGACGCTCAATTTTGCCGGCGTCGGTTCTCGAGCCCGCTGACAGCCACGGGCTCGGAAACTGGACGCCGGCAAAATTGAGCGTCCGGTTTTCGGCCCGACAGCCGCGGGCCGAATTCAAATTTATTTATTTATTTATTTTACTTTTTTTTACTTTTGGGGACCTCCGACTTAATATCGCCATGATATTAAGTTGGAGGGTGCACAGAAAAGCAGTTTTTACTGCTTTTCTGTGCACTTTCCTGGCGCCGGAAGAAATTAGCGCCGACCTTTGGGTCGGCGCTAATTTCTTAGAGTAAAATGTGCGGCTTGGCTGCACATTTTACTTACTGAATCGCGCGCGCATACCTAATAGGGCCATCAACATGCATTTGCATGTTGAGGGCGCTATTAGGTGCCGCGGGTGGGCCGCGTGTTTTCCTCCCCTTACTGAATAAGGGGTAAGGGAAAACACGCGTCCAGAGCAGGCTGACAGTGCGCTCCGACGGAGCACACTTTACTGTATCGACCTGATTGCAAGCAGAGGCCCAGGCCCTGGGCGCAAATTTCATATTGAGATATCCGGCGAGGTATGTAATAAAGTACTCTGGGAATACTCTTGTTTTCTATAATCCAGAACAATTGAGGGAGTTCTTAAATGCCAGAATTGTTGTCCCAACAAGTCAAAGCTCGCCTATGTAAATGAAGGATATGGTTTAATCAGAGAGCATGTAAAAGATAATAGTTTCTACTGAATTCTCCTCTGTTGCCTTAATATCTCCCTCCCCCCATGTTTCTTTAGAAAAAGAATGAAAGTCTTATTGCCTATTCATATTTTAGGTGTAATATTTTTCCTGTGTGTAACTTTCTTTTCAATATGAAACCAAAGTTTTTCTTTGTGTTGTATTATAAACAATGGCATAAATAAAAAATAAAAAAAAATAAAAAAGTACCTGTGAACTTCATCTCGATGCAGACAGTTTGACAATTGTCCTTTGAATATTCTCTCTTCATTATACTCAAGATTACAAATTTTCTGTTACTGAGATATCTTCTTTTCTAGTTCCAGGAAAGCCCACCTTGTCCGTGCACCAGACTTTGGAAAACAATCTTTTGGTGCAGTGGAAGCCTTCCTCAGAATTAGAAGGTCAGCTTCTGGGGTATCGGCTGCAGTTCGGTCGTCAGGACATAGACCCATTGGCAACCCTGGAATTCTCCAGCAAGGAGGATAAGTATATAGTCACCAATATCCACAAGGGCGCCACTTACCTGTTCAAAATGGCTGTCAAAAGCCGTGCAGGTTTTGGGGAGGAAACCGTGGAAGAGTTTACGATTCCTGAAGATGTGCCAAAGGGATACCCCCAGATTCTTGACTCTAGCAATATTACCTCCATGTCTGTCCAATTTGGCTGGCTGCCTCCTGTGCTGGTGGAGAGGAACGGTATTATCACCATGTACACGGTGGCCTATCGGGAAGCCAATTCTCCTGGAACCCTCCTGGAAAAGGAATTGCCTTCCTCGGAAAGTTCCTACATTTTGCGCGGACTCAAGCCCAACACTGCTTATGATGTCAAAATTCGTGCTCATACCAGTAAAGGCCCCGGGCCTTACAGCCCAACTGTCCAGTACCGCACATTCCTCCTGGACCCAGGTAGGGCTTATCAGTTTTTCTCTCTGCTTTTACTGGGGCTGGTGCTGAGAAGCAGGAAACCAAAATTCAGCACTAGAAAATAGCAGTTGGATTGGAATTTGCTGCTGGTAAATAGAAGGGATTGATTTCACAGTATAACTTCACTGCCTCCTCCAGGTAAGTGGTGTTTTTTCACTTATTATTCAAGTTTAGTTCAGTCACTGCTGATTGGCATCTGGGTGGACCAGTCATATTACAGGTGGGAAGAGCCTTTTTTTTTTCCCCAGCTCTTTTCATGCACATAAATAGAATGGTCTCATCCTCTACTGAGCATGCTCGGAAGTCTGAAGCCTCCTACAAGTCTCCTTCACAACAGCCATTGAACACTTAATTTTATATGATGGGAAGGGAGGATGCAGGAAAAGTCTGATTATGTTGGAAAAGGCTGTGTCCTCCCCCCCTCCCCCCCCCCCCCCCCCCCCCCCCAAGGACTCTGAAAGGGAAATTTCTGCCTCAGGGCCTCATGATTCAGGAATTGGTTACTGAGTCATGTTACAGAGCGTGCATGTGTGTATGTATATGTGTGTATGCGTAGCACAGCATTTGAGTCTCTCTGTTTTCTGGATTATGAAGCACATTGTGGAACAGGACTTGGTGTTTTTGCTTTCTGAGCTGCAGAGGAAGGTACAGGTACTGTCTGTATCTGTAATCCCTTTCTTCTGCTTTTTTTCTTCTCCCTCTCCTTCCCCCTCCCTTCTATCCCACTTGTTTCTAACAGTTTCACCCAAAAATTTCAAGGTAAAGATGGTGATGAAGACCTCAGTTCTCCTGAGCTGGGAATTTCCAGAGAACTACAATTCTCCCATACCATACAAGGTCAGTGAGCCGGCAGACTTGTGTCAAAGTGCTGTGGCTGCTTCCAGCAGAGTGAATAGAGGTAGAGCAGATGAAATTCTTGAAACTGCATTGAACAATCTATCCCTTGCCAGAAAATTTGTTGATGGGGATGAGTGACCTTGACTTTAATGCTCCATCTGGAGGAATTCAGTTTTCCATATTTTTTTTTTTTATTTTGACCCAGCAATCCTGCATCTCTGGGCTTCCAGCTTATTTGGAAAAAGGACTGTGATCTGGCAGCTTGTGTCTTCATTTGCATCTACCTGGGGATATTTTTCACCTATTCTATATCCCTGGCTTCGGCTGACCTGGAGATCAGAAGGCCTGATCCAGAAATTGAACCCAAGTCACTTTGAATGGCTCTGGTTTCTCATATTTTGTGTGATTTGGGAATTAGGATCCTCTCTGCTGGTTAAAATCTCTTGGTCTCTGCCTTGGAATTTTCTTAGACCAGCCAATTAAATATCTCCCTCTCCTTTCAGAGGTGAAGGAAAATGTAGGGACTTGTATACTTCTTCTGGTGTAATAGAAATAAGCTAGCAGCAATGAGTAAATTATAAACTTTTGCTTTGAGTCTCACTGACTGCTACTTCTTCTACCTCCCTTTAGATTCAGTACAATGGGCACAATGTGGATGTGGATGGTCGAACCACCAAGAAGTTAATCACCAACTTGAAGCCCAAAACTGACTACAATTTTATTTTGACCAATCGAGGAAACAGCATGGGTGGCTTGCAACAGAATGTGGTAGCAAGGACTGCACCAAATATGTTAGGACACAAACCAGTAGTGACTAGGAAGCCTGACCCAGATGGTAGCATCACAGTTCAGATGCCAGCTGTGGAGACCTCAGAGCTAGTCCGGTGGGTGTTTACTGCATTGCTTCTGATTCTCCAAATATCTCTAACCCAGTGAGGCATAACTGATAACCTCTCAAAGCCAAGGTTTGAGAGATCGAGGAGGGAATAAATAGAAATTTAGAGGAGAAAGAATAATTGAAAGGGGTAAACTTCTCTTATTAAGTCTTGCTGAGTACCTTCATATCTTGACCTTGTTGTATAACATCTAGACGAAATATCAGCTAGGTGACTACTACTGATGGGAGTAGGGGAAGGAAAAAGAAAATTTCATATAGATTACATGTCACTCAGGATAAAAAGGTGCCCATCCTTAGCCTAAGCACTAGGGTTAATGATGGTGGTAGCGATAGTGTAGACAACACCTCTAGTGTAGTTATATGTCGTAGTAAATCTGTTCATGGACCTGCTGTAGCAGGAGACAGACTGCAGAAACTAATGAAAAGAAAATTAAGAGGACTACCTATAGTTAGTTGGATTCCTGAAAATAAAAGGAGATAATGCACTACTGCTTTTATGCCAAAAACCCTGTATTTAAATCTATAGAATATGCAAGGAGAACCTGCCAAAAAAACCAGAAAAAAAATATAGAAAATCAAAGGAAAAGCTGCAAAGGGCAATTGATGGAAATTTCAGATCTTTAATCAGAGAAACCTTAAAATAAAGACGTATCTAAGTACCTGATTGATGACATCTAAAAAGAGCTGAGAGATGATGCAGAAAGAAATAGGACAAGAAACAGGAGATCCGCAAAGGAGTCCCTGAAGGAGAAGTGCCAGAATAGCCAAAGAGCACCAGAAGAGAGACGTAGAATTGCAGAATTAAATGAATGGAAAATAATGCGGGTGGATTTGAAAATGCAATCCGTATGCGTTTATTCCCCCCCCCCCACCAGCAGCAGGGACACCTCCTCTAAATTTGACTGAAAGTAGATGCGTTGTTTCATCAGAGGCAGACTTCTAGTTGGATTGAGGCAGGGCCATTTTCAGCCACTTTTTACCGGCGTTAATGGATTTGAAAGAAAAACTTGCGTATTTTCATCTGTGTGTGTCCTTATTAAGTAGTTGTACTGAACTGTAACTAAATACATAACAAAAATTTCAAAATAACCTAGAAAACTATGCAGTTCTTCTTCTTCCATCCCTTAACCTACCGCTGCTTCTGACCCTAGCCTGACATCATACCCCCCCTCTGTCTCATTTCCGGCTAAGACAATGCAAGGTCTGAGTCATGAGCTGAGGCTGGATCCTTCTTGGCCTTTTGGCCGAGAACTGCCATAATATGAATCATAGGGCGAAATTTTCAAAAGAATTTGCATGCGCACAGGCAGCAGATATCTAGCAATTTTCAAAAGCCTACTTACATGCTTAAAGTGTACTTAAGTGCATAAAACCTATTGACACTTCAATAGCACATTTCATAGCAAGTTTCAAAAGCCCACTTAAGCACGTAAAGTGCATTTATGCACATAAAACTCAGTTTTAAGCAGGTAAATACTTTTGAAAATTATCCCCATAAAGTATAATGGCAAATAGGGACCATCTGGTCTGCTCAATTTATTTCTTTGTACCATGATACAGACCCCAGTTGATCTGTCTTCCTTTGCAACTAAGGATCCCCCAAAATATGGGTGGTTTTTGGGAGGGGGGAAGATGGGGCTAATGTCCTGCTAACTGCCTCCACCAGAGAGACACAACTGATTGCACCCTGGCCATAGTGGGAGCATTAAAATTGTCATGGAAAATAAATATTAATATATATACTGCTGGGATCACCTAAAATATATACAAGCAACCTACCATAATTTTGCCATCTTTAATCCATTGTTATTCCCCATCTCTTCTATGAATGAACATGAAAAATTGGTTACAATTGATAAAATCTTAGTATAGCATTTTATGAAAAGAATAATCCCTAATAAAACATTTTATTGAGCCACAAATACTTCACTAATAGCTGAATCCTAGTTATTTCTAGAAGATAAACACCCCCTCCCATGTATACCAGAATGAAACGTAGATATCTTATATTACTACCCTTAACACCTGCCTTGGGGGTAACCTGCACGGAGCGGCAGTTACTACCATAGGAAATGTGCTGGGCAGACTAGATGGTCTTTTGCTGCTGTTATTACTATGTTACTATGTTATTCCATGTTTCTAGTGGCTAACAAAGTTAACATTTTGTTTTCTAATGGTAATATCTCAGGAGTTACTATATTGTGGTGGTGCCACTGAAGAAATCCCGAGGCCTGTTCCTGAACCCGTGGGGTAGTCCTGAGGATATGGATCTAGAGGAGGTGAGTTCTTTATATCTTCCTAAACCACTCTGGTCACAAAAGCCCCACCTCTCACCACACTGCCTAGTGTTATTTTCATACTGAGACAGAAGTTAATTGGTACCATTTTATGTTAAGGACACAGAGCCCTGACCATTCGCCTTTCTCATGCACCTAAAGCACAGGATCCATGCTGCTTTTTGTGGTCCATGCACTATGAAGAAAATGCTTGACTTCTCTGTTTTTTACATGCCCTAAAGGTACAGGGACTGTGCACCTCAGATGTGCTGTGCTCTTAGAACCGAGGGACACAGCACTTTCTTGTTTGTCAGACAAGGAGAGCATGGGACTTAGTTCTATGGGTTTACCTTTCTAGCTGGTTCAGAACATTGCAAGGCTTCAACGCCGCAGTCTACGGCATTCACGACAGCTGGACTTCCCGAAGCCATATATTGCAGCACGTTTCCGAACACTACCTACCCACTTCACGTTGGGAGACCAGAAAAACCATGATGGATTTGAAAACAAAGCCTTGGAGATTGGGCAAAAATATGTCTTCTTCATCCTGGCTGTTCTTGAGGGAGCTGAGTCAGTAAGTCAAATTTACCTTATCCATTGCCTTTAAGGACCAGGCTAATAAATGCAGGTGAAGGGACTTTACTGATGTCGTGAGGGAGTGCCTGTATATTTGAGTATTGCATTCTAGGATTCTGGAAGTATCTGTCACATAGATCCCAAATAGATGAAAGAATTAAAAGATCATCATGCTGCCGATTTCTTGCCCGATTTCTTGCCCGAACATTCCGATTTCTTGCCCAAACATAACATTTATCTAATCAAGAGGACAGTTTTCAGTAACCCGTGTGATTTCCCTTTTGAAAATGAATTACTAGTATGGGTGTAAAGAGTGGCTGCATTCTTTTGCAGCTGCTGTTTCTGTAGGCAGCCAGTCGGAGGTAAAATATCACATGTGCATTTGAAAAGCCAGTGTATGCACGCGGTTTTCTTCCCTCCACCTAAATATATCTCCAAGAACAACCCTCTTTAGTATTATTTCAGCTGCTGTGAAGAGGATGGTTTTAAACTAGGACAATCTACCAAATGATTGCATTGATCCAGCATTTCACATTTGTCAGGAAGGAATATAACAAAGCTGGATTTTGCTTATTAATGTACTTTTGTATGAGCTTTGGTGGGACTTGGTAATCTGCATGAGGAGGACTATTTCCAAAGCCATTTAATCATGTAAGTAGTCTGGCTAAAAATATAATTGTAGTAATAATACTTAATCGTGCAGGGTTCCACGGAGCATGGATTTCTAGCTGGATTAAAGGGAGGCATTCCCAGGGACATGTTCTAGAAGGGATTGGAAAACAATGTGCACAGATTGTATCTTCAAAGCCATGTCCATTATTCTGTACTGAAATTTTACTTGCATAAAAAGCAGGCACAAAAATCTGTGGGTACTTTGGACCTGCAGCATTTTTCATGGGTAAAGCATGTTCGCATGTTACCTTTTGAAAACTGTATTTCAAGGTCTGCAGGTACAAAGCACTTATGGACTTTGCACGTAGATGAATGGTTTGTACATTGCCTGCGTATCTAACACCCCTGTCTTCTCCCCCAATGCACACAGCTTTCTGCCATTTATATTTCTTGCTTGAAGCTCAGATTAGTTGCTTGTGTTTTGGTTAAAGATATGTTCCCTGTACTTACCAGGATCAGTCCAGACCGCTGAGATTATGCCTCCCTTCCAGCAGATGGAGTCAGAGAAACAAGCTGAAAAGCACCCCTTATGTACTGGTGCGCCCCCTGTGATCCAGCAGATCCAGCAGATAGGAGAAGCATAATCCGTGGTTCTGATCCTGGACTTGATTACCTTATTGATCGTGGATTGGAAAGTTTGGGGTTGTTGGCCCCTGATTACCTTTGGCTAGTACAATAAAATAAATTTGGTGACAAGTTTTACTTCAGTACCTCCCAAGGGTGGGCAGCCCGTTCCCCTTGGTGGCAGGTAAGTTAGGGAGTAAATAAGTTGGCCTGGAGTGTTTTCTATTTCCCGGTGACGGGGGGGATTTACCGGTGGGCCGGTCCCTCCCCCCTAGATTCCCAGAGACGCGACATCCCTCTGGAAGGAGCAGTTGGGGGCTGTTTTCTCTCGGACCAGGACCGCGTGTTACCTTTCCTGGTTGATAGGAGAGACACAGTTCAAAAAACAAAAAATGTTGTTATCCAGCTTTGCTGTTTTCACTGCTCTCCCGGGGCTCCGAAGGCTTTTCCCTGCTTACAGGTGTTCTCTGCGCCCATTCTCCCCTTTAGATGCCGCGTGGATCGCAGTGTTCTGCCTGTGGAGAGCCAGGGATCCGGCTCTCCCGCGACGGCCTCTGCTCCCGATGCCTTCCCGGGGGAGAGGGGCCATCGGATCAGCTAGTTACCGGCAGGGGGGTGGGTGCTTTGCGATCACGAGCTTCAGGGACGTCTCTGCTGGCTGTCAGACCTCGGCCTGCCCCGTTCCTGTCTAGCGTGGGAACGGCGGCCATTTTGTCTCCCTCCGACGAGCTGCCCGAGCCCTGCGCAGGGGGAGGGGATTTTCTTCCACCATTGTCACCACCCGATTTGAGCCCGGTATGGCAGCACAAGGCGGGGCATGATCCTCCTACTCCCCCGAACCCTCCCCGGGGTGGGGGGGGGGGTTCCTTGCAGCGAAAACATCCTTTCTCCTCCCAGTTCGTGCTGCTTTTGCACAAAGCTTATATGGAGGCAGAATCAGATTGGCAGGATCAAGTCTCTCCGCCTGCAAAGATCCTGAGACCGGATCCAGGCCCAGATGTCCCCAAGGTCGGGGGGGGGTCACCCGTCCGACTGTAGTGGCCCCCCCGGACCCTGACCCACTTGCTCTTCCGTCCCTGAACCCGGATTCACTTGGGGATGGAGATGTGGTGGCTCCTGTGGCGGCAATGACCCTCGGTACTCCGTCTATTTTCCAAAGAGGAGTTGGAACCTTTAATCCCTCACGTGTTAGCGGAGCTGGATATTCAGGCTCCGCAGGCTGTGGTTGACCCTGTTTCAGGGGACCCTGTTCTGGCGGGACTTCGCCTCCTCCCCACAGCCTTTCCTTTTCACTAGAGCAGTGGTTCTCAACCCTGTCCTGGGGACCCCCCCAGCCAGTCGGGTTTTCAGGATAGCCATAATGAATATGCATGAGAGAAAATTTGCATACACTGCCTCCATAACATGCAAATTTTCTCTCATGCATATTCATTGTGGCTATCCTGAAAACCCGAATGGGGTTGAGAACCACTGCACTAGAATGGGGTTGAGAACCACTGCACTAGAGTCTTTTCCAGCTTATGTCCCGGGAGTGGGACACGCCGGAGGCTAGTCTGCGGAAAAACTTTACCCATTGCCGGAGGAGTCTTTGGAACTTCTGAAGACTCCTAAAGTGGACTTGGCGGTCACGGCTATCGCCAAGCACACTACCATTCCGGTAACTGGTGGCACCGCGCTTAAGGATCTCCAGGATAGGAAACTGGAGGTTCTCCTCAAGAAGATTTTCGAGGGGTCCACGCTGGGTGTCAGGGCTGCGGTCTGTAGTAGTCTTGTGCAGCGGGCCACCCTCAGATGGGTCCAACAGCTGCTCACGACTCAGTCTTTGCCCCCGGCAGAGGCAGAGCAGGCAAACCGTATGGAAGCAGCGGTGGCTTATACAGCGGATGCTCTATATGATCTCCTTTGGACTTTGTCATTCACCATGTCCTCAGCGGTGTCAGCTAGAAGACTCTTGTGGCTCCATAACTGGCCGCTGATGCTTCCTCCAAGTCACGGTTGGGCTCGTTCCCATTTAAAGGCAAGCTCTTGTTTGGAGAAGAACTTGAACAGCTTGTAAAGGCGCTGGGAGATAATAAGGTTTACAAGCTCCCGGAGGATAAGCCCCGCTCCTCTCGGTCCTTCGGTACCTCTCGGGGTCGTTTTCGGGGACAGCACCGTTTTCGCCTGGGCAGGACTCAAGCCTTTGCCCCCCGGTTGCAGTCGACAAGATCACAGACTTGGGCTCACTCCTTTCGCGGGCGTAGACCAGGTAGAGACGGCATTGCCCAAAGATCCTCCAGCACCAAATCTTCCCAATGAAGGTGCGCTGACGCACTCCTCTGTTCCGGTGATTGGCGGGCGTCTCTCTCTCTTTCTCGAGGAATGGGTCAAAATTACTTTGGATCGGTGGGTCCTAAGCATCGTCGAACGCGGTTATGCTTTGGATTTTGCTCTGCCGCTGCGAGAGCTTTTTTTGGTCTCTCCTTGCGGCCCCCGAGCAAAACAGTTGGTGGTGAGTCAAACCCTGGACCACCTGAAAGCTCTGGGAGCCATAGTACCGGTTCCGCCGACCGAGCACCACAAAGGCAGGTATTCCATCTATTTCGTGGTTCCCAAGAAGGAGGGTTCGTACCATCCTATCTTGGACCTCAAGACGGTGAACAAGGCGTTACGGATACCTCTGTTTCGAATGGAAACTTTGAGATCAGTCATTGCGGCCGTCCACATAGGAAAATTTTTAGCCTCATTGGACCTGAAGGAGGCTTACCTTCACATAGTAATTCAAGAAAACCATCAGCAGTTCCTGAGGTTCATGATTCTGGGCGAACATTACCAGTTCTGTGCGCTACCATTCGGGTTAGTGATGGCCCCCCGCGTCTTCACCAAGGTCATGGTGGTCGTAGCGGCGGCTCTCAGGAAATAAGGGATATTGGTTCACCCCTACTTAGACAACTGGCTCATCCGAGCGAAGACGGAAGATCTTTGCCGACAGCGGTACATTCGGTCCTGGAGCGTCTGCACTCCCTGGGTTGGGTCGTCAATTTCTCCAAGAGCCAGGTGACTCCCTCACAGCGCTTGCTATTCCTCGGCACTCGGTTCGACACAGCTCTCAGCAAAGTTTTTCTTCCCCAGGAAAGGATCAACAAATTGACGGATCACATCCAGCGGTTGTTAGGCCTGCCGATACCCACGGCGTGGGATTATTTGCGGGTCCTTGGCTCTATGTCTTCTACTCTGGAGTTGGTCCCCTGGGCTTTCGCACATATGAGACCTTTACAGAGAGCGTTGCTTTCCCACTGGGCCCCAAGTCGGAAGAATTTCAGTTTCCCTTACCGCTGCTGGACCCGGCCAGGGACAGTTTAGCATGGTGGCTGGTTCCGGAACACCTGCATCGCGGGATGGACCTGGAGAACCCTTAGTTGGGTCATTGTGACCACAGATGCTAGCCTCTCCGGTTGGGGGGGGCAGTGTGCCAAGCGCAGTCGGTGCAAGGTCAGTGGACATGTCGTGAGGCACAATGGTCCATCAATCGCTTGGAAACGCGGACAGTCCTCGCTCTACGGGCTTTTCTTCCGCTAGTTCGCCATCAATCGGTAAGGATCCTGTCCGACAATGCGACAACAGTGGCATACATCAATCGTCAAAGCGGCACAAGGAGTCAGCTGGTCGCCCAAGAGGCGGACGAGCTGATGGTCTGGGCGGAGTAAAACCTGGCCCACCTGGCGGCTTCGCACATAGCCAGGGTGGTCAATGTACAGGCCGATTTCCTCAGCCGTCAGCAGTTAGACCCCAGAGAGTGGGAACTGTCAGAGAGCGCAGTGCGGCTATTGACTTGTCGCTGGGGAGTTCCCCATCTAGATCTGATGGCAACTCTAAAAAAAATGCGAAGGCGGCTCGTTTCATCGGTCGCCGGAGGGAACACGGGGCCGAAGGAGTTGATGCTTTGGTCCTTCTGTGGTCCAGCGACGTCCTGCTCTATGTATTTCCTCCGTGACCTCTGGTGGGCAAGGTTCTGAGAAGAATAGAGAACCATCCGGGGTCGGTCATTCTCGTAGCACCGGAGTGGCCGAGGAGGCCGTGGTTCACGGACCTCGTCAACTTGACGGTGGACGGTCCCTTGCGTCTCGGCCATCTTACAAATCTGCTCCGGCAGGGTCCCATATTTTTCAATCAGGCGGATCGCTTTTGTCTGGCGGCCTGGCTTATGAAAGGAGGCAATTAAGAAAGAAGGGTTACTCTGAATCCGTCATTACTACTCTTCTCAGGGCACGCATGACCTCCACTTCGCTCACCTATGTCCGTGTCTGGAAGGTGTTTGACCTCTGGTGTGCTGGCTTGAGGGTCTCACCACTAAGAGCTTCGATTAGTCAAATTCTTTCCTTTTTGCAAGAAGGTCTGAAGACAGGTTAGGTGTACAGCTCTCTTCGAGTGCAAGTTGCGGCTCTTGGCTCCTTACAGGGTAAGGTCGATGGCACGTCCCTAGCGACTCATCCAGATGTGGCACGGTTTTTGTGGGGTGTGAAACAACTCAAGCCCCCGGTTCGTCCTGTCTGTCCTTCATGGAGTTTGAATTTGGTACTCCGTGGTCTCTGCAGTTTGACGTTCGAGCCCCTTAAAAGGGCTACTTTGAAAGACTTAACGCTCAAGTCCGTCTTTCTCGTGGCGATATGTTCGGCCAGGCGAATATCGGAGATTCAGGCTCTGTCTTGCCAGTAACCGTTTTTGCATTTTTTGGAGACTGGGGTGTCGCTCCGGACAGTGCCTTCCTTTCGTCCTAAAGTCGTCTCTGCTTTTCATTTGAATCAATCGGTGGAGCTACCAGCTTTCTCGAATTTAGATCGGAACTCCCCCCAAACTCGCGATTTATGGAAGCTGGATGTTCGGAGAGTTCTCCTCAGGTATCTAGAGGTGACTAACGAGTTTCGATTGTCTGACCATCTTTTTTCTTATGGAGCGGCCCAAAATGGGGTCTTCCCGCCTCGAAAGCCTCCATTGTGCGATGGTTAAAGGAGGCCATAGCTTCGACCCTTATTGGGCAAGGTCGAGCGGTTCCTGACGGCCTGAAGGCTCATTCACTCAGGTCGCAGGCAGCATCTTGGGCAGAAAGCCAGTGTGTTTCTCCGCAAGAGATTTGCTGGGCAGCGATGTGGAGATCTTTACACACTTTTGCTAAGCATTACCGCTTGGACGTCCGGGCTCCGAATGTCGATTCTTTTGGTAGCAGTGTACTCTGAGCGGGACTCATCGGGTCCCACCTCGGGTAGGGCAACTTGGGTACATCCCAGCGGTCTGGACTGATCCTGGTACGTACAGGGAAAGGGAAATTGGTTCTTACCTGCTAATTTTCGTTCCTGTAGTACCATGGATCAGTCCAGACGCCCGCCCATTCTGATGATGAGTCCGCTCGCTTATACATTTGTCTTCTTTACTCTGCTAACAGTTTGGGAGTATATGGAATTTTCCGCACAATGGTGAAGAATACGGAGTTTTCCGCATGACAGTTACTCATGTTCAGTGTTTTTTTGTTCGTTTATTGTTCTAGCCATGGGTTCTTAAAAAAAAAAAAAAAAAAGTTTTGTTCACTCAGCTTTGTTATTAATTATACTGAAGGATCATAGGGGGCGCACGAGTATATGAGGGGTGCTTTTCAGCTTGTTTCTCTGACTCCATCTGCTGGAAGGGAGGCATAATCTCAGCGGTCTGGACTGATCCATGGTACTACAAGAACGAAAATTAGCAGGTAAGAACCAATTTTCCTTTTGTTCCGCATATGCCATATCATCCAAAATATATCCAGGGCTCAGGCGGGAATCTTACATGTGGAATTTTACATGAGAGACATTCTCCATGTTTAGTGCTGCACAATCTATAGCATCGGCAAACTGCCAATAACGATTTGGTGCTCCCGTGGCCTTGTTCTGTTGTGTAATGATAGAAATGTCTGGACTGGCATGGAGATTGATGCAGACAAATGGAGGCAGTTTGTAACACAGTCCTGTGAGATGAAAGCAGGTAGTAAAAGATAAGAAAATCAATGGATGAAACATGGCTGCACAGAGAAACAAGAGATTATGGATATGCAACCACAAACAAATGGCTGCAGAAGCCCTTCAGACGGTTCGCATAACATCGTCCTATTTTCTCTCTTAGAAGATGTTTGCTGCAAGTCCATACTCGGACCCAATCCAGCTGGATGACCCTGATCCTCAGCCCATTATCGATGGAGAAGAGGGGCTAATCTGGGTCATTGGGCCTGTACTGGCCGTGGTGTTCATCATCTGTATTGTCATCGCAATTCTGCTTTATAAAAAGTAAGAAACCTAGATGATCGCCAAGACCCTACACCCACTGAAGCCATCAAACTTGCAGGTCTGCGGATTGTTGGAAGTGCATGATGGAAAAGGATGGGTGTGGAGAACGCAAGTAATAATAAGAACTGAATTTAAACAGCAACTTTCATCTAAACTAGATTCCAACACGCTTTGCTTCCGAAGCATGCAGAAAGTTTGGCTCCCTCACTTTTAATGCTTTACTTAAACGAAAACTTCAAAATAGAAGGGGGAGTAGAAAGAATATTATTAAAATTACAGTTGGGTAAAATGAGGCATAGAATGACAGAAATGACCTTTCCCAAGATAAGGAGCAGGTTTTGAATTGCATATTTTAAGAGGTCCTCCTGGCTCCAGTTCAGGGGGGGTCCGCAAACTACAGCTTTGGGGGGGCTGCATTCAGCCCCCCCCAAACATTTCCCTGCCTGCAGCCAACCTGGTCTTTGAAGCTAGGTTTACGTTCTTTCTTTTTTCTTAACGCACACAGCGGCAGGAGAAGCAGGGAGTGCTAGGGAGATGTCCAACCCCCCCCCCCCCCCCCCTCAGCAGAAGAGATCTGTGAGGTGAGAGGGTTGGGTGTGAGTGAGGGGAAAGGACAGGATGGGAGGGAGTGAGAGGAGAGAAAAGCAGTATGAGTGAGGGTTGGAGAAGAAGAGGTGGAGAGGGGAATGTGAGTGAGAGGTAAGAGAAAGGAGGAGATAGAGTTAAAGAAGAGATGTGAGGAGGGAAAAGGGAATGTGGGTGAGAAGAGGGAAGAGAGGGTGAGAAAGGGGCGGGAAGGAGGAGTGTATGGGGGTTTTGAGTGGAAGAGCCTGGGCCACAAGCATATCACTTTGCCATTCTCTACCTTTCTGCTCCCCATCCCAAGGGGACAGAGGCAGATAATGAAGGAGGGGGGAGGCAGGTTGTGGGTTTTCCAGGGGTATAGCAGGGTTGCCAACTTCTTAAGAATATTTATCTGTCCTATTTCTGCGGGAACTCTGTAGCCTTCCTCCTCCCCCCTTCTGCAGCATTTGAAATCACTGAAAGGGCCAGACTCCAAGGGACAACCCACCAAACCCTCCTCTGCTCATCGAAACCTAGAGGGGGGACACCTCCACCCCACCCCCACCCCCTGCCCTTTCGGTGCTTTGAAATGTTGCATGTGGCCCTTCGTTAAAATTCGGGGGCCCCTACTCTAATAGATGACACTTCTTCATTCCTTTCATGCTTAGGGATGGGAACTGGATTAATATGAGTGGCAGATAGCTGAAATCCAGTGGCCTAGTACTGAAAGCAGCAGCCTGATAGCCAGAGAAGCTGGGGTTCAAGTCCCATTTTTCTCACAGGCATGCTCTGTGACCTTGGGCAAGTCGCTTTACCCTCCATTACCTCAAGTATAAGCTAGGAGGGTCATTGTACTGAAGTCAAATACTGCGGGGATATACTGAGCTGCAGGACTCGGTACCACAGCTTAGGAAACTGTGCATTCTTTCTCCCCCCCCCCCCCCCCCCCCCCAACAGTAAATATTGCAGATTAAAAGGCTCCAAAAGCTGCGTGACGGTGGTCCTTTCGTTCTGGGCTGTCATCTTGTTAAAGGGGCCATAGAGGCCTAATGTGCAAACTCCACCCACCCCGCCACCTCTAGAAGCAGCCCTGAGGTAAAGATTCCCTCCTCAAAAAATGTCTGTCACGCAGCAACAGCCCTCCCCCTTTGCCAAACTCATCCCTTTTCAAAAAATAACCCTCCTCCAACTCCAAAGCCCATACCTTGAACCATCCTACCCACCCTCCCTGGGGGCCTAGTGAGGACAGGGGCATAATTTGCATTCCCTGTACGTACCCGGATCAGTCCAGACTCCTCGGGTTTGCCTCCCCTCCAGCAGATAGAGACAGAGAAATTTTAACAGACTCCGTCCTATACCCCTGAGGTTGCACCTAGAGTCTTGTCAGTAGTTTTCTGTCACCACAGATGGTGGAGGTGCAAAACCTTTAGTCTGGGTTTAGTGTTAGGTTTTTAATTTTGCTGGTATTTGTTCCTTAGGGAATCAAAAAAAAAAAAAAAAGGACAAGGATTTAGTAAAAAAAAAAAAAAGAGAGAGAGAAGATATCTCAAGATATCTCTTTAAGCCTCCCCGGGGATTGTTAGGTCCTGGTGGGACTATCCCCCCTGGTACCTGGTAACAGAGGCTCTGGAGCAGAGGGTTGGGAGGTGATACCGGGGAGCCTGGTTCACTCACCCTCTGAAGATCTGCACACAGGACAAAACAACCTTGAGGTGATTTATTTAATTTCTGAGCCGGCCTAGCGGTCTCTTTCGGCCCTCCTTCCTTCCGATGCCGTTTTTGCCATCCTTTTCAGTTCCTACGAGCTCCCGGGGGTTTGACTTGGTAGCGCTGGTTCTTTTTTCGGGCCTCGATCCTAAGTTAGCTCGGGGATCATGCCGCACGGTGCGGCCTGAGGGCCAGAATTTGTACCAGGTGCTTGTCGGGATGGGAAGGCAAGTCGCTGCCCCTGGGGGAGGGGGGGGGGGCGACTTGCAGGCAGCGCAGATCTCTTCCTCAGAGGAGGAATGGGGGAAGAACTCGGATGAGTCTTCTTCCTCGTTCTCCGATTTTGTTTTGTTGCTGCATAAAGCCTTCAAAGCACGAAAAGCAGCAAAGAGCCAGGGTGGGGCCTGGGACAGGAGCGTCATCACTCCACAAGCGTACCAAGTCACACAGTGGCATAGAAGCCCCCAAGGCCAAACGCCCTCTCCGGTCCTTTTCCTGTTAGGTGGACAGTTCAGATATGGAAGGGGTGGATGAAGGCGAGTCTCCTCCGCAAGCCCCTGGTGAGGGACCGGATGTGGATCAAGATCACCAGCTCCAGCTGGCCAAGCCAGTAGATGCGCCTTAGAAGGTTTCTGGCTCTTTAAAATTAAAAAAAAAAAAATGTACTCGAGATTGTGAAAACAGCGGCAGAAGGCGCAGCAAGTTCCTTTGAGCCTCCCAGGTGGTTGGCAGGTCCTGGTGGGACCATACCCCCTGGTGTCAGAGGCAAAAGAGCAGGGGGTTGAAGACCCGGGGACTGCTACAGCCGGCAGGTGATACTGGGGAGCCCGGCTCACTCACCCACGGCAGGCAGCTCAGCACAGCCTTCGGAACACTGGGGGGGGGGGGGGGGGGGGGGGGGGAAATAGTAAAAATGAGTTTTTTTTCTGGTCGGCTGGTCCAGGGTTCTCTCCAGCTCCTCTCTGCCTGCCTTACCGCCGTGTTTTGGCTCGCCCAGTCTATTTTTGGCATGCTTACCTCAGCTGATCAGAGCTAAATTTAGCCCGAGGCTATGCCTCGTGGTACGGCCTGCTCCGCGTGCTGCAGCGTTTGCACCCGCCTCTCTAGGGCCGGCATCTGTGCAGATTGTGTCTCGGGAGGTGAAGGGACCTCGGGGAGGTCTGCTGAGGGGAATCCCCATGGCAGCTGCAGTTCTTCGCGGCGCCAGGAGCCTGGAAGGCTTACAGCTCAGCCGCAGCCTCCTGATCCGTTCCTGCTTAGTGCAGGGACAGAGGCCATTTTAAAAACGTTCAGGGATGCAGAGAGAGCCGTGATGGAGGCATGGAGCTCCCCGCCACCTCTCTCCCTGTGACTGGGACCCTTCGGAGGCGGGGGGGGGGGCAGGTCACAGGAGGATCGGGCTGATACTTCAGATGGTGATCCTGAGGGGGCCTCAGATTGGTCTTCTTCATCGTTCTCCTCGGACTTGGTGAAGTTTTTTCACAAGATGTTCAAGGCACGGAGAGCGTCCAAACGCAAGAGGGGCAAGGTCTCTGAGGTTCCCTCCTCCCGTAAGCATCCCAAGTCCCCGCTGGTGGGGGGGCATACTAAGTCTAAGCGCCCTCTCAGATCCGTGGCAGGTCCGGATGATTCATCTTCGTCGGATCTATCTGATGGAGGAGACCCTTCCCCGCAAGACCTTCAGGGGGTAGATGCAGGCCAGGATGGTCAGCCCCTGGTGCCCAAGCAGGGAGGCGCTTCTGCAGTGGACAGTGATGATCCCAAGGTGGTACACTTGTTCCGGAGAGATGAATTGGGTCCACTTATCCCGAATATTGTGGAAGAGCTCGGAATTGAAGTCCCGCAGGAAGATTCGCGTATGGGAGCAGTGGATCCCGTGATGTTAGGTCTAAGAGGTCTGGCTCGCTCTTTTCCCTTTCATATGTCGGTCACTGACCTCTTCTTCCGCGAGTAGGACACTCCAGATCTAGGTTTGATAGTCAGCCGTGCTGTGGATAAGTTTTAACCGCTACCGGAGGATGTGCTTGAGCTGCTCAGGGTACCCAAGGTGGATGCAGCAGTCTCTGCAGTCACTACAAAGACCACCATCCCAGTCATGGGAGCGATGGCCCTAAAAAATTTGCAGGACCGAAAGTTGGAGGTACAGCTTAAAAAGATATTTGAGACCTCCGCCCTGGGAGTGCGGGAGGCCATGTGCAGCAGTTTTGCTCTGCATGTGAGCCTGCTTTGGGTGCAGCACTTACAATCTGTGGCATCCCTTTCGGAAGCGGACACAGCTTAGGCTGGTCGTTTGGAAGTGGCGGTGGCTTACAATGCGGACGCACTGTATGATCTCCTGCGCACGTCGGGAAGAACAATGGTCTCCGCTGTTTCAGCCCACAGGCTCCTTTGGCTCAGAAATTGGTCGGCGGATGTCTCCTCGAAAGCTCAGCTGAGTTCCTTGCCTTTCAAGGGAAAGATGCTCTTCGGCCAACAGTTGGAGGACATGATTAAGTCTCTGGGAGAGAATAATGTCCACAAGCTGCCAGAGGACAGGCCCAGGAGCAGAGGCTCTTTTCCTCAGAGGTCCAGATTCCGGGGGAATCGTCGTTTTCGAGCCTCAAGGTCTTCTGGATCCTCCTCTCGTCAGGCTCCCAGCCGTGACGGATTCGGCACGGTCCAGTCTTCTTTGGTGGCTGTGTCCAGATTATGACGGGGTGTGTATTTGGAAATTCCCTCCTGGATAGTGGTAACCACTGATGCCAGCCTCTCCAGGTGGGGAGCGGTTTGTCGAGGAACAGCAGTGCAAGGTTAGTGGATGAAGTCGGAGTCTTCTTGGTCGATCAATTGGTTGGAGACCAGAGCGGTTCGGTTGGCGCTACAGGCCCTCCTTCCCTTAGTAGAGGGGAGATCAGTACGGATTCTCTCCGGCAATGCGATGACGGTGGCTTACATCAGTCGTCAGGGCGGAATCCAGAGTCATCCGGTGGCGACGGAGGCTCAACTTTTAATCAGCTGGGCGGAACAGCACCTGTACAGGATAGCAGCCTCTCACATTGCCGGAGTGGACAATGTGCAGGCCGATTTTCTCAGCCGCCACCAGTTGGATCCAGGAGAGTGGGAACTCTCCGATGAGGCTTTCAGTCTCCTGTGCAACCAATGGTCCAGGCCTGCGATGGATCTGTTGGCGACGTATCGCAATGCCAAAGCTGCTCAATTTTTCAATCGTCGAAGAGAGCCAGAAGCGGAAGGTGTAGACGATCTGGTGCTTCCCTGGCCAAAGGACAGTCTGTTGTACATCTTTCTGCCGTGGCCGTTGGTCGGCAAGGTTCTACGCCACATTGAGGCTCATTCAGGCAAGGTGATACTCATCACGCCAGAGTGGCCGAGACGCCCGTGGTTTGCGGACCTTCTCAATCTGGCGGTAGACGGCCTGCTGAGATTTCATCTGTCCCAGAGTCTGCTGAGACAAGGTCCCGTTTATTTCACAGAGATAGATCACTTTTGTCTAGCGGCATAGCTTTTGAAAGGCGGAGATTGAGAAATAAGGGTTACTCAGAGGAGGTGATTACTACACTTTTGCAGTCCCATAAAACTTCTACCTCCATAGCCTATGTCAGAGTTTGGGGTATTTTCGAGGACTGGTGCCTGAACCACGTGGTGGAGCCGTCCAGGGCTACTATTCCGGATGTTCTGGCCTTTCTGCAGGCAGGTCTAGTAAAAGGTCTAGCCTTCAATTCCCTACGAGTTCAGGTGGCAGCCCTTGGTAGTTTTCGGGGAAAGGTACAGAGCCTCGCTCTAGCGTCTCATCCTGATGTTCGTTTTCTGCGTGGCGTTAAACATCTTTGTCCTCCGATTCGGAACCCCTGCCCTTCGTAAAAGCTCAACCTGGTTCTCCATGCCCTTTTGCAATGCGCCTTTCAAGCCGCTGACACGGGCGACCTTGAATGATCTGACGTTGAAAGTTGTTTTCCTTGTGGCTATTGTATCAGCGCGGCGTGTTTCAGAGCTACAGGCCTTATCTTAGCTCTTCTTAAGGATTTCTAACGAAGAAGTTTCTTTACGAACGGTTCCCTCCTTTCTTCTGAAAGTAGTGTCCTCTTTTCATTTGAATCAGATAGTGGCACTCCCATCCTTGGCGGGCCTAGATCTTTCTACTTCCGAGTCTAGGGAGTAAGACAGCTGGACGTCAGATGCATTCTGATACATTATTTGGAGGTCACGAACGGTTTCCGTCTTTCGGACCATCTGTTTGTCCTATGGAGTGGTCCCAGGAAGGGTCAGAAAGCTTCAAGGACCACCATTGCACGCTGGCTGAAGGAAGCTATTGCTGGCTGAAGGAAGCTATTGGTCCCAGGAAGGGTCAGAAAGCTTCAAGGACCACCATTGCACGCTGGCTGAAGGAAGCTATTGCTGGCTGAAGGAAGCTATTGCTTCGGCTTACCTAGTTCAGGGCCGTCTGATTCCGGCTCATTCTATTAGATCGCAGGCGACTTCGTGGGTGGAATGTCAGCAGGTGTCACCGCAGGAGATTTGTCAAGCAGCTACTGGAAACCTCTGCACACTTTTGCTAGGCATTATCGTCTAGATGTCTGGGCCCCAGAGCCCGGTTCCTTCGGGGCCAGTGTTCTCCGAGCGGGACTCTCTCAGTCCCACCCTGGTTAGGGAAGCTTTGGTACATCCCAGGAGTCTGGACTGATCCGGTTATGTACAGGGAAAGGAAAACTGGTCCTTACCTGCTAATTTTCGTTCCTGTAGTACCACGGATCAGTCCAGAGCCCCATCCATGGGGAAATGTAGAGTCCGCTCGGCCGGTTGATGTTTATATTCTGCAGATTTATTCAATGCATTTTGATATTGTGCGCCCACCTTCAAAGGGTAGGAGAATGGGCATGTTTTCGTTCCTGTTACCAGTTTTTCATTCCCTCTACAAGGGGGGGAAATTTTGGTTGTACTAGTTTACTTTTCTCTGCTTGGGTACAGTGTAATACTGACAGATTCTAGGTGGCACCTCAGGAGTATAGGACGGAGTCCATTAAAACTTCTCTGTCTCCATCTGCTGGAGGAGAGGCAAAATCCAGGAGTCTGGACTGATCCGTGGTACTACAGGAACATAAATTAGCAGGTAAGGACCAATTTTCCTTTGTGGCTGGCCAGCACCATTTTAATTTGAGAAGGCGTCAGGCCCAGAGTCTAAGGGGCGCTCTGGACCTCACTAGGCTCCCAGGTCTTAAAGGTATGCCTGGGGAGAGTGAGCTAGGATGTGTTAGGGATGGGGTTTGGAGCCAGTGAGGGAGTATTTATTTTTTAAAAGGGGCAGGGTTGGGAAGTGTGGGAGGGCTGTTAGCTATGCGACAAACATTTTTTGGGGGGTTCTTTACCTTAGGGCCACCTCTAGAGGTGATGGGGGTCTCACTAGACATCCTGGGGGGGAGGGGAGTGTGCTGATTAGGCTGCTATGGCCCTTTAAGAAACCTTTCGGCATGTTAACATCCCGATACTCCTATGGAATCTTAGCTACAACTCCTGAGTTATAGCTAACTTTCAGGAAAATAGCACTGCTTGCCTGAAAAATCGCAAGCTGCGTTATTTTATTTCTATAAAATGTACTAGTAATGAGCTGCTTTGCCTGCCTTTGCAAAGCATTTCTGAAATTTAGTGCAACATAACATGCAGTATTTAAAATACCGCATGCTACAACTACCACTAAGTGTTTTCCATTCTATAAACACCTAACATGGCTTAGTAAAGATTGCAAGCTCTGTGGGGGAAGGGAAATACCTAAGGTATCCATAATGTAAATCACCTTGAACTCAGATTTGGAAAGGTGAGTAATCAAATCCCAAACCAAAGAAATGTTTAGGTACTTGCCAGGTAATGTTTAGGTACTTGTGAATTGGCCAGTGTTGGAAACAGGATACTGGGCTTGATTGGCCCTTGGTCTGGCCCAGAATGGCATGTTCTTATGTTCTTAAATGAAAGATGTGCATACACTGACTGGCAGATCAAGAATTCCACTTATTTGATCTTCACCCCAGACATGCTTTTTAACCACTTGACACTGCTACAGCCCAGAAACAATTCTTGTTTTCTGTTGTTGTTACTCTAAAATCATAAAATGCTCATGTTTTCTTTTCTCTCACTGCTACCTTGGACAGCAAACCAGACAGGTAAGAATATGAAACCTTCAAGGTTTGACGTTCCCTTGGCTCAACCAGTGCACGTGGTTATAGCTTTGCTGAAATCATTTGTTCCATATGGACAAGAGGACTTTTGCCTGGAGCAAAAAGAATCTTCCTAAAATGAAAGGTTCCATCCAGAGCAGTGGAGGAAATGTATTTTCACCCAAAAGTTCACTTTTCCTAAAATTTATCGCAGAGCAGAACTAGTTGTTTTAAGATGAACTCAGTAAAAGCTGTGACGTAATTGTGGCAAAGAGATAGTGGCGCTTTCCTATAAAGTATACAGACTTCTTCTCATGATAGCACAGTGCTGAGAATTCCTAATATAACATACTCATGAAGTAGCTGCAAAGGATCATCAGAGTCAGGTAGCCTGAAGCCCATTTAATTAACTGGCTCTAAAAAGAATGGGTTAAACCAATATTCCCTGAATGTACCCAGATCAGTCCAGACTCCTGGGTTTTGCCTCCCTTCCAGCAGATGGAGACAGAAAGTTTCGCAGACACTGCCACATAACCTGGTGTGCCCCCTGCAGACCCGTCAGTATGTCTCTTTCTCCAGCAGATGGTAGAAATGCAAAGCTTACAGTCTGACCCTACTTAAAAAAGAAAAAGAAAATTTCCTTGGAGATTCTCCTCCCAGGAGGTTGGTAGGTCCTGGTGGGGACATCCCTCCAGGTTTAGAGGTGGACGAGCAGGGGATTGGGGCCCTTGGTTTGCTTGGATCTTCATTGCTGGAGGCAGAAAGCTGGTGGAGCCAGTTCCCTCTCCTCCAAAAGATACAACAGAGCCTGCTGCCACTCTTCATTGCAGGGAAGTGCTTTTTGTCTTTTTTATTAAAGTAAAAAAAAAAGTTTTTGTATTCTTTTCCCTGTCATTCGGTGGCACAGCAGGGCTGACACCAAGCAGGGGCTCAGCTTTAGCGACTCTAGCATTTTATGTTTCCTCAGGCGACGGCCAGCACTCACGGACTGGGTGGGCCGAAGCCATGCCATGTGGCTGCAAGTGCACCACGTGTGGTAAGTCACATGGCGAATCTCTCGGGCCGGACTGTGTTCCCACTGCCTCTCTGGGAGAGAGGGCAGTTTGGGGATGACTTCGGTGGCTTTAGGACATCAGTGCCGGCCTGGGAGGCCTTAGGCTGCGTCAGGGACAAAAGTGGATTCATTCCCGATTAGAGCGGGAATGGTGGCCATCTTGTCTATCTTTGTGGCTGCTTCAGAGGCTCTGGTGGGGGGGAAGAGGATAACCCTTCGCCACTATCCCCGGCTGATCTGAGTCCTGTAGAGGGCCGGGGGGCTGGGGGATTCAGTCGGGAGAGGAAGAGGACCTCCTGGAGGAAGCTTCCACCTTCTCATCCAGTTTTGTACTGTTATTGCACAAGGTTTATTTGGCCCGGAAAGCCACGGGGTGGCATGGTTCCAAACAGGAGGTGTCAGTAGGTCCGCAGCCCAGGAAGAAGTCCAGGGTTTCATGGGCTACTGAGGCTACCAAGATTGTGATGCCCATGCAGGTGAACACTGCGGACAATCTTCTATGGTTCCAAAGACTGAGCTCCTTCTGGAGCGGGCCCTCCTGAGGTGGATCCTTCTCTGGTGCGGCAGGATCCAGATGAGGAGCCAGGGGAAAGCTCCGGCTATGGAGGGGGACTATCCAAAGGTGGTTCGTCTGTTCCAAAGAGCTGGGCCCCTTTTTCCTTGTGGAGTTAGGAAAAATGGTTCCACAGGAGGAGTCCAATCAGAAGGACGTGGATCCGGTCATGGATGGCTTAAGGGGTCCAGCGAAGGCTTTTTCCCTTCCACTAATCAGTTAAAAAGTTGGTGGTCAGGGAATGGGATACTGCGGAGACTGGCTTGAAGGTTGGTAAAACGATGGATAAGTTATATCCTTTGCCTGAGGACTTGCTTGAACTCTTGAAAGTTCTAAAGGTGGATGCATCAGTATCGGCGGTTACTAAGATGACAACTATTCCGGTGGCCAGTTCTGCAACGTTGAAGGATCTGCAGGATAGGAATCTTGAAATCCATCTTAAAAAGATTTTTGAGGTGTCTGCTCTTGGCATATAGGCTGCAGTGTGCAGCAGTTTTATGATTCGAGCTGGGTTGTGATGAGTGCAGCAGTTGCAGGCTGACAAGTCCATGACTGCCCTAGAGGCAAAGCAGGCAGAGTGGCTGCTGTGATTGCCTATGAAGCCGATGCATTGTATGACCTCAAGTAGGACTTCTTCTAGAACAATGATGTCAGCGGTCTTGGCCAGGAGACTTCTTTGGTTAAGAAACTGGTCGGCAGATGTTTTGTCCAAGACTCAGCTAGGAGCGTTGCCTTCTAAGGGAAAGCTGCTCTTTGGAGAAGACTTGGAGGAACTGATAAAGATCTGGGAGAGAATAAAGTACATAAGTTACCTGAGGATAAGCTTAAAGGTGCAAAAGGTTCCTTCCCTTTGTGTTCTTGGTTTCAGGAGAATAGGCATTTTCGTCAAGGTAGGGCTTCAGGAGGAGCCCAGAGACAGACCTCGGGAAGACAGCAGTCCTGGAACCAATCCTTTCGAGGTCGAAAGCTGAACAGGGATGGCTCTGGCCAAGGTGGTAGTGGAGCCAAATCTGCACAATGAAGTGAGGCCAACCCACTCCTCAGTTCTGATCATAGGGGGTCGGTTAACACTTGTTTATGGGGAGTGGGCCAAGATCACGTCAGACCAGTGGGTCTTAAGCATGGTAAGACAAGGTTACGCTTTAGAATTTGCTAGTCTGCTAAGGGACTTGTTCATAGTCTCCCCTTGCGCTTCCGTAGAAAAGAGGCAGGTGGTAGAGCAAGCCTACAGATTCTGGGAACTATTGTTCCCGTCATCCTAGAGCAGTGGTTCCCAACCTTGTTCTGGGGACCCCCCAGCCAATCAGGTTTTTAGGGTATCCACAATGAATATGCATGAGAGAAAATTTGCATGCACTGCCTCCATAACATGCAAATTTTCTCTCATGCATATTCATTGTAGATATCCTGAAAACCCGACTGGCTGGGGGGTCCCCAGGACAGGGTTGGGAACCACTGCCCTAGAGGAATGAGGGACGGGATGGTATTCCATTTTGTGGAGGGAACTTTTCGCCTAATTTTGGTCTTAAAGAAAGTAAACGTGACTCTGAAAGTTCCTTGTTTTCAGATAGAGTCTCTGTGCTCTGTCATTACAGCGATGTGCAAGGGAGAGTTTTTGGCTTCCCTGGATTTGACTGAGGCATACTTGCACATAGGGATCTGGCCGGACCATCAGAGATTTCTCCAGTTCATGATCCTAGGGATGCACTTTCAATTTTGTGCCCTTCCATTTGGTCTAGCGACAGCTCAGAGGACTTTCACCAAGGTGATGTTTGTGATGGCGGCAACTCTCGGGAAAGAGGGCGTGCTGGTTCACCCATATCTGGACAACTGGCTCATTCGAGCAAAGTCAGAGGTCCTGTGCAGGCAGGCATTGGACTTGGTGTTGCAGTGCTTGATACCCCTGGGATGAATAGTAAATCTATCCAAGGGTCATCTTTCCCCTTCTCAGGTGCTGGAGTTTCTGGGGGTGCATTTCGATACAAAGGTAGCAAAAGTTTTTCTCACCGAGGTTTACATTGTCAAATTGCAGATGCAAGTTCACAGGTTGTTGGAGAGCCAGGTGCTCAGGGTCCTGGATTACTTGCAGGTTCTTGGTTCCATGGTGTCCACTTTGGAACTGGTTCCTTGGGCATTTGCTCATATGAGGCCTCTGCAGTCAGCGTTGCTTTCCCGGTGGGATCTTTTGTCGAAGCAATTTCAAATTTCACTACCTCTTACAGAGCTAGCCAGATCCAGTTTCTCGTAGTGGCTTGATCAGGACCAGTTGTGTCGCGGGGTGGACTTGGAGGTTCCGGAGTGGATGGTGGTTATCTCTGACACTAGTCTCTCTGGTTGGGGAGCTGTCTGCCAAGCTCAGTTGGTGCAGGGCCAGTGGTCAGCGGAAGAAACATCGTGGTCTATCAATCGCTTAGAGACGAGAGCGGTATGGTTGGCGCTGCGTGCATTTCTACCTCTCTTACGCAGCCAACCAGTCAGGATCTTGTAGACAATGTGATGACAGTGGCTTACATCAATCGGCAGGGTGGTACCAAGTGTCGAGCAGTGTGGCTCAGGAAGCTCGGGAGCTGATCTGCTGGGCAGAGCAGAATCTGACGTTGATAGCGGCTTCTCACATATCTGGGACCAACAATGTGCAAGTGGATTATCTCAGCCGACAACAGCTGGATCCCGGAGAATGGGAGTTGTTGGAGGAAGCAATGCGTCTCATCCGTTGCAGATGGGCAGTCCCCACATGGATGTAATAGGAACTCAGAAAATGCCAAGGCTATGCGCTTCTTCAGTCACAGAAGAGAGTGCGGAGCAGAGGGGGGTGGATGCTCTGGTTCTTCCCTGGTCACGGGACATTCTACTGTATGTGTTTCCGCCATGGCCACTGGTGAGCAAGATATTGCAATGTGTGGAAATTCATTAGGGGGATGTAATTCTGGTGGCTCCAGAGTGACCTCAGAGGCCTTAGTTTGCAGATCTGATCAACCTAGCGGTGGATGGACCGCTGAGACTCGAACATCTTCCAAAGCTTCTGCACCAAGGTCCCATATTTTCAGATCAGGCAGCTCGCTTTTGTCTTGCGGCTTGGTTTTTGAGAGGTCATACTTAAAGGAGAAAGTATATTCTGTGGATGTCATTTCTACTTTATTGCAAGCTAGAAAGACTTCCACCTCCTTGGCATATGTGAGGGTCTGGAGGGTTTTTGAGGCTTGGTGCAAGGAGCAGGGGATTGACCCTATGCAAGGTTTTGTAGCACATATTCTGATCTTGAAAAGAGGGTTGGTGAAGGCTTTGTCCTTTAACTCCCTCAGAGTTCAGGTGGCGGCTTTGGGCTGTCTTTGAGGCAAGATGCAGGGAGCAGCTCTAGCTGCACATCAGGATGTGGTGTGTTTTCTCTAGGGAGCAAAGCATTTGCTTCCTTCGGTTCATAAGTTGTGTCCCTCTTGAAGCCTTAATTTGGTACTTAAGAGTATGTGTGCAACTACGTTCGAACCTCTTCGGAGGGCTACTATGAAAGATCTCATTTTAAAAGTGGTTTTCTTGGTGGCAATTTGTTCCGCCAGAAGGATCTTGGAACTTCAAGCTTTGTCATGTAGGGATCTTTTTTTGAGGATTTCTGATTCTGGAGTCTAATTGAGCGCGGTTCCTTCTTTTCTGCCAAAGATGGTGTCGTCATTCCACTTAAGTCAGTCAGTGGAGCTTCCGGCTTTTCCAAATTTGAATGCTACAGTGCCTCACGTGAAAGAGTTGCAGCTCTTCAATGTAAATCGTGCATTGTTACGGTATCTTAAGGTCACTAATAGCTTCCAGTGGTCGGATCATCTTTTCGTGCTATGGAGTGGTGCAAAAAAGGGTCATAAGGCATCAAAAGCCACGATTGCACGATGCTTGAAAGAAGCTATAAGTTCGGCATACATCTGTCAAGGTCGTCCTATCCCTGAGGGGCTAAGGGCTCATTCTTCTCATCCTCTGGTGGTTTGGGCTGAATGTCAACAGGTCTCACCGCAAGAGATTTGTAGGTCGGCTACTTGGAAGTCATTGCACACTTTCGTCAGGCATTATTGTTTGGAGGTCCAGGCCCCAGAGGCCAAGGATTTTGGTAAGAGTGCATGTTGAGCGGGAATCTTGCAGTCCCACCCTGTTTAGGGAAGCTTTGGAATATCCCAGGAGTCTGGACTGATCTAGGTATGTACAGGGAAAGGAAAATTGGTTCTTACCTGCTAAGTTTCGTTCCTTAGTACCACAGATCAGTCCAGAGTCCCGCCCTGTTGAGTTAGGGAGATTTGGAGGGTCCGCTCGATCTGTTATTGTAATTAATATGAAGAATGGCACAGGTTTTGTTTAGTCCTTCATGTTTTAATGTGAACAAGATTATCTGTTATAAGTTTCCACTTCCTTCTGCTCGTTCAGGGGGATATTAGTTTGTGATTAGTAATGGTATTGTTGGTATCTTGGCTTGGGTACTTATCAATACTGAGGGACTGTAGTTGGCACACCAAGTTATGTGGCAGTGTCTGCGAAACTTTCTCTGTCTCCATCTGCTGGTAGGGAGGCAAAACACAGGAGTCTGGACTGATCTGTGGTACTACAGGAACGAAAATTACCAGGTAAGAACCAATTTTCCTTTTTATCATCACTGGAAGACTCAGCAATTGATAAGATTACATGGTGGATATACTTCTGCAGTCATGACCTCTTCTAATATTTTAAGAAAGAGAATAGTTCTGTGCCTATTGATTAAGTTTTTATTGAATAAGGCCCTAAGAAATAAACCCAGTCAATGGATGACTTGCTACTTGTTGTAGTGATGGCAGTTTTAAGAGATATTACATAAAATAAGGTGTCAATCACTAGATCAAGCCTCAAATCAATAAGAAAGGTGTTTTTTTTTCGGTATATAAAGATAGGGAGCAAAGGTTCCACATTGCAGACACCATGGAAATTTCATGGACTAGGTGGAAACATAGATGTTTCTATATGGCGCAAAGTTGCAAAAAGGATTAATTGGCAAAATTAAAGACTTTTCTCATCATTTTGAAAGCAAACGGAAGAACTCTGAGCCCAGAACAAAATGCCTGCTGAACAATGCAGAGATCACACCCCACCACCCAATGGACCCCGTCGAAATGAGACGCATCAACTTTCAGACACCAGGTAATAGCTGCTTTCTGGTATGGTGGATGCCACCTTGATAGGTAATGGGTACACCACTCGCTCCCTGGCCCAGTCAGCTTCTGCAGCCTCTCACATTTTGCTTACTTACGTTCCCTCCCCTGCTTACTTCGCTCCCCAATAATTTCTTGCCCTTTCCCCCACTCCCTTCCCTTTCTGGTCAGTCATCTGCAGGAAGAGGGCTATAGAACCATCGATGCACTCAGAAAGCAGGGAGTGGGCAGGTAAGAAGATAGGCATCTTTCGTTGGTGAGGGTGACAAAAGGATCTTAATATCTTCTTTCACATTCATATGCACCCTGCAGACATACACATGAAGCAGTGATATATAGTGACACTGAATGAAGAGTTATACGTTGTAGACTGATCAACAGTTCCTCGTCTGAGTAACTTCTTTTACACCCCAAGAAATCTGCTTATTCAAGAGTAACTAAGCGATGTCTTTAGTTTGGTTTATACAGGATAGAATCTGAGCTATTTGAACACAGCCCTCTGCTGAATTATTATTAAAGGGTAACAAACATGACTGGATTACAGTAAAACCTTTGTATTTGAATATATGCAGGGGGCATAGCCCAAATGTGCTTCATTTCCATGCAGTCCTCTCTTCAGTAGCAGATGGAGGAGCAATGTTGCCTGTCCCTGTCCTTGTCCCTGTCCCTGCACCTGCTCCTCCAAATGACCAGGAAGAAATGACTTCATTCCCTCTTAAATTTATGTTGCCTTTTAATTTTATTATCATGAAAACCTAAAAAAGAACGTTGTTGTATTTTTTTATTTCTTTATTTTTACTGTTCTTTGCAGATTCTGGTCTGAGCAGCCCCCTCAGTGACCCAGAGTTTGGCTTTGAAAGTTAGTTCCTGTCTGTTTTCGTTCCTGTTGGTTCATTTTTCTACATTTGGTTTTTATTTTCAGTTTATTTCTTTTGTCATTTGTTTTTTCTTTTTTTTTTTTTTTGGTTGGGTTCTGTCTTTCTGTGTTCCTTGAGCTTCTGTCATTTCAACCCTTCCCCGCACCATTGTCTCGGCGCACCTTAACCAGTTTTACAGTTTTTGAAATGAGAATCATTTTGACAAGGCAAAAGTCCCCAGAGGTTTTTTGATGTTCGCTCAGGACAAGGCAGCAAAAACACTGGGATCGAAATCCCTAGCAGAGACCTGAAATAATCATGAGCTAGTCTGGAATATTTCTTTTCCTATGCTCTCAGCCCATCAGCGTTCTAAATTGCTTAGAGCTCAGACAAATTCCCTTCCTCACGTTGGCTGATATGCTGAGAATAAGCAGCTCATTTTAAGGTTATTTATAATACATTGGCAATGCTGCTGGGGACCCTGCCTGTGGATTCTGGTAATATGTCCTTTGTTACATTGTCTAAACAGTTTCCCAAGCAGCTCAGGCAGTGTGGGCCCGTTTTGGTGACGGCGTTGCTTTAGGTCTCTCACTACTTTGCCCTTAGCTTACGCAGTTTGCCAGAGTGAGGCACATTTACACCTGCATGCATTTAACTGTATGGACTGGAAAAAGGCATACATTTCCAATCATGTAGACGTTTTGGTTTTGCTGTGTGCAATGTAAAAAAGGAGATATTGTATGTGTGCATACCACTGCAGCATTGGAATGGATTGCCCCACATGTTCAGCAATACTAAATGAAAATAAAACCACATAGTTCCAGATTGCTGTATTCAGGTTTGTCCAATCTTAGGGATGGCAGGGGCATGTTAAATTTCTGTCTTGAAGATAACCCAGAAGGATTTAGTGGGGGGTGTTTTATTTTTATTTTTTTAAGGAGCAAACACTAAACCAGTCTGTTCATTGTAGTTCGGAATACAGTAGTTAATGGATTTATAAAACTTTCCATTAAACCTGTAGAGTGGAAAGCAAATTATTTTCACCTCCAGTGAAATGCAATAAAAAAAATACCAGAGCAGCTCCCCTAGAGCACTAGTGCCCATTTACTAAGCCAAAGGGTGTGCACAAAATAAAGCAAATACAGAATCATACTGGTGAGCAAAGGAGTACTCCCTGACTGATGCTCCAATTTTATTTCACAAAGCATAAAAAGAACCAGATAAGCCCCCTCAAATCTCATATATTCCAGATTTGTAGAACAGTTCTTCGTCTCTAGCAAGTCAGACTGATGATTTTCTTGACTGAGGAGGTAAATCAGGGATAAATGAGAGTCATGTTAAGTTTGAGGTGCATTGCCAGAATGTGCATACAACTTAATAGTTCACCATTAAAGCTCATGAAGAAAATATCATTACTTGAGCTGGGAAGATGCTTACAGCATGCTTAATCCTGGGGTCAGAAAAGGGAAAGGGCTTTGGTCTGCCTCAAGGAATCTGGTAGAAGTTGGTATTCAGAGAAACATAACCAGTGCTTCTGCACTATTCCATCATGGGTATAAGATCACTCGGAGAAAATGACAGCTCTTTGTTATAACTGTTGACTGACATTGCTTCAGCTTTGTAGGTGCTGAGTTGTTAGCTCTTGTGTAGAGTGAGACAGGTCAAAAAGATGTGGACTCTGATTTCCTGGAGATGTCTGCAGAGGTATACAGTACTGTTCATTCCCCAAGCCTCTGCTTTTGCGATCGATCCAAATCGCAAAGAGGAATTGTTTACAGATGAGAAAAAGAGACACAAATTCTCAAAATGCGTGACCTTTTGGCCATGGAACGATTCGAATCTTTGTGTGCTAAAGTTCCTCTCCTTGCCCGAGGGTGCTCACAGTAGTGTGCTGTAAAACTGACGATATCATGCTTGCTTGTCATCTCTGTGCTGGGTATTCAGAATGACCCAACCACGCTACAGTCACTGCCGCTACTGCTACTACCCCTGCTTTATTACATAACACAAACGGGGCTCGAAATTCTCCATGGCAACCATCCCTTTTCATTTCTGGCGCTGTGGCAATTCGTTAGAACATTTCTATAGAGGCCAGCTCACTACTAGCTTCCTCCTTAACATTGTGTCAGTAGCTAAACGTAAATTAAAGTTCTGATAGTTAGCCTTTATCAGAATCAGCTTAGGCAAGTAAGTGCAGATACTGATGAGTAGGTTGTGTCCAAGGACATTTTTCTTAAAGATCTGACTGATGTTGCTCAGCCAATATCAACAAGCTATCTACTGTAAACTAGTCTCCTATAATCTTTTATGGTCCGTGTTGTATGCATGTAAATCATGCTCAGAAAATCACCCAGGGGGGATTGTGTGGGCAAATGTATGTGCGAAACCCAATTTTGGAATAGATTTTAAGACATGCACGCGCACATGTACGCCCAATTTTATAACTTAGGTGCGCGCAAGTTATAAAATCGGGGGTCGGCGCGCGCAAGGGGGTGCACACTAGTGCACCTTGCATGCGCTGACCCCCGCGGGCTTCCCCCGTTCCCTCCCCCTCACCTAACTTTCCCACCCCTTACCCAAACCTTTCCTCCCCCTAGCCCTACGCTAACCCCCCCCCCAAAAAATTCTTATCAAACCTTTTGCGCCTGCCGGCAACCTGCCAGCAGGCGATCCTCTGACACAGCAGCAAATGGCCACAGTGTCGGAGGCCTCTGGCCCTGCCCCTGCCCCGCAACCGCCCTGCCCCTTTTTGCAAGACCCGGGACTTAGACGCGCGTCGCCGGGCCTTTATAAAATAGGCCCGGCGCACGTAAGGCGATTTATGCACATAGAGCTTTTAAAATCCGGCCCTTTGTGCGTACTTCCATCCACACTCACAAGAGACATTCAGGGGGAGCATCAAGGTAGGGAAAGGATTTAAACATATACTTTTATTTTCCAAAGAATGCCTTTAAATCTACATGCACTAGGTAACTCCTACATGGGAGGAAGCAGGTGTAACTTTGTGTGTATATGTATATATATGTGCAAGTAGTGGGAGAACCCATGAAATTTCAAAGCAGACTTATACACATTACTCCCGTTTGAAAGTGGGTTAAAGTCTGCGTGGGCTGTTGGAAAATTAACCAAACCCCCCCCCCACACACACACACACACACACACACACACAATGTTCCTTGTAGAAATCAAAATGCAGATTACATATTGTGCTTTAGAATACCTTCTGTCTCCTGATAACCAAGAATCCTCTTCTCAGCCTCCATGCAAGTGCCAGAATCTCATTTATTTTCCAGCCCCAGATTGTACTTTGTAATACCCAGAGTCTAGTGCCTTTCAGGTCTAGCTGCTAAATCCACTAAAGCCAGACATGAAAAGCCTCTGTCCTATCTCAGTTTCTTCTGCAGTGGCAAGGTGGGGGGATGCATTAAAGCATTGCCTTCCCTTCTGCAGAGAGAAGCACTCCGGCTATCGCAGATAGTTTGTATCGTAGCCTGGGAATGCATGGCGTACAGCCAACTCGGCAGATCTTAATTCACGGACTCCCAGCTGCACTATCAGCTGGAGGACCTGCTTTCAGCAGCTGCATCACTCCTCAGAGTGACCACTTTAAAAGATGAATGTTATTCCTTGACCTGAGGAAGGAAGTATGCCAATTTGCTGCCCTCTGGTGCATAATTGGTTAACGGTTCATATTTGTAAGGTTTTTCCTTCGGTGGCCTACAGCTTATTGTTCACAAATTTGGGGGATGGGTTGCCTGGTATGGAAATCATGGTATCATGCTATGCTAGAGGAATTATCCCCATGACAACAAATTTAGAATGGGAAGTGAGCCAGCAGTGCTCTCGGTGATGACAGGGCCTCTTCTCATGATCTGCAGCATAATGTTCCCAGTCCCTTTGTCGTGAAAACAGAGACAGCAGAGTAGTCAGGCTTTGTTTTTTTTTTTTTTGCCTGCATCTGTGGAGAGGTTTTTGCAAACTGTTCTAATGGACCCCCCCCCCCCCCCCCATCATCCCCCCAAAAAAGGCAGATTAAGTTTGACCACCCTAATCATGTGGCTGCTGTAGGGGACTGAAAGCTATAAACAAGATGATTAGCAATGAAAGCTTTTCCATAATCTTCTAAGCAGTGCACCAGGTAGTCTCTCCACTGACACTGTATGTTTTTCATGCCTTCCTTCCATCAAGTCGTTCAGAATCCATGCAGGAGTTCCCCCTCCCCACCTCCACGTGAATCTATTTTGATTTTATTTTCTAATCATTTTGCGGTCGGTGACATTTTTAGCAGGTAAGGTTTGCAAATTCATTTGCTTTTTGGCTCAGGAAGCTAGTAGTTTACTTTAATGACTGCTGATAAATGGAGCCATTCTGGGGGCAGGCGTGGATTTCATTTGCCTTTTACCCTTTTTCAGGATATAATTTCGAGCCCTGACTTCCTACTTTTCTTCTAACCTCAGTCCTTTCATTGCAGATCTCACATTCAAAGACTTTTCTTCTTTTTTTTTTTATATTTTTTTTCTAATAACATAAAAATAGAAAAGGTTTTGATTTATTCAGATTTTTCATGGGTGTTTCTTTCCCCCAGGCATGCTTAATCATCCACCGATTCCAATCGCAGAGCTGGCTGAGCACACAGAGCACCTTAAAGCTAATGATAACCTCAAATTATCCCAAGAATATGAGGTAGGCAAAAATCAGATTGTAAATAAAATGTCAAAATGGGCAACAGGGGAGGAGTTGGCATTAGTTCCCGGGGATCTGTGTGTATGCAGGTTGATATAATAGCTATATTATGGGAGCATGGATGGGAAGAGCAGAACAGCTGTATTCTGCTGTCAGCTGGATTTCTTCCATTGGAACATTCTTTGGCTTGGGAGGACGTGATAGCTGGGTTTCAACACAGTGTCCAGTTTCTTCCCAGATACCTGTGTCCACAACAACTGCCCTTTCCTGGACGCAGTGTAGGTGTACTCTGCGCTACACAATAGCTGGTTTCTTTACTCTGCTGAGGTTTCTAACCCTATATCGGAATTTGTGGATTGAGTTAGATCCAGAATCCAGTTAATATGCTCTGTACAGAGCTCAGAGATTAATTTGCATAATGCAATATCCCAAGTGCCCTGGCGTAGTTCCAGCACAACCTCCTCTAGTTAGGGAGCCAGCGCTAAACAAACAGTGCTAATGAAATGAATGCGAGGCTAGATTAAAGGGATAGAGAGCAAGCAGACACATTACAACAGTATAAATACCCATTAGTTAGAAATGTACCACAGCAAGAAAGTGCCAGCACATTAGCATCGCACAGTTTTTGCAACAGCTTTACTGATGCTTCACAGCTCAATTCAATAAAAATTCATGTTGCAAAAAAATAAAAGTTACTTAAAGTTGGGGAGAACAGGGAGGGTAGACAGTTTGTAACAGAGTGAGGGATACAGATGCTTGCTCCAATGGGATAGAATGAAAAACTGAATTGAGGGAATGAATAAATAGCATTAACATCATCCAGATAAAAAGAAGGCATGGATAGCCATTTTTTCTTTGAAAGAACTCTCCATCCTCCTCTTCAGAATATTCACATGTAGAATTTTTGGACCAGAATAAAAGAGCAATGTTTTTACCGTAAATAGATTGAATAAGACATGTAGAAATCTGAATATTACTTTAGGCCTCCAGAGGCAGCTCAGCAGGTCTAGCTGTGCAGGAGCTTTCATTTCAATTCATTCTCTGGCAGAACATTCAGAGGTAAATACAATTAACCTGAATTTCATATCTGGGACAGCTGAACTGAACCTGCCCACCCCAAATACAGCAGAAATCGCCATCAGAATGACAATAGTACTGTCACTCCTTAATACCCTCTGCTTCTAATTTTAGTATTTTGTGATCAGTCTTGTGCAGCTTTTAAATGTCCAAGAAAAAGGAACACCTTTTGCCCTTAAAAAAGAATCTGTACTTGCTTGTAGATATTGTGGATTGGATTGATTGCTGACGCTGTGGCTGTGGAGGTGGCGGGTATAGTGACAAGTTGTTCTGTTTTTCGTGTGTATGACTGTGGTCTTCAGAAGCAGATCTGGAAGTGTAGCAGTACTGCAATGATCAAAGTTTATCATGTGCTCTTTCCTTTCCTTGCCTTCAGTCCATCGATCCTGGACAACAGTTCACATGGGAGCACTCAAATCTGGAAGTGAATAAACCCAAGAACCGGTATGCCAACGTGATTGCTTATGACCACTCCCGTGTAATTCTCCTGCCAATTGAAGGTAACAGTCTTTTTTTTTTTTTTATTAGCATCAGACCATTTTGTAGGGAAGACCGGACACTGAGAATGGTTATCATCTTTCAGTTACTTCTGTGTTCTCAAAAGTAATGGCTTCTTCCTCTTTATCCAGTCAGACCAGTCCAGAGAAATGGGTTATGTTCACCGACCAGCAGATGGAAACAGGAGATCTACAGGTTCGCAGATGTTGCCCCGTATATGCATCTGTGCTGACCTCAGCCTGTATTCTCTGTCTCTAGCAGGTGGTAGGCATATATCCCATGCTGTGAGCTGAGGCCTAGTCAGACTGTGAGAAGAATCCAGGGCAGCTCCCAAGTTGAAAGGCTGGCTCTCCTTCCCTTGGTGGAGCATAGCCCTAGGGGGAAAGAACAGCAACTCATGAGGAGAATGTTTGATTCTCACTCCCACAGTTGTGCAGGGCCTGGACTAGGGGGCTACTATTCAGTCTGGTTCTTGTTCTTTGCCTTCCTTCTTTCTTCTCTCCTCGTCACCTCTTTCCATTGCCTCTTCCTCCTCCTCTCCTTAATAGTAGCTTAGGAGTGAATTTGAGCTATCTCTGGGTGCGAGTAAAGTTTGTTTAAAAAAAAAAAAAGAAAAACAAGGCAACTGAAGGAATGACTGCCTCTGAGGAATCAGGTAGGCCTTCTCTGCAGCTGGTCAGGGGCAGGACCTCCAAAGATCTGAACAGCGTATCAGATCTGTGAGTCCTGTATTTTTTGTTTCCCAGGCCATGGTGGTGAGCCAGCAGGGAACAGAGTAGTGCAAACATGGCTTCTCCTGCAAATTGTGGGAAGGGAGCCGCACTTTTGCAGTGTTTGTAGACTGCGCCATTTGCAGCCCACTTCAGCAGCAAGCTTTCCTGCGCTTGCATGGAGGGAAAGAAAAGTGGAAAATTGCCAGTTTAAGCTCGCTGAAAGAGATTTCTTTGGTGGGACTATCAGGGCAGCCCGATCCCACAGGAGAGGTTAGTTCCATAGTGGGAATGACTACAATTTTGAGAGGTTCGCAGCAGGAGGATGGGGACTTGAATCCTCCATTGCTTGCTCCCACAGCAGTGAGGCTTGCAGCGGCGGGAGAATCAGGGATGTTTCACTGGAGTGCAAAAAGATAACCATGCTCTGCAGAGTTTGGATGGCAAAAGGCTCCATTCAGCTCTGCTAGTCTTGTTTGTATGGGACAGCAACTGCAGAGCAGAGGATTTGGAGCTCTTGGGGGGGGGGGGGGCGTTCCTGTTCTGCAAAACCATTCAAGGCGGTCTGTACCCACTACTATTCAGGAAGATCTTCATGGTGAGGTTGCCCGCAGTCTCTGTTCCCACTGGAAGTACCAGAGGCAGAAACAGTGGCCATGTTTGTTTTGTGGATGAGTGAAAGGAGCAATGCCTTCCTCTTTCTCTCTCTTCAGCGGAGTTAGTTTGGGGTCGTCCTCCTGTGAGGAGATGGTGGTTCCTTTTTTAAGGGAATACAGCTTCTGCTGTGCCCCTCTCTTTCAGAGTTTTGTGTGTTATTTGTTGGAGGGACTGGTTCCAGTCCTGGAATCCACTCCTGCAGTTATAATGGCTCAGGAGGGATAACAGAGGGAGCTCCATCAAGGTGTGTTATACTCAGGATAGAGGTGCTCTTCAGAGGAGAAGTGAAGTGTTATCGTAGCTACCATGATGAGCTTCTGGGTTTCACTAAACTTGTGGCTGAGGCCAGTCAGAATGACAACCATAGCTTGGGTTCTCAATTATGGCCCCTGTAGCTTTCCTGTGGGATCCCCTGGTCTTGTCCCTTCGGAACTGCAAGTCCCATCCCCTTTGCCATTGGCAAGCAGTAGAACTCAGCTTTGGTAGCAACATGCCAGGATGGGAAACTTGGCACGTGGCGATGATGTCGCTGTGAAAAATCACTCTCCCATCCAGCTCCCTTGGAGCCAGCGGCATTTTAATGGATTTTCAACAGTTTTCAGTGTAAGTCGGGTGGGGGGGGGGGAGGTTTCAAATGGCTTTCGTAGGTGATTGCATGGACAATCTAGCGGCAGTTTCCAAGGGTGAGATGAATGGATGCACGAAGAGAACTGGTGCTGAGAAAGTTAACAGTGGAGAACACAAAATGGTGCAGGAGGTAGGCTTGGCTGCATTTGAACTGTCAGATGCTGCATTGTCAGGAACTCACTCATGCCGTGTCCACTGCATTAACTGGCCAATTGCAAAAAACTGGGGCCTCAGTCACAAGCTACAGGATAAAGTTGATGCCTTCAACACTACAATCAGCTGCATACAAAACAAGTTATTGGAGCATGGAGGCCGCAGCTGGGGAACTGCAGGAGAAAAATAAAGTTTTAGAGCTCCAGCTAGACGAATTGGAGAACCAAAGCAGGCGCAATAACCTGAGGATCCTGGAGGTTCTAGAGTCCATAAAGGGGGAAGCCTTAATTCGGTTCTGTGAAAAATGGGTCTCTGACACTCTTCAGGTGAACACGGAGATCCAACCAATTCTGGTGGAGAGGGCCCATAGGTTGGGGGCTAGTGGACCGGATCAGGCACGTCCCAGGCAGGTGATCACCAAGCACCTGAACTACATCGACAAAGAAAAAAATCCTGTTGGCTTACTGCAAAACAAAAAGATCTCCTATGAAAATAACAAGTTGCTACTTTTCCCGGACATTTCTGCTAAGGTCCTGGCCGCCCGCAAGAGTTTACTCCGTATTGTACACAGCTATTTCATAAAGAGGTGCGTTTCTCTCTGCAGTTCCCCACCTGACTCAAAGTATTTCAAAATGGTGAGTCATGGCTTCTGACAATGAGTGCTGAGGCCAAGGAGTTTGTTGCCCAGCTTGCTTGAGAGGAGGAATAAAAAGAAAACCAAAAGAAGACAGAAGAAGGAAAATCTCTACTGTTTCTGTTAGCACGACCTCAGTTTGGTCTGCAATTCCTAAACTGTTGAATAAATTTGATTCAGGTTGGTGTAATAGAGAAGACTCCAGGACTCGGGTTATTTTGCTTTTTTCAAGCTGGACTATTTTCACTACTTGCTATTTTTAGTCACCAAACTAGCGGGTATCAGTAGCAGGGAGAGCTGTCGATGGGTTCAGCTGGCTTCCCGGTGTGGCTGCAGTGACTGCTGTCCAATCTTTGGGGTTGCAAGCTCCAGATCTGGGCTGGCTAGGTTTATCTCTATGGCTCATATCTGCACAAGCGAAATTGATGGGGGGCTCCTATGGTGGCTTTGACAATTAATGCTGAGCCTCAGCTTTAGTTACTGTTTGCTTTCTATTTCATTCCTATGAGCTGTTGCTCTTGCAGGTCAAGTTGCCAAAGTACCTGCATGTTTGACCTCTTCCGGGCAGTTTTGGGTTCCTGGGTTTTGGACACCTCTCTGTGTTCTCTGTGCGCCGTTGGCTCCAGGAGGCCCCTGCTTTGAGAGATTGTTTGCCTGTTGGCGAAGTTTGCAGAACCACGACTTTTCGCCAGAGACACAGGGGATGGTTTTTCTAGACATAGTTTGAAGTTTTTTTCATTTGTTGATGAGAGGGAGGAGGTTGGGATGTGGATGGTCTGGATGGGTGTAAGTGGGTGGATATCCATCCTGGTGAAGAGATCTTATGTAAAGGGACGCAAACCATATAGGAAGTTTGGGAACAGGGGGAGACCTGTGCTGGGAGGTCTCGTCCCTAAAGTTTGTGAATACAGCGGCAATGGAAGAAGTACTAGGGGTTGCTTAAGACCACCATTGCTGTTTGTCGAATTAATGTTGAAGGTTTGCACTCCCCTATCAAGAGGAAAAAGTTGCTTACTGATCTAAGGAAGGGCAATGCAAATGTGGCCTTTTTTCAAGAAACCCATTTGGAGGATGGGGAGCAAGAAAAATTGCATTGAGAATGGGTTAGCCAGTGCTGTTTCTCCTCTTTCTCTGCTAGGAAAAGGGGAATTGCGATTCTCATTAACAAGAATGTGGTTTTTGAGAAAGAAAAACTATTTATGGATCTGAATGGCAGGTTTGTAATAGTTGCAGGGGCGGAAAGTATTCCTGGTAAACATATACGCTCCTAATAAATACTCCCATGGGTTTTTCACTAATTTGGTGGGGAAATTAGCTTCCTGGGAGGGGTATTCAATTATAATGGGGGTGATTTTAATCTGACAGACAACCCTTTAGTGGATTGCAAACTGGCTAAGACCCCTAGGAAAAACCAAGGGGATCTTGGGGTAGGCTTTGTGTGTCAAGAGCTGCAATTGATTGACAGTTGGCGATCATTGCACGTGGAAGAAAAATAATTTACCTTTTATTACCATGTCCACAATGTATACTCACGAATCAATTTTATTCTTGTTTCTGAAACATTATTTAACAAGTTGCTCTATAAGGGATGTCCCATTTTCTGATCATGCTGTGGTGATGACTGTGGTAGCGTTGACAGATGTTAATCCTTGGCCTAAGAGGTAGTCAATGCCCCCACATTTGTACCATAATAAAGCATTTGCGGGTTACTTGCAAAATAAATGGAAGGAGTATGCGGAATTTAATCTGCTCCCTGAAATCGATCCCCTAGTATTCTGGAATACTGATAAGGTAGTTTTGCAGGGACTTATTGCTTACCTGGCCAAGGTTAAAAAAGAAAGGAATGCAATAGTTCTAGAACTAACTAAAAAGACTGCAGCTCCTAGATGTATATATGTCCAGCACCTTTTACAACATTCAAAAGAGAAGTTGTTTGTAGCTAAGAGAGAGTTTAATGTCTTTTTTGGAGTTGAGGGCCCGGCAGAATTTATTATACCTCAAGTATAAACTATATTAGTGGGGGAATAAATCAGGTAGCTTACTTGCCTGTTTGGTTAAATCAAGCTCCCATTCTAAAGGTATTGTGTCCCACATATGTTATGATTCAAAAACATATTCAACCACACTTCTTATTCTCAAGGCTTTCAAGGTATATTATAGAAACTTGTATGCTGCTGGCCCCAGTAATGAACGGACAAGACAGTTATTTTTTCAGGGCCTTGCACTGCCCCAACTGCGACTGCAGTTAGAAACTCTTATATCAGAAGGGGAGATCCGGAATGCTGTTGCAAATTTGACGCTAGTCAAGGCGCCAGGGCTGGATGATCTGGGGCCTGTTTTTATAAGTTGATTTGGTGCTCACTCCTCTTAAAAATATGTTCCATGGAGCTAAGGAAAAGGGAGAGGTTGAATGGGGTCATACTCTAGCAACAATTACTCTATTGGCTAAGTCAGGTAAAATCCCTTTGCTTCCCCAGTCATATAGGCCAATATCACTTTTGAACCAAGACATCAAAATCTTGGCAGCCATCTTAGCTTCCTGACTGAATATGGCGATTGGTGACGGTGTGTCAGGGGTAAGCTTGCTAACTCCAATATTTTGAAAGCTTACATGGCTATTCAGGTGGCTAGAGTTAGTAATGGAGATAGTTTGTTAGCCAGCCTTGATGCTGAAAAGGCATTTGATTGTGTTGAGTGGCCCTATCTGCAATGGGTGCTAGAGAAATTTAACATTGGGGTCCAGTTTTCACGGTAGGTGCGGCTTTTATACCATCAACCACTAACGCAGATATTGGTGAATGGGTCTTTATCGGATATCTTTGTGTTATGGAGGGGTACTAGACAGGGGTGTCCCTTGTCCCCTTTGCTTTTCGTGCTCAATTTGGAACCCCTTGCATTTAAATTTCCTGGTATGCCTTCCTTCCAGGGTATTAAGAGCAAACAAAGGACTTAAAGTTGACTCTGTTTGCGGATGACCCGTGCTTTTTATAGGAAATCTGCAACAGAGTATTTGGGATATTATTGGCATGATTAATGATTTGGGAAGTCTTTCAGAATTGCAGATCAGCTGTAATAAGTCTGAGACCTTTCTCCTTCGTATTGAGCTAATAGATCACTGGATGGGCCCTTTTCCGTTGCAATGGGCCAAGGATAAGTTTTGTTACTTGGGTATCAGTTTAGCTCGTACTGAGGAGGAACTTTGTTCTCTTAAGTTTGATGCGAATCTAGTAAAGATAAAAGCTCTACTCCAGCGGTGGAAATCGCTACCCTTATCGATGATGGGAAGAAGTGCTTTGGTAAAAATGGTTGTTCTTTCCAAAATACTATATCCCTTACAAATAGTGCCCCTGTGGAAAAGAGTAAGTCAGTTCCGGTCACTACTAGGATCCTTTGTGTGATGTAATAGAAGGGCAAGAGTCAGTTATGATGTGTTGAGATTGGGCAGGAAGAAAGGAGGGGTGGATCTTTTGGACTTGAGAGTGTACAACGCAGCCTGCCTTCTGCCTATAGCAGGAATGGGCCTCTGGTAAGCAGAAGTTTGATGTGGAAGGTCTAATGATGGATTGGACATATCCATATTTTGCGCTGGAGATGGACCCTTGGCCTGGCATAGGATTGGTACGGCCGTCTCAGGGATCCCAGAGGGCGCCTGCCTCCAGGAGGTGGAGCACACAAGGAGACTGAGGCAATACCAATACCTGCTTCACCAATAACAGCCTAGGGGCTCCACAGGTTGAGCCCTTGGATTCCCAGGCTGCCTGGGCTTAGGTGGGCCTCTGGGGGTCTCCCAGAGAGATGGTGGAGAGGTGTGCCCACAAGGAGTAGAGGTGCACGGCTGATGGTGAACAGTCGAGCTAGACCGGAACAGAGAGTACCAGAGACCACGGGTACAAGGCAGGAACTGAAGGTCCTCCGGGCAGGATAGGCAGCGCCTAGTGATCTAGCTCGAGGAAGGCTGCACACAGTGTCAAGGCAGGTGGGCCTGGTGGTCTCAGGAGAAGCAAAGAGAGTGTCCGAATGAAGCGCAAGGGTCAAAGCCAGGGAATCCGTCCAAGGATGGTCAGCCAAAGTAAGGGTCAGTTCCAGGTATCAGTCCAAGTGTGGTCAGAGGTAAGCAGAGGTCAGTACCAGGTATCGGTCCAAGAGTGGTCAGAGGCAAGCAGAGGTCAGTACCAGGTATCGGTCTAAGCGTGGTCAGAGGCAAGCCAAGGTCAGTACTGGGTATCAGTCCGAGAAGGTACAACTTGGGTTGCAGAACGTGGAACAAACTCAGGAACAAAGGAACACAGGAAGGACCACGGTAACACAGGAGCAATGCAGGAACACTGGAATAAGAACAGGAACACAGGAACAGACACGGGAACACTGGAACAAGCACAGGAACTCAGGAACACGGGAACACTGGAATAAGCACAGGAACGAGGACGGCAACTAGCTCACACAATGTGCGACCCGTTTGCCAAGGCAAGGAATGGAGGGCTGAGCCCTGCCTTTATGCAGGGCTCAGATGACATCATCACTGGGCGCCACGGAGCAGTTTCCCGCCGCAGCGCCTTTAAAGGTTGGCCCTATGCACGCGCGCGTGCCTAGGGGCCAACTGCAGGAGGGTGTGGCGCGGGCCTCGCCGTGCCGCAAGAGACGGAGCACCAGAGCAGGAGGGATCCGGGACCAGAGTTGAGGAGGCCGAGTTGCTAGGAGCCCGAGGGTGCAGACGGCTAGCTACAACTGCGGGAGAGACCGGGGGAGCAGTGGAGGCTGGGTCTGGAAGGTGAGCAGGGCTGGTCGCAGCCCTAGCACAGCTGGGGAACGCAACACATAGCAACCAATTAACTTGGTACATCTGCGGCAGAAGGCTTTCACATTTTTAGGAGTCTCTGCTTTCTGGTTGGTAGCCGTGAGGAGAGCTTGTGTATGGTGGCGAGGGCTCCTGGAACACGATGTTCAGGTCTCGCCCTTCCTCACTCTGATGGGAGCTCAGAATTCTTGCCTGAGCTTCACAGCTCGGTGTTTTGGGGATGGGCCAGCAAGGGTTTGCGTAATTTGGCGTCATTGGTGGATCCTGATATTCTTTGTTGGTTTTCATTCCAGCAATTGCAAGCTGAATGGGAGTTGCCAAATTCTCAAGTCTATGCTTTTTTACAGGCACGCCATTATGGAGTAAATATTTATGCAAGAGATGTGCCCCAAGTAGTCCTCACAGACAAGGAAGATAGTTTTCTAGATACTATCCTTAAAGTCAACAAAATATCAATCTGGACTGCACACTTGAAAACACTATTACCTTCTACCCATATGGCGTGTTTGGCAGCACAATGGAGTGTGGGTTTGGAGGAAGCTGAATCCATAAGTCAAGCCTTTGCTTTGATATATAAATATCTATTGACAGCCAATATGAGAGCAATACAGTTTAAGCTGTTGCATACAGTACATATTACAAGGGTTTTAGGAGTAAAAATGCAACACTGGGACTCTGAGTCTTATCTTAAATGTAATATTCATCCTGGGGACTTATGTCACATGTTTACAGGATATTTCAAGTTACAATGTTTTTGGAATAAAGTCACCGATTTTCTGGATGATATTCTGGGGGGTGGAATTCCCTGGTCTGGGTTGTTAATCTACCTGAATATTATGGATAGGAATGTCCGGCTGCCGCAGGGGGAAGTGCGATTCTTAGCATCAGCATTGCTACTTGCTATGAAAACTGTGTTGCTATGCTGGAAAATCAGTGAGGCACCTGCTTTCGCGCACTGGAAAGAGTTGATGTAGAGGACCGCGCAAATTGAGAAAATACGACAGAAAGATCTGCTACCTAAAAGGGCGGTTAAGGATCTTAAAAGATATGTCATTCTATGAGATAAAGTTCTAAAGAAAGTCTAAAGGATGGATTATGTTTTCAGGCTTTCAGTTTTGTCTGAACTTCGTATTAACATCGAAAGTTCCTTTGACGGACTTACAGGTCGATACTGTAACGTGCGGTTGAAGATTTCCCGTCTGTAACGTGCTGGGAGCGCACAATTCGGACGCGTAAGGCGATCCAGCGATACAGTCTCCAGTTTCACGCGTCCTTAGCGCTTCTTAAAACAGACACATAACCCTTTCCGCACGCAGCATGTATATGATATGTAAATGAACGAATTAGCTGTATAATGAAGGAATTAGCTATTCCCCTCCGATACTGTGACGCACGCTCAGATTATCTCCTTTGTAACCCGCTATTTTGCCGTGTCCTTAACCTGTTAGTTTACCGCCTACCCTCTACTTGGTGTTAGTGTGGTGTTAGTGTGGTGTTCGAAAATTAAAACGGGAATAAAGTGTAAAAAATGGGGGTAAAACCGTAAAGTGTAAAAAACATTGCAGCGTAAGTTGTTTATATATATGTATAAATACCTGTCACTTTCCGAATCCCCCAGGCGTGCGATCATCGAGGCGGCGGCGGGAGCCAGCGGGCGGATGGGCGCCCGTTCATCCAGGCGGCGGCGGCGGGAGCCGGCGAGCGGGTGGGCGCGCGTTGGCTCCAGGCGGCGGTGGGAGCCAGCGGGCGCGTGTTCGATCCAGGCCGCAGCTGGGTGGGCGTGCATTCATCCAGGCAGAGGGAGCCGGCGGCGAAAGCAGCCTCCGGCTCCCTCTGCCTGGATGAATGCACGGCCCCCGCCGGCAGTGAATGAATGCCCGTGCGATTTCGGCGCTCAAGGCCCCGTCCGATCTCCGGTGCAGCCCCAGTCCTGTCCCCTCCTCCCGAAGCAAAAAAAACCGAAAAAGTAGCAAGGCTCGGGCCTGCTACGGTAGTCCCTTCTCCCTTCTCCTCTCCTCCCGATTTCGGCGCTCAAGGCGGCCGGGTGGGCGTGCATTCATCCAGGCAGAGGGAGCCGGCGGCGAAAGCGGCCTCTGGCTCCCTCTGCCTGGATGAATGCACGGCCCCCGCCGGCAGTGAATGAATGCCCGTGCGATTTCGGCGCTCAAGGCCCCGTCCGATCTCCGGTGCAGCCCCAGTCCTGTCCCCTCCTCCCGAAGCAAAAAAAAAAAAAAAACCGAAAAAGTAGCAAGGCTCGGGCCTGCTACGGTAGTCCCTTCTCCCTTCTCCTCTCCTCCCGATTTCGGCGCTCAAGGCGGCCGGGTGGGCGTGCATTCATCCAGGCAGATGGAGCCGGCGGCGAAAGCAGCCTCCGGCTCCCTCTGCCTGGATGAATGCACGGCCCCCGCCGGCAGTGAATGAATGCCCGTGCGAATTCGGCGCTCAAGGCAGTCACATGTTGTGACATTTGAAATGACAAATACCAGCGTGAAGCGTTAGGCCCGCGAACCCAGGATACTGTATAGGCGCTCTATACAGTAAAATGGGTTGCGCGGGCCTAACGCTTGCCTAAGGCTTCGCAGCTGCGGCATGCATTTGCATGCAATTTGAAGAGAGTATCGAGCGGTAGGTGAAGAGAACTGTGCGTGCGGGGAACGAGGGTGCGCCTGACACTGCCGCACTGTTTCTACCGCGGCCTTAGAGTATCGATCTGTTAGTTTTTGGGTACTTGCCAGGTTCTTATGGTCTTGATTGGCCACTGTTGGAGACAGGATGCTGGGCTTGATGGATCCTTGGTCTGACCCAGTATGGCATGTTCTTATGTTCTTATATGAGTGGGTGAATGGGGTAGAAAGTGGTGTGTATGTTTTGGGGGTTTCAAAACTTGTAAGATTATATTTGAGTTTAAGTATGTTAGCTCAAGGGATAGTGTATTCTCATCCTGCACATTTATTGTCTGACTACTGTTGTGTTTATTTTTATGAGGATCAATTTGTTGGCTCAAATAAAAAGATTAAAAAAAAAAAAGGATGAATAGCTTGAATCCTTATTTTTCCATTCCTTTCAAGTTTTGGGATTTTGCAGAGTGTAAGTCAGTTCTTTTATGGTCAATGTCTGAAAGTTTTCAGAGTTCTTCCCTCTTCTTGGTTGGTGAAGGATTTGTTGAATGTTCCCCGAAGCAAATTTAAGGGTGGCTGCTTGCTGGCAAGGTTTATTCCTCAGGTACGAGATGAAGTTTAGGTGTCTTATTTTATTCAGTCACTAAAAGGATGGCAATCTCAGTAGAGAGAGTATTCCCTGTACATACCCGGATCAGTCCAGACAGTGGGTTGAGTCTCCTGTCCAGCAGATGGAAACAGAAAAACTGAAAGGGTATCCTATATCAGGACAGAGTCTACCCTGCATCCCTTCAGTATTTCTCTGTCTCCAGCAGATGCAGGCAGCTGAACCTGTGGTTCCCTTTCTTCCTCAATTTCTCTTTCCCTGTGGGGTTTTCTCCTCATATTTTTGCAAGATTAAGCAAGTATTTCCTATCCTTTTATAAATTAAAAAAAAAAAAGAAACCAAATTGATTGCATTCAAAACTTCTGCTCTGACGGAGACAACTCGCTCTTATGGGGTCCTAGGGAGGGCTTGCCCCTTGATTATTCAGCCTAGGCTCCCCTTCCTAGTGACCTGCTTGTCTATTGGGGCGATACTGGTGGTCCAGTCACTCCCCCTCACTGGCTGCTCTGATCCTGAGACGCTTAATACCTCGGGTCTCCTAACAGGGAAACTTAATTCCCCTGCAATAGTTTAAAACCGGAAAAAAAAAAAAAAAAGACAAGCTTAATTTCTCCCTGCTCTGTTTCAGGGGAGGTAGCGTGCAGGGTTCATTCACCTGCTATCGCTTACCATTGCAGCCATCATGCCACGGTCTGCTTCCTGCTTAGCCTGCAGGGAGCCTGCCTTGCGGTTTTCCCGCAATGGCCTATGCTCCGGGTGCCTGCTGGGCAGGGAGGGTCCCTCTGAGGCGGCGACGAGACCAACGGCCCAGGGTCGGGCTTCTCAGCACGGTGCTAGGCCGTTCCCTTCACAAAAAACCATGGGAACGGCGGCCATTTTGGGGGCAGCTTTAACTTCGTATTCGGGGCTGGAGGAAGGAGGAGAGCCCGATTTAACTATTTCTCCTCCAGAATTAAGTTCCGTTCACTCCCCGGAGGGGATCCCTGACCCTACCTCCTTATCTTCCCCTCCCCTCTTACCCGGGAAATCTAGGCCTCGTTTTTCAACAGAATTTGTGTTTTTAATGCACAAATCCTATCTGGCTAGCCTGCAGGAAGAAGATGATCCCTCCCCAGGTCCCCCCCCCAGCAAAAATCCCTCTGGTGCCTGCTCCGCAGCCTCCTGCTGCTCCGGATGGGCAGGGCTCGGTCAGGGTAGTGCCAGGAGTCCCGGAACCCCCCCAACTGGCTGCTGTCCCTGATCCTGAACCGGACTCTGACTTGCTGCTCCCAGTTCCTCCGCTCGAGGGTGACGATCCGCGTGTTCTGCGCTTGTTCCAAAGGGAAGAGCTGGATCCGTTCATTCCTTTTATCTTGGATGAGCTGGGAATTGAAATTCCACCTGAGGATCCCACTACGGCATCTATGCCAGCCAATGTGGACCCGGTCCTGGCGGGACTTAGGGCTCCCCCACGTACGTTCCCGTTCCATCCTATGCACAGGCAGCTGCTCCTCCGGGAATGGGAGTCTCCCGAGGCGGGGCTCCGAGTGGGTAGAGCGATGGACAAGCTCTATCCCCTCCCTGAGATGCTTAAAGTTCCCAAGGTGGACGCTTCCGTCTCCGCGGTCACCAAACACTCCACCATCCTTGTGGTGGGAGCCATGGCGTTGAAAGATATTCAAGACCGCAAACTCGAGCTGTATCTCAAGTGCATCTTTGAAGTCTTGGCCTTAGGAGTCCGGGCGACTATATGCAGTGGGTAAGTCTCAGGTGGGTTCAACAATTGCTCAGAACCCAGGCCCTCCCGTCTGCAGAGGTGGAGCAGGCAGAATGGCTGGAGGCGGCCGTGGCGTATGGGGCGGATGCCCTCTACGATTTGCTCTGGGTGCAGGCCAGGGCTATGGTTTCAGCGGTGTTGGCCAGACGTCTCCTCTAGCTGCGCAATTGGTCTGCGGATTCCTCCTCCAAGTCGCAGTTGGGCACACTTCCGTTCAATGGTAAGTTGCTTTTTGATAAGGACCTTGAACAGCTTATTAAATCCCTAGGAGAAAACAAGATTCATAAGCTGTCGGAGGACCGCCCAAAACAGTCAAATTCCTTCTTTCCTTCACGTTCTCACTTTAGAGGTCAGCACCGGTAAAATAGCAGAGCGCGGGGATCCTTCCCAAGAGGTAATCTCCTCCAGATCCCAGTCCTGTTCTCATTCCTTTCGTGGCTATCATCCCTTCCGGGATGGGAACCCACAACATTCGACCACAAAGTCCTCTCCCCAATGAAATACGGCCAGCCCATTCCTCCATTCCCAACTTAGGTGGATATTTGTCCCTATGTCTCGAGGAATGGGTCAAAATTACGACGGATCAGTGGGTCCTAGAGGTGATAGAGAAAGATTACGCATTAGAATTTGCTCAGGACCTGCCGGATCTTTACATAATCTCTCCCTGCGGAAGCCGGAAGCGGCCAGCGGTCTGCCAGACTCTTGGCAGGCTACAAGAGCTCGGCGCCATAGTCCCAGTCCGGTGGAGGAACAAGGATCTGGCCAGTATTCCATCTACTTCGTCGTTCCCAAAAAGGACAGTTCCTTCCGTACAATCTTGAATCTCAAGAGAGTCAACCGGGCCCTCAAGGTTCCCCATTTTTGAATGGAGACCCTGAGGGCAGTGATAGCAGCGGTTCGCTCAGGCAAATATCTGGCCTCGCTCGACTTAACGGAGGCTTACCTGCACATCCCGATACGCCACGACCATCAGAAGTATCTCAGGTTCAACATTATGGGACAACACTTCCAGTTCCAGGTGCTTCCGGTCGGCCTCACCACCGTGCCACTCACTTTTACCAAGGCCATGGTGGTGGCGGCGGCCACTCTCCGCCGGGAAGGAGTCCTAGTCCATCCTTACCTGGACGATTGGCTCATTTGAGCCAAGTCAGAGAGAGACTGCAAGTTTGCGGTCGACAGGGTCTTGGCTTTCCTAACCTCCCTCGGGTGGATAGTCAACTTTTCCAAGAGCAATCTCCAGCCCTCCCAGGTCCTGGAATTCCTGGGAGCACGCTTCGACACCCAGGTTGGCAAGGTGTTCCTGCCAGACGCTCGGGCGCTCAAACTTATGGATCAAGTGCGCAACTTTCTCTCTCTCTTGCTACCCACGGCCTGGGATTACCTGGGGTCCATGGCTTCCACTATCAATCTGGTTCCTTGGGCTTTTGCACATATGCGTCCATTACAGAAAGCTTTGCTGTCCCGCTGGAAGCCGGTGTCGGAACAGTTTTGGACGCCCCTCCCGCTCTCCGACTCTACCATCGCCGACATGCAATGGTGGCTCTCGCTCGCTCACCTCCTGAAGAGGATGCCCCTACAGACTCCTCAGTGGATTATTGTTACGATGGAAGCCAGCCTCTCAGGCTGGGGAGCAATTTGTCAAACTCAGTCTATGCAGGGATACTGGTCCCCAGTTCAATCCCGCTGGCACATCAATCGCCTGGAGGCTCGAGCGGTCCATCTGGCACTCAAGGTCTTTCTTCCTCTGATCCGTCGCAAGGCGGTGCGGGTGCTCTCGGACAATGCCACCACGGTAGCCAATATCTATCGGCAGTCCAGACTCCCTCCCGTGCACTGTCTGCTACGTCCGCTCGAAGCTCTTTTCCTTTGTTTCTTTACAGTTTTTTTGATCTCTCTGCTTCCTATCAGAACTTTAAGGCACCGGAAGCATCTACTAGATGTATGTAAGAGCGGTTATTTACAGAGTTTTGAATTGTTCCGATTATCAGTTACTTTATTATTATTATTTATTATTTTTCTTATACCGAATTTCATGACAAGAATCACATCAACCCGGTTTACAATTAACAATGTGTGTAAAGCAGAGGGTAACATAGTAATCAATATTACTATGTAATCAAGTAACTTATTGTAATAAGTAATCAAGTTACTTATTGCTTGCTTGATCTTATGCTGGTTATCTTTACATTTATCTGCTTTGATAACGTTTATACTGTCCTGATATAGGATACCCTTTCAGTTTTTCTCTGTCTCCATCTGCTGGACAGGAGGCTCAACCCACTGTCTGGACTGATCCATGGTACTACAGGAACAAAAATTAGCAGGTAAGAACCAATTTTCCTATTGTGCTGAAGGAATCTCAGGAATTCATGCATAATCAAACTTTTTGGCCGTTAACATGATGCTGCCATTTGATGCCTGAACCTGGCTAGTAGCGAGATCTGGCGTGCATCCAGTGCAGCATGTTCAAGAACAGGTACTTGTTACGAGCACGAGGAGCGCAGTCGCCTCTAGAACAGGGAGTGAGCCCTTGGGCTACGGCAAGACTTAGGGAGGAGCCCCAAGCCACACCGTGGGAGGTGAGCCGATGCAGGCATGGAGAGCCGGGCAGGTACTGAAGCAGGGATAAAGAACGGAGTCTGACCCTCAGCCGGACCTGCACGCCTATGGCAACCAACAACGCAATGTTGATTGATGAACGGTCCTCCGACTGCTCCAAGCCCTTTCGGACCTGCCGCTGGGTAACGGCATTGGGCGGCAGGCCGGACAGAGGACGAGGGCAGACAGAGTCCTTAGAACACTGAAGACATCATAAACGAGGGCTAAAGCAAGACATCAGAGACGAGGGCTGAAGCAGGACATCAGAGACGAGGGCTGAAGCAGGACATCAGAGATGAAGGCTGGGAAGGAAGACATTGACACTGTCTCTCAGGGCGCCCTACACAGCCAGCACAGCCGTGCTGGCTGTGTAGGGCGCCCTGAGAGACGCCCTACACAGGGTCACGGACCACCCTGTCCTATAGTCGCAGGAGCGGACGAGCACAGGGAAGAGGAAGCGGTGGGTTACTGCACTCCTGGCAGTCAAGGTAGGTTGCTGCACTCCTGGCAGCCTAAAGCAGGTTTGCTGCACTCCTGGCAGCTTAAAGCAGGTAGGAACATCAGGAACTGGATCAGGCACTGGATCAGGAACAAATATCAAGGCAACATCTGGAACCACATCAGGGAAACAGGCAGACATGAGACAGGGAGCCGTCAAGACAAGCGAGACCACGGAGGACCTGGATCGGGAGAGGTCACAGGCAACTGTGGAGCCCAATCCGAAGGCAAACAGGAACTGAAGAGAAAGTCCTTTTATACTGCTTTATGCGGGCAACTCCCTGGGAGGAGTTCACCTGGACCGCCCCTCGCTGGCCCTATAACTGAGGTGGAGAGCTGCGGGCCGGCCCCTAGGGAGAAGGGCGTGGCCGAACCAGGAAGTCCAAACACAGCCAAGCAAGCCACAGGCAGGCCTCAGGAACAGCTAGGCCTCCCAGGCCCTGGAGCAAATCCTGGATGGTACACAGGCGAGGCCCTGGCTTCAAAGCGGCCTCTCGTGGAAAGGTGAGATACCTCCTGTGGCGCAGCAACAGGGGGGATCGTAACAGTACTGGATGATTCCATTTGGTTAGAATTGGGATCAGCATATTTGAAGAATACCACTTGTTTTCTCTGGTACAAATGTTGGCTGGGGATAGCTTCCATTTTGGTGACTCGGTGGTTTCTTTAGCTTTGTATTAGTTGGCAGACCCCAAGAAGAATCTACAGAACTGAGATCCTCTCGAGGAGTCAAATAAGTGTTTGGAGGCACAATCTCTGGTTCCAGAGATAGGCAGCTGTCTGTCACATACCTTCTGAAATGGGCCACTTTTTGCCAAAATTCAGTGGGACTTTGAGGTATTACAACGCCTTAGCGTCTCCCAACCATTTTCAAGCTCCTCCTGATTCCCCCTATCTCTTCACTGGGAAGAGAGATGCCATAGGAGTATCACTGAGACAGATTGAAAGCGGTGGTAATGGTCCCAAGGGGACAAACACAACTGAGTCATTATTCCTTTTCCCTTGTGGTCCCATGGACCAGATCATTAGCATCATTTCAGAATAAAAACTTTCGGTTTTGGTGATTGTGAATGCAGCTGTTCAGTGGTTCAGATAGAAAATGCCAGGATAGGCAGAATACAGTTTGATGCTGCCCAGCATATCCTCAGTTATGTAAGAGAATTCCTGATCGCCTTAAGTCTGTCGGAGAATTATATTCTTCTTTACCTCTTCCCCCACACCTATCAGGAAGGGCCGTGCTACAAACAATTACCTCTATCACCTCCCTATACCTATACAATCCGAATAGCTCATAAAAGACCACAGGAGTATTCCACAGAATCAGACTTTTATTTGTCAGACTTTTCAGGTTTAGCCGTTAGAATAAAATAAACAGTACATATTTCTCAAGTCCTTGTGGTTCAGCATCGATTTATAATAAGTAAAGTTCTGCATCATTAGTAAATATAAATATCAGAGATGTCAACTTGCTTTGGGTATATTAATAAATCTAGTACACTATCTAGCCCCACAATTGTAGATTACCTTAGTTTCACCATGGAGCGATCTCTGGCTAGAGGTGAGGGAGTGTATAGCCATCTCCCTCAATTTACCTTAAAGGACCAGGCTCAGATGTCCCGCCCGATCCTCCTTAAACTTGGGCTCCCCAAGGTATCCTGGGAGGAGGGAGGAGTCCAAACCACAAGCATAAAACCTAAGGGCCTAAACCGGCTAGGTGGGCCCCAGGGAGCTGACAGAGTCCCAGACTACAGAGAGACCACTTATCTGTGAGATGGGTAAACCTGTGTGTGTTTAAGCCAGAGACTGCCTGAGTTCAAGGCACTTGCTTTATTGGTTGCTGCCAATTGTTTACTGTCTGATATCACTGTAATTAAAGAGCACTTAAAATGCAGCCAGAGTTTATGTGTGCATTTCTCTGGCTGTACCCACACCATTGACCACTCCTGTGCCACATATGGTGTTCGACGTGGGATCCCTCTAAGCCAGGCACAGAGGGAAAAAAACAGTCTCCAGGGAGGACTGTGAAGAAGAACAGTTTATTTGCTGTGCAGCTTCTTAGCAGTTGAAGAAAGGGTGTGGCTGTGCTGAGCACCAAAGAAAAAAAAACTGCAGTCTTTTTTTTTTTTTGTCTCTCTTTTCCTGGGGCCCTCCCAGTTCTAATCTAGTGTGCGTGTGCAGGCTAAGGGGACTATCTCTGCCTGATTAGAGAGGGGTCAAGCAGTAAGTAAGGGCCGGAGAGGCCAGCAGGTTCTTTGTTTTCTCTCCTACACCCGGAGAATCATTTAAAATGGAGCAGGTAATTAAAGTACTTGCCACTGGCCAACAACAACTGCAGAGTGCTCTGCGAGCGCAAATGACCCAGCAGGAAGCATTACAAGCGCAGGTGACACAGCAACATGCCCTGCTTATGCAGATAGCCCAGGCAGTGCAAACTGCTGTGGCCTGTCCACCACCAGTGTCACCAGCCTTTCTCAAGATGACCCCATGAGAGGATCCGGAGGGGTTCTTGAAGAACCTTGAGCGTACTACAAGGCTGGCAGGCTGGCCTGAAGATAGGTGGGCTGTCTGCCTGGGAAATGTTCTTACCGGATCATACCAAGAGGCCTATCAGCTGGCCAATCTGGAGGGATCGGCCACATATCCAGAGGTCAAGACAACAATCCTAGGAAGGTCAGGGATCACCACAGAAGCATATCAGCAGAAGTTTTGAGGGGGAGTTTTAAGGGCTGGAGAGAACCCTAGGAACTTGTTCCATCACCTTAAGTATGCTGCCTGGAAGTGGCTGCGTCCAGACAGGAAAACCGGGGAGGAGGTGGCCCAGGCAATTTTTCTGGAGCAGTTCCAGGTCTGTCTCAGTTCGCCCATGCAGCAGTAGGTTCGCCAGCATCCAGCCTTGACGATGGAAAAAGCCCTGGAGGTAGCAGAAGCATATCATCAGGCCCAGACCATGGCTGCACCACCATCCTGCCAAGAGAGACCCCTCAACGAAGAGAGCAAGCAACAGAGCCTGAAACCTCTGGGATACACTCGATTGAGCCGGTCATCTCAGCCGCAACCTTCAATTGGCTCGACATGATTCTGCCATGGGGAGCGAGGACATTTTGCGAGGGACTGTTCCCGCAGGGAACTGGAGGCAATGGACACTAATTACTATTGTTGTAACTTGGTAGATGCCTTCAACCAGGGAGCTGCTAAGTGTGTGATACCAGTAGAGCTGAATGGGGTTCCCAGCCAAGCATTAATGGACTCTGATAATGTAAAAAACATTGCTGCGGAGCAAGTTACTGGAGCGGGTCCAACTCCAGGGTTAGAAAGTGGTGACCTTGGCATGTGTTCATGGGGACCATCAACAATATCCCATCTGAACACCCTGGCCAGTCAAGAGATGATGGAGTTCGGAGTACTTCCCTGTTAACTTACTCCATGATTATTGGGCAAGATTGCTTGAGTTTCAAAGCCCTTTTGGATCAGCGTAAAATTGGTTCACATAGTCACTATTCAGAGGAACCCTTTCAAGGGGAGGACCTGGCCTCGTTCATAAGGTTGCTAAGCTTCATAAGCCCCAGCGGCAACACCGTCACAACAAATACACCCTGGGGAAGGGGAAGGTCCATCCACAGGCCTGGAGGAGTGAGGTGATTACTTGGGTACCAGTCCCACAGAGAAGGGCGGAATCACTCACAAGGCTACAGCTGAAGAGGGTACCAGAGAAGATCTGAGGATTGGGCGAAGCTGAAAAGGCCATGGTGCATCAGAAGAAAATTAGACAAAGATGTCCACAAGCTACAGGGCACGGAAGATAATGTTACAGGACAGACAGTATGCTGCAGTTGATGCTCTGTCAAGAGGGGTCTCCCTTGTACAGAGGGACGCTTATCCCGGCAAGGCTGACTGGAGGGGGGGGGGGTATGTGAGGGAGTGTATAGTTGTCTCCCTCAGTCTACCTTAAAGGACCGGGCTTCTTGGAGGAGACTTAAGTTGACTTAGATAATAACCACTGCTATTACTAGCAACGGTAACATGGAATAGACTTAGTTTTTGAGTACTTGCCAGGTTATTATGGCCTGGATTGGCCACTGTTGGAAACAGTTGGGCTTGATGGACCCTTGGTCTGACCCAGTATGGCATGTTCTTATGTTCTTATGGGCTCAGATGCCCTGCTGGATCTCCTTAAGCTTGGGCTCCCCAAGGTATCCTGGGAGGAGGGAGGAGTGCAAACCCTGAGCATAAAACCTAAGGGCCTAGACAGGCTAGTTGGGCCCCAGGGAGTTGACGAATCCCAGACTAAAGAAAGACCACTTTTCTGTGAGGTGGGTAAACCTGTATGTGTTTAAGCTAGAGACTGCCTGAGTTCAAGGTGTCTGCTTTATTGGTTGCTGCCAACTGTTTACTGTCTGATATCACTGTAAATAAAGAGCCCTTTAAACGCAGCCAGAGTGTATATGTGCATTTCTCTGGCTGGACCCACGTCATTGACCGCTCCTGTGCCACAGACCATCTTTGCTGAAGAGAGCTTGAAGTCTTGGTCCCTGTTTGCTGGGCTAAGGTGCTTGTCTCAGCCCTGGAGAAGAGAAGTCAGTTTCGACACGGGCTCTCTTGCATGTAGAATTTTAGGACACTGGAGTTCTTATGTTTAGGAGTAGGGAGGGGCAGGGGTGATGCCTCGGGCATCATCTTAGGTGTGAATGGTCTTCTTTTCAGTTGCCTTCTCTTCTCTCTTTCTTCCCTACTGCTTTTAACAGCCCAGACATGCATATGTAAACAGCTCATGCACAGTCAAGCAGAGGGGCGGATGGTATTGTTTCTTTATTTCAGATCACTAGCCCCCTTTTCTATGGGGGGGGGGTCACTGCTACTGCTGCGTGACGTCCCTGTACTAGGGTCTGGTCTCTGTCCTAACACCTCTTGACCAGTGCTGCTCTGCCATGTCAGCACTTTTCTGTCAGCTGTTTTCACCTCTGTGACCTATACCTGTGCTGGGCAGAGCTCATGTTTAATGGAAAGAAGCTATAACTCTTAAATAAATAAGCAGATCAGAGAAGCTGGGCTTGTATTGTCCAAAATTCCTCATCTTCTTTTTCTGTTGAAACATACATTTCAGCATCCATCTTATGAAATCAATGTCTCTCTTGCAGAGTCAATATTCCTTTTTGGTTGCATTCAGTAGTGAAACATCTGATATCCCCAACACCAGTGGTTCTCAACCTTTTTTCGGCCGGGACATACATGACAGATGATTCTCACATGCGTGACACACTGAACATGTTACCGTCACGGGGCTATATGTAAACATACACTCTGCATCCACGGGAACCCCCTTGACTTCCAACAATGGATGCAGAGCAGAACTAGGGCATTATCCATAGAACTCACCATGCAAAAAAAAGATATTCTGGATCTGATGACATCTCAGTAAAAGCAAAACAAACTCCCTTTACTACCAGGCACAATAGCCCTCCTTATGAAAAGGCAATAATTTACCACTAATGCATATCCTATTGAGAAAATACAACAAATAAGATTGATACAATTGCCTACATGTTAGTAAAATACCTCACCTCGGTCACTCACACAGAACCGACCTTCACCAAGTACAGAAAGACCACACATTATAAATATGAAGACAAACTGGAATGGAAAACCAAAAAAAGCCACTCTGCATGCAGTGCAAACCTGAAGAAATGGAAAGAGAAGTATAGCACCTAACAGAGTCCCAGGATCTGCAATAATGCACAGAAATTAATCTGCACAAAGTTACCCATGCATTATGGAACACATAACAACCCTATCTATGAAAAGGCAACACTACAAATATTAAATCAGGTCCTAAACACTATTACACCTCCTATTAGGAAAACAGAACAAGCCAAGCTGCTATAGATCCCCACACAGAAATAATTGTAAAACTATATTAATAAATGTTTCAAAACAACTAATGAACAGAATAAGGTCAAACAATTAAAAATCATAAAAATTATTAAAAATTGTCCAAATACCAATTAAATATTTCAAAACAGCAGACACATCACATAATACTCAATAATTAAAATGGCAGTCAACCAAGAAAAATAAACTTAAAATGCCACCTTTACTTACCCTCTCCAGCAACTCTCCTAATCCTTTCCCTTGAAAGCACATACCAGGAGCAGCAGCGGCTGCTGAAGCTCTGTCCTCACGGTCCTCTTCTTTAGGGCCCACAAGTCACTCACACACACACACCAATTAAACCCTACAACCAGTCTCTGTCTCACACACAGACACCTCCCTAACCAGTCTCTGTGTCTCACACACACCCCAGTCCCCTCCCTGCCAAGTCTCTCTCTCTGTCTCTCACACACACCCCAGTCACCTCCCTGCCCAGTCTCTCTCTCTCTCACACACACCCCAGTCACCTCCCTGCCCTGTCTCTGTCTCTCTCACACACCCCAGTCACCTTCCTGCCCAGTCTCTGTCTCTCACACACACCCCAGTCACCTTCCTGCCCAGTCTCTGTCTCTCACACACATTTTGCTTAGAGCCCCAATGCTGTGTTCCCCTTTAATTTTGCAGTGGCAGATTTCCCAGGGCTGCCGCTGCCTTCTCAGCCGCACTGAAGCAGCAAACATTTATTTTAGAAAAATATGCCACAGCACTCAAGCCTTTCTTATGGCTGTCGGGATATCCCTAGGCTCCCACGGCCATCCATCTACCTGCTTTTACGGCAGCTGGGAGCTCCAATTGCCCCATCTGTAATCAGCATGGCTGAGTGCCACTTTTACTTTAATCGCGGCTTTGCCACGCTCACTTTTGCATTGGGGGGGGAATCCCCGGAGCAATCGGCCTCTTCATGCTTGCGATTCACTGCCGCTTTGGGGAATCCCTACTCTATCGTGGTTCCCTGCTCCTTTGGAAGCGGGAAATCTTGGCGCGGCTGGCCTCTTTTCTTTGTGGCTCACCGCTTTTTAATTTCAGCACTTCCATGTGGCGGTCACAGGGTCGGGCTTCTTCGCCTCCACGGGCCTGGACACTGCCACTCCTCCCAGCCCCCCTCAAACCACCCCACCCCCAGGCTGTGAGATGCCCCCCTTCTTCCTGCCCCACCGGACAGTCAGCGGCTTCCTCCTCCCACTGGCAGGAAGAAGGGAGGAGGCTTCCGATTGGCCTGCAGGGGCAGGAAGAAGGGAGGAGGCTTCCGATTGGCTCGCGGGGGCAGGAAGAAGGAAGGAGGTTTCCCATTGGCCCACGGGAGCAGGAAAAAGGTAAAGGGAAGTATAACTGGGGCTTTGGGACACCAGGAGCCGCAACACACCAGCTGGTGCTTGGCGACACATTGGTGTGCCGCGACACACCGGTTGAGAACCGCTGCCCTACACAACCATCTCAGGTGCTAACTATCTGGGAGCGCCATTTGATATGAGGATGAGCCGTGTTCGACTAACCGAGATAAGTATTCTGAAATCGGGTTATCACATTTTGTGCTAATATCTGCCAAGTGTCCGACTGTGTGGTCTTATCTTCAGCTCCTTGGTTCAGAGGCAATAGCATTGAACCTGGTTCTTTGGGCAAGGATGCACATGGGATCTCTTCACAGAACTTTGATTTCCAGTTGGTATCCCCAGTCTCAGGACTATTCCATGTAACTGTCAGTGCTGCAGTGATCTAGCAGTGGGAGTGGAACTGATCTTCTCCGTGGCTTATAGGCAAAACACACGCCATCCAATGGAACCAGACCCTGGTTTCAGGTCAGCCACCACATTGTTGTGGTCCCAGTCTGTAGAAGATTACTATGGATACCTGCTTAACACCCTAGGGTTAACTGGGTCTGGGACATTGGGGTCCTGCAGAGGCAATAGTTTATCAATCAGTTAGAAGCAGTTTGATGGATCGTCCAGAATTCGAGCCTCTTTTCCTTGGTCAGTCTGTCAGGAGATTGCCCAACAACACTTCAGCATTAGCATATATAAATCAGGAGAGCCCTACAGTCCTTAGAGGTCCTTTAAGATAGATTACTTCTTGCTTGAGTGGAAAACAATTTAAAGTTTTGCTGGCATCACACATAGCAGATGTAGACGATTTTTCAAGTGGTCTGTCTCAGTTGTAGTATAGACAGCCCAGTGGAATGGTTTCTGTATCAAGTAGCCTTTATTCTGGTTATGGCCAGATGGTGAGTTCCAGTGATGGATCTTATGATTAATACTCAAGAATGCAAAAATAAATAAATAAATAAAACATTGCCCCATTTCCGGCTGAACAATCTCTCATCCTGTAGCGATACTATGATCTAGACCTGGCCGATGGACAGTCCTGTACTCTTTTCCTCCAAAGGCCATGTCAGAGAAATGCATCAGAAGGACTCAGTGCATTCAAATCTAGTATTCTGGACATCCACATTGTTTGCTGTGTCTTTGATTTACGGATATCATATGTTTGATGCATGGAAGAGCCTTGAGGGCCTCCCTCTGACAGGGATTTACTGTTGAAGGGTATGATTCTACACAAAGATCCAGTTTGATTTTGTCTTAGGCCCTTGAGAGGGCACAATTTATTAGGAAAGGCTGTTCTCTAGCTGTGGTGGCTATTCTTTAAATGACTGGAAACTTTTCCACTTCATTAGCGTTTACGTGCAGTAGGTGATTGCTTGGAGGATTGGATTACCAGTAAGCAATGTACTCCAAAGTTAAGCTTTGGTGCCAGTAATTCAAGATCTTCTCTGGAAGGTCTTTCTAAGGTTTAGAATTTTCATTCTTAGAGAGTGCAGGTGGCAGCTGTGGAAGCACTGGTGTGCTACTGAAGACTTATTTTGGATAGTCCCCCAGAAATGTCTCTATTTTTTGAGGAGCATATAGTGTTTAGGCCTCCGCTATGGATTTCTGTTCCATTTTGGGACCTGAAGCCGGGATTGTAATTTGTACCTATTAGGGACATTTCTCGAAAGCCACTTATGTTGTCAGCTGTGGCTCTAATGGCTATTGTTTAGTCCATGGAGTTTGGAGTTTGCAAGCCCTTCTTGCAGTGAATCCTTTTCCTTTGCTGATCATGAAGAAAATAGTGGAGGTTCATATGTTTGTTTCTGTCGAAGCTGGTCACTGTCTTCCATTTGATTCCAGTGATTGGTTGCCTTTCCTTAGCTAACATACAGACTGAGCTGACTATAGGCTATTTCAATCTTTAGATATGGGGAAACATTTTTTAACTATCTCTAGGTCTCCTCTGCCATAGGAGGTCTGGTCATCTCCTTGTGGTATATAGTGGAGTGTGGAAAGGGTTCAAGCTTCTTCTTGGGCAGGGCTTAACTTGATATCTTCTTTGGGATTCGTAAGGCTGCGACTTAAATCTTTATTGCATTCACTTTCTAAGCATTTCTGCTTAGATGTCAATGTCAGAAGAAAAGTCTCATTTGCCTCTGAGGTGTGGAATACAGTTTTCGGCAGCATCCTACCCTATTCAGGAGTAGCTTGGGTACATCCCATTCATCAGGACCGGTCTGACTGGATGAAGAGGAAGGTGAAATGAGTTCTTACCAAATAATTTCTTTTCCTTGAGTCCAGTCAGACCAGTCCAGGGCCTCCCTGTACTGCCAAACTTGCATGTATCTTCAATTTTAATTTGGAGTGATATTGAAGAACTGCGATCTTCAATCTTCTGCTCCTATATAGCTGAGTAGTTGCACGTGGTTTATGGTTCTTGCTGTTTCTCCAACTTCCATGCTCTTTCTGGAAGAACACTGGTAGTTTAAAAAAAAAGTGTATGTTGTTGATTGCCTTGAATTGAAGTTGTCCACATTTAGCATGTTACAGATAATACTGGCAAGCTGAAGTCAGTGCAGATGCATAGAAGGGCTGACATCAATGAACCTATTGATTTGCCTCCATCTGCTGCTGGTCGCTGAGCATAACCCATTCGTCTGGACAATTCTGACTGGACTCAAGGAAAGAAACTTATCAGGTAAGATCTTAATAGAAGAGAGCTGCCTCAGGTGCATCAAGAAGCATGATCTGTTAAGCAACCAGTTAAATACAAGTACCAAACATGGTGACTCAGTTTCCATTACAGTTTATTTTAGTATGCTAATGGGAATTATAAAGAATGTTTATTCAGAAATACCACAATTAGAAAAAAATCCAGTCATAAACTTCAGACAGAGGGAGATCCATTAAGAAGCAAAGGGTGTCATGAGTCACTTTTGCAGTACAGTGAGGGTAGATCAGTACTGATGGACCTCCTTCAGTTGGCTGCTTTATCAGGATCTTTTAATGCAAAATGCAGAGGATGATCCAGTTAGTGTAGGTCACAAGTATACCGAACACCATCTCATTCAGAGCTCCAGGGAATTAGACAATGGAGGAAATACAATAAATTTTCTCATAAGTAAAATGCTAATTAGCAATAAAAGCTTAATTTTATTAGGTCATTTCCCTAAGCCATTTCCTGCTGTGAGAGACAGAACGGTAAATATTCCAGGATTTTGATTAAAGTATGTAGCTCTCAGCTCTACTGCTCACTGATGTTACTTCTTGAACTACAGGTAGTTGTGTTAAAATAGTCTTTTTCAAGTTTCTACCGGACTGTGACTTGTGAACTCTCAGCACCGGCCAATTTATTAGAGGTGAATTTCTATTTCTGAGGGAATGACCATGCTCCTCAATGGGTGACATGAATTTACATCGGCGCACGTTTGTGCTGAAAAGAAGATTTCTTGACACTTCACATTACAAACACAGCTATGCCTCCCCTTTATTTTCTTATGGGAGAAGACACCCCAGCCCCCCTTATTTATCATGATTTGGATTATAATAGCTGCTTGTACATTAGATATATCATTAGTTCTACTCTACAAGAAAATAACACTCACACCTTTGGGAGTCTCTTGAAGCAAGGGATGGAAAAATCAAACTCTGTTAGACAAGATCCGGGGACCGTGGAAGGGATGATTATGACTTTTTGGGGGTATACAGGTTTTGTGTGTGTGATGCAAAAGTTGTGTCATGGACTGTGTGTATGATAGATGTAACTATCATTTGCTGAATATAGTAAAACCAAAGCCAGTGATTAGCCGGGGAGCAGTGGGGGTATTGAAACATGATAGTGATTCTTCTATCAGTACATTTTTAGCTTTACAGTAAAGCTATAGAGGCTAATAGCCAAAGCTAAATTGCCTTTTGTATTAAATTCTATTTATTTTTAACTGGATCAGTACATTGCTGAAAGAACACTTGGGTTTGGGGGTTGTTCTATTTTCAGAAACTCTTGAAACACGTAACTGAGCCAGCTGAGTCAAATTTTCAGTCACAACCTATTCAGCTAAGTCTGTCTGTCTATCACAGGCTAGGACTAGCCAGAATGCTGATGATCTGTTTTGTACAGCAGAATGGGGCAGGATGGCAGCCTGGCCTGAAAGAAGGGTGGAGAGCCAGTTGAGGGGTAGAAAGGAAGGATTTTTTGCCACAGTGGATAGAGTAGAGGACAAGCCCACCACATATGGAAATAACTGCCCTCATTATGGCAACCCCTCCAACACCTATCAGAAACATGTGACATCATGCAATGTAGGCGAGTCAGATAATAATGCCATCGAAATAGCATCTTCAATGAATTTTCAATTAAAGAAGCAGCAATCAGCCCCTTGCCTAGGCTCCTTGTTGCCATATGTCTTATAATATCTTTAATAAAAAATATTTTAATCAAAAAAAAAGAAAGGGAGGATTTTTTTTTTTTTTTATAGCTCAGAGCTTGAAGACTTCAGGGGAAGTCTTTTTTTAAGGCTAGGGAGGATGGTGACATCAGTGGTCTGGGTGCACAGGGAGATCTGGCTAGATTTAAGCCAATATTCCCTGCACGCTGCACCTAGATTTGGTTGATTAAGTCCCTCTTTGCAATCTAATCCTATCCTGTAGATTGCCCAGAATTTGAGCAGCTAAATCCAGCAGGCATAGATTTTCAAAGCCTTTAATTGAATTGGTTACATCTTTACTTAGGCTATTTACAATGTGGTTTTGTACAAAGCTTACAGCTTTCCCATCTGTGACTAGTCGTTTCCACCATGTCAGAAGGATGTGGCTGTTTTCAAAGAATGATTTTAGCTGACTGATCCCTGTCACAGAACAACTGTTACACAAGCTTAAGGCCACCATTTTAAAATGACTGAAATTAGAGTGATGAGATTTTATGCTCATTCATCAGGTCCTGTTGTCCCAATCTGGTAGAAACAATGCTGTCTACGAACACCATTGCATACCATAAATGGTGTTCCCTGTACGTACCCGGATCAGTCCAGACCGCTGGGTTATGCCTTCCCTTCCAGCAGATGGAGACAGAGAAAAACTTGAGGCACCCCCTCTTACCCTGGTGTGCCACCTGCGATCCCTCAGTATTTCTCTGACTCCAGCAGATGAAGGTAGCAGAACCTGCGGTCCTAATCCTTTAAAAAAAGAAAAAAGACACACTTTGCCTTCAGTTGAGAAGGTTATTGTGCCTTTAAATTGTCCTCTGGCTAGATCAATCTGTTTAAAAAAAGAAATCATCATTAGGAGGTGAGCATTGCAAATCCTCCCAAGGGATTGGAGCCTGTTCCCCTTGGTAGAGGCAAGGCTGGGGTTGGGGACCCTGTGAACCTGTTTACCCGGAGCTAGTCCTTCACACTGGTGAGTAGGGGGATTTACCGGTGGGCCGGTCCCGCCCCTTAACAGCCCAGAGATGTATACATTCCTCTGTGAGACCTGTGCTGGTTGATTTGGTCCCAGGGATGTTTTCCTTCCCCTGGTTGAGGGCAGCGTGCAAAAAAACAAAACAAAACAAGCATTTAGCTGCCAGGTCTCCCAGGCCTCCAGAGGTACTATTTGGCTGATTTTTTACTTCCCTCGTCACAACTCCGTGTGGGGATGCCATGGGGATCACGATGTTCTGCCTGCGGGGAGCCGGCTGCATGGCTCTCCCGCGATGGCCCCTGCTCCCGATGCCTTCCCGGCAGTGAGGGCCCGTCGAGAGCATCTGGGACCAAAAGCAGGGTGTCTCTATTGTGATCCTGAGGTGCAGGGAAGAAACTGCACGCTCAGAGGCCTTGGCCTGCCCCATTGCCGATTAGCGGGGAATGGCAGCCATTTTGGGTCTCCTCGCTCTGATTCAGTGCTGTGCTTGGGGGGAGGGGATGTCCCTCTGCAGCTTTCCCCGCCGAATCTGAGGCTTGAGAGGCCTCAGGGCTCAGTGCCTGCTTCCACCCCTGATTCGGGTTTGCCCCCGGGGGGGGGGCCTTAAAGAGACAGCACCCTTTTTCATCGCAGTTTGTGCTTTTATTGCACAAAACGTATCTTGAGGCAGAGGCTGATTTTCAGCTGCCGGAACCTCCACCAACGAAGGTGCCCAGACCCACTGAAGGCCAGAACTCCTCCAGAGTTCAGACGGTCCGTGGATCTGCGGACGAGTCGGGGATTCTGCTATCTGAACAGCCGGATCTCTCCTTGCAGGATCCTCCCAGCGGGGCCACGGACGAGGAAGCTGATAAGTCCGTCCCCGTGGAGGAGATGATCTGCGGGTGCTCAGATTATTTCGAAGGGATAAGCTTGATCCTGTGATTCCTCATGTTCTTGTGGAGCTGGGGATTCAGGCTTTGCAGCAGGTTTCAGAGCCTTCCATGGTGGATCCCATCCTGTTGGGGCTTCAGACTCCTCCTAAGACTTTTCCGTTCCACCTGATGCTGTTGCAGCCCATGACGTGGGAGTGGGACAATCCAGAGGCCAGTCTGCGAGTAGGACGAGCTATGGAGAAGCTGTATCCGCTACCGGAGGAATCGTTGGATCTTCTCAAAGTTTCTAAAGTGGACATGGCCATTTCGGCCATCACCAAGCGGACAACAATTCCAGTGGCACGAGCGGCTGCACTGAAGGATCTCCAGGATCGGAAACGTAAGTCCTTCTGAAGCGGATTTTTGAGGTATTGGCGCTTGGTGTCCGAGCGGCAGTCTGCAGTAGTCTCATGCAGCGGGCAAACCTGAGATGGGTGCAACAGTTGCTCACGGTGCAGGAGCTCCCCCAGTGGAGGCGGAGCGTGTGGAGGCGGCAGTAGCATATAACGCGCATGCTTTGTATGATCTTCTTCATACTTCCTTGCGCATGATGGCCTCCGTGGTTTCGGCCAGGAGGCTTCTATGGCTTTGCAATTGGTCCGCAGACGTCTCTTCAAAGTCTCAGTTGGGAGCTCTTCCGTTTAAAGGAAAATTCTTATTTGGTGACGATCTGGAACATCTCATCAAGTCCCTAGGGGACAATAAGGTGTACAAGCTTCCTGAGGACAAGCCTAGGCCTTCTAGGACCTTCAGTTCATCTCGTCCCTGTTTTCGGGGGCAGCACCATTTTCGTCAGAGCAGAGCCCCTTTCTTCGCTCTGCGACAACCGTCGGCGAGATCTCAGTCTTGGGCTCAGTCCTTTCACAGCTGAAGACCTCCCCGCGACGGGGTCTCTCAGGGGTCTTCTGGCCATAAGTCTTCCCAATGAAGGTGCGCCAACCCACTCCTCCGTTCCAGTGATAGGAGGTCGTCTTTCTCTGTTCTTCGAGGAATAGGTCAAGATTACTTTGGACCAGTGGGTTCTAAGCATCATCGAACACGGCTACGCTTTAGATTTTGCTCGTCCGCTGCGAGACCTGTTTTTGGTGTTTCCCTGCGGGTCCCGGGCAAAACAAAAAGTGGTGAATCAGGCCCTGTCTCGCTTGAAAGCCCTGGGAGCCATTGTTCCAGTTCCTCCAGCCGAAAAAAGGACTGGCAGATACTCCATATATTTCATGGTTCCCAAGAAGGAAGGCTCTTTCTGCCCGATACTGGACCTGAAGAAAGTAAACAGAGCACTTCGGGTGCCTCGCTTTCACATGAAAACTCTGTTCAATCATTGCGGCCATCCACTCAGGCAAATTTTTGGCCTCCTTGGCTGATGGACGCTTATCTACACATAGGGATCCGCGAGCATCATCAGAGGTTTCTAAGATTTATGGTCCTAGGCGAGCATTATCAATTCCAAGCGCTCCCGTTCGGATTGGCGACGGCTCCCCATGTCTTCACAAAGATAATGGTAGTAGTGGCGGCGGCTCTCAGGTGGGAAGGGATCTTAGTTCATCCATACTTGGACGATTGGCTCATTCGGGCGAAGTCGGAGGAACTTTGCAAGAAGCAGTTTGCTCGGTTTTGCAACGTCTTCACTCTCTCGGATGGGTCGACAATTTTTCCAAAAGCCATTTAGTCCCTTCCCAGGTGCTGGACTGCTTGGGAGCCTGGTTCGACACATCTGTCGGCAAAGTTTTCCTTATGCAGGAGCACATCAACAAGCTGATGTCTCAGATTCACCGTCTATTGGCCCTGCGGTTGCCAAAGGTATGGGATTACTTGCAGGTTCTTGGTTCTATGGCATCTACTCTGGAGTTAGTCCCCTGGGCCTTTGCTCATATGAGACCTTTGCAGAGGGCGTTGCTTTCCCGCTGGGATCCCAAGTCAGAAGAATTCCAGTTACCCTTACTGCTCATGGAACCTGCCAGAGCCAGTCTCAGTTGGTGGTTGGTTCCAGACCACTTACAGCGTGTGGTGGACCTAGAGGAGCCCCAGTGGGTAATTCTAATGACGGATGCCAGCCTCTCCGGTTGGGGGGCAGTTTGCCAATCCCGGTCGGCGCAAGGTCAGTGGACACGTCAGGAGGCGAAGTGGTCCATAAATCGCTTGGAAACAAGAGCAGTACGCCTGGCGCTGCGCAGCTTTCTCCCTCTCGTGCGGCATCACTTGGTGCGGATCTTGTCCGACAATGCGATGACTGTGGCTTACATCAATCGTCAAGGAGGAACAAGAAGTCGTCCGGTGGCCGGGGAGGCGGACAAGCTGATGGTCTGGGTGGAACGCAATCTCGCTCGATTAGCTGCCTCACACATAGCCGAGGTAGACAACATGCAGGCGGAGTTTCTTAGTTGTCAGCAGTTAGACCCCGGAAAGTGGGAGCTATCCGAGGAGGCGATGCAGCTCGTAACTCGTCGGTGGGGTGTGCCTCGTCTGGACTTGATGGCGACTCCGCGGAACACAAAGGCAGCTCATTTCTTCAGTCACAGACGGGAGCAAGGTGCAGAAGGAGTGGATGCTCTGGTTCTTCCATGGTCCCGCGACATTCTGCTTTATGTTTTTCCTCCCTGGCCATTGGTCGGCAAGGTCTTTAGAAGAATAGAGACCCACCCAGGGTCGGTCATCCTCGTAGCCAAGGAATGGTCACAGAGGCTGTGGTTTGTGGATCTGGTCAACTTGGTGGTGGACGGCCCCTTTCGTCTCAGTCATCTTCAGAATCTACTTCGGCAGGGTCCAGTATTTTTCGATCAGGCAGCTCGCTTTTGTCTAGCGGCCTGGCTTATGAAAGGAGGCAGTTGAGAAAGAAGGGTTATCCTGATTCAGTCATTTCCACCCTCCTACAGTCACAAAAGACATCTACTTCAATCACATATGTCCGGGTCTGGAAAGTTTTCGATTCCTGGTGTAACAGCTTGGATGTGTCCCCGCGACAAGCCTCCATTGTTCATATCCTTGCTTTCTTACAAGAAGGCTTGAAAAAAGGCTTAGCATACAGTTCTCTCCGGGTTCAGGTAGCGGCTCTGGGCTGTTTAAGGGGAAAGATTGATGGGGCGTCCCGTGCAGCCCATCCTGACGTAGCACGTTTTCTGAGGGGTGCTAAGCATTTGAACCCCCAGTTTGACCAGTGTGTCCTTCTTGGAGTCTGAATCTGGTTCTCTGGGGGTTGTGTGGACTTCCTTTTGAGCCTCTCAAATGGGCAACTTTAAAAGACCTATCTCTCAAGACGGTCTTTCTAGTGGCTATTTGCTCGGCAAGGTGAATATCTGAGATTCAAGCACTGTCCTGTAGGGAGCCTTTTCTGCGGATTTCTGATTCGGGGGTGTCTCTTCGAACGGTACCCTCCTTTCTACCAAAGGTTGTGTCAGGTTTTCACTTGAATCAGTCGGTGGAGTTGCCGGCTTTTCCAGATTTGGATTCTAATTCTCCCCAGGCTCGCGACTTGCGGAAATTGGATGTCCGACGGATTCTCCTTCGTTATTTGGAGGTGACTAATGCTTTTCGGTTGTTGGACCATGTCTTTGTCTTATGGAGTGGTCATAAAGGACACAAGGCATCCAAAGCTACCATTGCCTGATGGTTGAAGGAAGCTATAGCTTCAGCATATATATGTCATGGACAGACCGTGCCGGAGGGTCTAAAAGCTCATTCGATCAGAGTTCAGGCAGCATCCTGGGCAGAGAGTCGGTTGGTCTCGCCACAAGAAATTTGCAAATCGGCTACTTGAAAGTCTCTGCACATGTTTGCTAAGCATTACCATTTGGTGTTTTGGCGGCAGTGTTCTTCGAGCGGGACTCTCCAGGTCCCACCCCATTTAGGGCAGCTTGGGTACATCCTAGTGGTCTGGACTGATCCGGGTACGTCCAGGGAAAGGAAAATTGGTTCTTACCTGCTAATTTTCGTTCCTGTAGTACCACGGATCAGTCCAGACACCCGCCCAGGGTATTCTGATCTGGAGGAATCTGCCATCTGCTGGAAGGGAGGCATAACCCAGCGGTTTGGACTGATCCGTGGTACTACAGGAATGAAAATTAGCAGGTAAGAACCAATTTTCCTTTCGTAGACAGCAGAATGAGTTAGCCATGACTTGTGGGTAATATCATCTGAGACATCATCTGACAGTGCTGAACGGGACCCTTTTCTTCAGGTTCATAGAGTTTTGCTCTACTGAGCACATGTATGAATTGCCACTCGGACATTACCTCATGTGGCCTCTCAAGTCAGTTTTAGAGCTAAATCTAGCTAGATAGTCGACTCTTCAGGGAGGCAAGTGGATATTCAGCATGGCTAATTCATCCAGCTGTCTTGGGAGAACTGTTTATGGTAATCAAGCTTGCTTTTCCATCAACAAGCAGGGCTGAATTAGCCATGATATGTGGGAAGTCCCAAGCTGAAAAATACAGTGGCGTATTTACTTAAAAAGCAATCCTGACCCCACGATGGAGAGAAGACTACTGGGTGAATAGGCTACACAAAACCGCTTGTTCAGATTCACTGTCACTGCTTGAAAGTCTCATATGATTGAGGTCTCAGAAAGAATGTAGGTAGCATGATGGCTTGATTAACATGGAAAGCTGAACCCACCTTTGATAAAAACTTTGGATGGATGCAGAATACCTTCTACTGTGGAAGAATTGCATATAATGAGAATAGTGAACCAAAGCCTTACTGACATTCTGGCTGATGTGATAGCCACAAGAAATAATACTTTCCATATGAGAAATCTGAGAAAAGCCAATGCCAGTGGTTCAAAGAGCGGCTTCATTACTTGTCCCATGATACATGTGGTTTTACAATTGGAGGTTTAGTATGTCATAGACCTTTCATGAATTTGGACACCAGCAGATATGTGGAAATTAGCATACCCTCAATTTGAATATGGTAGGCTGCTGTGGCACTGAGATGTAGTCTCATTGATAAGGATCCAACGGTCTTAGCACCTTAAGTATCTCTCTTGGTTTGCATTTGAATGGGTCTAAGGAACTTTGTTGTCATCATGTGAAGAACTGTTTACATTTAAATTTATAAGCTCTCCTAGTGGACGGCTTCTTAGTGAATTTTGCAATCAGAGAGCACTCAACTTCCAGACTGTCAAATTGCAGGAAGGTAGGTTCAGATGATACAGACGAGCCTCTTCTTGAGTTAATAAGGATGGATCTGGCCCGAGACGCATTGGAAGGCTGCTGGATAGATGTACTACATAGGCTAACCATACTTGCCTGGGCCACGCTGGAGCAATAAGAATTAGAGGGGCCCAGTCTTTGATCATTTTAAGGTCACCAGTGGAAAAGCGTATGAGATCTGGATTCCAGTTGAGTAGAAAAGAGTCCTGAGCAGATCTGAGTTTGTTGGGAAGAATGGCATATAATCTTCCCACTTTTCTATTTTCCTTCAACGTGAAGAGGTCACTTTGCAGGAAGTCCCCACAGTTTGTTGACCATTTATTGTTGTAGGGACCAATTGTGTGGTCTGAGTATTCTGCTGAGGCAATCTGCTAACATGTTGGAGATCCCTGAAAGGTAGGTTGCTTGCATGACAGCTTGATCTTGGCATGCCCATTCCCATATTTTTATCACCTCCTGGAAAAGAGCCCATGACCCTGTGCTGCGCTGCCTGTTCATATAGAACATGGCTACTTAATTGTCAATTTTAATGAGAATATTCCACCCTTGAGGAGACGTGTAAAATTTGTCAGAATGTATCTGATCGACCTCAGTTCCAGTTGTCTGAAATTGTCTTTCACTAATGACCAAGTGCCTTGAGTTCAAAAAGGACCTGTATGGGTCCTCCAACCCTTTGTGAAGGCATCTGTTGCCAGTATTACTTAGTGAGGATGGAGAGGGTCTCCCTCTTGGAGGATGATGGGTTTAGCCACCAGCATAGATACTACTTCATTTTTTTTAAACTGTCACCTTGGTGGTCAAGGGCTGAGTTAACTGGTATCACTGAGAGCGAAGGCTCCACTGTAGAAGTTGCATGTGAAGGCAAGTTAGTGAAATTATGTGAATCACTGCCAGAATTTACCTGGCCTTTGCTTGACCTGCAGTCAGCAGTCTGTATATCAGGGTCCTGAACGTGTCTGCTCTGATGGGAGGAAAGCTCCTTCTTGTAAAGAATATATCCATGTTCCAATGAATTTGATTTTCTGGGCAGGAATCAGTTGATATTTTGAAAGTCACCAGGAATCCCAACTAGTGTAGTAGTTGAATTGATTTCTGTAGGGAAGTTAGTACACCCTCCCCAGGAAGTCACTGTTATAAACCAGTTGACTAGGTAAGGGAAGACCCAGATTTTCCTGATGACGAAGATATGCTACTACTACAGCTAGGCACTTGGTAAATACCCTATGTGCTACTGATAGACTGAAGGGAAGTACTCGGTACCGATAGTGAGAGGAGTCCAATATAAAGCATAGTTAGTGCCAGTGGGAGGGATGGATGGGTATATGCGCATAAGTATCCTTTAAATCCAGGGCACACATCCACTCTTCCCTCTGGATGAAGGGGAGAATTGTGGGGAGGGAGTTCATCTTGAATCTCTCCAAGAGTATATTCTTGTTGAGGCTTCTTAAATCCAGGATAGGTCTCAATCCCCTGGTTTTTTTTGGGATAAGGAAGTAGTGGGAGTAGAACTCCTGGCCATGCTGATAGAATCTGTTCGACCTGTTGCCTGCTGAATGAGTTGTGACTCCACTTCAGGCAAAGTTGCATTGAGTGAGTGATCCAGATTGAAGGCTGAGCAATGTGGAAGCATGAGAAGCTGGAAGAAATCCAAACAGTATTCAGATTCCGCAATCTTGAGAACCCAGCAATCTTTGGTGATCTTGCGCCATTTCTCTAGGTAGTGCTGGATTCTACTCCTTACCAGAGAAGATGGTTATTGGGTTTGAAAAGTGATCATAAACTTGGTCCAAGCTTCTGTTGGTTGGTGATCCTCGCATTGCCAACTTCGAGCCAGAAGTTATTGCTGTTGTGGAAGTAGTGGCAGAATCCAATACTGCTGAAACTGAAGGGGTGTATCTTTGGAAGTACAACCTTTTAAAAGCATAGTTGGGCCACCTTGAAGTAGACTGTTTCTCCAAGCTTGTGGAGAGGGGCTGTTTAAGTTTGTCCCCAAAGAGATGATCTCCAAGGCAAGGGGCATTCCCTAGTTTGTCGTGAACATCATCACGCAAGCTACTGGCTCTCAGCCAAGCCATCCAGCATACTCCGAATGAATCTGAAAAGTACTGGGCCATTGTATTGAAAGCTTCTAAATGGAACAAAGAAGATGGCATATACACTCCGCCGCATCCAAAAGTGGTTGAGAATATGCAGAACTGCTATCACCAAGCAGAAAGACAGTTTCGATTTTTGCATGCTATCATGAACTGTGCAGAATTTGTGAGCATAAACATGTGCCTGAAACATGGAGCCCGTAAACACCCTTTTGCTAAAATTATTGTTTAGCCTGGGATCCTTCCCTGGTGGAGTATTTGAAAAAAAATCCATGTTTTCTTTGCTCTTTTAATAACTGATTCAACTACAATTGATTGGTGTGGCAGTTGTACTGTTCAAAGCCCAAGCTTCTATATTTGAGGTCTAATTTTCTTGCTACTGGGGCGCAGAAAATTGGATTCTCCCACATTCTTGTTTGCAACTTTTGTGGAATATCATGGACTGGAATGGCTGCAGGCTGTGCTGAAGTGTCCAGAATTATGAGGAGGCTGAAGTTTTTTACGCAAGGATCTTTGTCCTTACGCATATTGACTATGAGCGCCTTGCACAACTTATCCAGAAATCTGGAGTAAGATTAGGTCTTCAGGTGGAGATAAACATTCCGTAGGTTCTGGTAAAGGGTCGGATGGTATTCCCATCAAACCTTTCTCCTAACCTAGAGGGGAGGGAACACTAATCCAGGACCCCAATGATGAAGAAGGTAACTGAAGAGGAGTCCTTGGTTGTCATCCTCTGTCTGGCTAGACTCTGCCGCAAGCAAGTGTTGGGGACTAGAACCACTTTCCAGGAGTTCTGATGGGGCAGCATGCATACTGGGACTTCTTTCTTTGGGAATTATATCTGATATCTTGGAAAAGAGAGGTTGAAGAGCACTCTCCTTCAGGCAAATGCAATATCGATGCACGTTAAATGGGCGCTCATGATTGAGCGCCCACTCCCTTAATGCATGCTGATCCACCTCTCCTGGGCGCCCAATTTAATATTTTAATCGGGTGACACAATAAAAAGGAGGCACTAGGGGAAATTGTGGGCCCCTAGCGCCTCCTCGGCAGCAGGCACCCAGGAGAGGTGGCGATCAGATTAGGAAAATGAACACTCAATCCACAGCCACGGGTTAGGAAAAGGGATGCTTGTTAATTGAGCGTCCCTTTTCCTAACCTGACCACCTGCACGCTGTTTTTTGGGGGGGGGGGTTTTAATTCTCGCAATGATATTAAGTCAGAGTAACCGAAAAAAGGAACAGAAAAGCTGTATTTTCTGTTTTTCTGTAATTTTTGTGGGTTAAAATGTGCGCGTCAGGTGCACATTTTTTTTTTTTTTAATCTGGGGAAACAGATAATAGCCTCAACATGAATTTACATGCGATGAGCGCTATTACCTACACATTTGATCAGATGTGTATTTTGGATGCGCTAACCCCAGTTTTGCATCGGGGGTTATGGACACATGTCCAATCATGTGGCCAGCGCATGGTATTGCATCAACCTTCTTATCTTTAGCTGCCAGAGAGGTAAATAAAATCTTCACCAACTCCGTCACTTGGTCCAAGGGCTGATGTGCCTTCTTCCGGGCATGGGAGGTGGAACATCTTCTTCAGATACTCTGTTGGATTTGAACTGGGCGTTGATTAGATGTGAGAAGCATCAAGAACAAATGGGATCTGGCCTATCTAGGCTGTGGTCTCATTCCAGTAACTTCAGTAGTGAGAACGCATCCGAGATTGGAGGGAGTAAGTGAATCATATTTGATTCTGCCCCCAAATGCATAGTTGTAATTGGTACATTTGCGAATAGCGTCGTTGGAAGCACAATGCCAGATTTTCCAATGATGGAGCAGTCTGTTCGAGGCATCATTAGCATCAAGGCTCGATGTATTTTGTGCTCTGGAGCTCAAGTAAGTAGTGTCAAGACCTTCAATATTGACAGTGCCAAGTATGTCGGCTGCATAGATGGTGCTGAGACTCAATGTTTTTCCAGTGTAGCACCAGGTCTGCAGAGTGGTGCTTCTTCTTAAATGCCTTTTTCTGTTTGCTTGACCTTGAGGACTTAGGCTATTCTGCTGAAGGGGGAGACTTCATTGAGGAGCTCCTGCTCAACTCAGCATTGGGGAAGCCAGACAAGGCTCCAGGAAGAGAACTGACTGCAGCTCTTGAGAGACTTACACAGTTCCTCCATTGTCCAGGCCATGGGCTTTTGCCAGCATGGAAACATCCAGGCACAGTGGTAACAATTTGCATGGTTATGGTTTGGTCCTAGGCAGCAGTAACAGCTGTTGTGTAATGGATACTTTCCTACCTCATATACAGTCCTTGAAGCCATTTATTGTGAGATTTTTGGAGCATATATCTTGTGAAGAAAAGAAAATCTTCTATTATTTTTTATAGCATTGAAAGGTGCTGTTTGTGGGGCTCCCGCGGCAGCAAGGCAACTAGAACTTGAAAAAATTAAGAGTATGAAGAAAAATAAATACAGAAAGATAGGATACATGTCCATGCTGAAGCTCGGATGAAAAAAGACTGAGGAGGATCATGAAGCAATGCCTGAGCAGGAAATCCCACACATGCTCAGTAGAGCAAAAGCTCTGTGAGCTTAGAGAGAAGAGTCAGTTTGGCACCATTAGATGATGTCATCCACATGTCATAGCAAATTCAGCCATGCTTGTAAATAGAGAATTAATTTTTCTCTCATTCTATCAGAAACAACAAAAACTTTTTAACAAAGTACTACCTTAGGTAGCTGAAATTACCTTTTCATCCTGTGGGACATAGATGGTAATAAAAGGATGGCTAATATACTTGCTCACTATGGGGCGGATTTTCAGATCCCTGCTCGCGTAAATCCGCCCAAAACCGGGCGGATTTACGCGAGCAGGGCCCTGCGCGCCGGTAAGCCTATTTTACATAGGCCTACCGGCGCGCGCAGAGCCCCGGGACTCGCGTAAGTCCCGGGGTTTTCGGAGGGGGCGTGTCGGGGGGGCGTGTCGGGGGGCGGGCCCGAACCGCGCGGCATTTTCGGGGCGTGTCGGGAGCATTCCGGGGGCGGGCCCGGGGGCGTGGCTACGGCCCAGGGGCGTGGCTGCGCCCTCCGGACCCGCCCCCAGGTCGCGTCCCGGCGCGCAGGAGGCCCGCTGACGCGCAGGGATTTACGCCTCCCTCCGGGAGGCGTAAATCCCCCAACAAAGGTAAGGGGGGGGGTTTAGACAGGGCCGGGCGGGTGGGTTAGGTAGGGGAAGGGAGGGGAAGGTGAGGGGAGGGCAAAGGAAAGTTCCCTCCGAGGCCGCTCCGATTTCGGAGCGGCCTTGGAGGGAACGGGGGGTAGGCTGCGCACGCCGGCTATACAAAATCCATAGCCTTGCGCGCGCCGATCCAGGTTTTCAGCAGATACGCGCGGCTCCGCGCGTATCTACTAAAATCCAGCGTACTTTTGTTTGCGCCTGGAGCGCAAACAAAAGTAGGCTATTCGCGCTCCTTTTAAAATCCGCCCCTATCTGTAGATCTCCCAGTAGCACCCTCAAGCAGGAATAGGATGGGGCTTTTATAAATGTATATGTGTGTGTGTGTGTGTATTTGTATATGTGTGTGTACCCACACACACACACAATTTGATGTAGGTTTTTGATGTTTTAAGTTACATTTATAAAGTTGACAACTTTTTTCTTTTAGCCATGTTCACTTCTGATTTAAAAAAGAAAAAAAAAACCACCACCACCATTGCTTTATTCTCCAACATGGTGTTATTATCTATTGCACATTGCAGGCATTGTTGGCAGTGATTACATCAATGCTAATTACATTGATGGTTACCGGAAACAGAATGCATACATAGCCACACAGGGAGCACTGCCGGAGACTTTTGGTGATTTCTGGCGCATGGTATGGGAACAGCGCTCGGCTACCATTGTCATGATGACAAAACTGGAGGAGAAGTCACGGGTAAGAGGACTTGGTTGGCGGAGGGGAGAAGAATGTCACTGGTACAAATGAAGTGGGAAGTGAAAACCTAGGTAACAAATCATCATGTATTCACTGCTGTAGATCCCACAGATCATATGTTTACATGAATAAAATTCCTAGTTATTTATTTAAAGGATTTATTACTCGCTCTCCTACCATGGTACTCAAAGGGAGGTACAGGGTTACCAAGTAGTTTATAATCATATGGTAATAGAGATGTGATTTGAGAAAACAATTTAAAATACCTGCCCTACAAGTTAAGTCCCTAATATCCAAGAGCCAGAATTATACTGAAAAAGGTAGAATAGTACCAGAATCCCAAGTGTTTTACATGAGGATGTCAATTTTCAAAGTGATTTACACAGATATAAAACGTTCTCTCCATAGACAAAACAGGAACAATACAGCTATACAAGTCGGCGATGTCATCTGACAGTGCTGAGTTGCAATTCGCTTTCTCAAAGCTCAGAAAAAGCAAAATCAAAAGCCTTTGGGCCGGATTTTAAAAGCCCTACATGTGCCAGGCCTATTTTCAAAAGGCCCAGCGATGCACGTAAAGCCCCAGGATGCGTGTAAGTCCCGGGGTTTAGGGAAGGGGACGGGGCATGGGCAGGAAGGGGCAATCCAGGGGCAGGGTCAGAGGCTCCAGGCACAGCGGCCATTTGCCTCTATGCCAGGGATTGCGAGCTGGCAGTCAGCAAGCACGCAACTTACTTCAGCCCCAGGGCTGAAGTAAGTTTTGTAATAAGACAGAAAAAGGAAAAGGTAGGGGGAAAGGGCGGGGAAGGTAGGGGAAGGGAAGATGGGGTGGGGGGGTAGGGAATGGGGGAAGGCAGTGCGGCTCAGCGCATGAAAGGTGCACAATTGTGCACCCCCTTGCGTGCGCCGACCCCCAATTTTATAACATGTGCGTGCATTTTATAAAATCGGGCGTACATGTGCGCGCGCCGGGTAGTGGGCACACGTACGCGCCGGGTAGTGGGCACACATGTACGCGCCGGGTAGTGGGCACACATGTACGCCACACGCACGCCTTTTAAAATCTACCCCTTTCTGAGCATGTGCGAGAGTTCCCATGCTGTTGTCACTATGGACATCCCTCAATTTTTTTTTGGCCTTGCAAACAGTGGTTTCTGCTCTCAGCTATAGTGAAAGTTTTAGAAGGTTTTTTTGACAGTTTTTCTAGTCATATTTCATTCTTTTCTTCTTTTTGAAGTGCTAGTGTCTTAAAAAAAAATTAGATTATTTTTTATTTCTACTTCAAAATGTCTCCAAGATCTTCAAGGGTAGGTAGAAAGTCATTCAAGCTTCTAATGCCACCATAAGATGGCAAGTCAGAATTTATATGACCTTTGTTCCAGGTGCCTGAGTCCTGACAACAAAAGAATCAATTGCAGCCCCTGTGGAAGATTGTCATATTGGGCTCTCACATACCAAGATATGAAGCTTAAGTATGAGCTTTCATATCCTTCTGATAGGGGAAGATTGGCTCAAATGAGCCATCTAGGAAGAACTATGGCCCCAGCTCTGTCAACAAAGTTGAAGAAGCACCGCATTGAAGAAACGATGCAGAGCACAGCACCGCAGCCTCCTCTCAGAGCCAACAGATCAGTGTTTTCCAATGGATCTTACTCGGCATTGACATCTACGGTGTTGAAGAAAGTCATTGGTGCAAATAATGTTTCTCAGCACAGACAGGTTTTTTTCTTCACCTAGAGATCAACACAGATTTTAGTCCTAGAATCTATTTCTTCTTCAAGAAAGACATATGACCAAATTTCACTTCCTCCTGGAAGCAGGAATACTGGAATGTCATTCTTTTGTAGAGAAATTATTGTCTGACATTGTCAAATCTTATATGATTGAAAAGCCATCAGTTTCACTCACATCTAAATCTATTCCATAGTGATTAGCTGTCAAACTTCAAACTCAATTGTCAGTAATATCTTATTAGAAGCAGCCAAAGGACAAATTTCCTCTCTCCTTTTCCTTAATGTACAAGGCCTCACAAAAGGAATCTCCTGAGTTCCTCTCTGATTTGGAGGACTCGTAAGTTCCTATGACTCTTCATCTTGAATCCATGCAGCATCCTTCATTGGAACCAGCCAGGAGTTCCTCATCGCTAGAAGGCATGTCTTATCTGGCCCTTTTACAAAAGATGGCTGACTGCATTCCCTATAAAATTAGAGGGAGATTACCAACAGTCAAAATAATTTCAAGGTGTCTTGAAATGTATTCAGCCTCCAAAGAAAATAGAGGCTGTTCCAAGTCACAAAGCTTTGCAGGATTTACAAGCTAAGATATGGAAGACACCTCTTTCCAGTCTTCTGGTGGCTTAAAACATTGATTTGAAATACAGAGTGTGAGTTGCCCAGGTCATAAAAAAGTGCAATTTCCACACAATTCCTTAGTTGTAGAATCAATAATGAAGAAAGAAAAGAAATCAAAACATTTCTAGCACCAGCTCCAGGGAAATAATCCAAATTTGACTGCACTGGTAAGAAAGTGCATGAAGTATGTAACTCTACAATCCAGACTGCCGGTACACCAATTTGAAATGATACTAATATATATATATATATACACACACATATATACACATACATACACGCACACATTACAAAAGATAAAAGAAATTATTCAGTCTGCTCACCAAGATCAGTCAAATTTCAGTACTTATTCAAGAAGCTAATTCACAAAACATATTATAAGATCTATATATCATCATCATAATCATCATCTATTTATTTATGATATGCTTATGCACCAAGAAAGCTCAAAATGAGTTACAATTACCAGTATATATGACTCCTTTGCTACAGCATCAAGATCATCAACCATAGTTATAGCAATAAAGATAAGAGCATTGCTTAGAGCTTTTGGACTAAGGGAGTGTTGCGCTCGGGGGTGGGCCCTTGTCCTAGGGCAGGGATGGAATGGCTCCTGAAAGGGAACAGGAGGTAACTGCCCCCAGGGGGTGGAGCACTGGAGGAGACAGAGGCTAGGATGAGCTTCACCACTGGAAGCCCGAGGTCCCCCCAGGAGGAGCCCGTAGGGACCCAGTGCGCTTGGACTTAGGTGGGCCTCGCAGGGTCTCCTGGGAGATTGGAAGTCCGGCGTGCCCATAGACACAGAAGGAGCACGGTCAGGTTCGAGCTAGAACAGGGAGAACCAGAACAGAGTTGGAGAAGGCAAGGAGAGGAACAGAGCCAGAATCTGGAGACAAGGTCAGGCATGCAAAGGTCAAGATCAGAAATCAGTCCGAGGAGTAGTCAACGAAGCAGGGGTCAGATATTGGAGGGCAGATGAAGTCAGAGACAGGCAGAGGTCTAGAGGCAGGCGGCAGTCAGGCGAGCAGGTCTGGAGCAGGCTAAGGTCTTGAGGCAGGTGGCAGACAGGCGAGCAGGTCAGGAGCAGGTTGAGTTCTTGAGGCAGGTGGCAGACAGGCAGGTCAGGAAGAAGCTGTGGTCTTGAGGCAGGCAGACAGGCAGGTCAGGAACTAGCTGAGGTCATCGGCAGGGAGGCAGGTGGGTCAGGAGCAAGCCGAAGTCAGTACCAGTAAGTCAGTCTGAGGGTACTACCTGGGTAGACAGACAGACGAACACAGGAACAGGAAGGACTCAGGAACGAGGATGCAGGAACAGGTCAGGAATGGAACTTGAACAGAAGGATCATGGAACGATACTAGGAACAAGCAGGAACAAGCGCAAAGTCAATCTAGCATACAAGCCGACCCGATTGCCAAGGCAAGAAAGTGGAGACAGTAACTTCCTTATATTGCTAGATCAATCAGGGCGCGCCGTGGAGCCAAGACTCGCCCTCGGCCTACAAGTGTCCGGGCAGTCCGCGCACACGTAAGGCGTGGCTAGCATGGCAGAGGATGCCAAACCTCGGCATGAGGCCTGGCGTACAGTGGAAGACCCGGCGACTGCTGCTGCGGGACGCCATAGCCTAGCAAGGCTAGCAATTACCACGAGGGAGGTCATCCCGGGGTCCACTGAGGAACTATGCAGGTGAGTGGTCCCGTGTGCGGGATGGCCGCGGGCGGGGCACGTAACAGTACCCCCCCTTCTAGTTCTCCCCTTACGCGGCTGTGGTTTCTCAGGGTGCATTCTATGGAAGGTCCTCAAAAGATCCTTATCGAGAATGTTTTGGGATGGTTCCCATGAATTCTCCTCGGCCCCATAGCCCTCCCAGGCTAAGAGATATTCCCATTTGCCTCGGCATCGCCAGACGTCGAGGACCTCTTACTTACCTGAAGAGACGTGTCTGGTTCTGCAGCGACACGCAGAGCAGGAGCGTCTTTGCAAGAAGGCCAGGAGACAACGAATGGCTTCAACAGGGACACGTGGAACGTGTTGTGGATACCCAATGAACGAGGTAACGAGTTGATACGAAACAGCTCCCACTCTTCTGATTACCGGAAATGGTCCTATGTATTTTGGAGCCAGACGGTAACCTTAGGTGAATGAGTCGAGCACTCAACCATACTTTCTGGCCTGGAGCAGGTCGACTATGAAGATCAGAAGTGCGTTTGGCGCATTCTGCAGCTTGTGCCAGTCACTCCTTTACTCGGGTCCACATGTGGCGAATAGTTTGAGCCATGGATTGAGCCGCTAGAGACTGAACCATCAGAGGTACAGGAAGAGGCAGTCGGGGCTGCCGTCCGAAGACTACTGCAAACGGAGTTGTGTCGGTGGCTGCTGCGACATGAGTGTTGTGCAACAGCTCGGCCCATGGGAAGAGCTCCAACCAATTACCTTTCTGATCATTAACATAGGAACGTAGAAATGTCTTCAAGGTCCGATTGGTTCTCTCGGCCTGCCCATTGGCCTGAGGATGGTAGGCTGACGTATAATTCAGGGTAATATTGATCTTTTGACACAAGGAATGCCAATACTTGGCGGCAAACTGTGGTCCCCGGTTGGATACAGTCTCCTTGGGGAGCCCGTGAAGACGAAAGAGATTCTTCAGAAAAAGTCTGGCAAGTTCCGGGGCTGAAGGAAGACCCGGCAGGGGGATAAAGTGTCCCATTTTCGAGAAGCGGTCGATGATGACCCATATCACCGTGTTATTCTGGGAAGCAGGCAGATCCGTAATGAAGTCTGTAGAAATGCTGGACCACGGCTCAGTAGGTGCTGGGAGAGGTTGAAGCAAGCCCCAAGGCTTCCCCGTAGGTGGTTTTTGCTGAGCACAAGTGGGACATAAGTCCACGTAGTTTTGGGAGTCTTGCACCATAGTAGGCCACCAGTAATGCCTTCTCGGCATCTCCAAGGCCTGGGCACGACCGGGGTGGCCGGCCAGTTTGGAATCGTGAGCCCACCTTAAAACACACTCACATAACTGGCGGGGAACGACGGTCTTCCCAACTGGGACTGTGGTAGTTGCAGCCAGGGAAATACAAGCAGGGTCAATAATGAAGCTGGGAACTTCCGGAACGTTCTCCAGCTCAAAAGATCTGGAGGGCACATCAGCGTGCAAGTTCTTAGAACCAGGACGGAAGCAAAGGTTAAAGTCAAACCTCTTGAAGAACAAAGCCCACCGGGCCTGATGGGGATTCAGAAGTTGAGCCTCTTTAAAATGTTCGAGGTTCTTGGGGTCCATGAAGATGGTAAACTTATGTTGCACCCCTTCCAACCAGGGGCGCGCCACTCCTGAAGCGCCAATTTGACTGCAAGAAGTTCGCAGTCGCTGACGGTGTAACGTTGTTCCATGGGGGAAAACTTATGAGAGTAAAACGAGCAGGGTACTAGCTTGCCTGTGGGATAATGTTGACTCAGAGCGGCTCCGGTGCCGATCACTGAGGCGTCAACTTCCACAACGAATGGACGTCTGGGATCGGGATGGAAGAGACAGGGGCCGGAGCTGAAGACTTCTTTAATCCTCTGAAAGGGCGCAATTGACTTAGGCGTCCAAACTCAGGTGTTGGCCCCCTTCCTAGTCATAGCAGTGAGTGGGGCAACTATCGAAGAGTAGTTCACAATGAAGCTCCGGTAATAATTAGTGAATCCTAGAAAACGTTGTAATGCCCGAAGGCCTATTGTCTGAGGCCAGTCGCAGATTCCCTGAAGCTTCTCTGGGTCCATCGAGAATCCATGATCAGAGATGATGTATCCCAAGAAGGGTAAGCGGTTCCGCTCAAACAAACATTTTTCTAGCTTTGTATACAGGTGATTCTCCCTTAGACGTTGGAGAACAATGCGGACGTGTTCACGGTGTGACTCTAAATCCTTAGAAAAGATCAGAATGTCGTCGAGGTAGTCGACTACAAAATTGTACAGGAGATCTTGGAAGATTTCATTCATGAGGCACTGAAAGACGGCTGGAGCGTTACATAGCCCAAAAGGCATTACCACATATTCATAGTGGCCGTCTCTGGTATTAAATGCTGTCTTTCAGATATCATCAGGTTGGATGCCTACCAAATTGTACGCACCTCTCAAATCCAGTTTAGAAAAGATTCATGCCCCTTCAAGGTGATCGAACAATTCGCTGATCAGGGGTAACGGGTAGCGATCCTTACGGGTTATCATGTTGAGACCCCTGTAATCAATACAGGGATGGAGTCCACCGTCCTTTTTCTTCACAAAGAAGAACCCTGCTCCTGCTGGGGAGTCAGATGCCAGGACGAATGAAGCCTTTTTCAAGGTTCTCTTTAATATATTCCGACATGGCCTGATTTCAGGCTGGGACAGCGGGTAGCTTCTGCCTTTGGGAGGCATGGTGCCCGGCAAGAGTTCAATAGGACAGTTGAACTTGCGTAATGGGGGTAAGGTATCCGCTTTCTGCTTAGAGAACACATCGCTGAAGTCAGAGTTCTGCAGAGGTAAGCCTGGAAGTGTAACTGATTTCAAGACAGGTATCACGGGGGATACTGGATGCAGACAATTTTTTTGGCATTTTGGACCCCACTGTACCAACTGCAGGGACTGCCAATCGAACTGAGGTTCGTGGGCCTGGAGCCAGGGAAGCCCCAGGATTACCAGATGAGTAGTGCGTTTTAGGATATAGAAGGATGTCTCTTACTCATGGAGAGTACCCTACAGTGAGGTGGATTGCCACTGGCAATTTGTCTGGTGAGTAATGAGACTTGGAAGATGTTCCCCCTGGATGGAGGCAATGCGAAGACTCACCTCGAGAAGTTGAAGAGGTATTTTCAGCAGTTTGACGATGTCGTCCAGAATGAAGCTTCCGTTCACTCCAGTTTCGATGAGAGCAGTGGTCGCAAAGGTGTGGGCCTTAATGCCCAAGGTTACAGGAAGCAAGAGTTGAGGGCCAGAAACAGTCGAGCCCAAGCTCGGGACCCCCGCTGGGCTCAGGCGTTGCAGTTTCCCGGACGGATGGGGCAACACTGCAGACGATGTCCAGAAGTGCCATAGTAAAGGCAAAGCCCCTCCTTTCTCAGATGGAGATTTTCGATCGGGGATAATCACCCACGATTCACCTCCATTGGTTCCACTGTGGAGGACGGTGGTAGCACCGGAGTTTTCACTGGAATGCAGGATCACTTGTGGGGCATGCTGCAGGAGGGCGTGGAGCCTTTACTTCTAGGCGTCTCTGCCGGAGGCGATGATCAATTCTACCAGCAAGAGAGATCAGATCCTCTATAGACGTGGGAGTCTCACGCACAGCGAGCTCGTCCTTCAGAGCACTAGAGAGTCCATCTAGGAAGATGGCTTGCAGACAATCTTCTTGCCACCCAAGTTCTGTCGCCAAAGTCCGAAACTCCACTGTATATTCGGAGAGGGTCCATGACCCTTGACGGAGGTGGAGTAAACTATGACTGGCAACAGCCATACGACCTGGGTCTCCGAAGGTCTGCTTGAACAGAGTAATGAAGTCAGTTAGCTTGGAAAGGATGGGGTCAGTACGTTCCCAGAGTCCCATGCCAGAGCCTTCCATTCCAACCGGGACAGAATGAAGGTGACTTTGGTAATCTCCTTCAAAAACAATGAGGGTTGCAGTGCGAACTGCATAAAGCACCGATTAAGGAAGCCACGACAGGAGTGTGGATCCCCATTGTACCTGGAGGGTGCAGGAAGTGCCAAAGTTGCTTTGGGAAGCATGGTGGCCAAGAGGCCCACCAGATTAGCCATTGCTGTATCTTTTAGTTGAGAACGCAGTTCTTCTACCGAAGAGGCCAGTGTCTCTAAAGCTTGATGATGTTGCTTTACTGTGGCGGCCAGTCCTGGTAGGGCCCTGGAGGCGGGAGACTCCGCCGAGTCCATGGCCTTGGCAACCTGTTGTGGTCGGGGGTGGACCCTTGTCCTGGGGCAGGGATGGAATGGTTCCTGAAAGGGAACAGGAGGTAACTGCCCCCAGGGGGCAGAGTACTGGAGGAGACAGAGGCTAGGAAGAGCTTCACCACTAGAAGCCCGAGGTCCCCCCGGGAGGAGCCTGTAGGGACCCGGGCCGCTTGGACTTAGGTGGGCCTCGCAGGGTCTCCTGGGAGAATGGAAGTCCGGCGTGCCCACGGACTCAGGGGGAGCGCGGTCGACTTCGAGCTGGAACAGGGAGAACCAGAACAGAGACAAGAAGACAAGGCGAGGAACAGAGCCAGAATCTGGAGACGAGGTCAGGCAGGCAAAGGTCAAGATCCAGAAATCAGTCCGAGGAGTGGTCAGTGAAGCAGGGGTCAGATACAGGAGGGCAGACGAAGTCAGAGGCAGGCAGAGGTCTAGAGGCAGGCGGCAGTCAGGCGAGCAGGTCTGGAGCAGGCTAAGGTCTTGAGGCAGGCGGCAGACAGGCAGGCAGGTCAGGAAGAAGCTGTGGTCTTGAGGCAGGCAGACAGGCAGTTCAGGAACTAGCTGAGGTCGTAGACAGGTGGCAGGCAGGCAGGTGGGTCAGAAGCAAGCCGAGGTCAGTACCAGAAAGTCATTCCGAGGGTACTACCTGGGTAGACAGACAGACGAACACAGGAACAGGCAGGACTCAGGAACGAGGATGCAGGAACAGGTCAGGAATGGAACTGGAACAGAAGGATCCTGGAACGAGACTAGAAACAAGCAGGAACAAGCGCAGAGACAATCTAGCATACAAGCCGACCCGATTACCAAGGCAAGGAAGTGGAGATAGGAAATTCCTTATATTGCTAGATCAATCAGGGCGTGCCGCGGAGCCAAGACAAGCCCTCGGCCCTACAAGTGTCCGGGCAGTCCGCGCGCGCGTAGGGGCATGGCTAGCATGGCAGAGGATGCCGAACCTCGGCGTGAGGCCTGGCGTGCAGTGGAAGGCCTGGCGACCGCTGCTACGTGACGCCAGGGCCTAGCAAGGCTAGCACCACCATGAGGGAGGTCATCCCGGGACCCTCTGAGGAACTATGTAGGTGAGCGGTCCCGTCTGCGGGACGGCCACGGGCGGGGCGCGTAACAGGGAGGGCATTGCATGAAATATTAACAGATGTACCTTGTTCAGGAGACAAGGTAAGAGAGGCAGTAGAAATAATAAAAGAGTAGAGCTCTTCAATCTCCTAACAGCATTATTGGATCAGTCTGCACAAAGAAGAAATTCTCATAATCATTTAGGAAATATTTTTTTCCTAGAAGATATAATCCCCACCTGTTCTACAAGCAACAGCTGGTCTCTCAACACAGCAGCATCAGCCACAGCAACATCAGTGTAGATCAAGTATCATGGACAAATCAAAGAGGCAATCTCAATAACCTCCGCAAAGGCCCAGCTCAAGCTTTTGACTGTTGAACCAAAAAACGTCAACCCTTTCTAAAACTTCTGGGGGGGGGGGAGAAGGCTTTGTTTTTTCCATTTGAGATAGAAACTCATCATCATGGACAATTGAGTTCTCAAAATTGTCACCAAGAGTTACCACTTAAATTTCCAATCTCTACGCCATGGGCTTTACAATCAGACCAGCTACACCTACTCAGACAGAAATTAAACTCCCTTCTGTTATGTCAAGCAGTCCTCTTTTAGAAATAAGGAAAGGATGCTGTTCAAGATATTTTCTAATTCCAGGGGATCTTTGAACACTTTTCTCAAGAAAGAAAAATTAATATGAATTCACTGAGCACCATACTTCCACTTCTAGACAATGGAGATAGGTTCACAACCTTGGACCTAAAGGATGTTTACATGCATATACAGTTCACAAGTCTCATAAGAAATACCTAAAGTTTGCCCTAGAGGAACAACATTTCCAATACAGAGTCCTTTCATTCAAACTGGTGGTAGCCCCCAGAGTGTTCATCAAATGTCTAGCAGTAGTAGCTACTCATATCAGAACAAACAATGTCTTCACATTTCCATCCTTAAACAACTAGCTAATATCAAGCATACTCTTTCAGATAATAGAAAAACTAGGGAGAGCTGGCATGTGGCACATTTAAAACTAATCGGAGAAAGTTCTTTTTCACTCAACGCACAATTAAACTCTGGAATTTGTAGTCAGAAGATGTGGTTAGTGCAGTTAGTATAGCTGTGTTTAAAAAAGGATTGGATAAGTTCTTGGAGGAGAAGTCCATTACCTGCTATTAATTAAGTTGACTTAGAAAATAGCCACTGCTATTACTAGCAACAGTAACATGGAACAGACCTAGTTTTTGGGTACGTGCCAGGTTCTTATGACTTGGATTGGCCACTGTTGGAAACAGGATGCTGGGCTTTATGGAACCTTGGTCTGACCCAGTATGGCATGTTCTTATGTTCTTATCTAACAAAGATTCCAAGATTTTACAGTTTTGGAATTCATAATTTTGAAAAGTCTCAGCTGCTACCAACCCATCAGCTAGAGTTCTTATGAGAAGCTTTCTTTCCAGTCAAAAAGGAAGAGAAATTGGAGCAAATAGTTGGAACAAACAGTCTCTCTGCTGGGTGACTGCCAGATCCTTTATGAGAATGTAAGTGTACATGATAGCCACGGTGCATGTCACACACCTTTAGCTCATCTACATTTATTTTATTTATTTTAAAACAATTTATATACTGTCTACTTTATAGATCGTAGCAGTTTACAGATAAAACATCCATAATAAAAGCATGCAATTAAAACAAACTTATCATAAAACAAACAATAAAACATTTTTCAAAATACACAAAAAGGGGATATCATCATTCCCTTGCCAATATTTTGATTTCATGAGATTAAATCATTAAAAGTTTGCTGAAATAGCTAAGTTTTTAGTTCTTTTTAAAATATGTTCTTATCAGATAATAATCTTCGAGGTTCCGGCATAATGTTCCACAAGATGGGTCCCTCATATGAGACAAGTGCAGTGGCATCTCATACTCAGATGGAACCAACACCTTCATCTGCTGTTTCACAGAATAGATAACTTCAAACAAAGAGTAAATAACCGATTCACATTTACCCGTTCTAGATCTCTCATGATTTTAAACACCTCTATCATTTCCCCCCTCAGCCGTCTCTTCTGCAAGCTGAAATCCTAACCTCTTTAGTCTTTCCTCATAGGGGAGCTGTTCCATTCCCTTTATCATTTTGGTAGCCCTTCTCTGTACCTTCTCCATCGCAACTATATCTTTTTTGAGATGCGGTGATCAGAATTTTACAGTATTCAAGGTGCGGTCTCACCATGGAGCGATAGAGGCATTATGACATTTTCCGTTTTATTCACCATTCCCTTTCTAATAATACCCAACATTCTGTTTGCTTTTTTGACTGCCACAGCACACTTAACAGACGATTTCAATGTGTTATCCACTATGACGCCTAGATCTCTTTCTTGGGTTGTAGCACCTAATATGGAACCTAACACTGTGTAACTATAGCATGGGTTATTTTTCCCTATATGCATCACCTTGCAATTATCCACATTAAATTTCATCTGCTATTTCAATGCCCAATTTTCCAGTCTCACAAGGTCTTCCTGCAATTTATTGCAGTCTGCATGTGATTTAACTACTCTGAACAATTTTGTATCATCTGCAAATTTGATTACCTCACTCGTATTTCTTTCCAGATCATTTATAAATATAGGGATAGATTTTAAAAGAAGCGTGCATGGCCTACATGAGCGCACGCTACCTGGCGCAAGCACATTTATGCCCGATTTTATAACATATGCACGCAGGCTCGCACATGTTATAAAATCCTGGGTCGGTCACGCAAGGGGGTGCAGCTTGCAGGCGCCGAGCTGTGCTGCCTTCCTCCGTTCCCTCCCCCCTAGCCTGACCTTCCCACCCCTTCCCCTAAGCTTTCCACCCCCAAGCCCTACTCTCCCCCCCCCCCGATCTTTATTTTACCTTTTGCGCCTGCCTCTGGGCAGGCGCAAGTTGCGCACGCCGGCCGACTGCCGGTGCACGATCCCCGGCACAGCGGCAAATATGGCCGCTGTGCCGGGAGCCTGACCCCGGACCTCCCCACCGCGCCCACGCCTGCCCCTTTAGTAAAGGCCCGAAACTTACACGCGTCCCGGGCTTTATGCGAGTTGCCGGGCCTTTTGAAAATAGGCCCGGCGCGCGTAAGGCTGGTTACACGCGTAAATCCCCCCGGATTTACAAGCGTTACCTTTTTAAAATCCGGCCCATATTGAAAAGCACGGGTCCCAATATAGATCCCTGAGGCACTTCACTGCCCACTCCCTTCCACTGAGAAAATTGTCCATTTAATCCTACTCTGTTTCCTGTCTTTTAGCCAGTTTGCAATCCACGAAAGGACATCGCCACCTATCCCATGACTTTTTACTTTTCCTAGAAGCCTCTCATGAGGAACTTTGTCAAACGCCTTCTGAAAATCAAAATGCACTACATCTACCGGTTCACCTTTATCCACATGTTTATTAACTCCTTCAATATAGTGAAGCAGATTTGTGAGGCAAGACTTGCCTTGGGTAAAGCCATGCTGATTTTGTTCCATTAAACCATGTCTTTCTATATGTTCTGTGATTTTGATATTTAGAACACTTTCCACTATTTTTCCTGGCACTGAAGTCAGGCTCACTGGTCTGTAGTTTCCCGGATCTCCCCTGGAGCCCTTTTTAAATATTGGGGTTATATTAGCCACCCTCCAGTCTTCAGGTACAATGGATGATTTTAATGATAGGTAACAAATTTTTACTAATAGGTCTGAAATTTCATTTTTTAGTTCCTTCAGAACCCTGGGGTGTATACCATCCGGTCCAGGTGATTTACTACTCTTCAGTTTGTCAATCAGGCCTACCACATCTTCTAGGTTCACCGTGATTTGGTTCAGTCCATCTGAATCATTACCCATGAAAACCTTCTCCGGTATGGGTACCTCCCCAACATCCTCTTCAGTAAACACCGAAGCAAAGAAATCATTTAATCTTTCCATGATGGCCTTATTTTCTCTAAGTGCCCCTTTAACCCCTCATTCAAAATGTCTTACATTTAACTTGCCAACGCTTACGCATGATCCTATTTTCTTCTGTTGGATCCTTCCAATTTTTGAAAGAAGATATTTTGGCTAAAATAGCTTCTTTCACCTCATCTTTTAACCATGCCGGTAATCATTTTGCCTTCTTTCCACCTTTCTTAATGTGTGGAATACATCTTGACTGTGCTCCTAGGATGGTATTTTTAACAATGACCACGCCTCTTGCACACTTTTTACCTTTGTAGCTGCTCCTTTCAGTTTTTTTCTATTCTCATTTTATCAAAATTTCTCTTTTGAAAGTTTAGCACGAGAGCCATGGATTTGCTTACTGTCCCCCTTCAGGTCATTAATTCAAATTTGATCATATTATGATCACTATTGCCACATGGCCCCACCACCGTTACCTCTCTCTCTCTGCTCCACTGAGAATTAGATCTAAAATTGCTCCCTCTCTTGTCGGTTCCTGAATTAATTGCTCCATAAAACTGTCATCTATTCCATCCAGGAACATTATCTCTCTAGCATGTCCCGATGATACATTTACCCAGACAATACTGGGGTAATTGAAATCTCCCATTATTACCGCACTACCAATTTGGTTAGCTTCCCTAATTTCTCTTAGCATTTCACTGTCCATCTCACCATCTTGACCAGGTGGACGGTAGTATACTCCTATTACTATAGTCTTCCCCAACACACAAGGAATTTCTACCCATAAAGATTTGATTGTGCATTTAGTCTCATGGAAGATGTTTATCCTGTTGGACTGTATGCCATTCCAGACATAAAGCGCTATACCGCCTCCCGGGTGCTCCTCTCTGTCATTGCGATATAATTTGTACCCCGGTATAGCACTGTCCCATTGGTTGTCCTCCTTCCACCATGTCTCTGAGATGCCAGTTAAGGCTATGTCATCATTCACTGCTAGGGCAAATATGGAGATTAGACGCCAATAAAATGTGCAAGTAGAACTTTATTAACAGATGGAGACCATTAGTTTTGATATGTGCCCAATGGTCTCCATCTGTTAATAAAGTTGTACTTGGACATTTTATTGGCGTCTAATCTCCATATTTGCCCTCACGGCTTTTTTAGATAGCCTACCCTCCTGCTTTTTTGGTCCATCATTCACTGCTATACATTCTAATTCTCGCATCTTACTTCTTAGACTTCTGGCATTAGCTTACAAACATTTCAAAGTTTGTTTTTTGTTTGTATTTTCATTCTGCTTTTTAATTGCTAGGGATAAGTTAGAATTTGTTAGCTCAGGCGAGTTTTTAGTTACAGGCACTTGGACTACTTTTCTTTTTATTGGAACCTCATTTTCGGGGTGCCCTAATTCTAATGCATCATTAGTATCCATTGAAGATACCTCCCTCCAAACCATGCGCTGCTGAACGACTGTCAGCTTTCTCCTTTTTTCTAGTTTAAAAGCTGCTCTATCTCCTTTTTAAAGGTTAGCGCCAGCAGTCTGGTTCCACCCTGGTTAAGGTGGAGCCCATCCCTTCGGAAGAGACTACCCCTTCCCCAAAAGGTTCCCCAGTTCCTTACAAAACTGAATCCCTCTTCCTTGCACCATCGTCTCATCCACGCATTGAGACTCCGGAGCTCTGCCTGCCTCTGGGGACCAGCGCGTAGAACAGGGAACATTTCAGAGAATGCTACCCTGGAGGTTCTGGATTTAAGCTTTCTACCTAAGAGCCTAAATTTGGCTTCCAGAACCTCCCTCCCACATTTTCCTATGTCGTTGGTGCCCACATGTACCATGACAGCCGGCTCCTCCCCAGCACTGTCTAAAATCCTATCTAGGTTATGTGTGAGGTCCACCACCTTCACACCAGGTAGACATATTACCAGCGATCCTCACGCCCACCAGCCACCTGGCTGTCTACATTCCTAATAATTGAATCACCAGCTATGACGGCCGACCTAACCCTTCCCTCCTGGGCAGTAGGCCTTGGGGAAATATCCTCAGTGAGAAAGGACAATGCACTACCTGGACAGCAGGTCCTTGCTACAGGATCTTTTCCTGCTGCACCAGTTTGATGCGCTCCAGTCATGAGACCTTCTTCCTCCAAGGCAGCACCAGTTGGGACTTGGCTACTATGTCACTGAAGGTTTCATCTATATACCTCTCTGTCTGCCTCAGCTCCTCCAGGTCTACCACTCTAGCCTCCAGACATCGGACTCGTTCTCTGAGAGCTAGGAGCTTTTTGCATCGCATGCACATGTACAATTTCTCACCGGCGGGTAAAAATCATGTATGTGTCACTCGATGCAAAAGACTGGGAAGCCCCCTCTTGCTGCTGGACTGCTGCCTTCATCTCAGATTTTTTCAGTTCCTACTTACGTTTTAGGTTGCTATGGGAGTAGGAATGTGTCTAATTAACGTCCTTTAAATATATTCGTGAATTCACTATATGTCTGGTAGTGGTCTACAGGGGAATGATCAAACTCTCAATAAGGTGTTTTTTTTGTTTTGGTTTTTTTTTTGTGAAAGTGGCACCTGCCTATAAATTAAAGGATGAGCTAGGGGTGGATGGGTTGGGAAATACAAACAGTAACTTCAGTTACAGGCCGATACAGAAAACCCCGCGGGAGAGCCAGCGAACGACCACTCTCCTGACGCGCGCCCAGGCCACTCTCCTGGGCGCGCGATTCAGAAAAAAAATATTCAAATGAGGGCCCGCGGTAAAAGGAGGCGCTAGGGACACTAGCGCATCCCTAGCGCCTCCTTTTAGACAGAAGCTGCGACTGGCAGCGGGTTTGACAGCCGACACTCAATTTTACCGGCATCAGTTCTCGAACCCGCTGACAGCCACGGGTTCGGAAAACGGACGCCGGCCAAATTGAGCGTCCGTCTTCCAACCCGCGGGCAGATTTAAATTTTTTTTTTTTTTAACTTTTGGGGCCTCCAACTTACTATCGCTATGATAGTAAGTCGGAGGGTGTACAGAAAAGTAGTTTTTTCTGCTTTTCTGTATACTTTCCTGGTGCTAGCTGAAATTAAAATGTGCGGCTTGGCTGCACATTTTACTTTCTGTATCGCGCGGGAATAACTAATAGGCCCATCAACATGCATTTGCATGTTGCAGGCGCTATTAGTTTCGGGGGGCTTGGACGTGCGTTTTCGACGCGCTATTACCCCTTACTGTATAAGGAGTAAAAAGAGCGTGTCGAAAACGCGTGTCCAACCAGGGGCTAACAGTGCGCTCCATCAGCCTGTTAGCCAGAGTGACTCACTGCTCTCTTGATTAACAAAAGTTGGTACCTAATCAAACCAAATCACAACACCTTTCCAAGGTGAGTAACTGAACTGAACTTTTCAACCTTTTTACTTAGGTATACACTGCTCCTAGCTTATTTCTAGCTTCTAGCTACCTTTTTTTTGTTTTTAATAGCTGTTTGTTTTTAATAGCTGCCTTACTGATTGACTATTTAAAAATACAAACAGTCTAACGTCTGTTTATTCGCTGCCTTACTGACTATTAAAAGCACAAACACACTAAATAATATTCCCTGTACGTACCGGATCAGTCCAGACTCCAGGGTTTTGCCTCCCCTCCAGCAGATGGAGACAGAGAAAGATTTGAATGACTCTGCCTTATATGCCAGGGTGCCACTCACAGTCTGCCAGTATTACTCTGTCTCCAGCAGATGGCAGGGGGGCAACACTCACAGTCTGCTCTGATTCTTTAAAAAAAAAAAAAAAAAGATATAGAGACAGGGATTATTTTGTTGGTATGTTCTTTTGATTAGATTTCTTTCCTTAAAAGAAAAAAAAGGGATGACACGTTGAAGGTGCCTTGAGGTCTCTTGTCTCCCAGGGGGTCGGCAGATCCTGAGGGGACCATCCCCACTGGTCGAAAGGACAGATGTGGCTCAGGGTCGAGGGCCCTACTGAACCCCTAGGGCAGCCCAGCTTGGGGTGATACCGGGGAGCCCGGATCACTCACCCCAGCCAGACCATTTCAGGACCCGATTGCACGGACAGCTGAGCAGGTTTGCAAATTTATTCACGGCAGCGATTTTGCACGGCCCTCCCTTATCTTGATTGCCGCGGCGGTTGGGGAACCTTGCGCTCCGTTTAAAAAAAAAATTCTTAATTGTTTTTTGTAGTTTTCATCGGCTCTCTCATGTCGCGCAGTTAGTCGTGTCGAGCGTGCGGCTCCAGGCGCGCGAGCCTAGAGCCAGGGATGGGCTAATCTCAGCCTGCATCCCCGGGGGTGAGGGAACATCGGAGGCTCTCAGGGGGTAGTTCGTCAGTGGCGGTCGAATTTGGGGCTTTGCCGACGTTGGTTTCTCAGCCCTTGCCGCTGAGCGTGGGAAAAGCCGCCATTTTGGGCTCGGGCTCAGCAATGGCTCAGATCGCGGTGGGAGAAGGGAATTCCCCCCCTCCTCCCTATCGCCTCAGCAGCCGTGGTAGGTCTCCCCTGCAAGGCCAGACGCTGCAGGGCAAGATGTAGACGCTGACACAGATACAGCTTCAGATTCTTCTGCATTTTCTTCAGATTTTATCCTAGCGATGCACAGAGCTTTTAAAGCAAAAAAGGCAGGTAAGAAGTCCGCTTCTCACCCCGGGGACTCCTCTGGGTCGCTTCACAGGGAGAAAAAGAGACCCTGGTCATTGGACCTAGGAAGGTCTTTCCCTGAATCATAAGATCTCTCTGACATCGATCAAAAGTCATAAGCAGGGCTCAAGGAGGTCCCCTACTTAGCTTACTTACATCAGTTCTTTTCACCCCTTATCTCATGATCTCCTGCCCATGCCTACCTCTCTTAGTAATACATTTTTTCGCCCCGACCCCCTGTTTTTACCCCACGTTTTTCACATATAATTTCTTCAATGTTTTCAATCCTTTTAACCCGTCTCTGTAGTCAGCGAAGGTCTCTAAAGTTTAATGATTAATGCTTTAAAGTTTTATCGTTCCAATGTTCCAATGTTTAATACCCCTATGTTTTATGTTCGAATGTTTAATGGCTCTCCCAATTGTTTCCATTGAATGATCTCATGTTTAGTTAATGTAACTTAACCTAACTTAATGTTTTAACTTAATGTTTAATGTATTGCCCACCCGCGACCGTTCTGTTGTACTGTAAACCGGTGTGATCTGTATTTCATACAGGAATGTCAGTATATAAGAATTCTAAATAAATAAATAAATAAAAGGGAAGCGTCCTTTGTGGTCCCTGACACACCGGGATTATACGGATATTTCTTCGGATACCCCGGACCAGGAAGATCAGGATATGCCGGCCCAGCCCCCGAGGGGGGTGGAGGGCAACGGCGATCAGCAGCTGGGAGCTACTCGGCAGACCCACATCGTCAAGGGCGATGTGGGTCTGCCGCCTGTTCTGAAGGGATGAACTTGGCCCCCTCATTCCTGCCATTTTGGGGGAATTGGGGATTGAGGCACCTCCTGAAGAATCTCGATTAGGATCTATGGATCTGGTCTTATTGGGCCTGAGGGGTCCTCCTACTGCTTTTCCATTCCATTTCTCGGCTACGGGCCTGCTTTTCCGGGAATGGGATACCCCAGACTTGGGGTTAAAGGTTACGAAAGCGATGGATAAGCTTTATCCTCTGCCGGAGGAGGCTTTGGAAATCCTGCACATACCGAAAGTGGATGTGGCAGGTTCGGCGGTTATGAAGAAAACCACTATTCCGGTCACTGGATCCACAGCCCTTAAGGACCTGCAGGATCAAAAGCTGGAGTTGCAGCTTAAGAAGAATTTCGAGGTCTCTGCCCTGGGGATCCGGGCGGCGATGTGTAATAATTTTGCTTTAAGAGCCGGACTCCGCTGGGTGCAACAGCTCCAAGCCAATGAGGGACTTTCAGAAGAGGAAGCTAGGCAGGCCAGTTGTCTGGAGGCGGTGGTGGCTTATAGTGGAGATGCACTTCATGATCTTTTACGGACCTCCGCTCGCTCCATGGTCTCGGCAGTGTCGTCCCATAGGTTATTATGGTTGCGGAACTGGTCTGCGGATGTGTCTTCCAAATCCCAGTTGGCAAGCTGTTATTTGGAAAAGAACTTGAAGACATGATTCAGTCCTTGGGCGAAAACAAGATTCACCGCCTGCCAGAAGACAGACCGAGGTCCAGAGGAATTTTTTCTTCTAGGTCCCGATTCAGTGGGAGTCGAAGATCTCGAGCGCCCCTTCTTCCTTTCAGCAGAATACGGGCAGGCAGCAGACCTGGTCGCAGCCCTTTCGTGGACGGCGCTTCGGCAGACCTGGTACTTCCCAGGCAACCCCAGGCGGAAAAGCTGCACAATGATGGCCTGCCGGCCCACTCCTCGGTACCAATGGTAGGGGACAGACTGTTTCTGTTTTACGAGGAATGGGCCAAAATCACTTCACTATAGATTTTGCACGCCGGCCCAGCCCACGGTTCCTGATCTCCCCATGCGGGTACGCAGAAAAACGTCAAGCAGTAAAGCACACTTTGCACCATCTCATCGATCTGGGGACAGTTGTGCCGGTCCCTCCGCCAGAGCATCGCAAGGGCCGCTACTCCATTTATTTCATCGTTTCAAAGAAAGAGGGGTCCTTCCGTCCCATTCTTGATATAAAGCGGGTCAACAAATGTCTTCGGATTCCCCGCTTCCGCGTGTAGATGTTGCGTTCTGTCATCGCGTCAGTCCGGCCAGGAGCGTTTCTGGCATCGCTGGATCTAACAGGCGTATCTGCATATCGGGATCAGGGCGGATCATCAGAAATTTTTCATCCTGGGACAGCACTTCCAGTTTCGGGCTTTGCCCTTTGGCCTTGCGACAGCCCCCAGGACGTTCACCAAGATAATGGTGGTGGTGGTGGTGGCAGCACAACTACGTCGGGAAGGCTTGTTGGTGCACCCGTACTTGGACGATTGGCTGATTCGGGCGAAGTCCGAAGACCTGTGTCTGGCAGGAATCTGCCGTGTGCTGCAACTGTTGGAGTCTCTCGGCTGGGTGGTCAACAGAGCCAAAAGTCACCTAACCCCCTCCCAATCCTTGGAATTTTTGGGAGCTTTGTTCGACTCATGTCAGGGGAAAGTTTTTCTAACGTCAGACTGAATTACCAAATTACAGGGACAAGTGAGGATTCTGTTGGCAAAACAGCCTCCGCGAGTCTGGGATTACTTGCAAGTCCTAGGATCCATGACATCAACTCTGGAACTGGTTCCATGGGCGTTCGCTCACATGCGGCCTTTACAATCTGCATTGTTTTCTTGCTGGAGTCGTTTCCGAACAGTTTTATCGCCTCCTGCCGTTAACGGAGTCCGCTCGGTCCAGTCTGGATTGGTGGCTGTGCTCGGATAATCTGGGCCGTGGGTTACCCTTGGTGATTCCAGAATGGACAGTAGTCACTACGGATGCCAGCCTCTCCGGTTGGGGAGCAGTTTGTTTGCGGAAGTCGGTCCAGGGTCTATGGTCTCCGGAGGCGTCTCAGTGGTCGATCAATCGTCTGGAGACCAAAGCAGTTCATCTGGCACTGGAGGCCTTCCTTCCTTTGGTTCAGGGGAAGGCGGTCCGGGTGCTGTCCGACAATGCGACCACGGTGGCCTACATCAATCGTCAGGGGGGTACAAAGAGTCGCCCGGTGGCATTGGAAGCTTGCTTGTTGGTCAGTTGGATGGAACAGAACCTTGTAAGCATAGCCACGTCCCACATAGCAGGGGTCGACAACATGCACGCGGACTTTCTGAGTCGAAATCAGCTCGATCCCAGAGAGTGGGAATTGGTGAACAGAGCTTTTGAACTCATTTGCAACAAATGGGGCACGCCCTCAATGGATCTCATGGCGACATTCAAGAATACCAAGGCCCCGCGCTTCTTTGCGCGTCGCAGGAACACCAGTGCAGAGGGCATGGACGCTCTTGTCCTACCATGGCCATAGACTGTTCTGCAAGCACCTTATCGGCAAGGTGCTCCGGCGAATAGAGAACCACCCGGCAGAGGTAATCCTGGTGGCTCTCGAGTGGCCTTGCCGTCCGTGGTTTGCGGATCTAGTCAATCTCGCAGTGGAGGGTCCATTACGGTTTTCACACCTTCGGAATCTGCTACATCAGGAGCCCATCTGTTTCAACCAAGTAGATCGCTTTTGACTAGCAGCATGGCGTTTGAGAGGCAGCGTCTAAAGAACAAAAGTTACTCGGACGCGGTAGTAACTACTTTGCTGAGATTGCGCAAAGCCTCGACGTCTCTATCTTATGTGCAAGTCTGGAAGGTTTTTGAGTCGTGGTTTGTTGAGCATAGTATTGTTCCCATCCGGTCGTCTGTGTCTGACATTCTAGGTTTCCTTCAGGCAGGGTTAGCTAAGGGCTTGTCCTGTAGTTCTTTGAGGGTCCAGGTGGCAGCTTTAGGCTGCTTACGAGGGAACATAAGGGGCGTCGCCTTGGCTGCGCATCCTGATGTTTCTCACTTCCTTAGAGGAGCTAAACATTTATGCCCGCCAGTGACTTTTCCATGTCCGTCCTGGAATTTAAATGTAGTTCTTACGGCCTTATGTGCGCCGCCTTTTGAGCCTTTGAAGAGAGCAACCCTGAAGGACCTCACTTTGAAAGTGGTGTTCCTGGTAGCGATTTCTTCTGTGTGTCAGGTCTCCAAACTGCAGGCGTTGTCATGCCGGGAACCTTTTTTGAGAATTTCTGATTCAGGGGTTACTTTGCGGACAGTTCCATCTTTTCTTCCGAAGGTGATTTTTTCCTTTCATGTGAATCAGTCAGTGGAACTCCCGTCTTTTGCTGATCTGGATAGGTCGGATCCCCTTTCAAGGGATTTGAGAAAATTGGATGTTTGCAGGGCTCTGCTGTGATATCTGGACGTGACTAACGATTTTAGAGTCTCGGATCATCTCTTTGTCCTCTGGAGTGGTCCAAAGTGGGGTAATATGGTGTCTAAGACCACGATAGCCCGGTAGCTGAAAGAGGCAATAAGTTTCGCATATTTGCTTCGTGGTCGGCCCTTACCGGGGGGGCTTAAGGCACATTCCACTCGTTCCCAGGCGGCTTCCTGGGCAGAGTGTCAATAGATTTCCCCGCAAGAGATTTGCAGGGCAGCTACCTGGAAATCTTTGCATACCTTTGCGAGACATTACAGACTGGATGTCCAGGATTCGAGGGAAGGAAATTTCGGAGCCGGTGTGTTGAGAGCGGGCCTCTCCGGATCCCATCCCTGGTAAGTAACAGCTCTGGTACATCCCAGGAGTCTAGACTGATCCGGTACGTACAGGGAAAAGAAAATTAATTCTTACCTGATAATTTTCATTCCTGTAGTACCAAGGATCAGTCCAGAGTCCCGCCCGCTTAGTGCATAAAGGTAATGGAGAGTCCGCTACGTTTGCATTTGTTTCATTTGCTCTGCAGAGGCTTCTGTTTTTACCTTTTTTAACGGGTCTGTTTTATAGTTGGGGGTCAGTGATCCATATTAAGTTTTCGGTTCATGTACATAGTTTGAGTTAGAATCATTCTGCTTTGACATTGCATAATATTGGCAGACTGTGGGTGGCACCCTGGTATATAAGGCAGAGTCATTCAAATCTTTCTCTGTCTCCATCTGCTGGAGGGGAGGCAAAACCCAGGAGTCTAGACTTATCCTTGGTAGTACAGGAACGAAAATTATCAGGTAAGAACTAATTTTCTTTTCCCAAATAGTTAACTTCGCCCCAATACTTTTAAAAAAGAAAAATTCCCAAGCAAAAACTTACTGATTCCTTTCAGCCACCAGCAAGGTGATCCTCTCCTCTCAGTGCTCCCACAGCCTTCAATCTTTGGTTCTCACACCATGGATATTGACAGCAAAACAGTTCAGGCCATGCCTCTCCCAAAAAGGTAAAACAGGTGATTTAGCAGCAAGAAAACCTACCATCAGATGGTCATTCAATTTTAAATTGAAGAGGTTTTCCTCCTGGAAGATCCTTTCACATGTTCTAGCACTCTTCTTTTGAAATGACTTCTCCATCTCGCTAAATTAGGATTAAAATCAAATTCTGTTGGGGCACATTTGAGTGTTACAGCAGCATACCATCACCATTCGGGACGCATGCTGGTATCACAGCAGCCCATAGTTTATTAAAGGATTGTACAACCTATGACCCCCGCTCTAATTGCCTCCAGCACAGTGGCATTTAAATGTAGCTCGCTCACAAATAATAAGGGCTCCATTTGAACATTGACTTCTGCAAAGTATGTAACATGGAAGCTGTTGCTTTCTTATAGCTGTTACATTGGCTCATAGCATCAGTTAGCTTCATGCATTAGTAGATTTTCCAGAATAGAGTGGTGTGAAGGATGCATCTGAAATTTTTACCAAAAGTAATATCTCTGTTCCATTTGAACAGCCAGTTGTGTTACCAACTTTTTCCCCCAAGGCCTCATTCTTCTTTAGCACAACAGATTCTCCGTACTTTAGACTGCAGAAGAGCTCTGTTATTCTACTTAATCTTTCAGAAACTCATGTTACTTATTTTTTGCTCAAGATGCCAACAGGAAGGGTCTTCCAGTCACAGCACAAACTCTGTCTCAATGGCTGTCTCTATGCATTTCTGAATGCTTTAAGATGGAAGGAGTTCATCTTATTTGAAATATAACAATTCATGAAATTTGAACATCTGCAATGTCAATGGCACATCTTTAATTAGTGTTAATTCAGGAAATTTGTAAAGTTGCCAGTTGGTCATCTGTCCACACCTTTACCAAGCATTACTGTTTGGAGCAGGACTCTCGTAGTAGTTTTTGGTCAAGCCATATTAAGAAACCTGTTTAAGTAACAGTTGTAACTTCCCGCTTTATTTGGGTTGTAGTACGAAAAAAAAATATGGCTATATAAAATTGTTCCCAATAACCTTCAGCTTGAGAGTCCCCATTTATGCAGTGGCATTGTTCCTGCTTGTCCATGGGGGTGTTTTCCGTGGACAGTAGAACAAAAAGCTGACCTCCCTCTGCCCCATTCAGTTGAAGCTAGCTGGGGAATAGATGGCGGGATAAGTTGGCAATGGCAGTACAGGAACTCCCGTGCATGCTTTAGAAAGATTTTGTGTTTTGCTTTTTTTTTTCTGAGCTCTGAAGAGCAATTGCCAACTTGCACCGTTGGATGACATCACCCATTTGTGTAGCTGTTTTTCTCCACAGAGAACATGTTACAGGTAAGCTGCTTTGCTTTATCCAGATAAATTGGTTGTCTGAAAATTGCCATCCCTCAGTGTGGTTAAAAGTCCGTGCATCATGGAAGCCACGTTTAGAGGAGGCGTTCCTGAGGTTGTATTTGTCAGGGGAAGAAAATTATTATTATTATTATTACTACATAGATTGCATTTTCAGATTCCTGTATGAGCTTTTCCAGCATGCATCAATCCACAGAAAAAACAGGTGCAAGTGATCTTGTGTAATTTGTATCGGCAGCATGCTTCAAAGCAAAAGAACAGTGCCTTGTAAATGTCTTCACACACTTGTTTAAAAAAAATGAAAATCAAAATGCATTAAAGTAGGAGTTTCTTTCAGCGATCTACACATACTGTACACTTTCATCATGAAAGGACAATTAAAGAAATATTCCAAAAGTAATTAAGAATAAATGCAGTTTGATTTGTATTTTTTGGACAGCAGAAAGTGAAAAATGTATAAGGGTGTGACGACTGTATGTGTGTATATCTTTGCTTTGAGAATTGCCCCCTATTTGATTTGTGAGCTATAAAGCTTATCTGTTCAGTTTCTCCATCCAGAAAACCATTATTTTAAGCTGGTTGTATTATACCACAAGATGAAATAAAAGAATATTAACAACCACTTCCCTGCCATGTAGCCATAGTGCACATATTACTCACTGCTTGTCCTTCATTTACAGATAAAGTGTGACCAGTATTGGCCAAGCCGTGGTACAGATACGTATGGAATGATTCAGGTCACGCTGCTGGACACTATTGAACTGGCCACTTTTTGCGTGCGAACATTTTCCCTTCACAAGGTGATAACTCTCATTAATGTTGGAAGGGTCACAGTTATGTCTTTCATACACAATGGAACCCTGCCTCTTTCATACACATTTCAGTCCCTCTTTCCCCATACTTTTCCATGTATATGTTCGCTCTCATTTTGTAATGACATTCTTGATTCCATAGTTCAAGCCTTATGTGTGCCAAAGTCTCTGTTCTTGTATCCTCATGCCGTCACTGTGCCTTGTGCCTCTTCTGTCAGCTGCCTGCAGATACCATGCTTCCTGTTTTGTGTAAACAATATTTCTGGTGGCATAGTCCAAACCTACTTGTCTTCTGTGTTTCAGCAGAATGGCTCCAGTGAGAAAAGGGAAGTTCGTCAGTTTCAGTTCACAGCTTGGCCTGACCATGGAGTTCCCGAGTACCCTACCCCATTCTTGGCATTCTTGAGAAGAGTGAAAACGTGCAATCCTCCTGATGCTGGCCCAATTGTAGTACACTGCAGGTACTGACTTAGCAAACGACATTTGGAAACAGCATTCTATGAGCTTCCTTATGGTCATTATTTTGTGTTGTTAAGAGCACATCTGAAAAAAAAAAAACCTTTGATTCATATTAGAATTCAATCATCATTTGTACACTGGGAAAATAATAAAAAAAATCAGGCCTTATTTATCAAGGTCTCTTTCCATAGAAACAGAATGGGAAAAATCCCTTTGTGTATTGGGCCTTAAGTGGTCAATTTAGGATTAGCTGCATGATTGCAGCTAACACTTTTATAACCCTTCTTTCTCTGATCCACATGCTAGTATCATGACTCAGGTATCACCTAGCAGATAAAAACAGAAAGGCTTATAGTGCAGATCAGCAAAGCTTTATGAAAGCAAAGATGTGCTGATGTAAAACTAAATTATTAACTGCACTTGACAAAAGTAGACGCTGCTGGCATTTTCTTATTTAAAGCATTCATTTAGTTTTACTCTGATGTGACTGAATCAAGGGCATGATGTTTAATACTTATTAAGGATGTAGCCATTTCTTCTTTTTATGGAGCTTGCAAGATCTATCAGATGAGGAAGTCTGACAATGGCCAGCTTCCAGAATCAAGTGGAAAGGTGGAGAACTTCCTAGCTAGCTACCCCCCCCATTGGGCTGGCTCAGTGTCAGTGTGACATGCTGTGCTGCACAAGGTCCCTAGTGTCATCCCAGAGCCGGGTCTTCCACACCCTCATCAACTGGAGCTGGGAGTCGAGGCCATCATTAAGGGAGGCACCTGTTGGCTGGATGCAATACACATGAAACACAGGGCTCTGTAAGGAGGCTTGGCACATGGCTCCTGGCCTCAGGACTAGACAAGGAACAGTGAGAGGTCCATTAAAATAGGGGAAAATCTCCAGAGTAATTGTGAATGAAGAACCATGGCACCAGAATCCCAGCACTCGTTCTGATTAGGCTGGAAGAAAAGGGAGACAGGAGGAAATACCACGCTAAGAATTAAAAAAAGAACCATGTTTTTGTCCTTGTGTGAGATTGGAAATTTTCATAGTGACCACTCCCAAAGCCCATCCCTGATACGGTATAGAACATGAATTTGTTTGCTTTGCGTCACCACTCCCCTCCCTGTTAAGGAATATGTTTCCATTAGAGGTCTGTTTCAGCCTCATGGGAGAGTGTTGGTGGTAGCAGCACTTTCTAAGTGTATGATTATTTAATAATTATTACTGCAGGCTGAATAAATTATGCAAACATCTTAATTTTCAACTAAAAGAAAAAAAAAACTAGATCAAACTGTACCTGGAAAGAGAAGGCACGGTGATGCGCTGCATTGTGCTAACATCTGACCTTGGCTTTCAGTGCAGGGGTAGGACGGACGGGTTGTTTTATTGTAATTGATGCAATGTTGGAGAGGATAAAGCATGAGAAGACGGTGGATATCTATGGGCATGTTACGCTAATGAGATCACAGCGGAACTACATGGTCCAGACGGAGGATCAGTACAGCTTCATCCATGATGCCTTGCTAGAGGCCGTGGCCTGCGGTAACACTGAGGTTCCAGCCAGAAACCTGTACACTTACATTCAGAAACTGGCCCAGATTGAGGTGGGAGAGCATGTCACAGGAATGGAGCTGGAGTTCAAGGTAATAATGAGGTGGGGGGAGGGGAGGGGAAATGGAAGAGGAGGGAAAGAATGAATTTCCATTCAGATGGAGTTTTGCAGTCATCTGTATGGAATACTAAAGAGAGCATAGCTGTAAACTCACAACATAGCCATGTTAAATACAGTTTCTGAAGATAAAGAGAGCAAGTAATACAAGTGTTCAGGAACTTGGGAGTATCCGAATAATTGGGGAAGGGAGTAGAGGTGAGCAAAGCGTGGTGTTTCTGATAGAGCAGTGATTGGCGCTTTTGAAATGGAAAGGACTGGTTCAAATGTTCTGCATTAAAGAAGCAATTACGTATCTCAGTGTGAGCCTTTCACTCCCCAGGGAAACCCAGCTGCTACTGCTGCTCAGAAAGGCACCCTCCACTTTCAGAATTCCTGATTGAATAATTTCCAGCCCTTTTTTTTTCCTTTATAAGTTAATCTTAACATTGTATTACAAAAGCTTACAAATTTGCATCGCTGAGCTATGAGATGGCTGAAATCTGCAATTTTCAGCTCACCTGGCAGTAGGATAAACGAAGAGCCAGCCTGTAATACAAAACTGTCTCAGTGAGACCAATACTGCCCCCTCATTTTCCCTGCTGTGTGTCCTGAATTCACTACCAACATATGTATATGGTGTTTTCAAATCGGTGCCTGGGGTCTATGTACATGTGCACTTTAAAGTTTGATTTATGTTGCTTAGAAAATTAGTTTGTTACTCCTTTTTTTATCATGTTCAACAAATGTATCTCAGTCTTTACTATGAGGCAAACTAAATTCTTGCCACAGATTTAAGGAAACAGTAATTGGTTTTGAAAATCTGAACTGAATGAGCCCTGTGCACAAGAGTTTGCAAATAGCGTTGTCTCACTGAAAACACAAGTACTTTTGCTCTCATTATTTGTGGCCAATAGAAAGCGGCTGTTAAAACCTTGAACCCATAGTGCAGGGTCTAAGATACCTTCTTTAGCTGCATAAACCAGAGCTACTACTAATTTTTATTGTTTCTATGTGCTAAGGAGATGGAATTAATTCTCTTACAGCGACTTGCCAACTCTAAAGCGCATACTTCAAGATTTATCAGCGCCAACCTTCCATGCAACAAATTCAAGAATCGCCTTGTTAATATCATGCCATATGAGACCACCCGGGTTTGCCTTCAGCCAATCAGAGGAGTGGAGGGGTCAGATTACATCAATTCCAGCTTTATTGATGGATACAGGTACAGAACAGCACACTTTTTAAAAAAACGTATCCATTTAATTATGATTCCAAGAAAAAACTTGTTAGGAAAAATGATAAAAGCAGAAAACCAAACATTCAGTATATAAAAAGAATGTTGCAAAAAAAAAAAATAGGCTGTTCACACAAAAGCCCTCCAAATAAGAAGGCAAACACAGGAAATATAGGAAAATTGGTTCTTACCTGCTAATTTTCATTCCTGTATTACCAAGGATCAGTCCAGACCGCTGGGTTGTGTCTCCCTTCCAGCAGATGGAGTCAGAGAAAAAAACTGAAAGGCACCCCCTCTTACACTGGTGTGCCATCTGCGATCCTTCAGTGCCACCCCATCAATTTCTCATCTCATCCCCACCCCCTTTTTCCTTCATTTTTCCCCAGGAATAGTAAGTCCCATGGCGCAATATTTTTATTTTTATTTCATTGAGTGAATGATTTGTTTATGCTAGAATCCCATCTAGCTATTGGCTATTTTTATGTATATTTTAAATTTAATTTTATTTTGATTCTTTCTTTTAATTTTTATTTTATTTCTTGTAAACCGTTTTGACAAAATTTATTTTTATAAAACGGTATATAAATGCCCTTAAATAAATAAATAAATAATCCATATCATAGCAGAATGAAAAATATCATAACCTTTAACATAAGAACCAATGGCTATATCAAACCACTTAAGAAAAAAGGAAACTGCATAATGTGGAATTTATGTACATGGAGGGAGCATGTCTATAAGCAACTTGAATGCTACCTCGTTGAGAATATTCTGCAAAAGGAAAACGATACCAAGCGGACTCTCCATACTCCAAGGGCGGGCATCTGGACTGATCTTTGGTACTACAGGAACGAAAATTATTAGGTAAGAACCAATTTTCCTTTCCCTGTATGTACCAGGATCAGTCCAGACCACTGGGATGAATCCAAGCTACCCTTAATGGGGTGGGACCTGGAGAGACCCGCTCGGAGAACACCGCTGCCGAAGCAGTCGACATCCGGGTCCCGGATGTCCAAACGGTAATGCCTCGCAAAGGTATGTAAAGATTTCCAGGTAGCTGCCCTGCAAATCTCCTGTGGCAAGACAAATTGACTTTCCGCCCAAGATGCCACCTGAGACCTGACTGAATGCGCGCTTAGACCATCCAGTACTGAACGCCCAAGCCCGATGTGAGTCGAGGATATGGCATCCTTCAGCCACCTGGCAATGGTAGCCTTAGAAGCTTTCTGTCCCTTCTTAGGGCCACACCATAAGACAAACAGGTGATCAGACAATCGAAAGGCATTGGTAACCTCCAGATAGCGAAGTAGAATCCGCTTCACATCCAACCTATGTAATTCGCGAGCCTGAGGCGAATCACGATCCAAATGAGTAAATGCAGGTAACTCCACTGTCTGATTGAAATGAAACCCCGAGACTACCTTCGGTAGAAAGGAGGGTACTGTTCAAAGGGAAATTCATGAGTTCGAAATCTGGAGAAAGGGCTCCCGACAGGACAACGCTTGAAGCTCCGATATGCGTCTAGCCAATGTGATAACCACCAAGAAAATCACCTTGAGAGTCAGGTCTTTCAAGGTGGCCCACTTGATAGGCTCAAAGGAAAGACCGCCCAAGCCTCGGAGAACCAGGTTCAAACTCCATGAAGGATAGATCTGTCTAACCGGAGGATGCAGATGCTTCGCGCCCTTCAAAAAGCGTGACACATCCGGATGAGTTGTGAGAGAGATGCCGTCAATCTTTCCCCGCAAACATCCAAGGGCCGCCACCTGCACCCGAAGAGAACTGCACGCTAACCCTTTCTTCAGTCCCTCCTGCAAGAATGCTAGAATATGTACAATGGAAGCACGTCGTGGGGACACATTCACCCCGCCACACCAGATGTCAAAAATCTTCCAGACCCGAACATAAGCAAGAGAAGTGGATTTCTTGTGTGCCTGCAGGAGGGTTGAAATAACTGTATCAGGGTAGCCTCTTTTCCTCAACTGTCACCTCTCATAAGCCAGGCCGCTAGACAAAAGCGATCCACTCGAGCGAAAAATACTGGACCTTGTCGAAGAAGATTCGGTAGATGATGGAGTCAAAGCGGGCCGTCGACTGCCAGATTGACCAGATCCACGAACCACAGGCGCCTCGGCCATTCCGGCACTACGAGTATAATTGGCCCCATGTGCATCTCTATGCGACTTAGAACCTTGCCCACCAAGGGCCAGGGAGGAAACACATAAAGCAGAATGTTGCGAGGCCACTGGAGGACGAGGACATCGACCCCCTTCTGACCCATGCTCCCTTCGGTGACTGAAAAACCGAGCCACCTTTGCATTTCTCTGGGTCGCCATCAAGTCCAGGTGAGGGACGCCCCACCGACGAGCCAGGAAGCCCATGGCTTCCTCGGACAACTGCCACTCTCCGGGATCCAGATGCTGACGACTGAGAAAATCCGCCTGAACGCTGTCGACTCCGGCTATGGGAGAAGCCACCAGATGGACTAAATGGCGCTCCGCCCAAACCATCAGACGCCCTCTGCAGCTACGGGACGACTCTTGGTACCCCCCTGACGATTGATGTAAGTCACCACTGTTGCATTGTCCGACAACACCCGCACGGACCGACGGTGAACCAAAAGAAGAAAACGGCACAACGCCAGGCGCACCGCCCTGGTTTCCAAGCGATTAATGGACCATTTCGCCTGTTGCCCCGTCCAACTGCTCTGCGCCGCCTGGGATTGACAAACTGCTCCCCAACCAGAGAAGCTGGCATCCGTCATCACTATCACCCATTGAGGTTCCTCCAGGTCCTGCAGGTGGGCCAGAATCAACCACCACTGAAGACTGGACCGGGCAGGTTCCAAGAGCGGCAATTGGATCTGGAACTCTTCCAACTTCGGATCCCAACGAGAAAGCAACGTTCTTTGCAAAGGCCTCATATGGGCGAAGGCCCAAGGGACTAGTTCTAGAATAGACACCATAGAACCAAGCACCTGCAAGTAATCCCACACTCGGGGTAACGGTAGGGACAATAGCTGACAAACCTGCGCCACCAGCTTGGTGGCCCGCTCCTCCGTGAGGAAGACCTTGCCTATTGTCGTATCGAACTGAGCCCCGAGGAAGTTCAGAACCTGGGACGGAATCAACTGACTCTTGGCGTAATTGACGATCCACCCAAGAGATTGTAGCAGGCGGAGCACTGACTGAATCGCTGCTTTGCACAGCTCCTCCAACTTCGCCCAGATCAGCCAATTGTCCAGGTAGGGATGTACCAAAATCCCTTCCTTCCATAGTGCCGCCGCTACAACTACCATCACCTTAGTGAATACGCGGGGAGCCGTGGCCAATCAGAATGGAAGGGCCTGGAACTGGTAATGCTCGCCTAAAATCATGAACCTGAGGTACCGTCAATACCACTCGTTGATCCCTATATGAAGGTAGGCCTCTGTCAAGTCTAAAGAAGCCAAAAATTTGCCCGAGTGGACGGCCGCAATGACCAAGCAGAGGGTCTCCATGCGAAAATGAGGCACCCAGAGTGCCTTGTTCACTTTCTTGAGATCCAAAATTGGGCGGAAGGAGCCCTCCTTCTTGGGGACCACGAAATATATGGAATATCTGCCAGTTTCGATCTCCTCCTGAGGGACCGAGACAATGGCCCCAAGGGCTTCCAGCCGATTCAGAGTCTGAGTTACTACCGCTCGCTTCGCGTGAGACCCGCAGGGCGACATCAAAAACAGGTCCCGCAGTGGATAAGTAAATTCCAAAACGTAACCGTTTCGATGATGCCTTGCACCCACTGGTCCATGTAATCTTGATCCATTCCTTGAGAAAGAGAGAGAGGCAGCTGTGTATCACAGGGACCGAGGAGTGGGCCAGCACACCTTCATTGTGAGGACTTACCCCCGGAAGATCCCTGAGGACCCCCATCTCGAGGAGGCCTGCGGCCTCGAAAGGAAGAAGGCCAAGCCTGCGATCTCTGCGACAGCTGCCTGGATGTTTAGGAAGAAGAGAAGGCCCTGCCCTGACAAAACCAGTGCTGGCCCCTGAACCTAGGGCGAGCCGAACCAAACTCCTAGGAACTCCTAGGAGTTCTAGGCTTGTCCTCCAGTAACTTGTATACTTTGTTTTCGCCTAGGGACTTAATAAGGGTCTCCAGGTCCTCTCCAAACAAGAATTTCCCCTTAAACGGGAGATTGCCCAACTGAGTCTTGGAGGAAACATCGGTCGACCAGTTGCATAGCCACAGGAGCCTTCTGGCCGAAACCACAGACACCATATTGCTCGACGACGCCCGCAGAAGATCATACAAGGCATCTGATGTATAAGCTACCGCTGCCTCCATACTATCAGCTTGCTCAGCTTCCACCAGAGGCAACTGCAGCATGGTAAGCATCTGCTGTACCCATCTAAGGGTCGCCCTTTGCATCAGGCTACTGCACACCACCGCCCGAACGCAAGAGAAGGACCTTCAGTTTCCGATCCTGAAGATCCTTAAGGGCGGTCGCCCCTGCCACCTCGATGGTCATATGCTTGGTGACAGCCGAGACTGCGACGTCCACTTTGGGCACCTTAAGCACTGCCAAGGCATCGTCCGGTAAAGGGTAAAGCTTCTCCATAGCATGTCCTACCCGGAGGCTGGCCTCGGGAGTCTCCCACTCCCATGTCACCAGCTGCATCAACATCGGGTGAAACTGAAAAGCCTTTGGAGGAGCTTTAAGTCCCGAGAGAACCGCATCCCCTTTGGAGACCTCAGCGCTAGGTTGCGGTGCCTTCCTTCTGTAACAGCCTAAGAACCCTGGGATCATCCCCATCCACTGGGGCGGCCTCATCAACGTCCCCGTCTCCATTCCCAAGGAGAAGGTCCTGCGCCCCAGGACCCGGTGGATTTGGAGCTGAAAACCCCGAGGGATTAATGGCATTCGGGCCAGACTGCCCCTAGAGGTATCCAACCCCCCCTGATGGCCTAAGGACCTTGGGTGGAGGAGGTACCGGCTCCTGCAACTCAGCTTCCAGTTCTAAAAAAGCTTTGTGCATTAGAAGCACAAACTTAGAAGAAAAGGACTGCTGTCTCTTTAAGCCCCCCCGGGAGAGGGGCCGTATCGGGAGGAGAGGCAGGCCCTAGGTCGGCAGGCCGCACAGGGCTCAAATTAGGAGGCGACAGTGTAGGAGGGATTTCCCCCTCCCCTGCAGCCAGCTCCTCTTCCTCCCCTCGTGGGGAAGGCAAAATGGCCACTGTTCCCGCGTTAGACGGGGACGGCCCACCCCGAGCATGGCGGGAGTACAACCCTGCATCCGTCTCTCGAGAACGTGCTGACAGGCTTCCCCTGGCACTCCCCGATGGTCCCTCACCACCAGGGAGACATCTAGCACAGAGGCCATCACGGGAGAGCCGTCGATCGTCTCTCCGCAAGCGGAGCACAAGGCACCCCATGGCATGGCAGAAGATAAGGTCAGCAATCCGGCACCAAAAATTCCCCTCCGGAGCCCCTGGAACCTGCACGGCAAGAATTTAAACCTCTAAAGGTTTCTTTTTTTTTTTTTTTTTTTGAAACGCTGTCAACCAGGGGAAAACCGGCATCCCTGGGACCACTAACACTGCAGGGCACACCCGAGGAATGCGTACTTCTCAGGGTGAAGGGAGGAGAGGGACCGGCCCACCGGTGAATCTCCCCACTTTCCAGTTGGCGGGGCTCCGGGAATGCGGCTATCGGGGCATCCCACCCCAGCCGAGCATCTACCAATGTGACTTGGGAGGCATATCCAACTTCAGCAAAGAACAGAAGTAACTAATTTTAACCTTTTTTTAAATTACCGGTAGCTTGATATAGCCAAGGAATCCTTCAGAAAGAACTTCGGGGAAAATCCGTTTTTCGGGTTTGTACGGGGAGAGGGGCACTTTTTTTTTTTTTAAATTAAAAACCACCCCAAGCATTAAGATTAAATATAAAACAACCACCCCCACCCCGATCCCTCCCCAAGACTTACTAACATCCCTGGTGGTCCAGCGGGGTCCCGGGAGCCATTTGTCCCTCCGTGCCCGGCGTGCCAGCCTCTTTCAAAATGGTACCGATGTCAGGCCCCCCCAAGCTGGCCAAAAGTCCCTGGGGGTCCGGGAGCGATTTCGTTGTCGGCTACCAGTAATCAAAATGGCGCCGATAGCCTTTGCCCATACTATGTCACAGGGGCTACCGGCACCATTGGTCAACCCCTGTCACATGGTAGGAGCACAAGATGGCGCCGATGGCCATGTGACAGGGGCTGACCAATGGCGCCGGTAGCCCCTGTGACATAGCAGTTCAGAGGCTATCGGCACCATTTTGAGCGAGGCTGGCACGGAGGGACAAATGGCTTGCGGGACCCCGCTGGACCACCAGGGATGTTGGTAAGTCTTGGGATCGGGATCCCGATCGGGATCGGGATCGGGATGGTGGGGGGGGGGGTTCTATGTAATGTATTAAAATGAATTTAAATGCTTGGTGTGGGTTTTTTTAAGCTTCGTTTTCCCGTGTCGTTTTTTGGGCCGGTTTCGGTTTTCCCTGTTTAGGTTTTTTTCGGTTTTCAAAAAAACTAAAACGAGGAAAAACGAACTTTACCACGAAGTATCAGAGTCAGAAAACGACCCGGTAGAAAAAAACGAAGCACATCTCTAGAAAGAACAGGCTTTCTGGTAAATTTAAGTAAAAAAAAAACCCTTTCTTTTCTTTTTTTTTTTTACAGGATCAGGACCGCAGGTTCTGTCACCCTCATCTGCTAGAGTCAGAGAAAATACTGACGGATCGCAGGTGGCACACCAGGGTAAGAGGGGGTGCCTTTCAGTTTTTTTCTCTGACTCCATCTGCTGGAAGGGAGACACAACCCAGCGGTCTGGACTGATCCTGGTACGTACAGGGAAAGGCTTTAACAGAGCCCCTCTCCACCAACAGGAAAATAAGAACAACTCTAGCGAGCCAATACTTATACAAGGAGGAAGAGAATATTCCCACAGGTGTAGCTGTTGGAGTGAGTTCAAGATTCAGCACTAAGGAAAAATGTTAGTTGAGCAGAACCAGAGCAGGTCGCTTAATACTGAAAGCATGCTTAAGCCTGAACAATCAGCAAGATTCCCAGCCAAGAATTCATGGATGGGGAGACCAGTTTTCAGAGTGGCTTTCATATTCCTGGCCCTACAAGCAATGCAAGCAATTTTCAAAGGGAAATTCCAGAAAAGGCTGGTGCCACACTACTTCTTCCCTACGTACTTTGCAGAATCAAATACGTGAGGAAAAGCGAGGGAAACATAGGGAAATTTCAAAACAAAATCCCTCTGTGGGCTTCCATGGCCCTGCCTCTTTTCTCTTTATAAAGTGTGGATTTTCAAAGGGTTTTTTTCTGCTGGTAAACATTTGTTTACCTGTAGAAATTCTTTTGTTGATTGACTCCATAATGGCCAATAACTGCAGAAATCGGGATAGAATTGGGTATTTGAAGCGAGGTAACTCATTTGCCTTAGAGTTCTCCATATTTTTTTTTTCAAATTAAAAAAATAAAAAATGAGAACAGCCAAGTGTTGCATGAGAACTAAAGCAGGATAGACTGCAACCCTTTTACTGCTACTTTGTATGGCAGTACATAAATCCTGAATATGTTTTTGGGGTTTTTTTCAACTTCTTATTTGGTGCACTGTTTCAGACAGCAAAAAGCCTACATTGCAACTCAAGGACCCTTATCAGAAACCACAGAAGACTTCTGGCGAATGCTGTGGGAGAACAACTCCACCATCGTTGTAATGTTAACAAAGCTGCGAGAGATAGGCCGGGTAAGTTCTTGGAGTGATGACTCCAGATGCGTTGACTTTGTGCATACCTTCTCAGGAATGAACCTCTCGCGAGTTATGCTACGTTGAGTCTGATCTCACTCTCTCAAAGCTACCTCTAATGCCCTTATTACTACTTGCATTTTACCAAAAAGAGCTTTCTTCTGGAGTTCTGGCTTTCTGGTGGGTGCTGGCAATCATCACAAAGGGCTAGGAGCGAACTTAACTATTTGGTCCCTGTTGCAGTGCTGCCACCTATGTTTCAGGGCTATAAATGGATCGGTGCTAGTGGCAGAGTCCCCTAGCAATTAGAGCAGCGGGCTGATAACAAGGGAAGCCAGGGGTCAAGTCCCACTGATGCTCTTTATGACCTCACTGTCCATTGCCTCAGGTACAAACAGATTGTGAGCCTTTTGGGGACAGGGAAATACTCACAGTACTTGAATGCAATCTGCTTCGAAGTGACTAATCAGACATGAAAGGTGGAATATCAATCAAAATTTAAAAAAAAAGTGCTATCATTGTAGAATGAATTCAGATTCTAAGCAGACAGACATCACCAGTATGCTGGTATGAGATAGACAGGTCAGTGCTGCCATTATAAAGCCTGGGATGAAGGGTGGTTAGCATTGAAGGCAGCAGGACCTGCAGACAATTTGATTTGTTTCAAAATAAACAAAATCTTCTCTCCCTTATGTTAAGTGGCTCATCACACAGAAATTGGTTTTATTTTCGTTTTAATGCCCTTGGCAGGAAAAATGTCACCAGTATTGGCCTGCTGAAAGATCTGCACGGTACCAATACTTTGTAGTGGATCCTATGGCTGAATACAACATGCCACAGTACATCCTTCGAGAATTCAAAGTCACCGATGCTAGAGTAAGTATGTCGCTTACTGTGCTGTCATGATATGACCATGGTCTGGCACTTAGAAGAGACCCATTCCAAGTGGGAATTAAGGCCTTGCTGATGGATGCTAGTTGTTCTGGAAGGGATTTTGAAATGACATCAAAGAGACTTGTCTGACAATATCATAGGTTAATTTTTAAGGGGATGTTGGGGGGGAGGGCGGGATTTGTCTGTAGCAGCTTGTGAGTTGTCTCCACCCCATCTCCAGTCTGTAGGAAATGCACTAAAAGCTTTTCCAAATCATTGTTTACAAAAGCCTCCAGCCTTAAAAAGCTACTCTGAGCTTAGCAGTAGCAGATCAGTGTCTTTCCTGCCAATTTCCAGCCATTCCACCTTCTGCTGTGTGTTCAGCTTGTGCTGTGGGGTGTCTGTACAGCGCCGGAGGGCACAGGCCCCACAGGGAGAATCACAAGACAGCAAGACTAAATACTGCAAATAACTGTGCGATACAAATTAATGTGGGAGGGTTGTGCCATTCTTTCCATATCCTTTCCTGCACTATTTTAATTCTGACTTTTCTTTTGTTAACCTCAGGATGGTCAGTCAAGAACTGTTCGTCAGTTCCAGTTCACTGATTGGCCAGAACAAGGTGTGCCAAAATCAGGCGAAGGTTTCATTGATTTTATTGGACAGGTGCACAAGACAAAAGAGCAATTTGGTCAGGATGGACCAATCTCTGTCCACTGCAGGTAAACTTTAAAAAATTTACAATCCCTTTTAACTTGCAGAATCAGTTTCAAAAATAGAGGAAAAAAATTGATTGAAGACCCTAGGAGTTTCTCTAGTCTATTATCTTAATGAAATAAAGCAGGTCATGCCTGGTCCTGAAGAGGCTTAGTGCATATTTACACTCTATACTCTACACTGGAACAGGGATGAATTTAGGATTTTGCTGCTTCCACTTGCCCATCTTCTGTAAGGGTCAGTTACAGGGCAGTGAATGAGATTCAGCAGAGCTGGAAGGTAGCAAATCTTAGCCAGCCTGCTGCCCTTAAATGTTTGCCGCCCTAGGCACAAACATAATGGGTGCCTATTGACAAATCCAGGGCTGCTTCAGACCCAGGGAGATGAGGAAGACTTAGAACTTAGCAGGCAGAATTCATGAGTACATTTTCTCTCTTCCCATTCTCTTCTACTATCCTGTCAAAAAGGGCAGAGGATCTCTTAGTTTGAGATCACTGATGTATATATGGCTCCCAGATGACAAAAATAACATACTGTGCTTCCCATTCGAGGTATATAGATTTTGATGACTTTTAAACTGTCTTAGTGTTGTCTACTTTTCTTCCTTCAGTGCTGGAGTAGGCAGGACCGGGGTGTTTATCACATTGAGTATTGTCCTGGAAAGGATGCGTTATGAAGGTGTGGTAGATATTTTTCAGACGGTGAAGATGCTACGAACACAGCGACCAGCAATGGTGCAGACAGAGGTAAGAAGGACAACAAAAGTGATAAAGGGATGGAAAAGCTGCCTTTATGAAGAAAGGCTAAACAGGGATCTTTCGGCTGGGGCAAGACACACAGAGGATATGATAGAGGTTTATAAAATCATGAGTCGGGTGGAACAGGTAAATAGGGAATAGTTCAAGGATAGTACAAGGACTAGGGGCCATGCCATGAAACTAGCAGGTAGCAGATATAACACAAAGTTGTGAAAATATTTTTTTTTTCCACTCAACACACAATAAAGCTATGGAATTTGTTGCTGGAGGATGTGGTGTAAACATCTAGCATAGCTGGGTTTAAAAGGGATTTGAACAAGTTCCTGGAGGAAAAATCCATAAACAATTATTAGCTGCGTGGACTTGGTGAAAGCCGCAGCTTATCCCTGGGAGGGAGCAATGAGGAACTGGATGTACTCATTGGGATTTGCTGGGCATTTCCTAGTGACCTGGATTGGACACATATCAGTCAGGATGCTGGGCTTCAGGGGCCTTTTGTCTGACTCAGCGCGGCGCACCTTAATGTTCCTAATTCACCCAAGCTTGCAGCACTGTGGTTATTAAAGGGTAGCGTGTAACTGTAAAGAGAGCTGCAGTATAACAGGGCACTGCCCTGTACAGGGAACAGGGCTCAACAGAAACTGAAATGAATAGACTGGGAAAATGCAGAATAAAGTGGAGAGCGCAAAGAGAACTTTTCAGTTAGGCTGTAAAGATAGGTGCTTGGTCCCTAGACCAGCCTTATTTCCTCCCTCCCCCACCCCTCTGCCAAAAAAAAGCTGTCTTTTGGAAACCTTCAGGAGGCTTTCTTAACACTATGGCACAGCTGCTGCCTGAGCACTAAATCTTGTTTCTCTTTCCTGCTTCAGGATGAATATCAGTTCTGCTACCAGGCAGCTCTGGAGTACTTGGGGAGCTTTGATCACTATGCAACATAAAAAGCCATCATTTTGCAGACTCTGCCAACCACTTAAGTCCTGAAAGGCCTCTTCTTACTCTCAAGGAGTGCTTGAACATATAATCCCGAATAAGAGGAAGTCTCTTTTCATGTGGACAACACAGTGGAAGGGGGAAATATGGAAGGGATTTTTATTTTATTTTATTTTATTTTTTAAGGAACACTTTATTCAGGAACTCACATGTTGTAACCTAGAAAGTGGCAAGGAGGCTTGGGATGCCACTGAAGGACTGTGTCAGGTGGTGAACTGCTTCTGTTACCTCACGAGGTGCTCTCTATAGAAGACCTTTTGGATATGGCTGCATGGACATCAGAAAAGGGATCCAAAAGCCCAACTGAACTCTTGTAATTTTACTAATGAAGGGTTGACTGACCAGAAAAAAGGAAACCTACTTTGGGTTACATCATTAGAGTTCGATTTATTTACTAATATAGTTTACAGTCTTTAAAGTTAGTCACTTGCAAAGTAGATGGCGCTAATACAAGATGATCAGAAACAAAGCTAGGAATACTCTATGCTGGAGTCTTAAGAAACAAACTTCCAGGAGCTGGATACATGAAAAAAATTGGCAATTAGTTCCTTTGTCCTGATGCCGTTTTCATTTGGAAGGTTTTACCACTCACCTTTTTAATACTCTTAACATTCCTTATTTCTTTTTATTCCAAAAATTGATGGTCGTCAAGGTATTAAAGATTGGTGCCACCAATAGCATTGTCATCTGTCATGCTCCTATGGACATTAGTGAGCTCCACTCAGGCCACTGGATTTTAAATTTCAGTTCATCTGATGCATATTCCTGCCTTTATTCCTAATCTGCACGGAAGCTACTTCCTGTAACAGAGGTTAGAGAGTTGTTTTTTTGTTTTGTTTTATTAATTCTTTCAGTGCTGGGATTCAAAATCTTTTCTAGTTGCGCTACAAAATACAACTGACTTCTCTTTGGTAGCAGATTTTCCTGCCTGGTGAGGAAGAGAATGTTTCTTGAGTCAAACCCTACCAGGACAAGGGACTTCCAGCAAATTGCCCTTTCTCCCTGAAACTAGTAGGGGATGAGGAAGACTCAGAAAGCCAGTCCATGCAAGAAGTCACTTCAAAATGAGGGAAGAAATGAACTGCCCCTAGCTGTACAACAATTTAAAAAGATGCAGGCGCAATGCAACTCTGAGTGACTTTCTTTAAATTTTCAGTGTAACTGTAACATAAGTGACATAACTTTTTTTTTAAATAGTGTATTTTTCCTTTTTTAAATGAAAGAATGTCAATGAAATTAAGAAAAAAAATCTTACTTATTTGTCCATATTATGTTCAAAGACAGTCTATTTTTTCACTGTAGAAATGTTATGTGGAATGGCTGATAGATATATATATAGATATATAGATATATATATATCTAAGATGCAGTGCAAATTGCTACTTCTACATATTGCTTTTCTACCATTTAAAGGGTTTAACTCGCTCATGTATGAACAAGTGTCTTTTTGTAATAAAAAAAAAAATCTTGACATATCAAGTTTATCTCCATGAGGATGTGAGGATTACCAATTTACTCCATGCCAGGCTCTGGTGCCAACTCATGCCCTTAGCCTCCCTCCTGCCCCCACGCCTCAGCATCCTTAGGGTCACGTGCACAGGAAGAGACACCAATGCCAATGGAAGCAAATAGAAAACTTAGATGAGTGTCGGGTGAGCAGCCACCCCTCCTCCATCCCTTCCCTTCCCTTATATTGCAGAGGACCGATAAGCATAAACAACCAACTGCTGCTGTGGCATTAGGATAAGGCCCATATAGCAGAGCTGTACACTTAGGATAGGCAGGCATCATTACAATCTTTTTTGTTTTGTTTACAGTAGGTGGAGAAATGTCAGTTTGAAAGACCAACTTACTTTCATTTATTAGTTTCTGTTAGTCCAGCATATTTGCATTCTGTGTGCAGGCAACACGCACTTTCCTGATGGTGCTATGAACAAAACCAATCCACCTGGCATTTTGAGTACAGCTCAGGTATGAAAAAGAAGACCTTCACCATCAGCAAAAACAAGCAGCAGTAATATAGCAGCATCTGATGTGCAGAGGGAACAATGAGACACAATCACTTTTTTCCTCCTGTGGTGATGGCTATTAAGCAGTGTCTGATGAATCCATGATTAAAAGGCGATTTTGATGATGTCTGAGCATGCAGCAACAATCCTACATAACCACTGACAGATGCCAAAGTACAGCAAAGAAGATGGAATTGGTAATGGAAGACATGATCTCCCTTATTTTCCAAGGGCAGTGAGAAGGGCATGAAGAGGGTTTTAATGTGGCTACAACTGACTGACAAAGTCTTGGTATGGTGGGACTAAAACAAGCCACTACTTGGTTCCTCCAAAACCCCTTTTCATATTTACAGATTAAACAAACAAACAAAAAAAAAGCAACTAAGGTTTTTTGTCCCAATGTGTGAAAGTTTCCACCTCCCCACCCTGATTTGTTTGTATGTTGACTCAGATGTCAAAACTGTTTTCTTCTTTGTATGGAAGAGCAAGTGCTGTCACTTTCAAACTGTTATTTCGAAACAGAAACAGTAAGTGGTCTTCTCGCCACTGTGGATGTAGATATATCAACTTTGTATTAAAGGAAGATTGTCTGAAAGGAAAGACGCACTGTTTTGTCTTATTCTTCAATAAGGAAGGGTGCATAAGACTCAAAATCTTTAGGATTACCTTTATTTCCTTTCCTCCACTAAAACAAGTTCCAAGTTTTTGAAATCTCCTCCTGCTTAGCTACTGCCACCTTTCTAGAGCTAAATAAAATTGAGGTCGTAAGATGTCGTATCACAACTGTTAAAACCTTGAAACTTACCCCACCTGGTTTCCTCCCCAGAGAGGACAAACAGCCTTTCAGTTTCAAAACATAAAATGTATTAAGTAGCTTAGAGATCTATAATTTCTGGTAGGATTGTTTATATCATGCATGCATACAAAGTTAAAATAGAGGAAACTATAAGGAAATAAAGATTGTGTTTCCTTAAGGAAGTAAACGAGCCCAGCTTACAGAATGTACTGTTTTTCTGAGCAATGCCAGTTTACTCATTGTTTTAAATTTGCATTTCCTGTACGTACCAGGATCAGTCCAGACCGCTGGGTTGTGTCTCCCTTCCAGCAGATGGAGTCAGAGAAAAAAAGCTGAAGGCACCCTCTGATAACCCAGTGTGCCACCTGCCATCCCTCAGTATTCCTCTGACTCCAGCAGATGAAGGAAGACATAACCTGTGGTCCTGATCTTTTCCAAATTTTGGGATTCATTTCTATTGGAAAGAGGTTCCTTTTATTCTTGTTTACCTTTGACTAGATCAGCTTTCTATACTTTAAAAAAAAAAAGAATAAATAAATTATTAAAAGCATAAAGAAAGTACAGATCCTTCTCCCCTCTTGTAACAGGCAGAGCTGGGCTTAGTGCCATTCAGCCGCGGTACGTGGAGGACCTTACTAATACCCGGGTAAGGGGGGATTTACCGGTGGACCAGTCCCTCCCCCCTACGATTCCAGAGAAGTCACATTCCTCTGAAGAGAGCTCTATAGCCTGGGACTGTTCAGGGAGGCGCATCCCTGCTTTTTTAATTGGCTCAGTTGTAAAAAAATAAATAAATAAATAAATAAAAGCCTGTTTTCAGTGCCTTGCGGCCATGCCGAGGGGATTGAAGTGCACTGCTTGGGGAGAGCTGGTAACACGGCTGTCCTGAGAGGGTCTCTGTCACTGCTGCCTCCCCGGGGCAGAAGGACCTTCCCAATTGCCTGTTTCAGGCAAAAGAATATCTTTATTGCGTTCGCGAGGCGCTGATAGAAGGCAGACAGCTCCTTCACAGAGACCTGCCCTGTCCCCGATAAGCGCGGGAACGGCAGCCATTTTAGGTTCTCCAGGCTCCAATGCCACGCTGGGCTCTGGGGGAGGGGATCTTCCACTCCCCCTGTCTCCTCCCGATTTAAGCCCCGTAAGGCCTTTGGATGCAAGTTTTGAAGATCCTCCTGTTCCCCCTCCCCCTGCCGTGCCTCCAGCCAGAGTCTTAAAGAGGCAGCATCCTTTTTTCTCCCAGTTTGTTTTGCTGCTGCATAAAGCCTATATGGAAGCAGAGGCAGATTTGGATTTGCAGCCATTTCCACTGGCTAAGGTCCCTAGACCTCTGGACGGGCAGGTTCCTACAGCTCCTATACCTCCACCGGCCCCGGTACCAGTGGTACTGGCAACGGTTCCCCTAGTCCCCGCGCCTCTAGATTCTTTCACGGCGGACACGACCACGGGTGATCATGATGATGAGTCCGCTCCAGTTGAAGGGGATGACCCTCAGGTGCTCTGGTTATTTCACAGGGAGGAGCTGCATCCTCTAATTCCTCATGTTCTGCAAGATCTTGATATTCAGGCTCCACAGCCGGTGGCGGAACCTTCCTCTGGGGACCCTGTTCTGTCAGGTTTGAGGGACCCCTCTACAACCTTCCCTTTTCACCCGAAGCTCCTGCAATTACTGACTCGGGAATGGGAAGCACCAGAGGCTAGCCTGAAAGTTAGTAGAACCATGGAAAGACTTTATCCGCTTCCGGTAGAGTCCTTGGATTTGCTTAAGGTTCCTAAAGTGGATGCGGCCATCACGACCATCCCCATGCAAGGAGGAGCAGCTCTCAAGGACCTCAAGGATAGGAAGCTGGAGGTCCTTCTCAAAAGAATTTTTGAGGTCTCGGCGCTCGGCGTCAGGGCGGCTGTCTGTAATAGTCTAATGCAGAGGGCTAGAGCCCCCCCCCCCCCCTCCGAGGAGGCTGATCAGGCGAATCGCCTGGAGTCGGCCGTGGCCTATACCGCTGATGCCTTATATGATCTCCTTCATACTTCCTCGCGCACGAAGGCCTCGGCAGTTTCTGCTAGGAGGCTTCTTTAGCTTCACAACTAGTCAGCCGACGTTTTGTCAATGTCGCAGCTGGGTTCCTTCCCTTTTAAAGGAAAGTTGTTATTCGGTGATGAACTGGAACAACTTGTCAAAGACTTGGGGGATAATAAGGTATACAAGCTTCCGGAGGACAAGCCCCACTTTTCCCCTCCTTTTGGGTCATTTAGAGGGCGTTTTCGGGGCCAACGTCGTTTTCAGACGGGTAGGGTTCTGTCCTTTACTCCGAGGCAGACGTCCATGCGGTCCCAGGCCTGGGCACGTTCCTTTCGCGGCAGACGAGCTCCGCGTGATGGAAACTCCCAAGGTTTCGCTACAAGCAAGGCTGCCCAATGAAGGTGCGCCAGCCCATTCCTCCGTTCTGGAGATCGGGGGACGTCTCTCTCTGTTTCACGAGGAATGGGTCAAGATCTCGTCGGACCAGTGGGTTCTAAACATCTTAGAATGCGGTTATGCTTTGGATTTTGCCCGCCCACTACGAGATCTGTTCTTGGTGTTTCCTTGTGGATCCCAGATAAAGCAGCAGCGGGTACTCCAGACCTTGGTTTGCTTGAAGGATCTGGGAGCGATTGTTCCGGTCCCGCTGAGCGAGCATCAGACCGGACGATATTCCATTTACTTCGTGGTACCCAAGAAGGAGGGCTCTTTCGGTCCAACATTGGATTTAAAGAAGGTCAACAGAGCCCTTCTGGTTCTTCGTTTTCGCATGGAGACATTGAGATCCATCATTGCCTCCGTCCAGAAAGGCGAATTTTTGGCTTCTTTGGATCTGACTGAAGCATACCTGCACATCGGAATCCAAGAGACTCATCAGAGGTTTCTGCGGTTTATGATATCGGGCGAGCATTACCAGTTTCGGGCACTCCCATTCGGGTTAGCGACGGCTCCTCGTGTTTTTACCAAGGTAATGGTGGTAGTGGCAGCAGCCCTCCGGCGGGAGGGAATACTGGTTCACCCATACTTGGACGACTGGCTCAGTCAGGCAAAGTCGGAGGATCTTTGTAATGTGGCAGTTCAAACGTTCTTGCGTCGTCTTCATTCTCTTGGATGGGTAGTCAGTTTTGCAAAGAGCCAGGATTTGGAATTCCTGGGAGCCAATTTCGACACCTCAGTGGGCAAGGTTTTTCTCCCACAGGACAGAATTCTCAAGCTGATGTCTCAGGTGCGTCGCCTTTTGGCTCTCCCTGTGCCTACAGTGTGGGACTATATACAAGTTCTCGGATCTATGGCGTCTACTCTGGAGGTAGGTCCCTGGGCGTTTGCTCATATGAGACCGTTACAGAGGGCATTGCTTTTCTGATGGGACCACAAGTCAGAGGAGTTCCATTTACCTTTGCCCCTCCTGGAGCCCACCAGGAACAGTCTCTCATGGTGGTTGTTCCCAATCACCTCCTGAAGGGGATGGACCTAGAGAATCCCCAGTGGATGATTGTCACGACGGATGCCAGCCTGTGCGGTTGGGGAGCAATCTGTCGGTCGCAGACGGCTCGAGAAATGGACACTTCAGCAATCCAAATGGTCCATCAATCACTTGGAGACGAGAGCGGTTCGCCTAGCATTACACACCTTTCTCCCACTTGTTTGGCATTGTTCGGTGAGAGTTCTCTCAGACAATGCGACGACAGTGGCGTACATCAACAGGCAAGGTGGAACAAAGAGTCATCCAGTCGCCGCAGAGGTGGACAGGTTGAAGGCCTGGGCAGAACGCCATCTAGTTCGGTTGGCGGCATCTCACATAGCAGGAGTAAGCAACATGCAGGCAGATTTTCTCAGTCGCCAGCAACTAGATCCCGGAGAGTGGGAGCTGTCCGAGGCGGAAATGTGGCTCCTGATTTGTCGGTGGAGAGTACCCCGACTACATCTGATGGCTAGGCGGCTTGTTTCTTCAGCTGCAGGAGGGAACACGGGGCAGAAGGAGTGGATGCCTTGGTCCTTCTGTGGCCCCGCGACATACTGCTTTATGTGTTTCCTCCCTGGCTGCTGGTGGGAAAGGTCTTGAGAAGAATAGAGTCCCACCGGGGCCCGGTGATTCTCGTGGCTCCTGAGTGGCCATGGAGACCGTGGTTCGCAGACCTGATCAACTTAGCGGTCAATGGCCCCTTGCGTCTCGGTCACCTGCCGAATCTGCTATGGCAGGGTCCAATATTTTTTGAGCAGGCTGCTCGCTTTTGTCTAGCGGCTTGGCTTATGAGAGACGGCAACTGAGAAAGAAAGGATATCCGGATACGGTTATCTCTACTCTATTGAGTGCCCGGAAAACATCTACCTCTCTTACTTATGTTCGAGTATGGAAGGTTTTTGATTCCTGGTGCAGCAGGTTGGACATGTCCCCACACTGGGCCACTTTGGTACATATTCTAGCATTCTTGCAGGACAGTTTGAAAAAGGGCCTGGCATTCAGCTCGCTTCGTGTTCAGGAGCGGCATTGGGCTATTTGCGCGGTAAGGTAGATGGTAAGTCTCTTGCAGGCCATCCTGATGTGGCTCGTTTTTTTGAAAGGAGCCAAACATTTATTTATTTATTTATTCAGTTTTATATACCGATGTATAGTTTTTCAACCTTCACAACGGTTTACATTTGTACAAAATCTAAAAAACAGACATATTACTTAAATCAAATTATACAATTTAAATACAGCTTAGTCATGAAATAAAACTGAAATAAAAGGAACTAATTAGTTCATAAAGTAAAAATCACTTAAAATAAATAAAAGGAAATAAAGAAAAAAAATTAATTAAAATGAAAATAATTTACATCCGCCGGTGCGGGCGGTTTTCCGTCGTGGAGTTTAAATTTGGTTCTCCATGGACTCTGCGGCCCCCCCTTTTGAGCCACTCAAGCGTGCAACTTTGAAGGATTTAACACTCAAAGCGGTGTTCCTCCTGGCGATCTGCTCAGCTAGGCGTATATCAGAAATTCAAGCGTTGTCCTGCAGAGAGCCGTTCTTGCGGATCTCGGATTCAGGAATTTCGCTAAGAACGGTACCCTCCTTTCTACCTAAGGTGGTCTCGGCTTTTCATGTGAACCAATCAGTGGAGTTGCCTGCTTTTCCGGATTTGGATCGGACTTCTCCTCAAGCTCAGGAATTGAGGAGACTGGATGTCCGGGTGCTTCTACAATATTTGGAGGTGACTAATGCTTTTAGTCTGTCAGACCATCTTTTTGTGCTATGCAGCGGTCCTAAGAAGGGATGTCAGGCTTCCAAGACTACCATCGCCCGATGGTTAAAGGACACCATTGCTTTGGCATACATATGTCACAGGCGTCCGGTGCCAGATGTCTTAAGGCTCATTCCATCAGATCGCAGGCGGATTCTTGGGCAGAAAGTCAATGTGTGTCACCTCAAGAGATTTGCAGAGCAGCCACTTGGAAATCCTTGCACACGTTTGCTAAGCATTACCGTTTGGATGTTCGGGCTCCGAATGTTGATTCCTTTGGCAGCAGTGTGCTTCGAGCAGAACTCTCCAGATCCCACCCCATTTAGGGCAGCTTGGGTACATCCCAGCAGTCTGGACTGATCCTGGGACATACAGGGAAAGGAAAATTGGTTCTTACTTGCTAATTTTCGTTCCTGTAGTACCAAGGATCAGTCCAGATGCCCGCCAAGGGGTATAGTGTTCAGGAGAGTCCGCTTACTTGTTTTCTCTTTGCAGTTTCTTTCCGGAGAGTATGAAGAATGAAGACTTTGGATACAGGTTTCTATCCGTGCTCTTATTTATTTATTTATTTAAAAACTTTTCTATACTGTCGCTAAGTTATATACCATCGCAATGGTATATAATTTTGGCACTTTTTTTTTTTGTGCAGTTGCACTATCTTGATCTAGTCATTGGTTATTCAATTTACCTCTTCTGCTTTGATATTGATTATACTGAGGGACAGCAGGTGGCACATTGGGTTATCAGAGGGTGCCTTCAGCTTTTTTCTCTGACTCCATCTGCTGGAAGGGAGACACAATCCAGCGGTCTGGACTGATCCTTGGTACTACAGGAATGAAAATTAGCAGGTAAGAACCAATTTTTCTTTAGTCTTTTATACACTGTTAAACATGTCTCGCATATGCTTGCCCCCTCCCCTCTCTCATCCCCTACGTTTGCTGGTAATTTTCCTTCATGCGCCTCTCAGACATCACATATTCTGTTTACTCAGTGCTTCCTTCGTTTCTTGTAACTTTCTTAGCACCTTTCTTATCAGGAATTCACTCTGCACTATCATGCCGTTCTCAGCCTTAGTTGATCTGTCTCTGGGCTGAATGTTTTTCTCTTCAGGCCTTTTTATTCCAGTTACTAGTCAACATGGGGCAGTTTTCTTAAAGCAGCAATTAACAGCTAACGTAAATCCTCATTTCCCTCTTGATGATTGGGACAATCATCACCATCAGGGCCATGTGACTGTCTTAGGTTGTCAGAGGGCGTACTCTGATCTTACCCGTCATTGTCAACATGACTCATCCTGAGGAGGTCCCTCTCCAGGGAAGCTGCTGAATCGAGGGAAGCATAGAAGTTCTATGTCATACTTGACCTCTGTTGATCGTGTTCAAGGTGATAGGAGATGTTGTTTGGGCCCATAAACAATAAACAGGTAGGCAAAGTTATGGTTTCGAGGTGTTTGAGTGGATTCTTGGGTACTGTGGGAGATGACCATGCCCATGGGGAGGAGCCACAGAACTGGGTTAGACTCAGGACGCACAAACACAGAATTTTTGTCTTTTATTGTACAGCTGTTGTATACCACCAGAGGTGGCAGTAGTGAGTTGATCCAGAGGTAGCAATCCAGGGACCCTAGGCAGAGGGAACCCGTCTCACCAAGATGGTTTAGGGATATCCAGGTATAGGTTTCCCAGCACGGCAGAGCAGTAGGTGAGACAGACTGAGAATTAGATTACTCACTAGATGATAGCTGTAAGGTTGATGATTCCACCAGGCAGAAGTAGATGGTAACAGGCACCAAGGCAGGGAGAGCAAGCCCTCGAGGAGCGAGTACCTGATCCCAGTAAGGCACCTGAAAGAAAGCAGAGGGCCCCCGAGGAGCGGGTACCCAGGTTAGAGTATACCCCGAAGGGCATCCAGCGGCAGCAAGGAAGCGGCAGAGTAGCTTAGACCAGTAGAGTCCAATCCTTGCTAACTCAATGAGCTAGCAAACAAGCTAAATACCCAGATGACGTGACATCACTCAAGGGGGACGCCCCCGAGGTTCTCGCCATGACGTGGATAAAGACGTGAGTGGCGTGCGCACGCACCCCCTAGGTGGTCCTTAGGAGAAACATGGCGTAAGACCTTGCCATAGCCGTTCCAGGGACGCCGGAGGATGCTTCTTGCAGACGCGGTGGCAGCCATCTTCCCAAGGCTAGCTGGGCGAGCAGAGAAACAGGTGAGGCACAAGGGTCGAAGCCGTCTGAGACCAACGGACGCAGCAGTACCCCCCTTCAAAGGGCCCCCTCCAGACCTCCTACCTGGTCTTGGTTTCTGAAGATGCATTCTGTGGTATTGCTGAAGCATCTCTTTATCCATGATATTTGCCAAAGGTTCCAAAGAGTTTTCTTCAGGTCCATAACCCTCCCATGACAGGAGGTATTTCCATACTCTGCCTGTCTTTCTCACATCAAGGATAGCGTCTACTTTTATTCGATGTCTTCTTCTGCATCAATAGGTGTAGGTTCAGGTGTCGTAGTTGAGAACTTGCTAAGGACTAGCGGTTTCAGTAGTGAGACATGGAACGCATTATGAATCTTCAATGCTGGTGGAAGTTTCAGACTGTACGTAATAGTACTTAGTCGTTGGAGAATGGGAAAGGGTCCGACGAAGCATGGAGCAAAACGAGCTGATGGTAGCTTGAGTCTTAGATGTTTTGTAGACAGCCAGACTTTGTCACCAGGCTGAAATTCTGAAGCCTTGCAGTGATGAGCATCATAGCCTTTCTTTGCTCGTTGTCCTGCTTTATGAAGCATCTCTTTGGTCTTAGTATGTAGTTGTTGGATATCTTTGGCAGTAGATTGAGCTGCTGGGGACGACACTGAAAGTGGACGTGGTAAGGGTGGTAATGGTAGTCGTCCATAGAACACTTCAAATGGTGCTGATCCAGTTGCTGTTGCTGGATGAGTGCTGATGGCGAATTCAGCCCAGGGCAACAGTTCAGCCCAGTCATTTTGACGAATACCTATTCATTCTCTCCTTTTACCCGTTAGACTGTGGATGGTATGCAGAGGTGAAGTCAAGAGAGATATCAAACGTCTTGCACAGTGCTTTCCAGTACTAGCAGTGAATTGGGTTTCTCTGTCAGAGACGATGTGCTTTGGCATGTCGTGTAGGCGAAAGATGTGAGTGATTAAAAGCTTTGCAAGCTCCATGGCTGAGGGCAAGCCAGGGAGAGCCAGGAAGTGAGCCATCTTCAAGAAACAATCTACTGTTACCCAAATGGTGTTGCTACCTCCTGAGAGTGGTAAGTCTACTACAAAGTCTGTAGCGATGTGTGTCCAGGGCTCATTTGGCACTGGCAAGGGTTGTAGAAGGCCCCAAGGAAAACCAGGCGGCGGTTTCTGTCTGGCACAATTGGAACAAGAAGCAACATAGAAGAATGTGACTTCCTTCATGGTGGGCCACCAGTAGTACTTCTGTAGTTTTGCCAGAGTTCTGCATTGACCAGGGTGTCCAGCCTAGAGTCGTGAGGCCATGCTAACAGCTTTTTCCTTAAGTTCTTGGGTACAATGGTCTTACCCACAGGTACTGAATGAGTAGCTGACAAGATAACTCTTTTCGGGTCGATGATATGTGGGGGTTCATCAGGTACGTCCTCGGAGAGAAATGAGCGAGATAAGAACATCAGAGCAGATGCCCTATCTCCAGGGCGGTATTTCAGCACAAAGTCAAATCTGTTAAAGAACAGGGACCATCTCACCTGTCTATGGTTTAGGCGCTGTGCGTGGCAGAGGTACTCCAGATTTTTATGATCTGTAAAAACTGTGATTTGATGTTGTTCACCTTCAAGCCAGGGGCGCCACTCCTCGAATGCCATCTTTATTGCCAGGAGTTCTTTATCTCTTATGCCATAGTTCTTCTCCGCTGGCGAGAAGCAATGGGAGAAAAATGAGCATGGGTGTAAGGTCTTAGAGTCACCGGCCTGGCTTAACACGGCCCCTATGCCAACGTCTGAGGCATCGACCTCAACAATGAAGGGTCTGGTCGGATCCGGATGTCAGAGGCATGGCTTGCTCGAGAAGGCGTCTTTCAGTTTCCGGAATACTGTTATTTCCTCCGTAGACCAATTGGCGACATTGGCACCTTTCTTAGTCATTGCTGTAAGCGGAACAGTTAGTGAGGAGTAGTTCTTAATGAAAGTTCTGTAGTAGGTAAATCCCAGAAATCGTCTAAGAGCCTTTAGACCTGTGGGTTGTGTCCATTTCTGAATGCTCTCCAGCTTCTGTGGGTCCTTCTGGAAACCTTGGTTGGAAACAGTGTACCCTAAGAAAGGCACTGATTCCTTGTGGAACTCGCATTTTGACAACTTGGCTTATAGATGGTTCTCGCGGAGTCTTAGCAGTACTCTTTTGACATCTTCCAGATGAGTGTTCAAGTTCTGGGAAAATATCAAGATGTCATCCAAATACACGACGACACATTTGTAGAGTAGATCACGCAGAGTGTCGTTCATCATGGTTTGGAAGACAGCCGGGGTGTTGCACAAGCCTAAGGGCATCACTGGATATTCAAAGTGCCCATCCCGGGTATTGAAGGCTGTCTTCCATTCATTGTCAGCGCGAATGCGAACTAGATTGTAGGCTCCCTTGAGGTCAAGCTTGGAGAATATCTTGGCTCCCTATAGTCTATCAAAAGGCTCTGAGATGAGTGGTAAGGGATAGCGGTCTTTCACAGTGATCTCATTTAGACCTCTGTAGTCAATGCATGGATGCAACGTCCCATCTTTCTTCCCCACAAAGAAAAAGCCTATGCAGGCAGGAGACTTGGAGGGTCTTATGAAGCCTTTCTGAAGGTTCTCCTATATGTATTCAGACATAGCTTTATTTTCTACTACAGAGAGAGGATAAACCCTGCCATTGGTAGGCTTCAAATCGATGGCGCAGTCGTAGGATCTGTGTGGAAGGGAGTACGTCTGTGGCTTCTTTGGAAAATACATCTTAAAAAGATGCATACTGAGGTGGCAACCCAGGCATCAATGGGGTAGTTGGCATGCAGGGTATAGGAGAGACCTCCATCAGACATTTACCATGGCAATCTGGACCCCAACGTGAAAGTTCCAGAGTGGCCCAATTGAATTGAGGCATATGCTGCTGCAGCCACAGAAACCCCAGTACTATAGGGTTCATGGCCTTCTCTAGGACAAAGAAGGAGATGGTCTCTGAATGGAGAGCACGGTACGTAAACTCAAGGGTTCAGTGAGCTGGGTTACTTCACCCGGTAAGGGCTCCCCGTGAATTGAAGACAGGAATAGTGGAGTCGTCATGGCGGTGGTGGGGATCCGCAAGTGCTCCACCATTCATTTCAAAATAAAATTGCCTCCTGCCCCTGAGTCCACTAGGGCAAGAGTCTGGTATTCTAAGGGTCCGCAGATCAAGGATACAGGAAGAGAGAGTGGAGGAGAGGGTTCAGTTAGACCTAAGAAGAGTCCTCCCGCAGGACTTAGGTCTGATAGTTTCCCAGACATATAGGGCATGCTTGTACAGCATGGCCAGCTTGTCCACAATACATACATAGGCCCAAGTTCTTCCGCGTTCTTCTCTCTTTTGACGTCAGGTGACCTCGGCCTAATTGCATAGGTTCTTCTTCGCCAGCAACTGGACCCGAGGAAACAGGCCTGGGTGTAGTCTTAACTCGAGTTTCACCTCTTCTGGGATTCTTGGTCTCTTGAACCTTGTCACGAAGTCAGCAATCAATCCTTGTTGCCAACTTCACCAGTTCAGCCAAGGTCTCAGGCATCTCGCGAGCTGCCAGCTCATCTTTCAAATGAGAGTTCAATCCCTCAAAGAAGAGGGTCCTCAGGCATTAAGGGTCCCAATGTAATTCAGACGCCAGTGTCTTGAATTCTATGGTGAAGTCTCATAAAGGTTTACCACCTTGCTTCAGGTGAACCAACGAAGATCCTGTAGTAGTATGTCGGGCAGGGTCATCAAAAACTGATCTGAACAGTTCAAGGAACCCGGCAAGATCTTATAGAATAGGATCATCGCGCTCCCACAGCGAAGAGGCCCAAGCCAACGCTCTTCCATCTAGATAAGACAAGATGTAGGTGGTCTTGACATAGGCTGTAGGAAAATGATTAGGTTGCAGGGAAATGTGCATGAAACATTGGTTGATAAATCCTCTACATTTCCAAACTTCCCCTGAGAAGCGTGTTGGAGCAGATAGAGGTACAGTGGTCTTGACCGTCACTTCTGGCGGTGTGACTTCTTTACCTGTGGTGGTTGGTGAATTCATCTGTGCGTGCAGCTGGTTAAATGCAGCAGTCAAATTCTCCAGCGCGTTCTGCTGTTCGGAGATTCGCTGGTCCAGGCCTGGAATGGCCTGCAAAGCGGTGAGCTGAGCCGAATCCATGGAGTTAGCAATCTGTTAAGGTTTCGATGTGTTTGAGTGGATTCTTGGGTACTGTGGGAGATGACCACGCCCATGGGGAGGAGCCCCATGGGGAGCCACAGTACTGGGCTAGACTCAGGACGCACACAGAGTTTTGTCTTTTATTGTACAGCTGTTGTATACCACCAGAGGTGGCAGTAGTGAGTTGATCCAGAGGTAGCAGTCCAGGGACCCTCGGCAGAGGGAACCCATCTCACCAAGATGGTATAGGGATATCCAGGTATAGGTTTCCCAGCATGGCAGAGCTGTAGATGAGACAGACTGAGAATTAGATTACTCACTAGATGGTAGCTGTAAGGTTGATGATTCCACCAGGCAGAAGTAGATGGTAACAGGCACCGAGGCAGCGAGAGCAGGCCCTTGAGACGCGAGTACCTGATCCCAGTAAGGCACCTGAAAGAAAGCAGAACCCCCGAGGAGCGGGTACCCAGGTTAGAGTATACGCCGAAGGGCAGAGAGGGCTTCCAGCGGTAGCAAGGAAGCGGCAGAGTAACTTAGACCGGACGAGTCCAATCCTTACTAACTCAACAAGCTAGCAAACAAGCGTAGGCTAAATACTCGGATGGCATGACGTCACTCGAGGGGGACGCCCCCAAGGTTCCCGGCATGACGTGGGTGGTGCGAGCGCGCACCCTAGGAGGCCCTTAGGAGAAACATGGCATGAGGCCTTGCCATAGCCATTCTGGGGATGCCGGAGACGCAGCGGCAGCCATCTTCCCAAGGCTAGCGGGGAGAGCAGAGAAAAAGGTGAGGCACAAGGGTCGAAGTCGTCTGAGACCGACGGACGCAACACAAACACATACACACTACTATCACAATCATAAGAAGGACCAGAGCAAACCACAAGACACCCCCTGCCAATTTCCCCTAGGGATGTGAGCCAGTTTACCAGTTGTTCCCACCAAGTAGACCAGTGGTCAAACTTGGGGACAGATGCCGCTGCCTTGGCGCGTTTGACTGAATCAATCACTAATTCAGAATTATCATCAACGGAAACACAACATTGTCCTTTTATAATAACATGTACTCCGCATTGGGATAATAACAGATAATCATTCAGTTCTGCTGTGATAATTCATTAATAGTTTAGTTAAAAGCATACTCATTCTCATAAACCATAACTTCTAAAACAGTTTATACGTGCTGTATTTTTGTACCATAAATTGAAAAAGGAATCCCTGTAACTAATGAAATTACATCTGTAATGGCTAACCCTACACTTTGGCCTTCAATAAGTAGGGAGGTTTTGTTAGAATTAAGGAGATCTAACAACTGTTGCAATTCTCTCTTCAATTGGGAATAATTAGAGTAAACATTTGGAATTACAGACAAATTCGGAAATGTGTGTGTAGGATAAAACACTTGCACTGAAGTGCTCAGTATGCTTTGTGTCCACATACAAAATAATGTCCTTGTAGGGCTACCAAACCACCTGGGCAAGTCCCTGAACAGGAAAGTGAAGGAAGTCAGGAAAATGAAAACAAGAAATAAGGGAAAAAGAATTATACATCCCTCTTGAACCCTGAATGTGATCAGACCAGCTTCCATAGATAAAGATAGAGAACATATCAAGCAAACATTTAGCTGACTCAGCAAGTAAATGCATATATGTATTAGAAGTTATAGGACTGGAAAATGCTACAAAATGCTTGGAATGTAGGGACTAATAAAAACTGCATTAATTCAGACTGTATCATTACTTTGAAAATCTAAATAATGACTAGTATATCATAAAAATATTTTTGTTATGACAATCAGTTATCTCATAAAGGTACATTGACTCATAAAAGCAAGGAAAACAGCATCTAGGTAAGACCACCCCTCCATAGAACAAGACAAACAAAGAGAAAATCAGGCAAGAAGTGTAAACATTTCAGTTCATATAATGAAGGGTGCAAGATGGCTTCTGTGGCAAAGGATGGGATGATTTCTGAAATCAATGACATGGGGTATACAGTTCTCCCAGTATGGTGTATTGTTTTGACATCGAAGCATAGCTTCTTAATTCATTATTAAGTTAGATGTGTATGTTATGGATCAAAACCTAATATAAGAGCAAAACAAATTCAAATTAATCAGTGAGAAGATTCCAACATGGCCATAACTCCCTGCATCCAGCAATCCCCACATATATACTATTACTATAATATTCCCACTTTATTATTAGGTAACATGCAATAGTCAGAACCACAAACAACTTAAATGTTCAGACATTACACAAAAACATATATTTCTCTGAACTGACACATAAATTCATTCATTGCATTCTTCAGGTGTCATGACACACAAATAACACAAAAGACAAATAATAACACATATCTGAGCTCAAAAATTAGACCAAAAAGTGTTTGGATTGATCCAAAATAAAACAAAAGTCAGAATTAAATAGATCTGTTTAAAAATGAAAAGCAATCAAACTGGGGAAAATGTCATCTTCAAGCGTTACATCTCACATGACAGAGTCAACCTGGAAAAATACAAGTCTGGCATACAACAAAATTAAGGTAATGGTTACAGTGAGATTACAGTTCCATTGAAACTAAAGATTCTGATATGCCTTAATTCAGCAAATAGCGGTCATGAAGCTACTTTTTTGTTTCTATTGTTATGCCTCTAGGAGGCACTACCACAAGTTGTAGTGTGAAATAATACCCAGCTTTAGTTTTTAACCTGCTGTTGTTCTCTATAAGAGCAGAGGCTTGGGGTCTGTAAAGGGTGTGGAATCTGAGAGAAACGCTAATGCCTACTATGTTATTGTTATTCACAAAGTGTGTCTCTTCATCACTATCAATTGATTCTGGAATTCCATATCTTGGAATAAATTCTCTCAGCAGAATCTTAGCTACAGAGTTTGTATCTGCCTTCACTGGTGGGAAAGCCTCCTCCCACCCTGAGAAACAGCATATCATTGTTAGTGCGTACTTGTAATTTTGACATAAAGGCAATTCGATAAAATCAATTTGGATTTGCAAGAAAGGGCCTAGGGGGCGCTTTAGGTGTGCAGGTATAATGACCAAACTTTTGGATCTTTGGATGCTTTGTAATAGCCAGAGCCCTGACTGCTGAGACCAACCCCCACCAGTGTTACTCTGCCAAGGAATGCTCATAACTTTTTCAATGTCCCAGGGACCTGTACTTTCAAAAAGCCTCAATTTTCTCAGTTGTCATTTAATACTGGCCAAGATTTATTTTATTAACTCTTATTACAGACACTTACAAAAACAGGGATGTGATCTGGCATCATTAGGATATGACATAAGTTTTAACTGACATACTTTAGCATTGAATGTATATATAATTAACATTACCATGCCATAAGAACATAATAACATGCCATGCTGGGTCAAGACCAAGAGTCCATCAAGCCCAGCATCCTGTTTCCAACAGTGGCCAATCCAGGCCATAAGAACCTGGCAAGTACCCAAAAACTAAGTCTATTCCATGTTACCATTGCTAGTAATAGCAGTGGCTATTTTCTAAGTCAACTTAATTAATAGCAGGTAATGGACTTCTCCTCCAAGAACTTATCCAATCCTTTTTTAAACACAGCTATACTAACTGCACTAACCACATCCTCTGGCAACAAATTCCAGAGTTTAATTGTGCGTTGAGTAAAAAAGAACTTTCTCCGATTAGTTTTAAATGTGCCACATGCTAACTTCATGGAGTGCCCCCTAGTCTTTCTATTATCCGAAAGAGTAAAAAACCGATTCACATCTACCTGTTCTAGACCTCTCATCAGTTACACTTACTCGCACCTTCAAAAAACTTTCAGTAATAATGCCCTGTTCAAACAAACAAAACTCTTTCCAAAAAGGAAGAGCTCATTCAATTCTGTATTCCTGTTACACTCTGGTGTTTTAGTGTGCCCTTGGGCCTCAGCCTGGCCCCAGAGGCGTCCAGGACCGACCCGAGGGTTGATGGTGTGCTCCAGCATGGCTGACGGGCTGACCCTCTGCCAGGCCTCCAAGCTCCCACGGCCAACAACAAGAAGGTGTTGGAAGTTGAGTGGTCCTCCGACCATTCCGAGCCCTTTCGGACCTGCTGCTTGGAACAGCATGGAGCAGCAGGCCTGGCCTGAGGTTGAGGGCAGACGGAGACTTTGACACGTAGACAGGACTATGATGGATGCGACGGCATCACGGACGAGACTGGGTTGATGCAATGGTATCACAGATGAAGACACTTGGGTTGATGCAACGGCATCATGGACGAAGACACTTGGGTTGATGCAACGGCATCACGGACGAAGACACTTGGGTTGATGCAACAGCATCACAGATGAAGACACTTGGGTTGATGCAACGACATCACAGATGAAGACACTTGATTGATGCAACGGCATCACAGACGAGACTTGGAACTTGACAACAGCTGGGAGGAAGGACACTGGCACTGTCTCTCAGGGTGCCCTACTCAGCCCACCCGCGGGACTGAGTCGCGGACTACCCTGTCCCACTACGCGTCCTACACAGCCCTAAGAGGCTGGTCACGGACCACGAGGAGAGCGGGACAAGGCTCAGGAGCACCAGACGAAGATGCAGGGAAGAACTTTCCTGGAAGGCAGGCACATCAGGAGGTGGAAGATCATGACGGAACATCAGGACATGATCAGGGACCTCAGGCAAGACATCAAGACACAAAGACGTGGTATGAAGGCAGATGAGACGAGGAGCTCCACGAAGAACAGAAGACCTTACAAGGCTCTGGCAGGCAGGAGCCTCCAGAGGGGATGTCACTCCGATGCAAGGCAACGACAGACTGACGGAGCAGCCCTTTTATAGGGCTGGGAGAGGAAGTCCCATTAAAGGTGGGACCAGCACACTTCCTGTGCCTGGCCCTTTAAATTCAGTGAAGAGGTGCACGCCGGCGCCTAAGAAGCAGCAGAAGAAAGGCTGTGCAGGACCGTGGACAGAGGCCTGCACAGCGTCATCGCGTAGACGCAGGCTGGGCCTGAGGAGCAGACCCTGACGTCGGCGGCAGCTCCAGCCGCCGGATGGGACCGGGGCTTGCGGCCTAGCGCCGCGAAGAAGACGCTGATGTTGGCGGCGGTCCCGGGCCGCGATGGAAAGCAGGAAAGTCCGCGGCTCCAGCCGCGGTGAAGAGGAGCAGCACGGGCGGCCTCCAGGCCGCAAGATGAAGCGAGGCTGCGGCTCCGGCCACGTGGAAGGCCCGACGGCGGTGTTCTGCCACATCGGGTGAAGAAAGGCAGCGTGGTAAGTGAGTCTGCTCGCGGGGGAACCGCAAGCAGCAAATCATAACAATTCCCTGTACTGACAAGATACAGATTTTTATTCACTGTAAACGAAACTAAACATTCTTGCTAAATCACGGTTATTCTTAATATCTTTAAATTCCTCACCAGTGTGTTTTTAAACTGAAAGATTAATTCATTGAATTGAGTTTTCTCCTCCGTTTGTGTCTTCTTCTGAGAAACACTTTCCTGTATCCCCCACTCCCCCCCCCCCTTTTCTTTCTGCTGCTAACCCCTCCACTGCCTTGTCCTTTCAAGTTTTAAACTTTAACATTAGTAATTAACTCCCCTAGGAATTCTGATACAAGGAAAAGCAATATATCCTTTTCTGATAATAAATTAAATACTCATAGCCTTTCAAAATCTAATTATTATATGAAAATAGCTTCAGATGAGCACATTTTGCACAAACATGTCTCAAATCTCACTTAAAGGTCTCAATGTTAGTGCAATACAAATGACACAGCACAAATAAAACAAGGAGAAAGGATAAAAATAAGATCAGAAGGTGAAAAATATTTGCTGACATTAACATTCAGTGTCCTGAGAACACTAACTAACCTTGAAGACATGCACATTTTTTTTTTTATTATAACTCTTCACTGTGGTATTTAAAACTACAAAGAGATACAATTGTCCCTCTGCTATCTAAGTGTGAGACAGCTTCAAGACCTAGCAATGCCTCCTGGAACTCTTCTGGTAATTTTCCACTAAACAGATGCCTCTAGAGAAAACAGATGAGACCAAACTTTCTTAAAGAATCTACTAATTTAAATTCACTTTCTGTAAAAATCAACTAATTTCTCCACAACTTTAATTCCTCATAATTCCTGCTTCCTCTTATCTTCCAACACAGTTAACTCTCCAACTCCCAATGTCCTTTCAAATTCTAAAACTTCCATGGCAATTTAAATTGAGACTGAGCTGTGATCCCCACTCACTGCAATGCATTACATACACCCTGGCAGCAATCAGACATAAACAGAAAATCAGATTTCAAACAATGCTTTCCAAAACTTCCCCTTTTTATGCTCCTCTAATCACAGAGCCCTACAAGCAAGGACAACAGAGGACTGACTGTTGCTGTCTTAAACCTCTTTGTATTGTACATATGAACTTCTTTGTATTGTGTTCCAGTACAAATTTATTAAATATACAGGCAAACGAACCAGTATCACTCTTAATAAGCTTTCATTAAGTATGCTGGACATTTGGCCAAAGAAAATCTTTTACTTGCTAACAACTGTTGTAAGAGACAGTGACTGAGAAACTACAACCTTCAAACAAAACTAGCTACTATGAGCAACATACAAATGTTATTACAAACTATAAAAACAAACAGTCCAAGGCTGTAAGGCTGTGAATGTAAGGCACTATAGCCCAACCAGGGGTTAAATCCTGATTCCTTGCTCTCATAAGGGGGAGGAGAGCATGGAACTAATCCTGAACCCGGGGATTCTGACTCGGTGCCCATCTTATGCTCCTGTGTAACCATGAACATGTTAAAATAATGCAAATGTCGTATTAAGGACTTTCCTGTCTTTTTATGCTTAATGAATTGCAGCAATTGTTGCAGAACCAGAGCTGTAAGTAAAGCTGCCGTCCTCAGGTCATCTCATGAATGCATCCCGTTCCACCCACACTGCCCATTTTTTTTTTCTTTTACAATGCTTAGTAATGATTTTAACTTCATGTGGAAATAATTCACAAACCAATGCAAGGGGACTGGAGGATCCTGTACCTTGTGACATAATGAATTTAAACTTAGAATGCCAAAAAAGCAAATTGCCAACTTTAAGATACTATGTAACAGTCAGTAATGAAACAAAAATTCAGCAAAAAGTAAATGAAAATACTCACATATATGAATGAAAAATATACTCACGTGGTCTCATGAACCTCGCGTAGTGCCTAACCGTGCCTGTGGTTTCATTAGGTCTTGATTAATCGGACCCCTGGCCCCAACTAATTCTGATTGGACCCATGGCCCCGACCAGATCTTGCAGTCAGATCCGCGACCTCAACTGGATCTGCCGCGCTCAAACCATCCTCTGCTACCAGAATGTTAAAACCTTGAAACTTACCCCGCCTGGTTTCCTCCCCAGAGAGGACAAACAGCCTTTCAGTTTCAAAACATAACATTTATTAAGTAGCTTAGAGATCTATAATTGCTGGCAGATTGTTTATTTCATGCATGCATACAAAGTTAAAATAGAGGAAACTATAAGGAAATCAAGTTTGCATTTCCTTAAGGAAGTAAACGGAGCCCAGCTTACAGAATGTACTGTTTTTCTGAGCAATGCCAGTTTACTCATCGTTTTAAATTTGCATTAGTCTTTTATACACTGTTAAACATGGCTCGCATATGCTTGCCCCCTCCCCTCTCTCATCCCCTATGTTTGCTGGTAATTTTCCTTCATGCGCCTCTCAGACATCACATATTCTGTTTACTCAGTGCTTCCTTTGTTTCTTGTAACTTTCATGGCACCTTTCTTATCAGGAATTCACTCTGCACTATCATGCCATTCTCAGCCTTAGTTGTTCTGCCTGGGCTGAATTTTTTTCTCTTCAGGCCTTTTTATTCCAGTTACTAGTCAACCTGGGGTAGTTTTCTTAAAGCAGCAATTAACAACTAACTTAAATCCTCACAACCTTGCTATTAATATAGAATAAACAGGTAAGACTTTCTTTTGTTGACTGATTGCAGATAAATGTAAAAACATGAAATAAAATACTTGGGAGAGAAGAACAGGAAGGAAGGAAGAACCTAAGCTAAGACAAACATGTTAGGAAAGTTTTCTGTTCTGATATTCCTTCAGTGTATTGGCAGAATGCCATTTACATAGTAACATCTTAATGATGGCAGGTAAAGACCAGATGGTCCATCCAGTCTGCCCAGAAAGTTGCTTATGGTGTTAACTGCCTCCATGTGTTCTGCTAAGGATAGCAATTGCCGCTCCGTATGCTTTACCCCCCCATGTGTTCTGCCAACAGTGGTAGTAACTGCTGCACTTTATCTTTGTGTAGAAATGTGACACCTTCATTTCTAGCCTCAAGCCTTTACAACTCCACAATGTTTATACCATGCCCTTTTGAATTCATTTACTGTTCTTGTCCTCACCACCTCTTCCAAAAGGGCATTTCATGTATCTGCCACCCTCTGGGTGAAGAAATATTTCCTGATGTTGGATCTGATTTACATATCGTGACCCCTAATTCTACAGTTCCTTTCTAGTGGAATAGGGTTCATATTTGTGCATCATTAATACCTTTCAGGTATCTGAAGGAATGTATTTTATCTCTCCTGCATGTCCTCTCCTCTAAGATATACATATTTAGATCCTTAAGTCTCTCCTCAGAGGTCTTCCGAAATAGAACCCACACCATTTTGATTGCTTTCCCTGGACCATTTCTATCCTGTCTCTATCCTTTTTTGAGATACATTCTCCAGAACTGAACACAGAGGTCTTACAAAGGACCTGTACAGGGGCATTACAACCTCCTATTTCCTGCTAGTCATTCCTCTCTCTACGCATCCCAGCATCCTTCTGGCTTTAGCTCTTGCTTTGTCACATTGGTGTGCTGCCTTTAGATTGCCAGACACAATCACCCCAAGGTCTCTCTCCTGATCCATGCACATAAGTCTTTCGTCCCCATTGCATACAGCTTGTGATGAAGTGACCCTGTTTCTCCTCTTTAATGAATGTTATAATAAAGTAAAGTTGCATGAAGAAAGGTTGGAGTCAGCCAGATACTGAAGCTTTGCTCAGTCAGCCTCACATATACTGTAAGAAGTGGAATTTTTTCTACATTTGTACAGAAAACTAAACCCCAAGTCTCCATGGGGAGAACAGAAAAGTAAAAGAACGTTTGTTGTGTCTGCCAAAGAAAAAGTTTGGAGGCAAAGCAGTTCTCTCAGAAGTGAGCACAAGACCTAAAGCAGTTTTCTCAGAAGTGGGCACAAGAGCACAAAACCTAAAGCAGTTGAAAAGTGTGTGGCACAAGGAGCACACAGTTGCAAAGCAGAAAAAGAAACCAAAAGTTTGTGTAACCCTGCCTTGGAAAGGGGGCTGGGACAGAAGAAAAGTTTTGCTAGGATTGTAAAGCACTGAACGTTAAAAGCTGGCTGGCTCAAAGAAGAGCACAAGAAATAAAAAGCTGAAACTGCCTTTAAACAGCCAGTGGTCTGGGGGGCCTGAAAGAAAGTCAGGTTTAGATTTTTTTCAGCAGATTAACTCACCTGGAGTTAGGGTTTGTACTCAGTGAAGTTAGTGTTGGAAATGCAAGAGGGAAAACGTGAGAGAAAATAGTGGAACAAAGAAGCCGTACAGAGACAGGATGTGGTCCCTATAGAGACTGCAGCTGCCAGAGGCCTGGCAGTATTAAGAAAACCTGATCTGAAGCTAGTGCATATACTGCACTACAGGTGAAGCAAGAGAAACCAGACTGCTGGGAAAAGTGAGCAATTATGTACTTTTTTGTGGTAGGAAACACCACCTTTCTAGAGCCAGGCAAGAAGGAGAACCTGAGGCTAGAGGTATGGCTACTACCGAAGTAATCCAAGGCAGAGGCAGCAGAGACTCTACTCCCAGATCTCCTGACTACAGAGAGAAATAAATGCCTAGAGTGGCTAGACGAAGAAGGCTTACAGCTGCTGGGTGACATAGACAAGATGCTAACAGATTTGTCCTGTATGGTGACTAAGATTGGCAAACTGCTGCAGAGACCACTGGAGGTAAAAAGTGGGAACAGAAAAGGCACAGAGTGCAAAGCAAAAGACTGAGATACCAGAGAGCTCATTGGGGAGCTCTAATGATTGGCCTGAGGAAGGCAGAGGGGGAAAGGCCTGAGGACAAAAGTACAGAAAGTCCAGAGGGAGGCACTGTAGGGTACCTAAACACCACCACTGCAGAATGACTGGAGGGAAGAGCTGCAGACGGAGACTGCATGGATGAGTCAGGAAATGCCATGACAATAGTTGAAAGACAGAGGCAAGAACCTGCAGAGGAAAATGCAACTGACCAGGAAGAGTGCCCAGAAGGGGGCGATACTGAATGGCCTGCTGGATGCAGCACTGATCGGCCTAGGGAAGGTAGTCTGGTGGAGCCAGAAAATGGTGCAGCAGAGAGGCTTGAGAGAGTCCTTGCAGGCTGCACAGACAGAAGCGCTCCAGAGGAACCAGTAAGAGGGACTCCAGAAGGCCCAGCAAGGGGCCCTGCTGAGGGGCCAGTGAGAAGTGCTACCAAGGAGTCAGTGGGAGCTGCTATTATGAAGTCAGCGAATGCGACTGGGGAATGGCCAGAATGTGGGGTTGGTGATGGTGCAGACAAGGCATAAGACACCAGAGAGAACTGTGGAGAGCACCCACATCCAGTCCTAAAAGTCACGCCGGAGTCGAATTGGAACATGGAGATAACATTGGACTCAGTAAAAGAACTAGAGGTGCACACTGGGCGAAGATCACAGTGGGGAGTGGTACTAGTGCTGTCTGGGGTAACCCTAGTAAGTGAGGGTGAACGTGACCCTAAAACCCCATTCCCAAAGCCTAGCTGATGGAGGCTAGATAAGGGGAGTGAGGTACTTCCCCCCCTTTCAGACCAGGGGTACCCTACACCATCCTGTACAGGACCAGGCATTTAGCCTGATCCACGTTAAATCCTACAGAGGGAAAGAGCTCTGTTGGCAGGACACTGCTGGAGGGGAATAAGATTGTGAGCCCAGCTGGGATCAAGAGGCCCCTATGTCTCCAGGAGAAGGCAACTCCTGTAATATCTCTGACCTAGTTTGAATGTATTTGAAGTACACTTCTAAGAAGGTAGGCAGCCTGGTAATTTATAATAAAGTAAAGTTGCATGAAGAAAGGCTGGAGTCAGCATGGTTCCTGATTCCAGTTACTGAAGATTTGCTTGGCCATCCTCACACAGTTCTTTTGGATTACTGTACCCCAGGTGCATGACTCTTGGCACTGAATCCCAGCTGCCAAATCTTCAACCACTCTTCAAGCTTTCTTAAATCACTTTTCATTCTCTCTACAATTTCAGGCGTGTGCACTGTATGTTTTACCTAGAATTCACTTTGCACATTTTTGCAATCTTAGTATCATCCACAAAAGGCAAACCTTTCCTTCTAACCCCTCTGCAATGTCGTTTACGAAGATAATGACCAGAACTAGTCTCAACACTGATCCTTGAAGCACTCCTTTAACCAACTGTACCCCCAACAAAATCCTTTCCAGGCTCAACATCATGCTCCATTCTCCCCACTCGTTAGCAAGCTCACTAGTTACTTCCAGAAACTGCTTAAAAGCAGCACAGCATACAACCAGGAGAGTGGAACTAAGGGCAGACTAACCCAAACATGCAGGAAAGAAACAATACTCCTAGGCCACAGCCCATAGCAGCTCAAATACTTTTCTTTTTGTGGCACACCCATTAAGAAAGAGTAAGAGACAGGATAAGCTTCCTGAGCAAGAGGAATAAAAAGAAACACCTCACAACAGGGAATTAGCCTTTGCGGCTAAGGAAATTTTTTTTGGACATTTAATTAAAGTCCATAAAATATTTTAATGGCAGAGTTGAGGTTGTTTCCTTGAGAAAAGGTCAAATTTCTATTTTTGGTGTGGAACACATGAAAGGACAAGAAGCCTGAATAGAAAATGAGCTAAATTTAGAGTGTGCTGCTCTTCCGGAGAGAGAAAGTGTAAATGGTTCAGACGAGCTGCTAAGACAAACACTAACATAAGGAGCCAAAGTGGCAAACGCCACATGGAGGTGGAAATTAAGTCAGTTATTGTTGCACAGTAATAAACTTTAATCCTATGGTGCCTCACATCAGAAGGTGCCAGAGAGGGACAGCGCCATCTGCTGACATGAGACCAGCAACCATTCCTGGCTCCTGCCTTCTCTCTTCCCATGAGACATCACTTCCTCCTCAGCACCAGCTTAGCAGCAGGTCTGCAGAGGAGAAGATGCTCTGCCCTGTTCTCCCGTAGGAGAATGTCTCCTCTCCTTTTCCATTGCTCAAGCGGCTGTCCTGTTCCCATGCTGTGGGAAATCTGCTGTCTGGGTCTGAGTAGCATGGGATGCTGTAGGGTACCCCAGCAGGTGCTCTTCTGTGCAACTGAGCTGGTCTGCCTTTTTTCTTCTTGGATTTTAGGATAATTAATAAACATGTAAAAAACAGTTTTGCATTACTTACATATACATATATATCAATATGAAGACTAAATGAAGTCATGGAGAGAGAAAAAAAAATTCACCCACTCCATAGTATCTTATTTTACATCCTTGCCAACCTCCATTAGTCACAATGTTGCTAGTGTTGATAGCATTACAAAAGGTGAGCAAATTATTTCAAAAGTCGTTTAATGATTCTTAACTAAATACATTAATCTTTCATAACCATGAATCTCCCAAACCTATTTCCATAGGTTTTCCATTTACTTTTCAATACTTTGCAAAAATAATCCTTGCTGCCAGCAATAATTTTCTCAGGCGTATCTAGTTATGCATCGGTTTACCGTCAACCTCCCAAGTAGCTAAGAAGACATTAAAAGGGCAAAGCTGGATAATCAGATCAAGATTTTTTTTCAACCAGTCCTGGATAAAGAATGAAAACACTTGGGGCCTGTGGTAACTTGGGCGATAGTGGCTTGGAAACAGCCAAAAGGAATAAGGAGGCAGACTCTGGCTGTTTGTCTTTTGTGCCATTTTCCAGTGAAACACGAAGTGCAAAGCAAAACAAAACAAATGATGCAGCGCAGAGACTTTACACATAGCAACGTTTCTCACACAGTGGCTTCCTGCCTGCCTTCTAGGCCTCGAGTTTTTATACTCTGATGAGGGGCTCCTTTCTTCACCCAGGATTCCTTGAGTTTCTGGATCTTAAGGAATAGCAGGCGAGACCGTTGTGCCCGGTCCCTTAAGGTAGTCTGAGGGAGTTTCCTATAGACTTCCTCACGGGGCACTATACTTGGCATCATTCAGACTTATCTGGCTAGATGGTGGCATTTGAATATTTGGCCACGTTCAACAACCGCTACTATACTGTATATCTGGCTAGTGATCCAAGTGGTGGGTGGGATGGGGGCATCACTGCTTATTTGGCTATTTCCTAGCATGTAGCCAGATGGACTCAGGACCAATGGGTATAGTGTACTCCTGATAGCAGATGGGAGACGGAGTCAAATTTCAAAGCTGACGTCAGCCTACATATACCCGTGCAAGAAGCTAAGCTCGTCAGTATTTCTCTGTCTCCAAAGCAGATAGGGACACTACACACACTAGAATAGTGTTAGAAATTTTAAAACAAAGAAGAAAGAAAACTTACCTCTACAAGACGAGCCCCGCGCTCCTGCGGTGATAACTAAGGGTCCCTCCCACAGTCGAGAATTCCTGAGGTGATTTCCGAGATCCCTCAGAGGCAAGCCTCGGTCCGGTAGCCGGCTCCTAGCGTGGACTTAGCCCCCAGGGTGGCTGAGAGGCAGCGGGTGCAGAATCAGCATGGCGGTGAAGGTAATTCCCTCTCCCCCCGCAGCCGGAGATCTCCCAGCACGAGACCAGGAAACGCCGAGACCAGGTAAGGTAGAAAACCTCTCTTAAAGTCTCCGGGGCTCGATTTGCCGCACAGATCATCCCTTCCGGCGTCTGTTACATCGGGTTGAGCAGCCCCATCTGGGCTAGACCCCGATCCAGTGCGAGGGTCCACACATGTAGAGACCCTCCGGGGGATTCGCCATCTTGTCCGCGTGGTCGGCGCCATTTCCCCTCCTTGACCGCTGTATTGCCCGCTCTACTGAGCCATGTGCACAAGCGATTTGTGTGCACAGCGGCGCGCACACCTGTGCTGTGCGCACAGCGATGTGCATAACGGTGCCGGGAGCATAGCGGCCCGCATAAACGGACTGAGTGCACAAATATTGCCATGTGCACAGCAGCGCGCACATCTCAGTCAAGCGCACAAGTAGTGGTCTGCGTGCACATCTTTAGGCATTCCATACGCACATCTTCGGCGCATCGGAGCACCCAACCAAGCCTCCCGGCACGCATTCCTACGCTCACAGACAAGTTTTGAAGCTCACCACGAGCACAAACCATGGCACCGCAAGCCAAGGGACAAGCCCTCTGCCCAGCCTGCCACCTGAGAGCTGCGCAACCAGAAGTGGCCTCCTCCCTGTACCAGCAGTGTGAAGAGGCTCAGGGGGAACCAAAGCAAGGTCCCTCACAGCCAGTAGAGGGATCAGGATCCACTAATGATAGTAACCCGGACCTCTTTATCTCCAACTCAACTCCTACCACAGGAAGATACCTTCGGGGCCTCCACTATAACACTCCCTGGAATCAACATGGACCCAGGGACTTTTTCCTGGGTGGAATTCTTCAAAGGGATACAAACCTTTGTCCAAGTGCACTCAGTACCGACTGCGACCCAGTCCCAGTCGCCACCAGAAATGCAAGACGTTCCAAGCACCTCTCGGGCCCATCGAGACATGCCCTTCCTAAGCAAGAGCCTCCCTACTGGGGATACAGACACCTCAGAGGACAAGGCTGACTCCCTGGAGGAAGGAGAAATCCCCCAAGGGATGGAACCATACCGAACCATGCTGTGATTCTTCTCCAAAGACGAGTTACCAGCTCTCGTGTCCCAGACCCTGAAGACACTGGACATTCCAGGTATGGACACCACAGCGGAACCAAAGATAAATCCCATCTTGGTCTCCCTCCGTCAGGCCTCATGCTATTTTCCAATGTTGCAAGT